>NW_026870928.1:1282037-1923055 GCF_033118175.1 Dama dama | reverse complement strand
TTCATGATTTTGACGACCACTTCATGCTCATCCTATTTTTCAAACCGTTTCGTGCTCCTCATATTTTTCACACCTTTTGAACCTCTTCATATTTTTCATACCATTTCATTCTCTTCATGATTTTGAAGACCGCTTCATGCTCTTCCTATTTTTCAGACCATTTCATGCTCCTCATATTTTGACACCTTTTGAAGCTCTGAATATTTTTCACACCTTTTCAGGCTCCTCATGTTTTTCAACACCGTTTCATGCTCCTCCTATTTTTCAGACTGTTTCATGCTCCTCATATTTTTGACAACTTTTGAAGCTCTTCATATTTTTCACACCTTTTTATGCTCTTCCTGTTTTTCAGGACCGTTTCATTCTCATCCTATTATTCAGAATGTTTCATGCTCCTCATATTTTTGACAACTTTTGAATCTCTTCATATTATTTACACCTTTTAAGGTCTTCATCTTTTAACCACCGCTTCATGCCTCTCCTATTTTTCCGACCTTTTCATGCGCCTCATATTTTTGACACCGTTTGAAGCTCTTCATATTTTTCAAAATTTTCAGGATCTTCATGTTTTTAAACACTGCTTCTTGCTCCTCCTATTTTTCAGACTGTTTCATGCTCCTCATATTTTAGACACCTTTTGAAGCTCTTCATATTTTTCACACCTTTTCAGGCTCTTCATGTTTTTCAGCTCCGCTTCATGCTCCTCCTATTTTTCAATCATTTCATGATTCTCATATTTTTGACACCTTTTGAAGTTCTTCATATTTTTCACATCTTTTCATGCTCTTCATGTATTTGACCACCGCTTCATGCTCCTCCTATTTTTCAGACCGTTTCATGCTCCTCATATTTTTGACACCTTTTGAAGCTCTTCGTATTTTTCACAAGTTTTCAGGTTCTTCATGATTTTCAACACGACTTCATGCTCCTCCTATTTTTCAGACTGTTTCATGCTCCTCATATATTTGACACCTTTTGAAGCTCTTCACATATTTCAAACAATTTCAGGATCTTCATCTTTTTCAGAACCGTTTCATTCTCCTCCTATTTTTCAGACCGTTTCATGCTCCACATATTTTTGTCACCTTTTGAAGCTCTTCATATTTTTCACACCTTTTCAGGATCTTCATGTTTTTAAACACCGCTTCATGCTCTTCCTATTTTTCAGAGCTTTTCATTCACCTCCCATTTTTGACACTTTTTGAAGCTCTTCATATTTTTCACAATTTTTCAGGCTCTTCATATTTTTGAACACCGCTTCATGCCCCTCAATTTTTCAGACCCTTTCAGATTCCTCATATTTTTGACACCTTTTGAAGCTCTTCATATATTTCACACCTTGTCAGGCTCTTCATGTTTTTGAACACAGCTTCATGCTCCTCCTATTTTTCAGACCGTTTCATGCTCCTCCTAATTTTCAAACCGTTTCATGCTCCTCATATATTTGACAGCTTTTGAAGCTCTTCATATTTTCCACAACTTTTCAGGCTCTTCATGTTTTTGAACACAGCTTCATGCTCCTCCTATTTTTCAGACCGTTTCTTGCTCCTCATATTTTTGACATTTTTTGAAGCTCTTCATATATTTCACACCTTTTCAGGCTCTTCATGTTTTTCAACACCAGTTCATGTTCCTCCTATTTTTCAGACCGTTTCATGCTCCTCATATTTTTGACAAGTTTTGAGGCTCTTCATGTTTTTGAACAACGCTTCATGCTCCTCATATTTTTCAGACCGTTTCATGCTCCTCATGTATTTCACACCTTTTGAAGCTCTTCATATTTTTCACACCTTTTCAGGCTCTTTATGTTCTTGAACACCGCTTCATGCTCCTCCTATTTTTTAGACCATTTCATGCTCCTCATGTATTTCACACCTTTTGAAGCTCTTCATATATTTCACACCTTGTCAGGCTCTTCATGTTTTTGAACACAGCTTCATGCTCCTCCTATTTTTTAGATCATTTCATGCCCCTCATATTTCTTACACCTTTTGAAGCTCTTCATATTTTTCACACCTTTTCAGCCTCTTCATGGTTTTCAACAACGCTTCATGCTCCTCGTATTTTTCAGACCGTTTCATGCTGCTCATATTTTTGACACCTTTTGAAGCTCTTCATATATTTCAAACATTTTCAGGATCTTCATCTTTTTTCAAAACCGTTTCATTCTCATCCTATTTTTCAGACTGTTTCATGTCCCTCATATTTTTTACAGCTTTTGAAGCTCTTCATATATTTCACAAATTTTCACGCTCTTCATGTTTTTCAACATCGCTTCATGCTCCTCAAATTTTTCAGACCGTTTCTTGCTCCTCATATTTTTGACAAATTTTGAAGCTCCTCATATTTTTCATACCCTTTGAAGCCCTTCATATATTTCACACTTTTTCAGGCTCTTCATATTTTTCACCACCACTTCATGCTCCTCCGATTTTTCAGACCGTTTCATGCTCATCTCATTTTTGACATCTTTTGAAGCTCTTCATATTTTTCACACATTTTGAAGCTCTTCATAGTTTTCAAACTTTTTCAGGCTCTTCATGTTTTTGAAAACCGCTTCATGCTGCTCCTATTACTCACACATTTTGTAGCTCTTCATATTTTTCACACCTTTTCAGGCTCTTCATGTTTTTGAAAACCGTTGCACACTGCTCCTATTTTTCAGACTGTTTCATGCTTCTCATATTTTTGACACTTTTTGAAGCTCTTCATTTTTTTCACAGCTTTTCAGGCTCTTCAAGTTTTTCAAAACCGTTTTATGCTCCTCCTATTTTTCAGACCGTTTCATGCTCCTCATATTTTTGACACCTTTTGAAGCTGTTCATATTTTTCACACCTTTTCATGCTCTTCATGTTTTTCGACACCAATTCATGCACCTCCTATTTTTCAGAACGTTCATGCTCCTCATATTTTTGACACATTTTGAAGCTCCTCATATATTTCACACTTTTTCATGCACTTCATGGTTTTCAACGCCACTTCTTGCTCCTCCTATTTTTAAGACCGTTTCATGCTCCTCATATTTTTGACACCTTTTGAAGCTCTTCATATTTTTCACACCTTTTCAGGCTTTTCATGTTTTTGAACACCGCTTCATGCTGCTCCTATTACTCACACATTTTGTAGCTCTTCATACTTTTCACACCTTTTCAGGCTCTTCATGTTTTTGAAAACCGTTGCACACTGCTCCTATTTTTCAGACTGTTTCATGCTTCTCATATTTTTGACACTTTTTGAAGCTCTTCATTTTTTTCACAGCTTTTCAGGCTCTTCAAGTTTTTCAAAACCGTTTTATGCTCCTCCTATTTTTCAGACCGTTTCATGCTCCTCATATTTTTGACACCTTTTGAAGCTGTTCATATTTTTCACACCTTTTCATGCTCTTCATGTTTTTCCACACCAATTCATGCACCTCCTATTTTTCAGAACGTTCATGCTCCTCATATTTTTGACACATTTTGAAGCTCCTCATATATTTCACACTTTTTCATGCACTTCATGGTTTTCAACGCCACTTCTTGCTCCTCCTATTTTTCAGACCGGTTCATGCTCATCTCATTTTTAACATCTTTTGAAGCTCCTCATATTTTTCACATGTTTTCAGGCTCTTCATGTTTTTCAACAACGCTTCATGCTCCTCCTATATTTCAGACCGTTTCATGCTCCTCATATATTTGACACCTTTTGAAGCTCTTCATATTTTTCACAACTTTTCAGGCTCTTCATGTTTTTCAACATCACTTCATGCTCCTCCTATATTTCAGACCGTTTCATGCTCGTCATATTTTTGACACCTTTTGAAGCTCCTCATATTTTTCACACCTTTTCAGGCTCTTCATGTTTTTCAAAACCACTTCCTGCTCCTCCTATTTTTCATACAGTTTCATGCTCATCTCATTTTTGACACCTTTTGAAGCTCTTTATATTTTGCACATCTTTTGAAGCTCTTCACATTTTTCACACGTTTTCAGGCTCTTCATGTTTTTCAACACCGCTTCATGCTGCTCCTATTTTTCAGACCGTTTCATGCTCTTCATAATTTTGACACCGTTTGAAGCTCTTCATATATTTCACACATTTTCAGGCTCTTCATTTTTTTGAATACCGCTTCATGTTCCTCCTGTTTTTCAGAACGTTCATGCTCCTCATATTTTTGACACATTTTTAAGCTCCTCATATTTTTCACACCTTTTGAAGCTCTTCATATTTTTCACACCTTTTCATTCTCTTCATGATTTTGACGACCGCTTCATGCTCATCCTACTTTTCAAACCGTTTCGTGCTCCTCATATTTTTCACACCTTTTGAAGCTCTTCATATTTTTCACACCTTTTCAGGCTCCTCATGTTTTTCAACACAGCTTCATGCTACTCCTATTTTTCAGACCGTTTCATGCTCCTCATATTTTTCACACCTTTTGAACCTCTTCATATTTTTCACACCTTTTCATTCTCTTCATGATTTTGACGACCGCTTCATGCTCTTCCTATTTTTCAGACCGTTTCATGCTCCTCATATTTTGACACTTTTTGAAGCTCTTCATATTTTTCACACCTTTTCAGGCTCCTCATGTTTTTCAACACCGCTTCATGCTCCTCCTATTTTTCAGACTGTTTCATGCTCCTCATATTTTTGACAACTTTTGAAGCTCTTCATATTTTTCACACCTTTTTATGCTCTTCCTGTTTTTCAGAACCGTTTCATTCTCATCCTATTTTTCAGAATATTTCATGCTCCTCATATTTTTGACAACTTTTGAATCTCTTCATATTATTTACACCTTTTAAGGTCTTCATCTTTTAACCACCGCTTCATGCCTCTCCTATTTTTCCGACCTTTTCATGCGCCTCATATTTTTGACACCGTTTGAAGCTCTTCATATTTTTCAAAATTTTCAGGATCTTCATGTTTTTAAACACTGCTTCTTGCTCCGCCTATTTTTCAGACTGTTTCATGCTCCTCATATTTTTGACACCTTTTGAAGCTCTTCATATTTTTCACACCTTTTCAGGCTCTTCATGTTTTTCAGCACCGCTTCATGCTCCTCTTATTTTTCAATCATTTCATGCTTCTCATATGTTTGACACCTTTTGAAATTCTTCATATTTTTCACACCTTTTCATGCTCTTCATGTATTTGACCACCGCTTCATGCTCCTCCTATTTTTCAGACCGTTTCATGCTCCTCATATTTTTGACACCTTTTGAAGCTCTTCGTATTTTTCACAAGTTTTCAGGTTCTTCATGATTTTCAACACGACTTCATGCTCCTCCTATTTTTCAGACTGTTTCATGCTCCTCATATATTTGACACCTTTTGAAGCTCTTCACATATTTCAAACAATTTCAGGATCTTCATCTTTTTCAGAACCGTTTCATTTTCCTCCTATTTTTCAGACCGTTTCATGCTCCACATATTTTTGTCACCTTTTGAAGCTCTTCATATTTTTCACACCTTTTCAGGATCTTCATGTTTTTAAACACCGCTTCATGCTCTTCCTATTTTTCAGAGCTTTTCATTCTCCTCCCATTTTTGACACTTTTTGAAGCTCTTCATATTTTTCACAATTTTTCAGGCTCTTCATATTTTTGAACACCGCTTCATGCACCTCCTATTTTTCAGACCCTTTCAGATTCCTCATATTTTTGACACCTTTGAAGCTCTTCATATATTTCACACCTTGTCAGGCTCTTCATGTTTTTGAACACAGCTTCATGCTCCTCCTATTTTTCAGACCGTTTCATGCTCCTCCTAATTTTCAGACCGTTTCATGCTCCTCATATATTTGACAGCTTTTGAAGCTCTTCATATTTTCCTCAACTTTTCAGGCTCTTCATGTTTTGGAACACAGCTTCATGTTCCTCCTATTTTTCAGACCGTTTCATGCTTCTCATATTTTTGACAAGTTTTGAGGCTCTTCATGTTTTTGAACAACGCTTCATGCTCCTCATATTTTTCAGACCGTTTCATGCTCCTCATGTATTTCACACCTTTTGAAGCTCTTCATATATTTCACACCTTTTGAAGCTCTTCATATTTTTCACAGCTTTTCAGGCTCTTCATGTTATTGAACGCCGCTTCATGCTCCTCCTATTTTTCAGAACGTTTCATGCTCCTCATAATTTTGACACCTTTTGAAGCTCTTCATATATTTCACAGCTTTTCAGGATTTCATGTTTTTCAACACCGCTTCATGCTGCATCTATTTTCATACCATTTCATGCTTCTCATATTTTTGATAACTTTTGAACCTCTTCATAATTTTGACACGTTTTCTTGCTCTTCATCTTTTTCAAAACAGTTTCATTCTCATCCTAATTTTCAGACTGTTTCATGCTCCTCATATTTTTGACAACTTTTGAAGCTCTTCATATTTTTCACACCTTTTCAGGCTCTTCATGTTTTTCAACACTGCTTTGTGCTCCTCCTATTTTTCAGTCATTTCATGCTTCTCATATTTTTGACACCTTTTGAAGCTCTTCATATTTTTCACACCTTCTCAGGCCATTCATGTTTTACAACACCGCTTCATGCTCCTCCTATTTTTCAGTCATTTGATGCTTCTCATATATTTGACACATTTTGAAGCTCTTCATATTTTTCACACCTTCTCATTCTCTTTATCTTCTTCAAAACCATTTCATGCTCATCCTATTTTTCAGACTGTTTCATGCTACTCATATTTCTGACACTTTTTGAAGCTCTTCATATTTTTCACACCTTTTCAGGCTCTTCATGTTTCTCATCAAAGCTTCAGGCTCCTCCTATTTTTCATACCGTTTCATACTCCTCATAATTTGACACCTTTTGAAGCTCTTCATACTTTTCAAACCTTTTCAGGATCTTCATGTTTTGACGACCGCTTCATGCTCCTCCTATTTTTCAGACCGTTTCCTGCTTCTCATGTTTTTGACAACTTTGAAGCTCTTCATATTTTACACCTTTTCAGGATCTTCACGTTTTTCAACACCGCTTCATGCTCCTCCTATTTTTCAGACCGTTTCATGCTCCTCATATTTTTAACACCTTTTGAAGGTCTTCATATTTTTCACACCTTTTCAGGATCTTCATGTTTTTGAAAACCGTTTCATGCTCATCCTATTTTTCAGACCGTTTCATGCTCCTCATATTTTTCACACCTTTTGAACATCTTCATATTTTTCACACCTTTTCAGGCTCTTCATGATTTTGACGACCGCTTCATGCTCCTCCTATTTTTCAGACCGTTTCATGCTCCTCATATTTTTAACACCTTTTGAAGCTCCTCATATTTTTCACACCTTTTCAGGCTCTTCATGTTTTTCAAAACCACTTCCTGCTCCTCCTATTTTTCATACAGTTTCATGCTCATCTCATTTTTGACACCTTTTGAAGCTCTTTATATTTTGCACATCTTTTGAAGCTCTTCACATTTTTCACACGTTTTCAGGCTCTTCATGTTTTTCAACACCGCTTCATGCTGCTCCTATTTTTCAGACCGTTTCATGCTCTTCATAATTTTGACACCGTTTGAAGCTCTTCATATATTTCACACATTTTCAGGCTCTTCATTTTTTTGAATACCGCTTCATGTTCCTCCTGTTTTTCAGAACGTTCATGCTCCTCATATTTTTGACACATTTTTAAGCTCCTCATATTTTTCACACCTTTTGAAGCTCTTCATATTTTTCACACCTTTTCATTCTCTTCATGATTTTGACGACCGCTTCATGCTCATCCTACTTTTCAAACCGTTTCGTGCTCCTCATATTTTTCACACCTTTTGAAGCTCTTCATATTTTTCACACCTTTTCAGGCTCCTCATGTTTTTCAACACAGCTTCATGCTACTCCTATTTTTCAGACCGTTTCATGCTCCTCATATTTTTCACACCTTTTGAACCTCTTCATATTTTTCACACCTTTTCATTCTCTTCATGATTTTGACGACCGCTTCATGCTCTTCCTATTTTTCAGACCGTTTCATGCTCCTCATATTTTGACACTTTTTGAAGCTCTTCATATTTTTCACACCTTTTCAGGCTCCTCATGTTTTTCAATACCGCTTCATGCTCCTCCTATTTTTCAGACTGTTTCATGCTCCTCATATTTTTGACAACTTTTGAAGCTCTTCATATTTTTCACACCTTTTTATGCTCTTCCTGTTTTTCAGAACCGTTTCATTCTCATCCTATTTTTCAGAATATTTCATGCTCCTCATATTTTTGACAACTTTTGAATCTCTTCATATTATTTACACCTTTTAAGGTCTTCATCTTTTAACCACCGCTTCATGCCTCTCCTATTTTTCCGACCTTTTCATGCGCCTCATATTTTTGACACCGTTTGAAGCTCTTCATATTTTTCAAAATTTTCAGGATCTTCATGTTTTTAAACACTGCTTCTTGCTCCGCCTATTTTTCAGACTGTTTCATGCTCCTCATATTTTTGACACCTTTTGAAGCTCTTCATATTTTTCACACCTTTTCAGGCTCTTCATGTTTTTCAGCACCGCTTCATGCTCCTCTTATTTTTCAATCATTTCATGCTTCTCATATGTTTGACACCTTTTGAAGTTCTTCATATTTTTCACACCTTTTCATGCTCTTCATGTATTTGACCACCGCTTCATGCTCCTCCTATTTTTCAGACCGTTTCATGCTCCTCATATTTTTGACACCTTTTGAAGCTCTTCGTATTTTTCACAAGTTTTCAGGTTCTTCATGATTTTCAACACGACTTCATGCTCCTCCTATTTTTCAGACTGTTTCATGCTCCTCATATATTTGACACCTTTTGAAGCTCTTCACATATTTCAAACAATTTCAGGATCTTCATCTTTTTCAGAACCGTTTCATTTTCCTCCTATTTTTCAGACCGTTTCATGCTCCACATATTTTTGTCACCTTTTGAAGCTCTTCATATTTTTCACACCTTTTCAGGATCTTCATGTTTTTAAACACCGCTTCATGCTCTTCCTATTTTTCAGAGCTTTTCATTCTCCTCCCATTTTTGACACTTTTTGAAGCTCTTCATATTTTTCACAATTTTTCAGGCTCTTCATATTTTTGAACACCGCTTCATGCACCTCCTATTTTTCAGACCCTTTCAGATTCCTCATATTTTTGACACCTTTGAAGCTCTTCATATATTTCACACCTTGTCAGGCTCTTCATGTTTTTGAACACAGCTTCATGCTCCTCCTATTTTTCAGACCGTTTCATGCTCCTCCTAATTTTCAGACCGTTTCATGCTCCTCATATATTTGACAGCTTTTGAAGCTCTTCATATTTTCCTCAACTTTTCAGGCTCTTCATGTTTTGGAACACAGCTTCATGTTCCTCCTATTTTTCAGACCGTTTCATGCTTCTCATATTTTTGACAAGTTTTGAGGCTCTTCATGTTTTTGAACAACGCTTCATGCTCCTCATATTTTTCAGACCGTTTCATGCTCCTCATGTATTTCACACCTTTTGAAGCTCTTCATATATTTCACACCTTTTGAAGCTCTTCATATTTTTCACAGCTTTTCAGGCTCTTCATGTTATTGAACGCCGCTTCATGCTCCTCCTATTTTTCAGAACGTTTCATGCTCCTCATAATTTTGACACCTTTTGAAGCTCTTCATATATTTCACAGCTTTTCAGGATTTCATGTTTTTCAACACCGCTTCATGCTGCATCTATTTTCATACCATTTCATGCTTCTCATATTTTTGATAACTTTTGAACCTCTTCATAATTTTGACACGTTTTCTTGCTCTTCATCTTTTTCAAAACAGTTTCATTCTCATCCTAATTTTCAGACTGTTTCATGCTCCTCATATTTTTGACAACTTTTGAAGCTCTTCATATTTTTCACACCTTTTCAGGCTCTTCATGTTTTTCAACACTGCTTTGTGCTCCTCCTATTTTTCAGTCATTTCATGCTTCTCATATTTTTGACACCTTTTGAAGCTCTTCATATTTTTCACACCTTCTCAGGCCATTCATGTTTTACAACACCGCTTCATGCTCCTCCTATTTTTCAGTCATTTGATGCTTCTCATATATTTGACACATTTTGAAGCTCTTCATATTTTTCACACCTTCTCATTCTCTTTATCTTCTTCAAAACCATTTCATGCTCATCCTATTTTTCAGACTGTTTCATGCTACTCATATTTCTGACACTTTTTGAAGCTCTTCATATTTTTCACACCTTTTCAGGCTCTTCATGTTTCTCATCAAAGCTTCAGGCTCCTCCTATTTTTCATACCGTTTCATACTCCTCATAATTTGACACCTTTTGAAGCTCTTCATACTTTTCAAACCTTTTCAGGATCTTCATGTTTTGACGACCGCTTCATGCTCCTCCTATTTTTCAGACCGTTTCCTGCTTCTCATGTTTTTGACAACTTTGAAGCTCTTCATATTTTACACCTTTTCAGGATCTTCACGTTTTTCAACACCGCTTCATGCTCCTCCTATTTTTCAGACCGTTTCATGCTCCTCATATTTTTAACACCTTTTGAAGGTCTTCATATTTTTCACACCTTTTCAGGATCTTCATGTTTTTGAAAACCGTTTCATGCTCATCCTATTTTTCAGACCGTTTCATGCTCCTCATATTTTTCACACCTTTTGAACCTCTTCATATTTTTCACACCTTTTCATTCTCTTCATGATTTTGACGACCGCTTCATGCTCTTCCTATTTTTCAGACCGTTTCATGCTCCTCATATTTTGACACTTTTTGAAGCTCTTCATATTTTTCACACCTTTTCAGGCTCCTCATGTTTTTCAATACCGCTTCATGCTCCTCCTATTTTTCAGACTGTTTCATGCTCCTCATATTTTTGACAACTTTTGAAGCTCTTCATATTTTTCACACCTTTTTATGCTCTTCCTGTTTTTCAGAACCGTTTCATTCTCATCCTATTTTTCAGAATATTTCATGCTCCTCATATTTTTGACAACTTTTGAATCTCTTCATATTATTTACACCTTTTAAGGTCTTCATCTTTTAACCACCGCTTCATGCCTCTCCTATTTTTCCGACCTTTTCATGCGCCTCATATTTTTGACACCGTTTGAAGCTCTTCATATTTTTCAAAATTTTCAGGATCTTCATGTTTTTAAACACTGCTTCTTGCTCCGCCTATTTTTCAGACTGTTTCATGCTCCTCATATTTTTGACACCTTTTGAAGCTCTTCATATTTTTCACACCTTTTCAGGCTCTTCATGTTTTTCAGCACCGCTTCATGCTCCTCTTATTTTTCAATCATTTCATGCTTCTCATATGTTTGACACCTTTTGAAGTTCTTCATATTTTTCACACCTTTTCATGCTCTTCATGTATTTGACCACCGCTTCATGCTCCTCCTATTTTTCAGACCGTTTCATGCTCCTCATATTTTTGACACCTTTTGAAGCTCTTCGTATTTTTCACAAGTTTTCAGGTTCTTCATGATTTTCAACACGACTTCATGCTCCTCCTATTTTTCAGACTGTTTCATGCTCCTCATATATTTGACACCTTTTGAAGCTCTTCACATATTTCAAACAATTTCAGGATCTTCATCTTTTTCAGAACCGTTTCATTTTCCTCCTATTTTTCAGACCGTTTCATGCTCCACATATTTTTGTCACCTTTTGAAGCTCTTCATATTTTTCACACCTTTTCAGGATCTTCATGTTTTTAAACACCGCTTCATGCTCTTCCTATTTTTCAGAGCTTTTCATTCTCCTCCCATTTTTGACACTTTTTGAAGCTCTTCATATTTTTCACAATTTTTCAGGCTCTTCATATTTTTGAACACCGCTTCATGCACCTCCTATTTTTCAGACCCTTTCAGATTCCTCATATTTTTGACACCTTTGAAGCTCTTCATATATTTCACACCTTGTCAGGCTCTTCATGTTTTTGAACACAGCTTCATGCTCCTCCTATTTTTCAGACCGTTTCATGCTCCTCCTAATTTTCAGACCGTTTCATGCTCCTCATATATTTGACAGCTTTTGAAGCTCTTCATATTTTCCTCAACTTTTCAGGCTCTTCATGTTTTGGAACACAGCTTCATGTTCCTCCTATTTTTCAGACCGTTTCATGCTTCTCATATTTTTGACAAGTTTTGAGGCTCTTCATGTTTTTGAACAACGCTTCATGCTCCTCATATTTTTCAGACCGTTTCATGCTCCTCATGTATTTCACACCTTTTGAAGCTCTTCATATATTTCACACCTTTTGAAGCTCTTCATATTTTTCACAGCTTTTCAGGCTCTTCATGTTATTGAACGCCGCTTCATGCTCCTCCTATTTTTCAGAACGTTTCATGCTCCTCATAATTTTGACACCTTTTGAAGCTCTTCATATATTTCACAGCTTTTCAGGATTTCATGTTTTTCAACACCGCTTCATGCTGCATCTATTTTCATACCATTTCATGCTTCTCATATTTTTGATAACTTTTGAACCTCTTCATAATTTTGACACGTTTTCTTGCTCTTCATCTTTTTCAAAACAGTTTCATTCTCATCCTAATTTTCAGACTGTTTCATGCTCCTCATATTTTTGACAACTTTTGAAGCTCTTCATATTTTTCACACCTTTTCAGGCTCTTCATGTTTTTCAACACTGCTTTGTGCTCCTCCTATTTTTCAGTCATTTCATGCTTCTCATATTTTTGACACCTTTTGAAGCTCTTCATATTTTTCACACCTTCTCAGGCCATTCATGTTTTACAACACCGCTTCATGCTCCTCCTATTTTTCAGTCATTTGATGCTTCTCATATATTTGACACATTTTGAAGCTCTTCATATTTTTCACACCTTCTCATTCTCTTTATCTTCTTCAAAACCATTTCATGCTCATCCTATTTTTCAGACTGTTTCATGCTACTCATATTTCTGACACTTTTTGAAGCTCTTCATATTTTTCACACCTTTTCAGGCTCTTCATGTTTCTCATCAAAGCTTCAGGCTCCTCCTATTTTTCATACCGTTTCATGCTCCTCATAATTTGACACCTTTTGAAGCTCTTCATACTTTTCAAACCTTTTCAGGATCTTCATGTTTTGACGACCGCTTCATGCTCCTCCTATTTTTCAGACCGTTTCCTGCTTCTCATGTTTTTGACAACTTTGAAGCTCTTCATATTTTACACCTTTTCAGGATCTTCACGTTTTTCAACACCGCTTCATGCTCCTCCTATTTTTCAGACCGTTTCATGCTCCTCATATTTTTAACACCTTTTGAAGGTCTTCATATTTTTCACACCTTTTCAGGATCTTCATGTTTTTGAAAACCGTTTCATGCTCATCCTATTTTTCAGACCGTTTCATGCTCCTCATATTTTTCACACCTTTTGAACATCTTCATATTTTTCACACCTTTTCAGGCTCTTCATGATTTTGACGACCGCTTCATGCTCCTCCTATTTTTCACACCGTTTCATGGTCCTCATATTTTTGACACCTTTTGAAGCTCTTCGTATTTTTCACAAGTTTTCAGGCTGTTCATGTTTTTCAACAGCACTTCATGCTCCTCCTATTTTTCTGACCGTTTCATGCTCCTCATATTTTTGACACCTTTTGAAGCTCTTCATATTTTTCACACCATTTCATGCTCCTCATCTTTTTCAAAACCGTTTCATGCTCATCTTATTTTTCAAACTGTTTCATGCTCCTCATATCTTTGACATCTTTTGAAGCTCTTCCTATTTTTCACACCGTTTCATGCTCCTCATCTTTTTCATAACCGTTTCATGCTCATCTTATTTTTCAGACTGTTTCATGCTTCTAATATCTTTGACACCTTTTGAAGCTCGACATATTTTTCACACCTTTTCAGGCTCTTCATATTTTTGAACACCGCTTCATGCACCTCATATTTTTCAGACCGTTTCAGGCTTCTCATAATTTTGACACCTTTTGAAGCTCTTCATATTTTTCACACCTTTTCATGCTCTTCATCTTTTTCAAAACCGTATCATGCTCATCCTATTTTTCAGTCTGTTTCATGCTCCTCATATTTTTGACACCTTTTGAAGCTCTTCATATTTTTCACACCTTTTCATGCTCTTCATCTGTTTCTAAACCGTTTCATTCTTCTCCTATTTTTCATATTGTTTCATGCTCCTCATATTTTTGACACCTTTTGAAGCTCTTCATATATTTCTCACCTTTTCAGGCTCCACATGTTTTTCAACACTGCTACATGCTCCTCCTATTTTTCAGACCGTTTCATGCTGCTCATATTTTTGACACATTTTCAAGCTCTTCATATTTTTCACAACTTTTCAGGCTCTTCATGTTTTAGATGACCGCTTCATGCTCCTCCAATTTTTCAGACCGTTTCATGCTCCTCATATTTTGACAAATTTGAAGCTCTTCATATTTTTCACACCTTTTCAGTCTCTTCATGTTTTTAAACACCGTTTTATGCTCCTCCTGTTTTTCAGATTGTTTCATGCTCCCCATATTTTTGACACCTTTTGAAGCTCTTCATATTTTTCACACCTTTTCAGGATCTTTATGTTTTTAAACAATGCTTCATGCTCCTCCTATTTTTCAGACCGTTACATGCTCCTCATATACGTGACACCTTTTGAAGCTCTTCATATTTTTCACACCTTTTCATGCTCTTCATGTTTTTCAACACCTCTTCATGCTCCTCCTTTTTTTCTCTCATTTCATGCTTCTCATATTTTTGACACCTTTTGAAGTTCTTCATATTTTTCACACCTTTTCATGCTCTTCATATTCTTCAAAACAATTTCATGCTCATCCTATTTTTCAGACTGTTTCATGTTCCTCATATTTTTGACACCTTTTGGAGCTCTTCATATTTTTCACACCTTTTGAAGCTCTTCATATTTTTCACATGTTTTCAGGCTCTTCATGTTTTTCAACACGGCTTCATGCTCCTCCTATATTTCAGAACGTTTCATGCTCCTCATATTTTTGACACCTTTTGAAGCTCTTCATATTTTTCACACCTTTTGAAGCTTTTCATATTTTTCACACGTTTTCAGACTCTTCATCTTTTCAACACCGCTTCATGCTCCTCCTATTTTTCAGACCGTTTCAGGCTCATCTCAATATTAACATCTTTTGAGCTCTTCATATTTTTCACACCTTTTCAGGCTCTTCATGTTTTTCAACAACACTTCATGCTCCTGCTATTTTTCAGACCGTTTCAGGCTCATCTCAATGTTAACATCTTTTGAGCTCCTCCTATTTTTCACACATTTTCAGGCTCTTCATGTTACTGAACACTTCTTCATGCTCCTCCTACTTTTCAGACCGTTTCATGCTCCTAATGTATTTCACACCTTTTGAATCTCTTCATAATTTTCCCACCTTTCAGGCTCTTCATGTTTTTGAACACCGTTTAATGGTCTTCCTATTTTTCAGACCGTTTCATGCTCCTCATATTTTTGACACCTTTAGAAACTCTTCATATTTTTCACACCTTTTCACGTTCTTCATGTTTTTGAACACCGTTTCATACTCCTCCTATTTTTCAGACCGTTTCATGCTCTTCATATTTTTGAGACATTTTGAAGCTCTTCATATTTTTCACACCTTATCAGGCTCTTCATGTTTTTGAACACCGCTTCATGCTCCTGCTATTTTTCAGAACGTTTCATGCTATTCATGTATTTAACACCTTTTGAAGCTCTTCATATTTTTCACACCTTTTCAGGCTCTTCATGATTTTCAACACCACTTTATGCTCCTCCTATTTTTCAGACCGTTTCATGCTCCTCATAATTTTGACACCTTTTGAAGCTCTTCAAATTTTTCACACCTTTTCAGGCTCTTCATCTTTTTCAATACCACTTCATGATCCTCCTATTTCCAGGGCGTTTCATTGTCTCATATTTTTGACACCTTTAGAAGCTCTTTATATTTTTCACAACTTTTCAGGCTCTTCATGTTTTTCACAACCGCTTCATGCTCCTCCTATTTTTCAGACAGTTTCATTCATCTCATGTATTTCACACCTTTTGAAGCTCTTCATATTTTTCACACCTCTTCAGGCTCTTCATGTTTTCGAACACCGCTTCATGCTCCTCCTATTTTTGAGACCGTTTTATGCTCCACATGTATTTCACAGCTTTTGAATCTCTTCATATTTTTCACACCTTTTCATGCTCTTCATGTTTTTGAACACCGTTTCAAGCTCCTCCTATTTTTCAAACCGTTTCATACTCCTCATATTTTTGACACCTTTTGAAGCTCTCCATATTTTTCATACCTTTTCAGGCTCTTCATGTTACTGAACACTTCTTCATGCTCCTCCTACTTTTCAGACCGTTTCATGCTCCTCATGTATTTCACACCTTTTGAATCTCTTCATAATTTTCCCACCTTTCAGGCTCTTCATGTTTTTGAACACCGTTTCATGCTCCTCCTATTTTTCAGACCGTTTCATGCTCCTCATATTTCTGACACATTTTGAGGCTCTTCATATTTTTCACACCTTTTTAGGCTCTTCATGTTTTTGAACACCGCTTCATGCTCCTCCTATTTTTCAGACCGTTTCATGCTATTCATGTATTTAACACCTTTTGAAGCTCTTCATATTTTTCACACCTTTTCAGGCTCTTCATGTTTTTGAACACCTTTTCATGCTCCTCGTATTTTTCAGACCGTTTCATGCTCCTCATATTTTTGACCCTTTTTGAACCTCCTCATATTTTTCACACCTTTTGAACCTCTTCATATATTTCACATCATTTCAGGCTCTTCATGTTTTTCAACACCACTTCATGCTCCTCCTATTTCTCAGACCCTTTCATGCTTCTCATAATTTTGACACCTTTTGAAGCTCTTCAAATTTTTCACACCTTTTCAGACTCTTCATCTTTTTCAACACCACTTCATGCTCCTCCTATTTTCCAGAGCGTTTCATTGTCCTCATATTTTTGACACCTTTAGAAGCTCTTTATATTTTTCACACCTTTTCAGGCTCTTCATGTTTTTGAACACCGCTTCATGCTCCTCCTATTTTTCCTACCGTTTCATGCTCCTCTTATACTTGACACGTTTTGAAGCTCTGCATATTTTTCAAAACTTTTCAGGCTCTTCATGTTTTTGAACACCCCTTCATGCTCCTCCTATTTTTCAGACCGTTTCATGCTCCTCATATTTTTGACACATTTTGAAGCTCTTCATATTTTTCACACCTTTTCAGGCTCTTCATGTTTCTGAACACCGCTTCATGCTCCTCCTATTTTTTAGACCGTTTCATACATCTCAAGAATTTCACACCTTTTGAACCTCTTCATATTTTTCACACCTTTTCAGGTTCTTCATGTTTTTCAACACCACTGCATGTTCCTCCTATTTTTCATACCATTTCATGCTCATCTCATTTTTGACACATTTTGAAGCTCTTCATAGTTTTCACACCTTTTAAAGGTCTTCATATTTTTCACACATTTTCAGGCTCTTCATTTTTTCAACAACGCTACATGCTCCTCCTATTTTTTCAGACCTTTTAATGCTCTTCATATTTTTGATACATTTTGAGTCTCTTCATATTTTTCGCACATTTTCAGGCTCTTCATGTTTTCGAACACCGCTTCATGCTCCTCCTATTTTTCAGACCGTTTCATGCTCCTCATGTATTTCACACCTTTTGAAGCTCTTCATATTTTTCACACTTTTCAGTCTCTCAGGTTTTTGAACACAGCTTCATGCTCCTCCTATTTTTCAGACCGTTTCATGCTCCTCATATATTTGACACATTTTGAAGATCTTCATATTTTTCACACCTTTTCAGGCTCTTCATGTTTTTGACGACCACTTCATGCTCCTCCTATTTTTCAGACCATTTGAGGCTCGTCATATTTTTGACATCTTTTGAAGCTCTTCATATTTTTCACAACTTTTAGGCTCTTCATGTTTTTCAACACCGTTTCATGATCTTCTTATTTTTGAGACCGTTTCATGCTCATCTCATTTTTGACACCTTTTGAAGCTTTTCATATTTTTCACAACTTTTCAGACTCTTAATGATTTAGAACACCGCTCATGCTTCTCCTGTTTTTCAAAGAGTTTCATGCTCCTCATGTATTTCACACCTTTTGAAGCTCTTCATATATTTCACACCTTTTCAGGATCTTCATGTTTTTCCACATCACTTCATGCTTCTCGTATTTTTCAGACCGTTTAATGACCCTCATGTATTTCACACCTTCTGAAGCTCTTCATATTTTTCACACGTTTTCAGGCTCTTCATATTTTTAAACAACGCTTAATGCTCCTCCTATTTTTCAGACCGTTTCATGCTCCTCATATTTTTGCCACCTTTTGAAGCTCTTCATATCTTTCACACCTTTTCAGGCTCTTCATGATTTTGAACACCGCTTCATGATCCTCCTCTTTTTCAGACCGTTTCATGCTCTTCATATTTTTGACACATTTTGAAGCTCTTCATATTTTTCACATCTTTTCAGTTTCTTCATGTTTTTGAACACCACCTCATGCTCCTCCTATTTTTCAGAGAGTTTCATGTTCCTCATGTATTTCACACCTTTTGAAGCTCCTCATATTTTTCACACCTTTTCTGGCTGTTCAAGTTTTTCCACACAACTTCATGCTTCTCCTATTTTACAGACCGTTTCATGCTCCTCATGTGTTTCACACCTTTTGAAGCTCTTCATATTTTTCACTCCGTTTCAGGCTCTCATGTTTTTGATCACCGTTTCATGCTCGTCCTATTTTTCAGACCGTTTCATGCTCCTCATATTTTTGACAACTTTTGAAGCTCTTCATATTTTTCACACGTTTTCAGGCTCTTCATGTTTTTGACACCGCTTCATTCTAATCCTATTTTCAAACCATATCATGCTCCTCATATTTTTCACACCTTTTGAAGCTCTTCATATTTTTCACACCTTTTGAAACTCTTCCTAATTTTCACACCTTTTCAGTCCCTTCATGATTTTCAACACCGCTTCATGCTCCTCCTATTTTTATGACCGTTTCATGCTCCTCATATTTTTGACACCTTTAGAAGATCTTCATATTTTTCACACTTTTTCAGGCTCTTCATGTTTTTCAACAACGCTTCATGCTCCTCCTATTTTTCAGACCGTTTCATGCTCGTCATAATTTTGACACATTTTGAAGCTCTTCATATTTTTCACACCTTTTCGGGCTCTTCATGTTTTTGAACACCGCTTCATGCTCCTCCTATTTTTCAGACCGTTTCATGCTCCTCATATTATTGAACCTTTTGAAGCTCTTCATATTTTTCACACCTTTTCAGGCACTTCAGGTTTTTCAACACTGCTTCATGCTCCACCTATTTTTCAGACCGTTTCATTCTCATCTCATTTTTGACACCTTTTGAAGCTCTTCATATTTTTCACATCATTTCAGGCACTTCATGTTTTTGAATACCACTTCATGCTCCTCCTATTTTTCAGAGAGTTTCATGCTCCTCATGTATTTCACACCTTTTGAAGCTCTTCATATTTTTCACACCTTTTCAGGATACTCATGTTTTTCCACACAACCTCATGCTTCTCCTATTTTTCAGACCGTTTCATGCTCCTCATGTATTTCACACCTTTTGAAGCTCTTCATATTTTTCACACCTTTTCAGGCTCTTCATGTTTTTGAACACCGCTTCATGCTCCTCCTATTTTTCAGACTGTTTCATGCTCCTCATATTTTTTTTTTTTCTCCTCATATTTTTGACACCTTTTGAAGCTCTTCATATTTTTCACACATTTTCAGGCTCTTCATGCTTTTCAACACCGATTCATGCTCCTTCTATTTTTCAGACCGTTTCATTCTCCTCATAATTTTGACACCTTTTGAAGCTCTTCATATATTTCACAACTTTTCAGGCTCCTCATTTTTTTCATCACCACTTCATGCTCCTCCTATTTTTCAGACCATTTGATACTCATGTCATTTTTGACACCTTTTGAAGCTCTTCGTATTTTTGACACCTTTTGAAGCTCTTCATAATTATCACACCTTTTCAGGCTCTTCATGTTTTTCAACAGCGCTTCATGATCCCCCTGTTTTTCAGGCAATTTCTTCCTCTTCATATTTTTGAGACCTTTTGAAGCTATTCATATTTTCCCACCTTTTCAGGCTCTTCATGTTTTTCAACACCACTTCATGCTCTTCATATTTTTCAGACTGTTTCATGCTCCTCATATTTTTGACACCTTTTGAAGCTCTTCATATTTTTCACAACTTTTCAGGCTTTTCATGTTTGTCAACACCTCTTCATGCTCCTCCTATTTTTCAGACCGTTTCATTCTCCTTATATTTTTCACACCTTTTGAAGCTCTTCATATTTTTCAACCCTTTTCAGACTCTTCCTGTTTTTAACACCACTTCAGGCTCCCCCTATTTTTCAGACCGTTTCATGCTCCTCATGTATTTCACACCTTTTGAAGCTCTTCATATTTTTCAAACCTTTTCAGGCTCTTCATGTTTTTGATCACCGTTTCATGCTCCTCCTATTTTTCAGACCGTTTCATGCTCCTCACATTTTTGACACTTTTTGAAGCTCTTCATATTTTACACACCTTTTCAGGCTCTTCATGTTTTTCAACACCACTTCATGCTCCTCCTATTTTTCAGACCGTTTCATGCTCCTCATATATTTGACACATTTAGAAGCTCTTCATATTTTTCACACCTTTTCAGGCTCTTCATATTTTTCAACACCGCTTCATGCTCCTCCTATTTTCAGACGGTTTCATGTTGATCTCATTTTTGACACCTTTTGCAGCTCTTCATATTTTTCACACCTTTTGAAACTCTTCCTAATTTTCACACCTTTTCAGTCCCTTCATGATTTTCAACACCGCTTCATGCTCCTCCTATTTTTATGACCGTTTCATGCTCCTCATATTTTTGACACCTTTAGAAGATCTTCATATTTTTCACACTTGTTCAGGCTCTTCATGTTTTTCAACAACGCTTCATGCTCCTCCTATTTTTCAGACCGTTTCATGCTCGTCATATTTTTGACACATTTTGAAGCTCTTCATATTTTTCACACTTTTTCAGGCTCTTCATATTTTTCAACACCGCATTATGCTCCTCCTATTTTTCAGACCGTTTCATGCACCTCATATTTTTCACACCTTTTAAAGCTCTTCATATTTTTCACACCTTTTCAGGCTCCTCATGTTTTTCAACACCGATTCATTCTCCTCCTATTTTTCAGACCGTTACATGCTCCTCATATTTTTCACACCTTTTGAAGCTCTTCATATTTTTCACAACTTTTCAGGCTCTTCATATTTTGAACAGCGCTTCATGCTCCTCCTGTTTTTCAGACCGCCTCCTGATCCTCATAATTTTCACACCTTTTGAAGCTCTTCATATTTTTCACACGTTTTCAGGCTCTTCATGTTTTTGAACACCGCTTCATGCTCCTCCTATTTTTCAGACCGTTTCATGCTCCTCATATTATTGAACCTTTTGAAGCTCTTCATATTTTTCACACCTTTTCAGGCACTTCAGGTTTTTCAACACTGCTTCATGCTCCACCTATTTTTCAGACCGTTTCATCCTCCTCAAATTTTTGACACCTTTTGAAGCTCTTCATATTTTTCACACCTTTGAGGCTTTTCCACTTTTACAACACCACTTCATGCTCCTCCTTTTTTGCAGACCGTTTCATGCTCCTCAAATTTTTGACACATTTACAAGCTCTTCATATTGTTCACACGTTTTCAGGCTCTTCATATTTTTCAACACCGCTTCATGCTCCTCCTATTTTTCAGACGGTTTCATGTTCATCTCATTTTTCACACCTTTTGAAGCTGTTCATATTTTTCACACCTTTTGAAGCTGTTCATATTTTTCACACCATTTCAGGCCCTTCATGATTTTCAACACCGCTTCATGCTCCTCCTTTTTGCAGTCCGTTTCATGCTCCTCATATTTTTGACACTTTTAGAAGCTCTTCATATTTTTCACACCTTTTCAGGCTCTTCATATTTTTCAACACCACATCATGCTCCTCCTATTTTTCACACCGTTTCATGCACCTCATATTTTTCACACGTTTTAAAGCTCTTCATATTTTTCACACCTTGTCAGGCTCCTCAAGTTTTTCAACACCGATTCATTCTCCTCCTCTTTTTCAAACCGTTTCATGCTCCTCATATTCTTGACACCCTCTAAAGCTCTTCATATTTTTCACACTTTTTCAGGCTCTTCATGTTTTTGAACACCGCTTCATGCTCCTCCTATTTTCAGACCGTTTAATGCTCCTCATGTATTTCACACCTTTTGAAGCTCTTCATATTTCTCACACGTTTTCAGGCTCTTCATGTTTTTGAACACCGCATCATGCTCCTATTTTTCAGACCATTTCATGTTCCTCATATTTTTGACACCTTTTGAAGCTCTTCATATTTTTCATACCTTTTCAGGCTCTTCATGTTTCTCTACACTGCTTCATGCTCCACCTATTTTTCAGACCGTTTCATCCTGCTCATATTTCTTACACCTTTTCAAGCCCTTCATATTTTTCACACCTTTTCAGGCTCTTCAAGTTTTTCAACACCACTTCATGCTCCTCCTTTTTGGCAGACCGTTTCATGCTCCTCATATTTTTGACAACTTTTGAAGCTCTTCATATTTTTCACAACTTCTCAGGCTTTTCATGTTTTTCAACACCTCTTCATGCTCCTCGTATTTTTAAGACCGTTTCAAGCTCCTCATATTTTTGACACCTTTTGAAGCTCTTCATAATTATCACACCTTTTCAAGCTCTTCATGTTTTTCAACAGCGCTTCATGATCCCCCTATTTTTCAGGCAATTTCTTCCTCTTCATATTTTTTAGACCTTTTGAAGCTATTCATATTTTCCCACCTTTTCAGGCTATTCATGTTTTTCAACACCACTTCATGCTCTTCGTATTTTTCAGACTGTTTCATGCTCCTCATATTTTTGACACCTTTTGAAGCTCTTCATATTTTACACACCTTTTCAGCCTCTTCATGTTTTTCAACACCACTTCATGCTCCTCCTATTTTTCAGACCGTTTCATGCTCCTCATATATTTGACACATTTAGAAGCTCTTCATATTTTTCACACCTTTTCAGGCTCTTCATATTTTTCAACACCGCTTCATGCTCCTCCTATTTTCAGACGGTTTCATGTTGATCTCATTTTTGACACCTTTTGCAGCTCTTCATATTTTTCACACCTTTTGAAACTCTTCCTAATTTTCACACCTTTTCAGTCCCTTCATGATTTTCAACACCGCTTCATGCTCCTCCTATTTTTATGACCGTTTCATGCTCCTCATATTTTTGACACCTTTAGAAGATCTTCATATTTTTCACACTTGTTCAGGCTCTTCATGTTTTTCAACAACGCTTCATGCTCCTCCTATTTTTCAGACCGTTTCATGCTCGTCATATTTTTGACACATTTTGAAGCTCTTCATATTTTTCACACTTTTTCAGGCTCTTCATATTTTTCAACACCGCATCATGCTCCTCCTATTTTTCAGACCGTTTCATGCACCTCATATTTTTCACACCTTTTAAAGCTCTTCATATTTTTCACACCTTTTCAGGCTCCTCATGTTTTTCAACACCGATTCATTCTCCTCCTATTTTTCAGACCGTTACATGCTCCTCATATTTTTCACACCTTTTGAAGCTCTTCATATTTTTCACAACTTTTCAGGCTCTTCATATTTTGAACAGCGCTTCATGCTCCTCCTGTTTTTCAGACCGCCTCCTGATCCTCATAATTTTCACACCTTTTGAAGCTCTTCATATTTTTCACACGTTTTCAGGCCCTTCATGTTTTTCAACACCGCTTCATCCTCCTTCTATTTTTCAGACCATTTCATGCTCCTCATATTTTTGACACCTTTTGAAGGTTTTCTTATTTTTCACACCTTTTCAGGCTGTTCATGTTTTTTAACACCGCTTCATCCTCCTTCTATTTTTCAGACCGTTTCATGCTCCTCATATTTTTCTCACTTTTGAAGCTCTTCATATTTTTTACACATTTTCAGACTCTTCATGTTTTTCAACACCGCTTCATGTTCCTCCTATTTTTCACACCGCTTCATGCTCCTCCTATTTTTCAGACCGCTTCATGCTCCTACTATTTTTCAGACCGCTTCATGCTCCTCATATATTTGACACCTTTTGAAGCTCTTCATATTTTGACACCTTTTGAAGCTCTTCATATTTCTCACACGTTTTCAGGCTCTTCATGTTTTTCAACCACGCTTCATGCTCTTCCCATTTTTCAGACCGTTTCATGCTTCTCATATTTTTGAAACCTTTTGAAGCTCTTCATAGTTTTCACACCTTTACAGGCTCTTCATGATTTTGAACACCACTTCATGCTCCTAATATTTTCAGACAGTTTTAAGCTCCTCATGTATTTCACACCTTTTGAAGCTCTTCATATTTTTCACACCTTTTCAGGCTCTTGATGTTATTAAACACAGTTTCATGCTGCTCCTACTTTTCAGACCGTTTCATACTCCTCATATATTTGACACATTTTGAAGCTCTTCATATATTTCACACCTTTTCAGGCTCACATGTTTTTGAACACAGCTTCTTGCTCCTCCTATTTTTCAGACCGTTTCATGCTCCTCTTATATTTCACACTTTTGAAGCTCTTGCTATTTTTCACACCTTTTCAGTCTCTTCATGTTTTGAACACAGTTTCATGCTACTGGTATTTTTCAGACCGTTTCATGCTCCTCATATTTTTGGCACCGTTTGAAGCTCTTCATATTTTTCACACGTTTTCAGGCTCTTCATCTTTTTCAACACCACTTAATGCTCCTCCTATTTTTGAGACCGTTTCATGCTCTTCATGTATTTCTGACTTTTTGAAGCTCTTCATATTTTTCACACGTTTTCAGGCTGTTCATGTTTTTGAACACCGCTTCATGCTCCTCCTATTTTTCTGAACGCTTCATGCTCATCTCATTTTTGACACCTTTTGAAGCTGTTCATATTTTTCACACCTTTTGAAGCTCTTCATATTTTTCACACGTTTTCAGGCCCTTCATGTTTTTTTTTTTATATATTTTTTTTTATTTTCTTTTTTTTTTTCATGTTTTTGAACACCGCTTCATGCTCCTCCTATTTTTCAGACCGTTTCATGCTCCTCATGAATTTCACACCTTTTGAAGCTCTTCATATTTTTCACACGTTTTCAGGCTCTTCAAGTTTTGAACACAGCTTCATGCACCTCCTATATTTCAGACCGTTTCATGCTCCTCATGTATTTCACACCTTTTGAAGCTCTTGATATTTTTCACACCTTTTCAGGCTCTTCTTGTTTTTGAACACCGTTTCATGCTCCTCCTATTTTTCAGACCGTTTCATGCTCTTCATGTATTTTACACCTTTTGAAGCTCTTCCTATTTTTCACAACCTTTCAGGCTCTCATGTTTTTGAACACCGCTTCATGCTCCTCCTATTTTTCAGACCGTTTCATGCTCCTCATGTATTTCACACCTTTTCAAGCTCTTCCTGTTTTTGAACACCGTTTCATACTCCTCATATTTTTCATACCGTTTCATGCTCCTCATATTTTGACACCTTTTGAAGCTCTTCATATTTTCCACACCTTTTATGGCTCCTCATGTTTTTGAAAACCGCTTCATTCTCCTCCTATTTTTCAGATCGTTTCATGCTCTTCATGTATTTCACACCTTTTGAAACTCTTCATATTTGTCACAGCTTTTCAGGCTCTTCATGTTTTTCAGCACCGCATCATGATCCTCCTCTTTTCAGACCGTTTCATGCTCCTCATATTTGACACCTTTTGAAGCTTGTCATATTTTTCACACCTTTTCAAGCTCTTCATTTTTTTGAACACCGCTTCATGCTCCTCCTATTTTTCAGACCGTTTCATGCTAATCTCATTTTTGACACCTATTGAAGCTCTTCATATTTTTCCCACCTTTTGAAGCACTTCATATTTTTCACACCATTTCAGGCTCTTCATGTATTTCAACACCGTTTCATGCTCCTCTTAATTTTCAGACCGTTTCATGCTCATCATATTTTTGACACGTTTTGAAGCTCTTCATATTTTTCACACCTTTTCAGGCTCTTCAAGTTTTTGAACACCGTTTCATGCTCCTCCTATTTTTTAGAGCATTTCATGCTCCTCATGTATTTCACACCTTTTGAAGTTCTTCCGATTTTTCACACATTTCCAGGCTCTTCATGTTTTTGAACACCGGTTCATGCTCCTCACATTTTTGACACATTTTGAAGCTCTTCATATTTTTCACACCTTTTCAGCCTCCTCATGTTTTTGAACACCGCTTCATACTCCTCCTATTTTTCAGACCGATTCAGTCTCCTCATATTTTTGAAACCTTTTGAAGCTCTTCATATTTTTCACACATTTTCAGGCTCTTCATATTTTTGAACACCGCTTCATGCTCCTTCTATTTTTCAGACCGTTTCCTGCTCCTCATATTTTTGACACCTTTTGAAGCTCTTCATATTTTTCACACCTTTTCCGGCTCTTCATGTTTTTCAACACCGCTTCATGCTCCTAATATTTTTCAGACCGTTTCATGCTCCTCATATTTTTGACAAGTTTTGAGGCTATTCATATTTTTCACACCTTTTCAGGCTCTTCATGTATTTCAACAGCGTTTCATGTTCGTCCTATTTTTCAGACCGTTTCATGCTCCTCATATTTTTGACACCTTTTGAAGCTCTTCATATTTTTCACACCTTTTCAGGCTCTTCATGATTTTAACACCGCTTCATGCTCCTCCTATTTTTCACACCGTTTCATGCTCGTCATGTATATCACACCTTTTGAAGCTCTTCATATTTTTCACACGTTTTCAGGATCTTCAAGTTTTTGAACACAACTACATGCACCTACTCTTTTTCAGACAGTTTCATGTTCCTTATGTATTTCACACCTTTTGAAGCTCTTCATATTTTTCACACCTTTTCAGGCTCTTCAAGTTTTTGAACACCGCTTCACGCTCCTCCTATTTTTCAGACCGTTTCATGCTGCTCATATTTTTGACACCTTTTGAAGCTCTTCATATATTTCACACCTTTTCAGTCTCTTAATGTTTTTCAGCACCGCTTCATGCTGCTCCTATTTTTCAGACATTTTCATGCTCCTCATATATTTCACACCTTTTGAAGCTCTTCATATTTTTCACAAGTTTTCAGGCTCTTCATGTTTTTCAACACCGCTTCATGCTCCTCCTATTTTTGAGACCATTTCTTGCTTCTAATATTTTTGACACGTTTTGTAGCTCCTCATATTTTCCACACCTTTTCAAGCTTTCATGTTTTGGAACATCGTTTCATGCTCCTCCTATTTTTCAGACCGTTTCTTGCTCCTCATATTTGACACATTTCGAAGCTCTTCATATTTTTCACACCTTTTCAGACTCTTCATGTTTTGAACACCACTTCATGCTCCTCCTATATTTCAGAGCGTTTCATGCTCCTCATATTTTTCACACCCTTTGAAGCTCTTTATATTTTCACACGTTTTCATGCTCTTCATGTTTTTGAACACCACTTCATTCTCCTCCTATTTTTCAGACCGCTTCATGCTCATCTCATTTTTTACATCTTTTGAAGCTGTTCATATTTTTCACACCTTTTCAAGCTCTTCATATTTTTCACACCTTTTCAGGCTCTTCCTGTTTTTTAACACCACTTCATGCTCCTCCTATTTTTCAGACCGTTTCAAGCTCCTCATATATTTGACACATTTTGAAGCTATTCATATATTTCACACCTTTTCAGACTCTTCAAGTTTTTGAACACCGCTTCATGCTCCTCCTTTTTTTCAGACCGTTTCATGCTCCTCATGTATTTCACACCTTTTGAAGCTCTTCAAATTTTTCACACCTTTTCAGGCTATTCATGTTTTTGAACACCGCTTCATGCTCCTCCTATCTTTCAGACCGTTTCATGTTCCTTCTATTTTTCAGATCATTTCATGCTCCTCATATATTTTACACCTTTTGAAGCTCTTCATATTTTGCACTCCTTTTCAGGCTCTTCATGTTTTTGAACACAGTTTCATACTCCTACTATTTTTCAGACTGTTTCATGCTCCTCATATTTTTGACACCTTTTGAAGCTCGTCAGATTCTTCACACCTTTTCAGTCTCTTCATGTTTTTCAACACCGCTTCATGCTCCTCTTATTTTTCATACCGTTTCATGCTTCTCATATTTTTGACACCCTTTGAAGCTCTTCATATTTTTCACACCTTTTCATGCCCTTCATCGTTTTCAAAACCTTTTCATTTTCATTCTATTTTTCAGACGGTTTCATGCTCCTCATATTTTTGACACCTTTTGAAGCTCTTCATATATTTCACACCTTTACAGGCTCCTCATGTTTTTCAACATTGCTTCATGCTCCTCCTATTTTTCAGACCGTTTCATGCTCCTCATATTTTTGACACCTTTTGAAGCTCTTCATATATTTCACACCTTTACAGTCTCTTGATGTTTTTCAACACCGCTTCATGCTCCTCCGATTTTTCAGACCGTTTCATGCTCCTCATATTTTTGACACCTTTTGAAGCTCTTCATATTTTTCACACATATGAAGTTCTTCATATATTTCACACCTTCTCAGGCTCTTCATTTTTTTGAACACCACTTCATGTTCCTCCTATTTTTCAGACCGTTTCATGATTATCTCATTTTTGATACCTTTTGAAGCTCTTCATATTTTTCACACCTTTTGAAGCTCTTCATATTTCTCACACGTTTTCAGGCTCTTCATGTTTTTCAACACCGCTTCATGCTCCTCGTATTTTTCAGACCGTTTCATGCTTCTCATAATTTTGACACCTTTTCTAGCTCTTCATATATTTCACACCTTTTCATGCTCTTCATGTTTTTCAACACCATTTCATGCTCCTGCTATTTTTCATACGGTTTTATCCTACTCATATTTTTGACTCGTTTTGAAGCTCTTCATATTTTTCACACGTTTTCAGGCTCTTCATGTTTTTCAACACCACTTCATGCTTCTCCTATTTTTCAGACCGTTACATGCTCCTCATATTTTTGACACCTTTTGAAGCTCTTCATATTTTTCACACCTTTGAAGCTCTTCATATTTTTCACACGTTTTCAGGCTCTTCATCTTTTTCAAAACCGTTTCATGCTCATTCTATTTTTCAGGCTGCTTCATGCTCCAAATATTTTGACACCTTTTGAAGCTCTTCATATTTTTGACACCTTTTCAGTCTCTTCATGTTTTTGTAAACCTCTTCATGCTCCTCCTATTTTTCAGACCGCTTCATGCTCCTCATGTATTTCACACCTTTTGAAGCTCTTCATATTTTTCACATCTTTTCAGGCTCTTCAAATTTTTCAACACCGCTTCATGCTCCTCCTATATTTCAGACCGTTTCATGCTCCTCATATTATTGACACGTTTTGAACC
Source organism: Dama dama (assembly GCF_033118175.1). Taxonomy (NCBI): domain Eukaryota; kingdom Metazoa; phylum Chordata; class Mammalia; order Artiodactyla; family Cervidae; genus Dama; species Dama dama. Next base: position 1,893,638 of record NW_026870928.1, on the reverse strand, counting down.
TCTTCGTATTTTTCACACCTTTTCAGGCTCTTCATGTTTTTCAACACCGCTTCATGCTCATCCTATTTTTCAGACCGTTTCATGCTCCTCATGTATTTCACACGTTTTGAAGCTCTTCATATTTTTCACACCTTTTCAGGCTCTTCATGTTTTTCAAACCACTTCATGCTCGTCCTATTTTCCAGACCATTTCATGCTCCTCATATTTTTGAAACCTTTTGAATCTCTTCGTATATTTCACACCTTTTGAGGCTCTTCATGTTTTTCAACACCACTTATTACTCCTCCTATTTTTCAGTCCTTTTCATGCTCATCTCATTATTCACACCTTTTGAAGCACTTCATATTTTTCACACGTTTTCAGTCTCTTAATGTTTTTCAATGCCACTTCATGCTCCTCATATTTTTTAGACCGTTTCATGCTCCTCATATTTTTGACACCTTTTGAAGCTCTTCATATTTTTCACAGCTTTTCAGGCTCTTCATGATTTTGAACACCTTTTCATGCTCCTCCTATTTTTCTGACCGTTTCATGCTCCTCATAAGTTTATACCTTTTGAAGCTCTTCATATTTTTCACTCCTTTTCCGGCTCTTCATATTTTTGAACACCACTTCATGCTCCTCCTATTTTTCAGACCGTTTCATGTTCCTCATATTTTTGACACGTTTTGAAGCTCTTCATATTTTTCACCCTTTTTCAGGCTCTTCATGTTTTTGAAGACCGCTTCATGCTCCTCCTATTTTTCAGACCGTTTCATGCTCCTCATGAATTACACACCCTTTGAAGCTCTTCATATATTTCACACCTTTTCAGGCTCTTCATGTTTTTCAACACCGTTTTATGATCCTCCTATTTTTCATACCGTTTCATGCTCCTCTTGTATTTACCACCTTTTGAAGGTCTTCATATTTTTCACAACTTTCCAGGCTGTTCATGTTTTTGAACACCTCTTCATGGTCCAACTATTTTTCAGACCGTTTTTGCTCCTCATATATTTCACACCTTTTTAAGCACTTCATATGTTTCACACATTTTCAGGCTCTTCATGTTTTGAACACCGCTTCATGCTCCTCTATTTTTCAGACCGTTTCATGCTCTTCTTATTGTAGACACCTTTTGAAACTCCTCATGTATTTCACACTTTTTCAGGCTCTTCAAGTTTCTGAACACCGCTTCACGCTCCTCCTATTTTTCAGATAATTACATGCTCCTCATATTTTTGTCATCTTTTGAAGCTCTTCATATTTTTCACACCTTTTCAGGCTCTTCATGGTTTTGAACACTGCTTCATGCTCCTACTATTTTCAGACCGTTTCAGGCTCCTCATGTATTTCACACCTTTTGAAGCTCTTCATATTTTTCACACCTTTTCAGGCTCTTGATGTTATTAAACACCGTTTCATGCTGCTCCTACTTTTCAAACCGTTTCATACTCCTCATATTTTTGACACATTTTGAAGCTCTTCATATATTTCACACCTTTTCAGGCTCTTCATGTTTTTCAACACCACTTCATGCTCCTCCTATTTTTCAGATTGCTTCATGCTCATCTCATTTTTGACACCTTTTGAAGCTGTTCATATTTTTCACACCTTGTGAAGCTCTTCATATTTTTCACAAGTTTTCAGGCTCTTCATGTTTTTGAACACCGCTTCATGCTCCTCCTATTTTTCAGACCGTTTCAGGCTCCTCATATTTTTGACACCATTTGAAGCTCTTCATATTTTTCACACCTTTTCAGGCTCTTCATGTTTTTGAACACCACTTTATGCTCCTCCTATTTTTCAGACCGTTTCATGCTCCTCATGTATTTCACACTTTTTGAAGCTCTTCATATTTTTCACACCTTTTCAGCCTCTCATGTTTTTGAACACAGCTTCTTGCTCCTCCTATTTTTCAGACCGTTTCATGCTCCTCTTATATTTCACACTTTTTGAAGCTCTTCATATTTTTCACACCTTTTCATGCTCTTCATCTTTTAAAAAACCGTTTCATGCTCATCCTATTTTTCAGACTGTTTCATGCTCCTCATAAGTTTTACCCCTTTTGATGCTCTTCATATTTTTCACACATTTTCAGGCTCTTCATGTTTTTGAGGACCGTTTCATGCTCCTCCTATTTTTCCGACCGTTTCATGCTCCTCATAATTTTGACACCTTATTAAGCTCTTCAGATTTTTCACAGTTTTTCAGGCTCTTCATGTGTTTCAACACTGCTTCATTCTCCTCCTATTTTTCAGACCGTTCCATTCTCCTCATATTTTTGACACCTTTGAAGCTCTTCATATATTTCAAACCTTTTACAGCTCTTCATGTTTTTCAACAACTCTTCATGCTCCTCCTATTTTTCAGACCGTTTTATGCTCCTCCTAATTTTAACACCCTTGAAGCTCTTCATATTTTTCACACCTTTTCAGGCTCTTGATGTTTTTGAACACCGCTTCATGCTCCTCCTATTTGTCAGACCGATTCATGCTCCTCATATTTTTGAAACCTTTTGAAGCTTTTCATATTTTTCACACCTTTTCAGGGTTTCATGTTTTGAACACCGCTTCATGCTCCTCCTATTTTTCAGACTGTTTTATGCTCCTCATATATTTGACACCTTTTGAAGCTCTTCAGATATTTCACACCTTTTCAGGCTCTTCATGTTGTTTAACACTGCTTTTTGCTCCTCTATTTTTCAGATAGTTTCATGTTCCTCCTATTGTGCAGACCGTTTCATCCACCTCATATTTTTCACACCTTTTCAGGCTCTTCATGTTTTTCAACACAGCTTCATGCTCCTCCTATTTTTCAGACCGTTTCATGCACCTCATATTTTTCACACCTTTTGAAGCTCTTCATATTTTCCACACCTTTTCAGGCTCTTCATGTTTTTGAACACAGCTTCATGCTCCTCCTATTTTTCAGACCGTTTCATGCTCCACATATTTTTGACACCTTTTGAAGCTCTTTATATTTTTCACATCTTTGCAAGCTCTTCATGTTTTTCAACACCGCTTCATGCTCCTACTATTTTTCAGACCGTTTCATGCTCCTCATGTATTTCACACGTTTTGAAGCTCTTCATATTTCTCACACCTTTTCAGGCTCTTCATGTTTTTCAACATTGCTTCATGGTCCTCCTATTTTTCAGACCATTTCATGCTCCTCATATGTTTGACACGTTTTGAAGCTCTTCATATTTTTCACACTTTTTCAGGCTCTTCATGTTTTTCAACACCGTTTCATGCTCCTCCTAATTTTCAGACTCTTTCATGCACCTCATTTTATTGACACCTTTTGAAGCTCTTCATATTTTTCACACTTTTTCATGCTCTTCATGTTTTTCAACACCGTTTAATGAGCCTCCTATTTTTCAGACCGTTTCATGCTCCTCATATTTTTGAGACCTTTTGAAGCTCTTCATAATTTTGACACCTTTTCAGGCTCTTAATTTTTTTCAACACCGCTTCATGCTCCTCCTATATTTCAGACCGTTTCATGCTCCTCATATTTTTAACACTTTTTAAGCTCTTCATATATTTCAAACCTTTTCAGGCTCTTCATGTTTTTCAACACCGCTTCATGCTCCTCCTATTTTTCAGTCGTTTCATGCTTCTCATATTTTTGACACCTTTTAAGCTCTTCATATTTTTCACACATTTTCATGCTCTTCATCTTTTTCAAAACCGTTTCATGCTCATCCTATTTTTCAGGCTGTTTCATGCTCCAAATATTTTGACACCTTTTGAAGCTCTTCCTATTTTTGACACCTTTTCAGGCTCTTCATGTTTTTGTAAACCTCTTCATGCTCCTCCTATTTTTCAGACCGCTTCCTGATCCTCATAATTTTCACACCTTTTGAAGCTCTTCATATTTTTCACACCTTTTCAGGCTCTTCATGTTTTTGAACACCGCTTCATTCTCCTCCTATTTTTCAAACAGTTTCATGCTCCTCATATTTTTGACACCTTTTGATGCTCTTCATATTTTTCACACCTTTTCAGGCTCTTCATGTTTTTCAACACCGCTTCATGCTCCTCGTATTTTTCAGACCGTTTCATGCTTCTCATAATTTTGACACCTTTTCTAGCTCTTCATATATTTCACACCTTTTCATGCTCTTCATGTTTTTCAACACCGTTTCATGCTCCTGCTATTTTTCATACGGTTTTATCCTACTCATATTTTTGACTCGTTTTGAAGCTCTTCATATCTTTCACACCTTTTCAGGCTCTTCATGTTTTTCAACACCGCTTCATGCTCCTCGTATTTTTCAGACCGTTTCATGCTTCTCATAATTTTGACACCTCTTCTAGCTCTTCATATATTTCACACCTTTTCATGCTCTTCATGTTTTTCAACACCATTTCATGCTCCTGCTATTTTTCATACGGTTTTATCCTACTCATATTTTTGACTCGTTTTGAAGCTCTTCATATTTTTCACACCTTTTCAGGCTCTTCATGTTTTTCAACACCGCTTCATGCTCATCCTATTTTTCAGACCGTTTCATGCTCCTCATATGTTTGACTACTTTTGAAGCTCTTCATATTTTTCACACCTTTTCATGCTCTTCATCTTTTTGACCACCGCTTCATGCTGCTCCTATTTTTCAGACCGTTTCATGCTCCTCATATTTTTGACACCTTTTGAAGCTCTTCATATTCTTCACACCTTTTCATGCTCTTCATGTTTTTCAACACTGGTTCATGCTCCTCTTATTTTTCAGACCGCTTCATCTTCCTTCTATTTTTCAGACCGCTTCATGCTCCTCCTATTATTCAGACCATTTCATGCTCATTCATTTTTGACAACGTTTGAAGCTCTTCATATTTTTGACACCTTTTGAAGCTCTTCATATTTTTCACACGTTTTCAGGCTCTTCATGTTTTACAACACTGCTTCATGCTCATAATATTTTGAAAAACGTTTCATGCTCATCTCATTTTTGACACCTTTTCAAGCTCTTCATATTTTCCACACCTTTTGAAGCTCTTCATATGTTTCACACGTTTTCAGGCTCTTCATGTTTTTCAACACCGCTTCTTGCTCCTCCTATTTTTCAGACCGTTTCATTCTCATTGCATTTTTGACAACTTTTGAAGCTCTTCATATTTTCCACACCTTTTGAAGCTCTTCATATATTTCACACCATTTTGGTTCTTCATGTTTTTCAACACCACTTCATGTTCCTCCTATTATTCAGACCATTTCATTCTCTTCGCATTTTTGACACCTTTTGAAGCTCTTAATATTTTTCACACCTTTTGAAGCTCTTCATATTTTTCACACCTTTTCATGCTCTTCATGTTTTTCAACACCGCTTCATGCTCCTACTATTTTTCACACTGTTTCATGCTCCTCATATTTTTGACACCTTTTAAAGCTCTTCGTATATTTCACACCATTTCAGGCTCTTCATGTTTTTCAACACCACTACATGCTTCTCGTATATTTCAGACTGTTTCATACTCATCTCTTTTTTTACACCTTTTGAAGCTCTTAATATGTTTCACACCTTTTGAAGCTCTTTATATTTTGCACAACTTTTCAGGCTCTTCATGTTTTTCAACACCGCTTCATGCTCCTCCTATATTTCAGACCGCTTCTTGCTCCTCATATTTTTCAGACCGTTTCATGCTCCTCACATTTTTGACACCTTTTGAAGCTCTTCATGTTTTTCACACATTTTCAGGCTTTTCATGTTTTTGAACACCGCTTCATGCTCCTCCTATTTTTCAGACCGTTTCATGCTCCTCATATTTTTGACACCTTTTGAAGCTCTTCGTATATTTCACACCTTTTCATGCTCTTCATGTTTATCAACACCACTTCATGCTCCTCCTATTTTTCAGACCGTTTCATGCTAATCTCATTTTTGACACCTATTGAAGCTCTTCATATTTTTCCAACCTTTTGAAGTTCTTCATATTTTTCGCACCATTTCAGACTCTTCATGTATTTCAACACCGTTTCATGCTCCTCTTAATTTTCAAACCTTTTCATGCTCATCATATTTTTGACACCTTTTGAAGCTCTTCATATTTTTCACACCTTTCCAGGCTCTACATGTTTTTGAACACTGCTTCATATTCCTCCTATTTTTCAGAACCTTTCATGCCCCTCTTATTTTTGACACGTTTTGAAGCTCTTCATATTTTTCACACCTTTTCAGGCTCTTCAAGTTTTTGAACACCGTTTCATGCTCCTCCTATATTTCAGACCGTTACAGGCTCCTCATATTTTTGACACCTTTTGAAGCTCTTCATATTTTTCACACCTTTTCAGTCTCTTCAAGTTTTTGAACACCGTTTTATGCTCCTCCTATTTTTCAGACCGTTTCATGCTCTTCATGTATTTCACACCTTTTGAAGTTCTTCATATTTTTCACAGCTTTTCAGGCTCTCATGTTTTTGAACACGGCTTCATGCTCCTCCTATTTTTCAGTCCATTTCATGCTCCTCATATATTTCACACCTTTTGAAGCTCTGCATATTTTTCACACCTTTTCAGGCTCTTCATGTTTTTGAACACCGTTTCATGATCCTCCTAATTTTCAGACCGTTTCATGCTCCTCATATTTTTGACACCTTTTGAAGCTCTTCATATTTTTCACACCTTTTCAGGCTCTTCATATTTTTTAACACCACTTCATGCTCCTCCTATTTTTCAGATCGCTTCATGCTCATCTCATTTTTTGCACCTTTTGAAGCAGTTCATATTTTTCACACCTTTTGAAGATCTTCATATTTTTCACACGTTTTCAGGCTCTACATGGTTTTCAACACCGCCTCATGCTCCTCCTATTTTTCAGACCGTTTCATGCTCCTCATATTTTTGACACGTTTTAAAGCTCTTCATATTTTTCACACCATGTCAGGCACTTCATGTATTTCAACGCCATTTCATGCTCCTCCTATTGTTCAGACCGTTTCATGCTCCTCATATTTTTGACACCTTTTGAAGCTTTACATTTTTTTCACACCTTTTCAGGCTCTACATGTTTTTGAAAACTGCTTCATGTTACTCCTATTTTTCAGACAGTTTCATGCCCCTCATATTTTTGACACCTTTTGAAGCTCTTCATATTTTTGACACCTTTTCAGGCTCTTCAAGTTTTTGGACAACGTTTCATGCTCCTCCTATTTTTCAGACCGTTACATGCTCCTCATATTTTTGTAACCTTTTGAAGCTCTTCATATTTTTCACAACTTTTAAGGCTCTTCATGTTTTTCAACACCGCTTCATGCTCATCCTATTTTTCAGACCGTGTCATGCTCCTCATATTTTTCCCACCTTTTGAAGCTCTTCATATTTTTACAACTTTTCAGACTCTTCATGTTTTTGAACACCGCTTCATGCTCCTCCTATTTTTCAGACCGTTTCATGCTCCTCATGTATTTCACACCTTTTGAAGCTCTTCATATTTTTCACACGTTTTCAGGCTCCTCAAGTTTTTGAACACAGCTTCATGCTCCTCCTATTTTTCAGACCGTTTCATACTCCTCATGTATTTCACACCTTTTGAAGCTCTTCATATTTTTCACACCTTTTCAAGCTCTTCCTGTTTTTGAACACCGTTTCATGCTCCTCCTATATTTCAGACTGTTTCATGCTCCTCATATTTTTCACACCTTTTGAAGCTCTTCATATTTTTGAACACCGCTTCATGCTCCTCTTCTTTTTCAGACCGTTTCACGCTCCTCATATTTTTCACACCTTTTGAAGCTCTTCATATTTTTCACTCCTTTTCAGGCTCTTCATGTTTTTCAACACCGCTTCTTGCTCCTCCTCTTTTTCAGACCGTTTCATGATCCTCATAATTTTGACACCTGTTGAAGCTCTTCATATTTTTCACACCTTTTCAGGCTCTTCATGTTTTTCAACACCGCTTCATGCCCTCCTATATTTCAGACCTTTTCATGCTTATCTAATTTTTGACACCTTTTGAAGCTCTTCATATTTTTCACACCTTTTGAAGCTCTTCATATTTTTCACACTTTTTCAGGCTCTTCATGTTTTTCAACACCGTTTCATGCTGCTTCTATTTTTCAGACCGTTTCATGCTCATCTCATTTTGACACCTTTTGAAGCTCTTCATATTTTTCACATCTTTGAAGCTCTTCATATTTTTCACGCCTTTCACGCTCTTCATGATTTTCAACACTGCTTCATGCTCCTTGTATTTTTCAGACCGTTTCATGCTCATCTCATTTTTCACACCTTTTGAAGCTCTTCATATTTTTCATATTTTTGAAGCTCTTCATACTTTCACACGTTTTCAGACTCTTCATGTTTTTCAACACCGCTTCATGCTCCTCCTATTTTTCAGACCGTTTCATGCTCCTCATATTTTTGACAACTTTTGGAACTCCTCATATTTTTCACACCTTTTCAGGCTCTTCATGTTTTAGAACACGGTTTCATGCTCCTCCTATTTTTCAGACCGTTTCATGCTCCTCATATTTTTCACACCTTTTGAAGCTCTTCATATTTTTGAACACCGCTTCATGCTCCTCCTCTTTTTCAGACCGTTTCACGCTCCTCATATTTTTCACACCTTTTGAAGCTCTTCAAATTTTTCACACCTTTTCAGGCTCTTCATGTTTTTGAACACCGTTTCATGCTCCTCCTGTTTTTCAAACCATTTCATGCTCCTCATATTTTTGACACCTTTTGAAGCTCGTCATATTTTTCACACCTTTTGAAGCTCTTCATATATTTCACACTTTTTCAGGCTCTTCATGTTTTTCAACACCGCTTCATGCTCCTCCTATTTTTCAGACCGTTTCATGCTCATCTCGTTTTTGAAAGCTTTTGAAGCTCATGATATTTATCACACCTTTTGAAGCTCTTCATATATTTCACACCTTTTCATGCTCTTAATGTTTTCATCACCGACTCGTGCTCCTCCTATTTTTCAGACCGTTTCATGCTCCTCCTATTTTTCAGGCCGTTTCATGCTCCTCATATTTTGACAACTTTTGAAGCTCTTTATATTTTTCACACCTTTTCAGGCTCTTCATGTTTTTCAACACCGTTTCATGCTTCTCCTCTTTTTCAGACCGTTACATGCTCCTCATATTTTTGACACCTTTAGAAGTTCTTCATATTTTTCACACCTTTTCAGGCTCTTCATGTTTTTCAACACCGCTTCTTGCTCCTCCTCTTTTTCAGACCGTTTCATTCTCCTCATATTTTTGACACCTGTTGAAGCTCTTCATATTTCTCACAACTTTTCAGGTTCTTCATGTTTTTCAACACCGCTTCATGCTCCTCCTATTTTTCAGAGCGTTTCTTGCTCATCTCATTTTTGACTCCTTTTGAAGCTCTTCATATTTTTCACATCTTTTGAAGCTCTTTATATTTTTCACACATTTTCAGGCTCTTCATGTTTTTCAACACCCCTTCTTGCTCCTCCTCTTTTTCACACCGTTTCATGCTCCTCATATTTTTGACACCTTTAGAACCTCTTAATATTTTACACACCTTTTCAGGCTCTTCATGTTTTTCAACACCGCTTCATACTCCTCCTCTTTTTCAGACCATTTCATGCTCATCTCATTTTTGACACCTTTGAAAGCTCTTCATATTTTTCACATCTTTTGAAGCTCTTCGTATTTCTCACACGGTTTCAGGCTCTACATGTTTTTCAACACTGCTTCTTGCTCCTCCTATTTTTCAGACCTTTTCATGCTCCTCATATTTTTGACAACTTTTGAAACTCTTCATATTTTTCACACCTTCTCAGGCTCTTCATGTTTTTGAACACCGTTTCATGCTCCTCCTATTTTTCAGACCGTTTCATGCTCCTCCTATTTTTCACACCGTTTCATGCTCCTCATATTTTTGACTCCTTTTGAAGCTCTTCATATTTCTCACACCTTTTCAGGCTCTTCATGTTTTTGAACACCGCTTCTTGCTCCTCCTATTTTTCAGACCGTTTCATGCTCCTCATATTTTTCACACCTTTTGAAGCTCTTCATATTTTTCACACCTCTTCTGGCTCTTCATGTTTTTGAACACCGCTTCATGCTCCTCCTATTTTTCAGACCATTTAATCCTCCTCATGTATTTCACAACTTTTGAAGCTCTTCATATTGTTCACACCTTTTCATGCTCTTCATGTTTATGAACACCATTTCATGCTCCTCCTATTTTGCAGACCGTTTCATTCTCCTCATATTTTTGAAACCTTTTGAAGCTCTTCATATATTTCACGCCTTTTCAGGCTCTTCATGATTTTCAACACCGCTTCATGCTCCTCGTATTTTTCAGCCCGTTTCATGCTCATCTCATTTTTGACACCTTTTGAAGCTCTTCATATTTTTCACAGCGTTTGAAGCTCTTCATATTTTTCATATTTTTGAAGCTCTTCATACTTTCACACTTTTTCAGACTCTTCATGTTTTTCAACACCGATTCATGCTCCTCCTATTTTTCAGACCGTTTCATGCTCATCTCATTTTTGACACCTTTTGAAGCTTTTCATATTTTTCACAACTTTTCAGGCTCTTCATGTTTTTGAACACCACTTCATGCTCCTTCTATTTTCCAGAGAGTTTCATGCTCCTCATGTATTTCACACCTTTTCAAGCTCTTCATATTTTTCACACCTTTTCAGGCTCTTAAGGTTTTTCCACACCACTTCATGCTTCTCCTATTTTTCAGCCCGTTTCATGCTCCCCATGTATTTCACACCTTTTGAAGCTCTTCATATTTTTCACACCTTTTCTGGCTCTTCATGTTTTTGGTCACCGCTACATGCTCCTCCTATTTTTCAGACCATTTCATGCTCCTCATATTTTTGACACCTATTGAAGCTCTTCATATTTTTCACACCTTTTCAGGCTCTTCATGTTTTTGAACACCGTTTCATACTGCTCCGATTTTTCAGACCGTTTCATGCTCCTCATATTTTTAACACGTTTTGAGGCTCTTCATATTTTTCACACCTTTTCAGGCTTTTCATGTTTTTCAACACCACTGCATGATCCTCCTATTTTTCAGACCGCTTCATGCTCCTCATATTTTTGACACCTTTTGAAGCTCTTCATATTTTTCACAGCTTTTCAGGCTCTTCATGTTTTTCAACACCACTTCATGCTCCTCCTATTTTTCACACCGTTTCATGCTCCTCATATTTTTGACACCTTTTCAAGCTTCTTATATATTTCACACATTTTCAGGGTCTTCATGTTTTTCAACACCGCTTCATGCTCCTCCTATATTTTCAGAACGTTTCATGTTCCTCATATTTTTGACACCTTTTCAAGCTTCTCATATATTTCACACATTTTCAGGCTCTTCATGTTTTTGAACACCGCTTCATGCTCCTCCTATTTTTCAGACCATTTCATGCTCCTCATGTATTTCACACCTTTTGAAGCTCTTCATATTTTTTACACCTTTCAGTCTCTCATGTTTTTGAACACAGCTTCATGCTCCTCCTATTTTTCAGACCGTTTCATGCTCCTCGTATTTTTGACACCTTTAGAAGCTCTTCATATTTATCACACCTTTTCAGGTTCTTCATGTTTTTGAACAACGTTTCATGCTCCTCCTATTTTTCAGACGTTTTCATGCTCCTCATATTTTTCACACTTTGAATCTCTTCATATTTTTCACACCTTTTCAGGCTCTTCATGTTTTGAACACCTTTTCATGCTCCTCCTATTTTGCAGACCGTTTCATGCTCTTCATATTTTTGACACTTTTTGAAGCTCCTCATATTTTTCACATCTTTTGAACCTCTTCATATATTTCACACCATTTCAGGCTCTTCATGTTTTTCAGCAACACTTCATGCTCCTCCTATTTTTCAGACCATTTCATGCTCCTCATAATTTTGACACATTTAGAAGCTCTTCATATTTTTCACACCTTTTCAGGCTCTTCATGGTTTTCAACACCGCTTCATGCTCCTTCTGTTTTTCAAACAGTTTCATTCCTCTCATGTATTTCAGACCTTTTGAAGCTCTTCATATTTTTCACACCTCTTGAGCCTCTTCATGTTGTTGAACACCACTTCATGCTCCTCCTATTTTTCAGACAGTTTCATGCTCCTCATGTATTTTATAACTTTTGAAGCTCTTAATATTTTTCACACCTTTTCAGGCTCTTCATGTTTTTCTACACAACTTCATGCAACTCCTATTTTTCGGACCCTTTCATTCTCCTCATGTTTTTCAAACTTTTGAAGATCTTCATATTTATCACACCTTTTCATGCTCTTCATTTGTTTGAACACCATTTCATGCTCCTCCTATTTTTCAGACCGTTTCATGCTCCTCATATTTTTGACACATTTTGAAGCTCTTCATATTTTTCACACCTTTTCAGGTTCTTCATATTTTTCAACACCGCTTCATGATACTCCTATTTTTCACACCGTTTCATGCTCCTCATATTTTTGACACCTTTTCAAGCTTCTCATATATTTCACACATTTTCAGGCTCTTCATGTTTTTCAACACCGCTTCATGCTCCTCCTATATTTTCAGACAGTTTAATGCTCCTCATATTTTTGACACCTTTTCAAGCTTCTCATATATTTCACACATTTTCAGGCTCTTCATGTTTTTGAACACCGCTTCATGCTCCTCCTATTTTTCAGACCATTTCATGCTCCTCATGTATTTCACACCTTTTGAAGCTCTTCATATTTTTTACACCTTTCAGTCTCTCATGTTTTTGAACACAGCTTCATGCTCCTCCTATTTTTCAGACCGTTTCATGCTCCTCGTATTTTTGACACCTTAAGAAGCTCTTCATATTTATCACACCTTTTCAGGTTCTTCATGTTTTTGAACAACGTTTCATGCTCCTCCTATTTTTCAGACGTTTTCATGCTCCTCATATTTTTCACACTTTGAAACTCTTCATATTTTTCACACCTTTTCAGGCTCTTCATGTTTTGAACACCTTTTCATGCTCCTCCTATTTTGCAGACCGTTTCATGCTCTTCATATTTTTGACACTTTTTGAAGCTCCTCATATTTTTCACATCTTTTGAACCTCTTCATATATTTCACACCATTTCAGGCTCTTCATGTTTTTGAACACCGCTTCATGCTCCTCCTATTTTTCAGACCATTTCATGCTCCTCATGTATTTCACACCTTTTGAAGCTCTTCATATTTTTTACACCTTTCAGTCTCTCATGTTTTTGAACACAGCTTCATGCTCCTCCTATTTTTCAGACCGTTTCATGCTCCTCGTATTTTTGACACCTTTAGAAGCTCTTCATATTTATCACACCTTTTCAGGTTCTTCATGTTTTTGAACAACGTTTCATGCTCCTCCTATTTTTCAGACGTTTTCATGCTCCTCATATTTTTCACACTTTGAAACTCTTCATATTTTTCACACCTTTTCAGGCTCTTCATGTTTTGAACACCTTTTCATGCTCCTCCTATTTTGCAGACCGTTTCATGCTCTTCATGTTTTTGACACTTTTTGAAGCTCCTCATATTTTTCACATCTTTTGAACCTCTTCATATATTTCACACCATTTCAGGCTCTTCATGTTTTTCAGCAACACTTCATGCTCCTCCTATGTTTCAGACCGTTTCATGCTCCTCATAATTTTGACACATTTAGAAGCTCTTCATATTTTTCACACCTTTTCAGGCTCTTCATGGTTTTCAACACCGCTTCATGCTCCTTCTGTTTTTCAGACAGTTTCATTCCTCTCATGTATTTCACACCTTTTGAAGCTCTTCATATTTTTCACACCTCTTGAGCCTCTTCATGTTGTTGAACACCACTTCATGCTCCTCCTATTTTTCAGACAGTTTCATGCTCCTCATGTATTTTATACCTTTTGAAGCTCTTAATATTTTTCACTCCTTTTCAGGCTCTTCATGTTTTTCTACACAACTTCATGCATCTCCTATTTTTCGGACCCTTTCATTCTCCTCATGTTTTTCAAACTTTTGAAGCTCTTCATATTTATCACACCTTTTCATGCTCTTCATTTGTTTGAACACCATTTCATGCTCCTCCTATTTTTCAGACCGTTTCATGCTCCTCATATTTTTGACACATTTTGAAGCTCTTCATATTTTTCACACCTTTTCAGGTTCTTCATGTTTTTCAACACCGCTTCATGATACTCCTATTTTTCACACCGTTTCATGCTCCTCATGTATTTCACTCCTTTTGAAGCTCTTCATATTTTTCACACTTTTCAGTCTCTCATGTTTTTGAACACAGCTTCATGCTCCTCCTATTTTTCAGACCGTTTTATGATCCTCCTATATTTGACACCTTTTGAAGCTCTTCATATTTTTCTCACATTTTCAGGCTATTCATGTTTTAAAACACCGCTTCATGCTCCTACTATTTTTCAGACCGTTTCATGCTCCTCATAATTTTGACAACTTTTGAAGCTCTTCATATATTTCACACCTTTTCAGGCTCTTCATGTTTTTCCACACCAATTCAGGCTCCTCCTATTTTTCAGACCGTTTAATGCTCATCTCATTTTTGACATCTTTTGAAGCTCTTCATATATTCCACAACTTTTCAGGCTCTTCATGTTTTTGAACATTGCTTCATGCTCCTCCTACTTTTCAGACCGTTTCATGCTCCTCATGTATTTCACACCATTTGAAGCTCTTTATTATTTTCCCACCTTTTCAGGCTCTTCATGTTTTTGAACACGGTTTCATGCTCCTCCTATTTTTCAGACAGTTTCATGTTCCTCATATTTTTGACACCTTTTGAAGCTCTTCATATTTTTCCCACCTTTTCAGGCTCTTCATGTTTTTGAACACGGTTTCATGCTCCTCCTATTTTTCAGACCGTTTCATGCTCCTCATAATTTTGACACATTTTGAAGCTCTTCATATTTTTCACACCTTTTGAGGCTCTTCATGTTTTAGAACACCGCTTCATGCTCCTCCTATTTTTCGGACCGTTTCATGCTCCTCATGTATTTAACACGTTTTGAAGCTCTTCCTATTTTTCACACCTTTTCAGGCTCTTCATGTTTTTGAACACCTTTTCATGCTCCTACTATTTTGCAGACCGTTGCATGCTCCTCATATTTTTGACACTTTTTGCAGCTCCTCATATTTTTCACACCTTTTGAACCTCTTCATATATTTCACACCATTTCAGGCTCTTAATGTTTTTCAACAACACTTCATGCTCCTCCTATTTTTCACACCGTTTCATTCTCCTCATAATTTTGACACCTTTAGAAGCTCTTTATATTTTTCACACCTTTTCAGGCTCTTCATGTTTTTCAACACCGCTTCATGCTCCTTCTATTTTTCAGACAGTTTCATTCCTCTCATGTATTTCACACCTTTAGAAGCTCTTCATATTTTTCACACCTTTTGAGGCTCTTCATGTTGTTGAACACCACTTCATGCTCCTCCTATTTTTCAGACTGTTTCATGCTCCTCATGTACTTTATACCTTTTGAAGCTTTTCATATTTTTCACACCTTTTGAGGCTCTTCATGTTGTTGAACACCACTTCATGCTCCTCCTATTTTTCAGACTGTTTCATGCTCCTCATGTACTTTATACCTTTTGAAGCTTTTCATATTTTTCACACCTTTTCAGGCTCTTCATGTTTTTCAACACAACTTCATGCATCTCCTATTTTTCAGACCGTTTCATGCTCCTCATATTTTTCACACCTTTTCAGGCTCTTCATATTTTTCAACACCGCTTCATGCTACTCCTATATTTAAGACCGATTCATTCTCCTCATATTTTTGACTCCTTTTGAAGCTCTTCATATATGTCACACATTTTCAGGCTCTTCATTTTTTTCAACACCACTTCAGGCTCCTCCTATATTGCAGACCCTTTCATGCTCATCTCATTTTGACAACTTTTGAAGCTCTTCATAATTTCACACCTTTTGAAGCTCTTCATATTTTTTCACACCTTTTCAGTCTCTTCATGATTTTCAACACCGCTTCATGCTCCTCCTATTTTTCCAGACTGTTTCATACTCATCTCATTTTTGACACCTTTTGAAGCTCTTCATATTTTTCACACCTTTTGAAGCTCTTCTTATTATTCACATTTTTGAAGCTCTGCATATTTTTCACACGTTTTCAGGCTCTTCATGTTTTGCATCACCGCTTCAAGCTCCTCCTACTTTTGAGAGTGTTTCACGCTCCACATATTTTGATAACTTTTGGACCTCTTCATATTTTTCACACCTTTTCAGGCTCTTCATGTTTTTGAGCACAGCTTCATGCTCCTCCTATTTTTCATACCGTTTCATGCTCCTCATATTTTGAAACCTTTTGAAGCTCTTCATATTTTTCACACCTTTTCAGGCTCTTCATGTTTTTCAACACCGCTTCATGCTCCTCCTATTTTTGAGACCGTTTTATGCTCCACATGTATTTCACAGCTTTTGAATCTCTTCATATTGTTCACACCATTTCAGGCTCTTCATGTTTTTCAACATCACTTCATACTCCTCCTATTTTTCATACCGTTTCATGATACTCATATTTTTCACACCTTTTGAAGCTCTTCATATTTTTCACAACTTTTCATGCTCTTCATGTTTTTGAACACCACTTCATGTTCCTCCTATTTTTCAGAGAGTTTCATGCTCCTCATGTATTTCACACCTTTTGAAGCTCTTCATATTTTTCACACATTTTCAGGCTCTTCATGTTTTTGCACACCACTTCATGCTTCTCCTATTTTTCAGACAGTTTCATGCTCCTCCTATTTTTCAGACAGTTTCATGCTCCTCCTATTTTTCAGAATGTTTCATGCAGCTCTTATGATTGACACCTTTTGAAGATCTTCATATATTTCACACCTTTTCAGGCTCTTCATGTTTTTCAATACCACTTCATGCTCCTCCTATTTTACAGACAGTTTCATGCTCATCTCATTTTTGACACCTTTTCAAGCTCTTCATATTTTTCACACCTTTTGAAGCTCTTCATATTTTTCACACGTTTTCAGGCTCTTCATGTTTTTCAACACCGCTTCATGCTCCTCCTATTTTTCAGACCGTTTCATGCTCCGCATATTTTTGACACATTTTGAAGCTCTTCAGATTTTTCACACCTTTTGAAGCTCTTCATATTTTTCACACGTTTTCAGGCTCTTCATGTTTTTCAACACCGCTTCATGCTCCTCCTATTTTTCAGACCGTTTCATGCTCCGCATATTTTTGACACCTTTTCAAGCTCTTCATATATTTCACACCTTTTCAGGCTCTTCATGTTTTTAACACCACTTCATGCTCTCCTGTTATTCAGACCATTTCCTGCTCATCGATTTTTGACACGTTTTGAAGCTCTTCATATATTTCACACCATGTCAGGCTCTTCACGTTTTTCAACACCTCTTCATGCTCCTCATATTTTTCAGACCGTTTCATGCTCCTCATATATTTCACTCCTTTTGAAGCTCTTCATATTTTTCACACTTTTTCAGGCTCTTCATCCTTTTCCACACCACTTCATGCTTCTCCTATTTTTCAGACCATTTCATGCTCCTCATGTATTTCAACCTTTTGAAGCTCTTTATATTTTTCACACCTTTTCAGGCTCTTCATGTATTTGATCAGCGTTTCATGCTCCTTTATATTTCAGACCGTTTCATGCTCCTCATATATTTGACACCTTTTGAAGCTCTTCATATTTTTCAAACCTTTTAAAGATCTTCATATTTTTCACACGTTTTCAGGCTCTTCATATTTTTCAACACCGCATCATGCTCCTCCTATTTTTCAGACCGTTTCATGCTCCTCATATTTTTGACACGTTTTGAAGCTCTTCTTATTTTTCACACCTTTTCAGGCTCTTCATGTTTTTCAACACTGTTTCATGCTCCTCCTATTTTTCAGACAGTTTCATGCTCCTCATAATTTTGACACCCTTTGAAGCTCTTCTTATATTTCACACCTTTTCAGACTCTTCAGGTTTTTGAACACCGCTTCAAGGTCCTCCTTTTTATCGAGCGTTTCATGCTCCTCATATTTTTGACACCTTTTGAAGCTCTTCATATTTTTCACTCCTTTTCAGGCTCTTCATGTTTTTCAACACCGCTTCATGCTCCTCCTATTTTTGAGACCGTTTTATGCTCCACATGTATTTCACAGCTTTTGAATCTCTTCATATTGTTCACACCATTTCAGGCTCTTCATGTTTTTCAACATCACTTCATACTCCTCCTATTTTTCATACCGTTTCATGATACTCATATTTTTCACACCTTTTGAAGCTCTTCATATTTTTCACACATTTTCAGGCTCTTCATGTTTTTGAACACCACTTCATGTTCCTCCTATTTTTCAGAGAGTTTCATGCTCCTCATGTATTTCACACCTTTTGAAGCTCTTCATATTTTTCACACATTTTCAGGCTCTTCATGTTTTTGCACACCACTTCATGCTTCTCCTATTTTTCAGACCGTTTCATGCTCCTCATGTGTTTCACATCTTTTGAAGCTCTTCATATTTTTCACACCTTTTCAGGTATTCATGTTTTTGATCACCGTTTCATGCTCCTACTATTTTCCAGACAGTTTCATGCTCATCTCATTTTTGACGCCTTTAGAAGCTTTTCATATTTTTCACACATTTTCAGGCTCTTCATGTTTTTCCACACCACTTCATGCTTCTCCTATTTTTCAGACCGTTTCATTCTCCTCATATTTTTGACACCTTTTGAAGCTCTTCATATTTCTCACACCTTTTCAGGCTCTTCCTGCTTTTCAACACCGCCTCATGATCCTCCTGTTTTTCAGACCGTTTTAGACTCACCTCATTTTTGACACCTTTGGCAGCTCTTCATATTTTTCACACCTTTTGAAGCTCTTCATATTTTTCACACCTTTTCAGGCTCTTCATGTTTTTCAATACCACTTCATGCTCCTCCTATTTTAAAGACAGTTTCATGCTCATCTCATTTTTGACACCTTTTCAAGCTCTTCATATTTTTCACACCTTTTGAAGCTCTTCATATTTTTCACACCTTTTCAGGCTCTTCATGTTTTTCAACACCGATTCATGCTCCTCCTATTTTTCAGACCGTTTCATTCTCTGCATATTTTTGACACATTTTGAAGCTCTTCATATTTTTCACACCTTTTGAAGCTCTTCATATTTTTCACACGTTTTCAGGCTCTTCAAGATTTTCCACACCACTTCATGATTCTCCTATTTTTCAGACCGTTTCATGCTCCTCATGTGTTTCACACCTTTTGAAGCTCTTCATATTTTTCACACCTTTTCAGGTATTCAAGTTTTTTATCACCGTTTCATGCTCCTCCTATTTTTCAGACCGTTTCATGCTCCTCCTATTTTTCAGACAGTTTCATGCTCCTCCTATTTTTCAGAATGTTTCATGCAGCTCTTATTATTGACACCTTTTGAAGCTCTTCATATTTTTCACACCTTTTCATGCACGTCATATTTTTCAACACCACTTCATGCTCCTCCTATTTTTCACACCATTTCATTTTCCTCATATTTTTTACACCTTTTGAAGCTCTTCATATATTTTACACCTTTTCAGGCTCTTCATTTTTTTCAACACCACTTCATGCTCCTCCTATTTCGCAGACCGTTTCATGCTCATCGCATTTTTGACACCTTTTGACGCTCTTCATATTTTTCACACCTTTTGAAACTCTTCATCTTTTTCACACGTTTTCAGGCTCTTCATGTTTTTCAACACCGCTTAATGCTCCTCCTATTTTTCAGACCGTTTCATGCTCATCTCATTTTGACACCTTTTGACGCTCTTCATATTTTTCACACCTTTTGAAGCTGTTCATATTTTCCACAACTTTTCAGGCTCTTCATCTATTTCAACACCGCTTCATGCTGCTTCTATTTTTCAGACCGTTTCCTGCTCCTCATATTTTTGACACCTTTTGAAGCTCTTCATATTTTTCACACCTTTTCAGGCTCTTCATGTTTTTGAACACCGTTTCATGTTCCTCGTATTTTTCAGGCCATTTCATGCTCGTCATGTATTTCACACCTTTTGAAGCTCTTCATATTATTCACACGTTTTCAGGCTCTTCATCTATTTCAACACCGCTTCATGCTCCTCCTATTTTTCAGACCGTTTAATGCTCATCTCATTTTGACACCTTTTGAAACTCTTCATATTTTTCACACGTTTTCAGGCTCTTCATCTATTTCAACACCGCTTCATGCTGCTTCTATTTTTCAGACCGTTACATGCTCCTCATATTTTTGACACCCTTTGAAACTCTTCATAGTTTTCACACCTTTTCAAGCTCTTCATGTTTTTCCACAACCCTTCATGCTGCTCCAATATTTCAGACTGTTTCATGCTCCTCATATATTTCACACCTTTTGAAGCTCTTCATATTTTTCACAACTTTTTAGGCTCTTCATATTTTGAACACGGCTTCTTGCTCCTCCTATTTTTCAGACCGTTTTATGCTTCTCATATTTTGACATATTTTGAAGCTCTTCATATCTTTCACACCTTTTCAGGCTCTTAATGTTTTTCAACACGACTTCGAGCTCCTCATGTTTTTCAGACCGTTTCATGCTCATCTCATTTTTGACACCTTTTGAAGCTCTTCATATTTTTCACACCTTTTGAAGCTCTTCATATTTTTCACACCTTTTGAAGCTCTTCATATTTTTCACACCTTTTCAGGCTCTTCCTGTTTTAGAACACCACTTCATGCTCCCCCTATTTTTCAGACCGTATCATGCTCCTCATATTTCTGACAACTTTTGAAGCTCTTCATAATTTTCACACCTTTTCAAGCTCTTCTTGTTTTTGAACACCGCTTCATGCTCCTCCTATTTTTCAGACCGTTTCAAACTCCTCATGTTTTTGACACCTGTTGAAGCTCTTCACATTTTTCACACCTTTTCAGGCTCTTCACGATTTTCAACACCACTTCATGATTCTCCTGTTTTTCAGACCGTTTCATGCTCCTCTCATTATTCACACCTTTTGAAGCTCTTCATATTTTTCACACCTTTTCAGGCTCTTCATGTTTTTGAACACCGCTTCATGCTCCTCCTATTTATCAGACCATTTCATGTTACTCTTATTTTTCAGAACGTTTCAAGCTCCTCATATTTTGACACCTTTTGAAACTCTTCATATTTTTCACAGCTTTTCAGGCTCTTCATGTTTTTCAAGACTGGTTCATGCTCCTCCTATTTTTCAGACCGTTTCATGCTCCTCATGTGTTTCACACCTTTTGAAGCTCTTCATATTTTTGACACGTTTTCAGACTCTTCATGTTTTTCAACACCGTTACATGCTCCTCCTATTTTTCAGACCGTTTCCTGCTCCTCATAATTTTGACACCTTTTGAAGCTCTTCATATTTTTCACAACTTTTCAGGCTCTTCATGTTTTTGAGCCCAGCTTCATGCTCTTCCTATTTTTCAGGCCGTTTCATGCTCCTCATATATTTCACACCTTTTTAAACGCTTCATATTTTTCACACCTTTTCAGGCTCTTCATGTTTTTGATCACCGTTTTATGCTGCTTTTATTTTTCACACCGTTTCCTGTTCCTAATATTTTTGACACCTTTTGAAGATCTTCATATTTTTCACAGCTTTTGAAGCTGTTTATATTTTTCACACTTTTTCAGGCTCTTCATGTTTTTGAACACCGTTTCATGCTCCTCCTATTTTTCAGACCGTTTCATGCTCCTCTTGTATTTCACACCTTTTGAAGCTCTTCATAATTTTCACACCTTTTCAGGCTCTTCATGTTTTTGAACACCGTTTCATGCTCCTCCTATTTTTCAGACCGTTTCATGCTCCTCATATTTTTGACACCTTTTGAAGCTGTTCATATTTTTCACACCTTTTCTGGCTCCCGATGTTTTTCAACGCGGCTTCATGATCCTCCTGTTTTTCAGACCGTTTCATGCTCCTCATATTTTTGACACATTTTGAAGCTCTTCATATTTTTCACACCTTTTTAGGCTCTTCATGTTTTTCACACCACTTCATGCTCCTCCTATTTTTCAGATCATTTCATGCTCCTCATATTATTGACACTTTTTGAAGCTCTTCATATTTTTCACACCTTTTCTGGCTCTTCATGTTTTTCAACACCGCTTCATGCTCGTCCTACATTCCAGACCGTTTCATGCTCGTCTCATTTTTGACATCTTTTGAAGCTCTTCATATTTCTCACAACTTTTAAGCTCTTCATGTTTTTCACACGTTTTCAGGTTCTTCATGTTTTTCAATACCTCTTCATGCTCCTCCCATTTTTCAGACCGTTTCATGCTCCTCATATATTTGACACCTTTTGAAGCTCTTCATATTTTTCCCACCATTTCAGGCTCTTCATGTTTTTCAACACCGGTTCATGCTCCTCCTTTTTTTCAGACCGTTTCATGCTCCTCATGTATTTCCAACCTTTTGAAGCTCTTCATATTTTTGACACCTTTTCAGGCTCTTCATGTTTTTGAACACCGCTTCATGCTCCTCCTATTTTTCAGACCGTTCATGCTCCTCATATTTTTGATACATTCTGAAGCTGTTCATATTTTTCACACCTTTTCAGGTTCTACATGTTTTTCAACACAACTTCATGCTCCTCCTATTGTTCAGACCGTTTCATGATCCTCATATTTTTGACACATTTTGTAGCTCTTCATATATTTCACACCTTTTGAAGCTCTTCATGTTTTTTAATACGGTTTCATGCTCTTCCTATTTTTCAAACCGTTTCATGCTCCTCATATTTTTGAAACCTATTGAAGCTCTTCATATTTTTCACTCATTTTCCGGGTCTTCATGTTTTTCTACACCACTTCATTCTCCTCCTATTTTTCAGGCCGTTTCATGCTCGTCATATTTTTGACACCTTTTGAAGATCTTCATATTTTTGAAATCTTTTCAGGCTCTTCATGTTTTTGAATACCGCTTCATGCTCCTCCTATTTTTCAGACCGTTTCATGCTCCTCATATTTTTGACACCTTTTGAAGCTCTTCATATTTTTCACACCTTTTCTGGCTCTTTATGTTTTTGAACACCATTTCTTGCTCCTACTATT
This sequence comes from Dama dama, assembly GCF_033118175.1. Classification (NCBI taxonomy): domain Eukaryota; kingdom Metazoa; phylum Chordata; class Mammalia; order Artiodactyla; family Cervidae; genus Dama; species Dama dama. The sequence goes on along the minus strand of NW_026870928.1, from coordinate 1,870,624 downwards.
TTTCAGACCGTTTCATGCTCCTCATATTTTTGACACCTTTTGAAGCTCTTCATATTTTTCACACCTTTTAAGGCTCTTCAAGGTTTTGAACAATGCTCCAATGCTTCTCCTATTTTTCAGACCGTTTCATGCTCCTCATATTTTTGACACCTTTTGAAGCTCTTCATATTTTTCACACCTTTTAAGGCTCTTCAAGGTTTTGAACAATGCTACAATGCTTCTCCTATTTTTCAGGCCGTTTCATGCTCCTCATATTTTTGACACCTTTTGAAGCTCTTCATATTTTTCACACCTTTTGAAGCTCTTCATCTATTTCACACTTTTTCAGGCTCTTCATGTTTTTCAACACCACTTCATGCTTCTCCTATTTCTCAGACCGTTTCATGCTCATATCATTTTTGACAGCATTTGAAGCTCTTCATATTTTTCACAACTTTTGAAGCTCTTCATATTTTTCACACCTTTTCAGGCTTCTCATGTTTTTCAACACCGCTTCATGCTCCTCCTATTTTTCAGACCGTATCATGCTCCTCTCCTTTCTGAAATCTTTTGAAGCTCTTCATATATTTCACACATTTTCAGGCTCTTAATGTTTTTCAACACCACTTCATGCTCCTCCTATTTTTCAGACCGTTTCATGCTCATCTAATTTTTGACACCTTCTGAAGCTCTTCATAATTTTCACAAATTTTCAGGCTCTTCATATTTTTGAACACCGCTTCATGCTCCTTCTATTTTTCAGACCGTTTCATGCTCCACATGTATTTCACACATTTTGAAGCTCTTCATATTTTACACACCTTTTCAGGCTCGTCATGATTTTCAACACCACTTCATGCTCCTCCTATTTTCAGACCGTTTTTGCTCCTCATATATTTGACACCTTTTGAAGCTCTTCATATATTTCACACCATTTCAGGCTCTTCAAATTTTTGAACACCACTTCATGCTCCTCCTATTTTTCAGACCGTTTCATGCTCATCTAATTTTTGACACCTTTTGAAGCTCTTCATATATTTCACACCTTTTGAAGCTCTTCATATTTTTCACATTTTTGAAGCTCTTCAAATTTTTCACACGTTTTCAGGCTCTTCATGTTTTTGAACACCGCTTCATGCTCCTCATATATTTCAGACCGTTTCATGCTCCTCATATTTGTGACACCTTTTGAAGCTCTTCGTATTTTTCACACATTTTCAGGCTCTTCATGTTTTTCAACATGACTTCATGCTCCTCCTAATTTTCAGACCGTTTCATGCTCCTCATATTTGTGACATCTTTTGAAGCTTTTCATATTTTTCACACCTTTTAGGCTCTTCATGTTTTTCACAGCATTTCAGAACTTCAGAAAACCCAAGATCACTATTTCAAGTCTAGAGGGATCCTGAGATCACTGGAGCAACATGAAAGGGCTCCGTGGACCCCAAATCAAAACGAGATGCGAGCTTAGTCCCTGGCTTCGACTCAAGAGGAATACCAACTTTCCACAAGCACCTCAAGAGGAGGCTTCTCTCAGCTACAGGTATGTGAGAGGGACCCTGAGTTTGTGGCCTCAAGTGGAATGGACACCGAGATGCTCTGACTGGAGGTAAGGCCGGATATCCCTGCAGTGAATTGAATGCAGGCTCCTCTTGCATCTCCAAAGATGAAGGGATGTCTGAATCCCCTGTGGTGACCACAGAGAAAGACCTAGTTCTCCGCTTCATCGCGACCGGAGACCTCACATCCTTTGAAAACTTGAGAGGTCCGCGGAGATCAATGCTTCCAAAGGTGACGGTGCCTGACTCCTCTTGAAAATGAATAGGAGTCCCAGGATCCCTGTGGCACGTGGAAAGGGACCCTGGGTCTCCCGCCTCATGTGGAGACGCGTCCCAATTGCCATGCCAAGACTCGATGAGAATCCCGAGGTGTCCCTCGCACCTAGGCAGGAGTCCTGACGTCGCTGAACAAACACGTTTCTGGAAGGGCCCTCCCCGTCGTAACTCGAGAATTTACCTCAGGTTCCGTCCGCAACTCGAGAAAAACCATGACACTTCCCCCTCGCCGCGAGATGAGGCCCAATTCCCCTGCACTGCGTGCAGAGCAATTCCGTGTTCCACATCAAACGTGAAAGGAGCCTTGATTTCCTTGATGGCACTCCAGAGAAAACCCAGGATCACTGCCTCAAGTCTAGAGGGATCCTGAGGTCACTGGAGCAACACGAAAGGGCTCTGTGGACCGCAAGTCAACTCGAGATGAGAGCTTAGTCCCTGGCTTCGACTCAAGAGGAACACAAACTTTCCACAAGCACCTCAAGAGGAGGCTTCTCTCAGCTACAGGTATGTGATAGGGACCCTGAGTTTGCGGCCTCAAGTGGAATGGACACCGAGATGCTCTGACTCGAAGTAAGGCCGGATATCCCTGCAGTGAATTGAATGCAGTCTCGTCTTGCATCTCCCAAGACGAAGGGATGTCTGAATCCCCTTTGGAGACCACAGAGAAAGACCTCGTTCTTCGCCTCATCGCGACCGGAGGCCTCACATCCTTTGAAAACTCGAGAGGTTCGCGGAGATCAATGCTTCCAAAGGAGACGATGCCTGACTGCTCTTGAAAATGGATAGGAGTCCTAAGATCCCTGTGGCACGTGGAAAGGGACCCTGGGTCTCCCGCCTCACGTGGAGACGCGTCTCAATTGCCATGCCAAGACTCGATGAGAATCCCGAGGTGTCCCTCGCACCTAGGCAGGAGTCCTGATGTCACTGAACAAACACGAGTCTGGAACTGCGCTCTTCGTTGTAACTCGAGAATATACGCCAGGTTCCGTCCGCAACTCGAGAAAAACTATGAGACTTCCCCCTAGCCACGAGAGGAGGCCCGATTCCCCTGCACTGTGTGCAGAGCAATTCCGTGTTCCACATCAAACGTGAAAGGAGCCTTGATTTCCTTGATGGCACTCCAGAGAAAACCCAAGATCACTGTGTCAATTCTAGAGGGATCCTGAGGTCACTGTAGCAACACGAAAGGGATCAGTGGACCCCAAATCAACTCGAGATGAGAGTTTAGTCACTGATTTTGACTCAAGAGCAATACCAACTTTCCACAAGAACCTCAAGAGGAGGCTTCTCTCAGCTACAGGTATGTGAGAGGGACCCTGAGTTTGTGGCCTCAAGTGCAATGGACACCGAGATGCACTGACTCGAAGTAAGGCCGGATATCCCTGCAGTGAATTGAGTGCAGGCTCCTCTTGCATCTCCCAAGAAGAAGGGATATCTGAATACCCTGTGGAGACCACAGAGAAAGACCTCGTTCTTCGCCTCATCGCGACCGGAGGCCTCACATCATTGGAAATTCGAGAGGTCCGCAGAGATCAATGCTTCCAAAGGAGATGATGCCTGACTCATCTTGAAAATGGATAGGAGTCCCAGAATCCCTGTGGCACGTGGAAAGGGACACTGGGCCTCACGCCTCACGTGGAGACGCGTCCCAATTGCCATGCCAAGACTCGAGGAGAATCCCGAGGTTTCCCTCGCATGTAGGCTGGAGTCCTGACGTCGCTGAACAAACACGTGTCTGGAAGGGCCCTCCCCGCCGTAACTCGAGAATATACCCCAGGTTCCGGCCGCAACTCGAGAAAAACCATGAGACTTCTCCCTCGCCGTGAGATGAGGCCCGATTCCCCTGCACTGCGTGCAGAGCATTTCTGTGTTCCACATCAAACGTGAAAGGAGCCTTGATTTCCTTGATGGAACTCCAGAGAAAACCCAAGATCACTGTCTCAAGTCTAGAGGGATCCTGAGGTTACTGTAGCAACACGAAAGGGCTCCGGGGACACCAAATCAACTCGAGATGAGAGCTTAGTCCCTGGCTTCAACTCAAGAGGAATACCAACTTTCCACAAGCACCTCAAGAGGAAGTTTCTCTCAGCTACAGGTATGTGAGAGGGACCCTCAGTTTGTGGCCTCAAGTGGAATGGACACCGAGATGCTCTGACTCGAAGTAAGGCCGGATATCCCAGCAATGAATTGAATGCAGGATCGTCTTGCATCTCCCAAGAAGAAGGGATGTCTGAATCCCCTGTGGAGGCCACAGAGAAAGACCTCGTTCTCCGCATCATCGCGACCGGAGGCATCAAATCCTATGAAAACTCGAGAGGTCCGAGAAGATCAATGCTTCCAAAGGAGACGATGCCTGACTCCTCTTGAAAATGGATAGGACTCCCAGGATCCCTGTGGCACGTGGAAAGGGACCCTGGGTCTCCCGCCTCACGTGGAGACGCGTCCCAATTGCCATGCCAAGACTCGTGGAGAATCCCGAGGTGTCCCTTGCACCTAGGCAGGAGTCCTGACGTCGCTGAACAAACACGTGTCTGGAAGGGCCCTCCCCGTCGTAACTCGAGAATATACCCCAGGTTCCGGCCGTAACTCGAGAGAAACCATGAGACTTCCCCCTCGCCGCGAGATATGGCCCAATTCCCCTGGACTGCGTGCAGAGCAATTCCGTGTTCCACATCAAACGTGAAAGGAGCCTTGATTTTATTGATGGCACTCCAGAGAAAACCCAAGATCACTGTCTCAAGTCTAGAGGGATCCTGAGGTCACTGGAGCAACACGAAAGTGCTCCGTAGACCCCAAATCAACTCGAGATGAGAGCTTAGTACCTGGCTTCGACTCAAGAGGAATACCAACTTTCCACAAGCACCTCAAGAGGAGGGTTCTCTCAGACACATGTATGTGAGAAGGACCCTGAGTTTGTGGCCTCAAGTGGAATGGACACCGAGATGCTCTGACTCGAAGTAAAGCCAGATATCCCTGCAGTGAATTGAATGCAGGCTCGTCTTGCATCTCCCAAGACGAAGGGATGTCTGAATCCCCTGTGGAGACCACAGAGAAAGACCTACTTCTCCGTCTCATCGCGACCGGAGGCCTCACATCCTTTGAAAACTGGAGAGGTCTGGGGAGATGAATGCTTCCAAAGGGGACGATGCCTGATTCCTCTTGAAAATGGTTAGGTGTCCCAGGATCCCTGTGGCACGGGGAAAGAGACACCGGGTCTCCCGTCTCATGTGGAGACGCGTCCCAATTGACATGCCACGACTCGAGGAGAATCCCGAGGTGTCCGTCGCACCTAGGCAGGAGTCCTTACGTCGCTGAACAAACACGTGTCTGGAAGGGCCCTCCCCGTCGTAACTCGAGAATATACCCCATGTTCCGGCCGCAACTCGAGAAAAACCATGAGACTTCTCCCTCGCCGTGAGATGAGGCCCATATCCCCTGCACTGCGTGCTTAGTATTTCTGTGTTCCACATCAAACGTGAAAGGAGCCTTGATTTCCTTGATGGCACTCCAGAGAAAACCCAAGATCACTGTCTCAAGTCTAGAGGGATCCTGAGGTCACTGTAGCAACACGAAAGGGCTCCGTGGACCCCAAATCAACTGGAGATGACAGCTTAGTCCCTGGCTTCGACTCAAGAGGAATACCAACTTTCCACAAGCACCTCAAGAGGAGGCTTCTTTCAGCTACAGGTATGTGAGAGGGACCCTGAGTTTGTGGCCTCAAGTGGAATGGACACCGAGATGCTCTGACTGGAGGTAAGGCCGGATATCCCTGCATTGAATTGAATGCAGGCTCCTCTTGCATCTCCAAAGACGAAGGGATGTCTGAATCCCCTGTGGTGACCACAGAGAAAGACCTAGTTCTCCGCTTCATTGCGACCGGAGACCTCACATCCTTTGAAAACTTGAGAGGTCCGCGGAGATCAATGCTTCCAAAGGAGACGGTGCCTGACTCCTCTTGAAAATGAATAGGAGTCCCAGGATCCCTGTGGCACTTGGAAAGGGACCCTGGGTCACCGGCCTCACGTGGAGACGCGTCCCAATTGCCATGCCAAGACTCGATGAGAATCCCGAGGTGTCCCTCGCACCTAGGCAGGAGTCCTGACGTCGCTGAACAAACACGTTTCTGGAAGGGCCCTCCCCTCGTAGCTCGAGAATATCCCCCAGGTTCAGGCCGCAACCCAAAAAAAACCATGAGACTTCCCCCTCGCCGCGAGATGAGGCCCGATTCCCCTGCACTGCGTGCAGAGCAATTCCGTGTTCCACATCAAACGTGAAAGGAGCCTTGATTTCCTTGATGGCACTCCAGAGAAAACCGAAGATCACTGTCTCAAGTCTAGAGGGATTCTGCGGTCACTGTAGCAACCCGAAAGGGCTCCGTGGACCACAAATCAACTCGAGATGTCATCGTAGTTCCTGTCTTCGACTCAAGAGTAATACCAACTTTCCACAAGCACCTCAAGAGGAGGCTTCTCTCAGCTACAGGTATGTGAGAGGGACCCTGAGTTTGTGGCCTCAAGTGGAATGGACACCGAGATGCTCTGACTGGAAGTAAGGCCGGATATCCCTGCAGTGAATTGAATGCAGGCTCCTCTTGCATCTCCAAAGACGAAGGGATGTCTGAATCCCCTGTGGTGACCACAGAGAAAGACCTAGTTCTCCGCCTCATCGCGACCGGAGGCCTCACATTCTTTGAAAACTCTAGAGGTCCGCGGAGATCAATGCTTCCAAAGGAGACGGTGCCTGACTCCTCTTGAAAATGGATAGGAGTCCCACGATCTCTGTGGCACGTGGAAAGGGACCCTGGATCTCCCGCCTCATGTGGAGACGCGTCCCAATTGCCATGCCAAGACTCGAGGAGAATCCCGAGGTGTCCCTCGCACCTAGGCAGGAGTCCTGACGTCGCTGAACAAACACGTGTCTGGAAGGGCCCTCCCCTCGTAACTCGAGAATATCCCCCAGGTTCAGGCGGCAACCCAAAAAAAACCATGAGACTTCCCCCTCGCCGGGAGATGAGGCCCGATTCCCCTGCACTGCGTGCAGAGCAATTCCGTGTTCCACATCAAACGTGAAAGGAGCCTTGATTTCCTTGATGGCACTCCAGAGAAAACCCAAGATCACTGTCTCAAGTCTAGAGGGATCCTGAGGTCACTGGAGCAACACGAAAGGGCTCCGTGGACCCCAAATCAACTCGAGATGAGAGTTTAGTCCCTGGCATCGACTCAAGAGGAATACCAACTTTCCACAAGCACCTCAAGAGGAGGCTTCTCTCAGCAGCAGGTATGTGAGAAGGACCCTGAGATTGTGGCCTCAAGTGGAATGGACACCGAGATGCTCTGACTCAAAGTAAGGCCGGGTATCCCTGCAGTGAATTGACTGCAGGCTCGTCTTGCATCTCCCAAGACGAAGGGTTTTCTGAATCCTCTGTGGAGACCACAGAGAAAGACCTAGTTCTCCGCCTCATCGCGACCGGAGTCCTCACATCGTTTGAAAACTAGAGAGATCCGCGGAGATCAATGCTTCCAGAGGAGACGATGCCTGACTCCTCTTGAAAATGGATAGGAGTCCCAGGATCCCTGTGGCACGTGGAAAGGGACCCTGGGTCTCCCGCCTCACGTGGAGACGCGTCCCAATTGCCATGCCAAGACTCGAGGAGAATCCCGAGGTGTCCCTCGCACCTAGGCAGGAGTCCAGACCTCGCTGAACAAACACTTCTCTGGTAGGGCCCTCCCAGTCGTAACTCGAGAATATACCCCAGGTTCCGGCCGCAACTCGAGAAAAACCATGAGACTTCCCCCTCGCCGCGAGATGAGGCCCGATTCCCCTGCACTGCGTGAAGAGCAATTTGGCGTTCCACATCAAAAGTGAAAGGAGCCTTCATTTCCTTGATGGCACTCCAGAGAAAACCCAAGTTCACTGTCTCAAGTCTAGAGGGATCCTGAGGTCCCTGGAGTAACACGAAAGGGCTCCATGGACCACAAATCAACTCGAGATGAGAGCTTAGTCCCTGGCTTCGACTCAAGAGGAACACAAACTTTCCACAAGCACCTCAAGAGGAGGGTTCTCTCAGCTACAGGTATGTGAGAGGGCCCCTGAGTTTGTGGCCTCAAGTGGAATGGACACCGAGATGCTCTGACTCGAAGTAAGGCCAGATATCCCTGCAGTGAATTGAATGCAGGCTCGTCTTGCATCTCCCAAGACGAAGGGTTGTCTGAATCCCCTGTGGAGACCACAGAGAAAGACCTCGTTCTCCGCCTCATCGAGACCAGAGGCCTCACATCCTTTGAAAACTCGAGAGGTCCTCGGAGATCAATGCTTCCAAAGGAGACGATGCCTGACTCCTCCTGAAAATGGATAGGAGTCCCAGGATCCCTGTGGCACGTGGAAAGGGACCCTGGGTCTCGCACCTCACGTGGAGACGCGTCCCAATTGCCATGCCAAGACTCGAGGAGAATACCGAGGTGTCCCTCGCACCTAGGCAGGAGTCCTGACGTCACTGAACAAACACGTGTCTGGAAGGGCCCTCCCCGTCGTAACTCGAGAATATACCCCAGGTTCCGGCCGCAACTCGAGAAAAACCCTGAGACGTCCCCCTCGCCGCGAGATGAGGCCCGATTCCCCTGCACTGCGTGCAGAGCAATTCCGTGTTCCACATCAAACGTGAAAGGAGCCTTGATTTCCTTGATGGCACTCCAGAGAAAACCCAAGTTCACTGCCTCAAGTATGGAGGGATCCTGAGGTCCCTGGAGTAACACGAAAGGGCTCCGTGGACCACAAATCAACCCGAGATGAGAGCTTAGTCCCTGGCTTCGACTCAAGAGGAATGCCAACTTTCCACAAGCACCACAAGAGGAGGGTTCTCTCAGCTACAGGTATGTGAAAGGGCCCCTGAGTTTGTGGCCTCAAGTGGAATGGACACCGAGATGCTCTGACTCGAAGTAAGGCCGGATATCCCTGTAGTGAATTGAATGCAGGCTCGTCTTGCATCTCCCAAGACGAAGGGTTGTCTGAATCCCCTGTGGAGACCACAGAGAAAGACCTCGTTCTCCGCCTCATCGAGACCAGAGGCCTCACATCCTTTGAAAACTCGAGAGGTCCGCGGAGATCAATGCTTCCAAAGGAGACGATGCCTGACTCCTCTTGAAAATGGATAGGAGTCGCAGGATCCCTGTGGCACGTGGAAAGGGACCCTGGGTCTCCCGACTCACGTGGAGACGCGTCCCAATTGCCATGCCAAGACTCGAGGAGAATCCCGAGGTGTCCCTTGCACCTAGGCAGGAGTTCTGACATCGCTGAACAAACACATGTCTGGAAAGGCCCTCCCCGTGGTAACTCGAGAATATACCCCAGGTTCTGGCCGCAACTCGTGAAAAACCATGAGACTTCCCCCTCGCTGCAAGATGAGGCCCGATTCCCCTGGACTCCGTGCAGAGCAATTCCGTGTTTCACATCAAACATGAAAGGAGCCTTGACTTCCTTGATGGCACTCTAGAGAAAACCCAAGATCACTGTCTCAAGTCTAGAGGGATCCTGAGGTCACTTTAGCAAAACGAAAGGGCTCCGTGCACCCCAAATCAACTTGAGATGAGAGCTTAGTCCCTGGCTTCGCCTCAAGAGGAATACCAACTTTCCACAAGCACCTCAAGAGGAGGCTTCTCTCAGATACTGGTATGTGAGAGGGACCTGAGTTTGTGGCCTCAAGTGGAAAGGACACCGAGATGCTCTGACTCGAAGTAAGCCCGGATATCCCTGCAGTGAATTGAATGCAGGCTCGTCTTGCATCTCCCAAGACGAAGAGATGTCTGAATCCCCTGTGGAGACGACAGAGAAAGACCTAGTCCTCCGCCTCATCGCGACCGGAGGCCTCACATCCTTTGAAAACTCGAGAGGTCCGGGGAGATCAATGCTTCCAAAGGAGACGATGCCTGACTCCTCTTGAAAATGGATAGGACTCCCAGGATCCCTGTGGCACGTGGAAAGGGACCCTCGGTCTCCCGCCTCACGTGGAGACGCGTCCCAATTGCCATGCCAAGAGTCGAGGAGTATCCCGAGGTGTCCCTCCCACCTAGGCAGGAGTCCTGACGTCGCTGAACAAACACGTGTCTGGAAAGGCCCTCCCCATTGTAACTCAAGAATATACCCCAGGTTCCGACCACATCTCGAGAAACACCATGAGACTTCCCCCTCGCCGCGAGATGAGGCCCGATTCCCCTGCACTGCATGCAGAGCAATTCCGTGTTCCACATCAAACGTGAAAGGAGCCTTGATTTCCTTGATGGCACTCCAGAGAAAACCCAAGATCACTGTCTCAAGTCTAGAGGGATCCTGAGGTCACTCTAGCAACACCAAAGGGCTCCGTGGACCCCAAATCAACTCGAGATGAGAGCTTAGTCCCTGGCTTCGACTCAAGAGGAATACCAACTTTTCACAAGCACCTCAAGAGGAGGCTTCTCTCAGCTACAGGTATGTGAGAGATCCCCTGAATTTGTGGCCTCAAGTGGAATGGACACCGAGATGCTCTGACTCGAAGTAAGGCCGGATATCCCTGCAGTGAATTGATAGCAGGCTCGTCTTGCATCTCCCAAGACGAAGGGATGTCTGAATCCCCGGTGGAGACCACAGAGAAAGACCTCGTTCTCCGCCTCATCGCGACCGGAGGCCTCACATCCTTTGAAAACTCGAGAGGTCCGCAGAGATCAATGCTTCCAAAGGAGACGATGCCTGACTCCTCTTGAAAATGGATAGGAGTACCAGGATCCCTGTGGCACGTGGAAAGGGACCCTGGGTCTCCCGCCTCAGGTGGAGACGCGTCCCAAATGCCATGCCAAGACTCGAGGAGAATCCCGAGGTGTCCCTCGCCCCTAAGCAGGAGTCCTGACATCGCTGAACAAACACGTGTCTGGAAGGGCCCTCCCTGACGTAACTCGAGAATATACCCCAGGTTCTGGCCGCAACTCGAGAAAAACCATGAGACTTCCCCCTCGCCGCGAGATGAGGCCCGATTCCCCTGCACTGCGTGCAGAGCAATTCCGTGTTCCACATCAAAAGTGAAAGGAGCCTTGATTTCCTTGATGGCACTCCAGAGAAAACCCAAGATCACTGTCTCATGTCTAGAGGGATCCTGAGGTCACTGGAGCAACACGAAAGGGCTCTGTGGACCCCAAATCAACTCGAGATGAGAGCTTAGTCCCTGGCTTCGACTCAAGAAGAATACCAACTTTCCACAAGCACCTCAAGAGGAGGCTTCTCTCAGCTACAGGTATGTGAGAGGGACCCTGAGTTTGTGGCCTCAAGTGGAATGGACACCGAGATGCTCTGACTCGAAGTAAGGCCGGATATCCCTGCAGTGAATTGAAAGCAGGCTCTTCTTGCATCTCCCAAGACGAAGGGATGTCTGAATCCCTTGTGGAGACAACAGAGAAAGACCTAGTTCTCCTCCTCATCGAGACTGGAGGCCTCACATCCTTTGAAAATTCGAGAGTTCCGCGGAGATCAATGCTTCCAGAGGAAACGATGCCTGACTCTTGTTGACAATGGATAGGAGTCCCAGGATCACTGTGGCATGTGGAAAGGGACCCTGGGTCTACTGCCTCACGTGGAGACGCGTCCCAATTGCCATGCCAAGACTCGAGGAGAATCCCGAGGTGTCCCTCGCACCTAGGCCGGAGTCCTGACGTCGCTGAACAAACACGTGTCTGGAAGGGCCCTCTCCGTCGTAACTCGAGAATATACCCCAGGTTCCGGCCGCAACTCGAGAAAAACCATGAGACTTCCCCCTCGCCGCGAGATGAGCCCGATTCCCCTGCACTGCGTGCAGAGCAATTCCGTGTTCCACATCAAACTTGATAGGAGCCTTGATTTCCTTGATGGCACTCCAGAGAAAACCCAAGATCAATGTCTGAAGTCTAGAGGGATCCTGAGGTCACTGGAGCAACACGAAAGGTCTCCGTGGACCCCATATCAACTCGAGATGAGAGCTTAGTCCCTGGCTTCGACTCAAGAGGAATACCAACTTTCCACAAGCACCTCAATAGGAGGCTTCTCTCAGCTACAGGTATGTGAGAGGGACCCTGAGTTTGTGGCCTCAAGTGGAATGGACACCGAGATGCTCTGACTCGAAGTTATTCCGGATATCCCTGCAGTGAATTGAATGCAGGCTCGTCTTGCATCTCCCAAGACGAAGGGATGTCTGAATCCCCTGTGGAGACCACAGAGAAAGACCTAGTCCTCCGCCTCATCGCGTCCGGAGGCCTCACATCCTTTGAAAACTCGAGAGGTACGCGGAGATCAATGCTTCCAAAGGAGACGATGCCTGACTCCTCCAGAAAATGGATAGGAGTCCCCGGATCCCTGTGGCACGTGGAAAGGGACCCTGGGTCTCCCGCCTCACGTGGAGACGCGTCCCAATTGCCATGCCAAGACTCGAGGAGAATCCCGAGGTGTCACTCGCACCTAGGCAGGAGTCCTGACGTCGCTGAACAAACATGTGTCTGGAAGGGCCCTCCCCGTCGTAACTCGAGAATATACCCCAGGTTCCGGCCGCAACTCGAGAAAAACCATGAGACTTCCCCCTCCCCGCGAGATGAGGCCCAATGCCGCTGCACTGCATGCAGAGCAATTCCGTGTTCCACATTAAACGTGAAAGGAGCCTTGATTTCCTTGATGGCACTCCAGAGAAAACCCAAGATGACTGTCTCAAGTCTAGAGGGATCCTGAGGTCACTGGAGCAACCCCAAAGGGCTCCGTGGACTCCAAATCAACTCGTGATGAGAGATTAATCACTGTCTTCGACTCAAGAGGAATACCAACTTTCCACAAGCACCTCAAGAGGAGGCTTCTCTCAGCTACATCTATGTGAGAGGGACCCTGAGTTTGTGGCCTCAAGTGGAATGGACACCGAGATGCTCTGACTCGAAGTTATTCCGGATATCCCTGCAGTGAATTGAATGCAGGCTCGTCTTGCATCTCCCAAGACGAAGGGATGTCTGAATCCCCTGTGGAGACCACAGAGAAAGTCCTAGTCCTCCACCTCATCACGACCGGAGGCCTCACATCCTTTGAAAACTCGAGAGGTCCGCGGAGATCAATGCTTCCAAAGGAGACGATGCCTGACTCCTCTTGAAAATGGATAGGAGTCCCAGGATATGTGTGGCACGTGGAAAGGGACACTGGGTCTTCCGCCTCACGTGGAGACACGACCCAATTGCTATGCCAAGACTCGAGGAGAATAACGAGGTGTCCCTCGCACCTAGGCAGGAGTCCTGACGTCGCTGAACAAGCACGTGTCTGGAAGGGCCCTCCCTGTCGTAACTCGAGAATATACCCCAGGTTCCGGCCGCAACTCGAGAAAAACCATGAGACTTCCCCCTCGCCGCCAGATGAGGCCCAATTCCCCTGCCCTGTGGGCAGAGCAATTCCGTGTTCCACATCAAACATGATAGGAGCCTTGATTTCCTTGATGGCACTCCAGAGAAAACCCAAGATCACTGTCTCAAGTCTAGAGGGATCCTGAGGTCACTGGAACAACACGAAAGGGCTCCTTGGACCCCAAATCAACTCGAGATGAGATCTTAGTCCCTGGCTTCGACTCAAGAGGAATACCAACTTTCCACAAGCACCTCAAGAGGAGGCTTCTCTCAGCTACAGGTATGTGATAGGGACCCTGAGTTTGTGGCTTCAAGTGTAATGGACACCGAGATGCTCTGACTCGAAGTAAGGCCGGATGTCCCTGCAGTGAATTGAATGCAGGCTCGTCTTGCATCTCCCAAGACGAAGGGATGTCTGAATACCCTGTGGATACCACAGAGAAAGACCTAGTTCTCCGCCTCATAGAGACCGGAGGCCTCACATCCTTTGAAAACTCGAGAGGTCCGCGGAGATCAATGCTTGCAAAGGAGACGATGCCTGACTCCTCTTGAAAATGGATAGGAGTCCCAGGATCCCTGTGGCACTTGGAAAGGGACACTGGGTCTCCCGCCTCACGTGGAGACGCGTCCCAATTGCCATGCCAAGACTCGAGGAGAATCCCGAGGTGTCCCTCGCACCTAGGCAGGAGTCCTGACGTCGCTGAACAAACACGTGTCTGGAAGGGCCCTCCCCGTCGTAACTCGAGAATATACCCCAGGTTCCGGCCGCAACTCTAGAAAAACCATGAGACTTCCCCCTCGCTGCAAGATGAGGACCGATTCCCCTGCAATGCGTGCAGAGCAATTCCGTGTTCCACATCAAACGTGAAAGGAGCCTTGATTTCCTTGATGGCACTCCAGAGAAAACCCAAGATCACTGTCTCAAGTCTAGAGGGATCCTGAGGTCACTGTAGCAACACGAAAGGGCTCCGTGGACCCCAAATCAACTCGAGATGAGAGCTTAGTCCCTGGCTTCGAGTCAAGAGGAATACCAACTTTCCACAAGCACCTCAAGAGGAGGCTTCTCTCAGCTACAGGTATATTTGAGGGACCCTGAGTTTGTGGCCTCAAGTGGAATGGACACCGAGATGCTCTGACTCGAAGCAAGGCTGGATATTCCTGCAGTGAATTGAATGCAGGCTCGTCTTGCATCTCCCAAGACGAAGGGTTGTCTGAATCCCCTGTGGAGACCACAGAGAAAGACCTAGTTCTCCGCCTCATCGCGACCAGAGGCCTCACATACTTTGAAAACTCGAGAGGTCTGCGGAGATCAATGCTTCCAAAGGAGACGATGCCTGACTCCTCATGAAAATGGATAGGAGTCCCAGGATCCCTGTGGCACGTGGAAAGGGACCCTGGGTCTCGCGCCTCACGTGGAGACACGTCCCAATTGCCATGCCAAGACTTTACGAGAATCTGGAGGTGTCCCTCCCACCTAGGCAGGAGTGCGGACGTCGCTGAACAAACACGTGTCTGGAAGGGCCCTCCCCGTCGTAACTCGAGAATATACCCTAGGTTCCGGCCGCAACTCGAGAAAAACCATGAGACTTCCCCCTCGCCGCGAGATGAGGCCCGATTCCCCTACACTGCGTCTCGAGAAATTCCGTGTTCCATATCAAACGTGAAAGGAGCCTTGATTTCCTTGATGTCACTACAGAGAAAAGCCAAGATCACTGTCTCAAGACTAGAGGGATCCTGAGGTCACTGTAGCAACAAGAAAGGGCTCCGTGGACCCCAAATTAACTCGAGATGAGAGCTTAGTCCCTGGCTTCGACTCAAGGGGAATACCAACTTTCCACAAGCACCTCAAGAGGAGGCTTCTCTCAGCTACAGGTATGTGAGAGGGACCCTGAGTTTGTGGCCTCAAGTGGAATGGACACCGAGATGCACTCATTCGAAGTAAGGCCAGATATCCCTGCAGTGAATTGAATGCAGGCTCGTCTTGCATCTCCCAAGACGAAGGGATGTGTGAATCCCCTGTGGAGACCACAGAGAAAGACCTTGTTCTCCACCTCATCGCGACCGGAGACATCACATCCTTTGAAAACTCGAGAGGTCTGTGGAGATGAATGCTTCCGAAGGAGACGACGCCTGACTCCTCTTGAAAATGGATAGGAGTCCCAGGATCCCTGTGGCAAGTGGAAAGGGATGCTGGGTCTCCCGCCTCACGTGGAGACGCGTCCCAATTGCCATGCCAAGACTCGAGGAGAATCCCGAGTTGTCCCTCGCACCTAGGCAGGAGTGCTGACGTCGCTGAACAAACACGTGTCTGGAAGGGCCTTCCCCGTCGTAACTCGAGAATATACCCCAGGTTCTGGCTGCAACTAGAGAAAAACCATGACACTCTCCCCTCGCCTCGAGATGAGGCCCGATTCCCCTGGACTGGCTGCAGGGCAATTCCGTGTTCCACATCAAAAGTGAAAGGAGCCTTGATTTCCTTGATGGAACTCCAGAGAAAACCCAAGATCACTGTCTCAAGTCTAGAGGGATACTGAGGTCACTGGAGCAACACGAAAGGGCTCCGTGGACCCCAAATCAACTCGAGATGAGAGCTTAGTCCCTGGCTTCGACTCAAGAGGAATACCAACTTTCCACAAGCACCTCAAGAGGAGGCTTCTCTCAGCTACATCTATGTGAGAAGGACCCTGAGTTTGTGGCCTCAATTGGAAAGGACACCGAGATGCTCTGACTCGAAGTAAGGCCAGATATCCCTGCAGTGAATTGAATACAGGCTCGTCTTGCATCTCACAAGACAAAGGGATGTCTGAATCCCCTGTGGAGACCACAGAGAAAGACCTAGTTCTCCGCCTCATAGCGACCGGAGGCCTCGCATCCTTTGAAAACTCGAGAGGTCCGCGGAGATCAATGCTTCCAAAGGTGATGATGCCTGACTCCTCTTGAAAACGGATAGGAGTACCAGGATCCCTGTGGCATGTGGAAAGGGGCCCAGGGTCTCCCGCCTCACGTGGAGACGCGTCCCAATTGCCATGCCAAGACTCGAGGAGAATCCCGAGGTGTCCCTCGCACCTAGGCAGGAGTCCTGACGTAGCTGAACAAACACGTGTCTGGAAGGGCCCTCCGCGTCGTAACTCGAGAATACACCCCAGGTTCCGGCCGCAACTCGAGAAAAACCATGAGACTTCCCCCTCGCAGGGAGATGAGGCCCGATTCCCCTGCACTGGGTGCAGAGCAATTCCGTGGTCCACATCAAACGTGAAAGGAGCCTTGATTTCCTTGGTGGCACTCCAGAGAAAACCCAGGATCACTGCCTCAAGTCTAGAGGGATCCTGAGGTCACTGGAGCAACACGAAAGGGCTCCGTGGAATCCAAATCAACTCGAGATGAGAGCTTAGTCCCTGGCTTCGACTCAAGAGGAACACCAACTTTCCACAAGCACCTCAAGAGGAGGCTTCTCTCAGCTACAGGTATGTGAGAGGGACCCTGAGTCTGTGGCCTCAAGTGGAATGGACACCGAGATGCTCTGACTCGAAGTAAGGCCGGATATCCCTGCAGTGAATTGAATGCAGGCTCGTCTTGTATCTCCCAAGACGAAGGGATGTCTGAATCCCCTGTGGAGACCACAGAGAAAGACCTAGTCCTCCGCCTCATCGCGACCGGAGTCCTCACATCCTTTGAAAACTCGAGAGGTCTGCGGAGTTCAATGCTTCCAAAGGAGACGATGCCTGACTCCTCTTGAAAATGGATAGGCGTCCCAGGATCCTTGTGGCACGTGGAAAGGGACTCTGGGTCTCCCGCCTCACGTGGAGACGCGTCCCAATTGCCATGCCAAAACTCGAGGAGAATCCCGAGGTGTCCCTCGCACCTAGACAGGAGTCCTGACGTCGGTGAAAAAACACGTGTCTGGAATGGCCCTCCCCGTCGTAACTCGAGAATATACACCAGGTTCCAGCCGCAACTCGAGAAAACCATGAGATTTCCCCCGCCCCGCGAGATGAGGCCCGGTTCCGCTGCACTACGTGCAGAGCAATTCCGTGTTCCACATCAAACTTGAAAGGAGCCTTGATTTCCTTGATGGCACTCCAGAGAAAACCCAAGATCACTGTCTCAAGTCTAGAGGGATCCTGAGGTCACTGGAGCAACACGAAAGTGCTCCGTGGACCCCAAATTAACTTGAGATGAGAGTTTTGTCCCTGGCTTCGACTCAAGAGGAATACCAACTTTCCACAAGCACCTCAAGAGGAGGCTTCTCTCAGCTACAGGTATGTGAGAGGGACCCTGAGTTTGTGGCCTCAAGTGGAATGGACACCGAGATGCTCTGACTCAAAGTAAGGCTGGATATCCCTGCAGTGAATTGAATGCAAGCTCGTCTTGCATCTCCCAAGGCGAAGGGATGTCTGAATACCCTGTGGAGACCACAGAGAAAGACCTAGTTCTCCGCCTCATCGCGACCGGAGGCCTCACATCCTTTGAAACCTCGAGAGGTTCGCGGAGATCAATGCTTCCAAAAGAGACGATGCCTGACTCCTCTTGAAAATGGATAGGAGTCCCATGATCCCTGTGGCACGTGGAAAGGGACCCTGGGTCTCCCGCCTCAGGTGGAGACGCGTCCCAAATGCCATGCCAAGACTCGAGGAGAATCCCGAGGTGTCCCTCGCCCCTAAGCAGGAGTCCTTACATCGCTGAACAAACACGTGTCTGGAAGGGCCCTCCCTGACGTAACTCGAGAATATACCCCAGGTTCTGGCCGCAACTCGAGAAAAACCATGAGACTTCCCCCTCGCCGCGAGATGAGGCCCGATTCCCCTGCACTGCATGCAGAGCAATTCCGTGTTCCACATCAAACCTGAAAGGAGCCTTGATTTCCTTGATGGCACTCCAGAGAAAACCCAAGATCACTGTCTCAAGTCTAGAGGGATCCTGAGGTCACTGGAGCAACACGAAAGGGCTCCGTGGACCCCAAATCAACTCGAGATGAGAGCTTAGTCCCTGGCTTCGACTCAAGAAGAATACCAACTTTCCACAAGCACCTCAAGAGGAGGCTTCTCTCAGCTACAGGTATGTGAGAGGGACCCTGAGTTGCTGGCCTCAAGTGGAATGGACACCGAGATGCTCTGACTCGAAGTAAGGCCGGATATCCCTGCAGTGAATTGAATGCAGGCTCGTCTTGCATCTCCCAAGACGAAGGGATGTCTGAATCCCCTGTGGAGACAACAGAGAAAGACCTAGTTCTCCTCCTCATCGAGACCGGAGGCCTCACATCCTTTGAAAATTCGAGAGTTCCGCGGAGATCAATGCTTCCAGAGGAAACGATGCCTGACTCTTGTTGACAATGGATAGGAGTCCCAGGATCCCTGTGGCATAAGGAAAGGGACACTGGGTCTCCCGCCTCACGTGGAGACGCGTCCCAATTGCCATGCCAAGACTCGAGGAGAATCCCGGGGTGTGTCCCTCGCACCTAGGCAGGAGTCCTGACGTCGCTGAACAAACACGTGTCTGGAAGGGCCCTCCCCGTCGTAACTCGAAAATATACCCCAGGTTCCGCTCGCAACTTGAGAAAAAATATGAGACATCCCCCTTGCTGCAAGATGAGGCCCGATTCCCCTGACTGCGTGCAGAGCAATTCCGTGTTCCACATCAAACTTGAAAGGAGCCTTGATTTCCTTGATGGCTCTCCAGAGAAAACCCAAGATCACTGTCTCAAGTCTAGAGGGATCCTGAGGTCACTGTAGCAACACGAAAGGGCTCCGTGGACCCCAAATCAACTCGAGATGAGAGCTTAGTCCCTGGCTTCGCCTCAAGAGGAATACCAACTTTCCATAAGCACCTCAACAGGAGGCTTCTCTCAGCTACAGGTATGTGAGAGGGACCCTGAATATGTGGCCTCAGGTTTAATGGACACCGAGATGCTGTGACTCGAAGTAAGGCCAGATATCCCTGCAGTGAATTGAATGCAGGCTCGTCTTGCATCTCCCAAGATGAAGGGATGTCTGAATCCCCTGTGGAGGCGACAGAGAAAGACCTAGTCCTCCGCCTCATCGCGACCGGAGCTCTCACATCCTTTGAAAACTCGAGAGGTCCGCGGAGATCAATGCTTCCAAAGGAGAAAATGCCTGAATCCTCCTGAAAATGGATAGGAGTCCCAGGATCCCCGTGGCACGTGGAAAGGGACACTGGGTCTCCCGCCTCACATGGAGACGCGTCCCAATTGCCATGCCAAGACTCGAGGAGAATCCCGAGGTGTCCCTCGCACCTAGGCAGGAGTCCTGACGTCGCTGAACAAACACGTGTCTGGAAGGGCCCTCCCCGTCGTAACTCGAGAATATACCCCAGGTTCTGGCCGCAACTCGAGAAAAACCATGAGACTTCCCCCTCGCTGCAAGATGAGGCCCAATTCCCCTGGACTGCGTGCAGAGCAATTCCGTGTTCCACATCAAACGTGAAAGGAGCCTTGATTTCCTTGATGGCACTCTAGAGAAAACCCAAGATCACTGTCTCAAGTCTAGAGGAATCCTGAGGTCACTTTAGCAACACGAAAGGGCTCCGTGCACCCCAAATCAACTCGAGATGAGAGCTTAGTCCCTGGCTTCGCCTCAAGAGGAATACCAACTTTCCACAAGCACCTCAAGAGGAGGCTTCTCTCATCTACAGGTATGTAAGAGGGACCCTGAGCTTGTGGCCTCAAATGGAAAGGACACCGAGATGCTCTGATTCGAAGTAAGCCCGGATATCCCTGCAGTGAATTGAATGCAGGCTCGTCTTGCATCTCCCAAGACGAAGGGATGTGTGAATCCCCTGTGGAGACCACAGAGAGACCTAGTTCTCCGCCTCAACGCGACCGGAGGCCTCACATCCTTTGAAAACTCGAGAGGTCCGCGGAGATCAATGCTTCCAAAGGAGACGATGCCTGACTCCTCTTGAAAATGGATAGGAGTCCCAGGATCCCTGTGGCACGTTGAAAGGGACGCTGGGTCTCCCGCCTCACGTGGAGACGCGTCCCAATTGCCATGCCAAGACTCGAGGAGAATCCCGAGGTGTCCCTCGCACCTAGGCAGGAGTCCTGACGTCGCTGAACAAACACGTGTCTGGAAGGGCCCTCCCCGTCGTAACTCGAGAATATACCCCAGGTTCCGGCCGCAACTCGAGAAAAACCATGAGACTTCCCCCTCGCCGCCAGATGAGGCCTGACTCCCCTGCACTGCGTGTAGAGCAATTCCGTGTTCCACATCAAACGTTA
Source organism: Dama dama (assembly GCF_033118175.1). Lineage (NCBI taxonomy): Eukaryota > Metazoa > Chordata > Mammalia > Artiodactyla > Cervidae > Dama > Dama dama. Next base: position 1,850,213 of record NW_026870928.1, on the reverse strand, counting down.
AAGGAGCCTTGATTTCCTTGATGGCACTCCAGAGAAAACCCAAGATCACTGTCTCAAGTCTAGAGGGATCCTGAGGTCACTGGAGCAACACGAAAGTGCTCCGTGGACCCCAAATCAACTCGAGATGAGAGCTTAGTCCCTGGATTCGCCTCAAGAGGAATACCAACTTTCCACAAGCACCTCAAGAGGAGGCTTCTCTCAGCTACAGGTATGTGAGAAGGACACTGAGTTTGTGGCCTCAAGTGGAATGGACACCGAGATGCTCTGACTCGAAGTAAGGCCGGATGTCCCTGCAGTGAATTGAATGCAGGCTCGTCTTGCATCTCCCAAGACGAAGGGATGTCTGAATCCCGTGTGGAGACCATAGAGAAAGACCTAGTTCTCCGCCTCCTCGCGACCGGAGGCCTCACATCCTTTGAAAATTCTAGAGGTCCGCGGAGATCAATGCTTCCAAAGGAGACGATGCCTGACTCCTCTTGAAAATGGATAGGAGTCCCAGGATCCCTGTGGCATGTGGAAAGGGACACTGGGTCTCCTGCCTCACGTGGAGACACGACCCAATTGCCATGCCAAAACTCGAGGAGAATCCCGAGGTGTCCCTCGCACCTACGCAGGAGTCCTGACGTCGCTGAAGAAACACGTGTCTCGAAGAGCCCTCCCCGTCGTAACTCGAGATTATACCCCAGGTTCCGGCCGCAACTCGAGAAAAACCATGAGACTTCCCCCTCGCCGCGAGATGAGGCCCGATTCCCCTGCAGTGCGTGCAGAGCAATTCCGTGTTCCACATCAAACGTGAAAGGAGCCTTGATTTCCTTGATGGCACTCCAGAGAAAGCCCAAGATCACTGTCTCAAGTCTAGAGGGATCCTGAGGTCACTGGAGCAACACGAAAGTGCTCCGTGGACCCCAAATCAACTCGAGATGAGAGCTTAGTCCCTGGCTTCGCCTCAAGAGGAATACCAACTTTCCACAAGCACCTCAAGAGGAGGCTTCTCTCAGCTACAGGTATGTGAGAAGGACACTGAGTTTGTGGCCTCAAGTGGAATGGACACCGAGATGCTCTGACTCGAAGTAAGGCCGGATATCCCTGCAGTGAATTGAATGCAGGCTCGTCTTGCATCTCCCAAGACGAAGGCTTGTCTGAATCCCCTGTGGAAACCGCAGAGAAAGACCTTTTTCCCCGCCTCCTCGCGACCGGAGGCCTCACATCCTTTGAAAACTCCAGAGGTACGCGGACGTCAGTGCTTCAAAAGGAGACGATGCCTGACACCTCTTTAATATGGATGGTAGTCCCAGGATTCCCATGGCAAGTGGAACGGGACCCCTGGTCTCCCCCCTCAGCTGGAGAGGCATCCCAATTGCCCTGCCAAGCCTCGAGGAGAGTCCCGAGGTGTCACTCGCATCTAGGCACAAGTCCTGACGTCGCTCTTCACGCTCTTCATATTTTTCAGACCTTTTCATTCTCTTCATATGTTTCACACCTTATCATGCTCTTCATATTTTTCACACCTTTTCATGCTGTTAATATTTTTCACACCTTTTTATGCTCCTCATATTTAACACACCTTTTCATGCTCTTCTTATTTTTCAGACCTTTTCATGCTCCTTATATTTTTCAGACCTTTTCATGCTCTTCGTATTGTTCACAACTTTTCCTGCTCCTCGTATTGTTCACACCATTTCATGCTCCTCGTATTGTTCACACCGTTTCATGCTCCTCATAATTTTCACACTTTTTCATGCTCTTCATATTTTTCACAGCATTTCATGCTCTTCATATTTTTCACACTTTTTCAATCACTTCATGTTTTTCAGATCTTTTCATGCTCTTAAAATTTTTCAGACCTTTTCATGCTCTTCATAGTTTTCAGACTGTTTCATGCTCCTCGTATTTTTCTGACCTTTTCATGCTCTTCTTATTTTTCAGATCTTTTCATGCTCCTCGTATTTTTTAGACCTCCTCATGCTCTTAGTATTTTTCAGACCTCTTCATGCTCCTCTGATATTTCAGACCTATTCATGCTCTTCGTATTTTTCAGAACTCTTCATGCTACTCGTATTTTTCAGAAATTTTCATGCTCTTCATACTGTTCACACATTTTCATGCTCTTCGTATATTTCAGACCTTTTCAAGTTCTTGATATTTTTCAGACCTTTTCATGCTCTTCGTATTTTTCAGACCATTTCATTCTCCTCATATTTTTCACACCTTTTCATGCTCTTTGTAATATTTCACACCTGTTCATGCTCTTCGTGTTTTTGACACCTTTTCATACTCCTCATATTTTTCACACCTGTTTATGCTCCTTCTATTTTTCAGACCTTTTCATGCTCCTCGTATTTTTCACACCGTTTAATGCTGTTCATATTTTTCACACCTTTTCATGCTCTTCGTATTTTTCACACCTTTTCCTGCTCTTTTTATTTTTCACATCTTTTCATGGTCTTCGTAATTTTTTACAACTTTTCCTGCACTTCGTAATTTTTCACACCTTTTCATGCTCTTCGTATATTTCACACCTTTTCATGCTACTCGTATTTTTCAGACCTTTGCAAGCTCCTCGTATTTTTCAGACCTTTGCATGCTCCTCGTATTTTTCAGAACTTTTCACGCTCCTCGTGTTTTTCACAGCTTCTCATGCTCCTCACATTGTTCACACCTTTTCATACTCCTCATATTATTCACACCTTTTTATGCTCCTGGTATTTTTCAGACCTTGTCATGCTCCTCCTATTTTTCAGAACTTTTCATTCTGCTCGTAAATCATAGCTTTTTATGCTCCTGGTATTTTTCACACCTTTTCATGCTCTTCATATTTACACACCGTTTCATGCTCTTCATATTTTTCACACCATTTCATGAACCTCATATTGTTCACAACTTTTCATGCTCTTCATAGTTTTCAAACCTTTGCATGCTCTTCGTATGTTTCAGAATTTTTCATGCTCTTCATATTGTTCACAGCTTTTCATGCTCCTGGTATTTTTCACACCTTTTCATGCTCTTCATATTTTTCAGAACTTTTCAAGCTCTTCCTATTTTTCACAGCGTTTCATGCACTTTGTATTTTTCACACCGTTTAATGCTCTTCATATTTTTCACACCTTTTCATGCTCTTCGTACTTTTCACAGCTTTTCATGCTCTTTGTATTTTTCACATCTTTTCATGGTCTTCGTAATTTTTCACAACTTTTCATGCACTTCATAATTTTTCACACCTTTTCATGCTCTTTGTATATTTCACACCTTTTCATGCTTTTTGTATTATTCACACCTTTTCATGCTCCTTGTATGTTTTAGACCTTTTCATGCTCCTCGTATTATTCACACCTTTTCATGCTCCTCGTATATTTTAGACCTTTTCATGCTACTCGTATTTTTCAGACCTTTGCAAGCTCCTCGTATTTTTTAGACCTTTGCATGCTCCTCGTATTTTTCAGAACTTTTCACGCTCCTTGTGTTTTTCACAACTTCCCATGCTCCTCATATTGTTCACACCTTTTCATACTCCTCATATTATTCACAACTTTTTATGCTCCTGGTATTTTTCAGACCTTTTCATGCTCCTCGCATTTTTCACACCTTTTCATGCTCCTCCTATTTTTCAGAACTTTTCATTCTCCTCGTAAATCACAGCTTTTCATGCTCCTGGTATTTTTCACACCTTTTCATGCTTTTCATACTTTACACACCGTTTCATGCTCTTCATATTTTTCACACCATTTCATGAACCTCATATTGTTCACAACTTTTCATGCTCTTCATAGTTTTCAGACCTTTACATGCTCTTCGTATTTTTCACAGCTTTTCATGCTCCTGGTATTTTTCACACCTTTTCATGCTCTTCATATACTTCAGAACTTTTCAAGCTCTTGATATTTTTCAGACTTTTTCAAGCTCTTCATAGTTTTCATAACCTTTCATGCTCTGCACATTTTTCACACCGTTTCAGGCTCTTCGTATGTTTCACACCTTTTCATGCAGTTCGTGTTTTTCACAACTTTTCATGCTCTTCGTATTTTTCACACCTCTTCAGGCTCTTCGAAATTTTTCACACTTTTTCATGCTCTTCATATTTTTCACACATTTTCATCCTCTTCTCATTTTTCACACCGTTTCATGCTCAATGTATTTTTTAGACCTTTTCATGCTGTTTGTATTTTTCAGACCTTTTCATGCTCCTCGTATTTTTCAGACCTTTGCATGTTCCTCATATTTTTCTGAACTTTTCACGCTCCTCGTATTTTTCACAACTTCTCATGCTCCTCATATTGTTCACACCTTTCATACTCCTCATATCATTCACAACTTTTCATGCTAATTATGTTTTTCACACCTTTTCAGCTCTTCATATTTTTCAGAAATTTTCATGCTCTTCATGCTCTTCGTATTTTTCAGACCTTTTCATGCTCTTCGTATTTTTCAGAACTTTTCATGCTCTTCGTATTTTTCACACCTTTTCATGCTCTTGATATTTTTCAGAAGTTTTCATGTTCTTGATATTTTTCAGACCTTTTCATGCTCTTCAATTTTTCACAACTTTTCATGCCTTTCATATTTTTCAGACCTTTTCAATCTCTTGATATTTTTCAGACCTTTTCATGCTCTTCGTATTTTTCAGACCTTTTCATGCTCTTCATATTTTTTACAGCTTTTCATGCTCTTCTTATTTTTCACACCATTTCATGCTCCTCATATATTTCACATCTTTTCATGAGCTTCATGTTGTCACACCGTTCCATGCTCCTCAGATTTTTCACACCTTTTCATGCTCTTCATATTTTTCAGACCTTTTCATGCTCCACATATTTTTCACACATTTACATGCTCTTCATATTTTACACAACTTCTCATGCTCTTCTTATTTTTTAAACCTTTTCTTGCTCTTCTTATTTTTCACACCGTTTCATGCTCTTCTTATTTTTCACACCTTGTCATGCTTTTCAAATTTTTCACACCTTTTCATGCTCTTCGTATTTTTTAAACCTTTTCTTGCTCCTCATATTTTACACAACTTTTCATGCTCTTCATATTTTTTAAACCTTTTCTTGCTCTTCATATTTTACACACCGTTTCATGCTCTTCATATTTTTCACACCTTGTCATGCTTTTCAAATTTTTTACACCTTTTCATGCTCTTCGTATTTTTCAGGTTTTATCATTCTCTTCGTATTTTTCAGATCTTTTCATGCTCTTTGTATTTTTCACACCGTTTCATGCTCTTCGTATTTATCAGATGTTTTCATGATCTTCTTATTTTTCACACCGTTTCATGCTTTTCGTATTTATCAGAACTTTTCGTGATCTCCATATTTTTCAGAACTTTTCATGCTCTTCGCATTTTTCACACCGTTTCATGCACGTCATATTTTTCACACCTTTTCATGCTATTCATATTTTTCACACTGTTTCATAATCTTCATATTTTTCACTTCTTTTCATGCTCTTCATATATTTCACACTGTTTCATGCTCTTCATATGTTCACACCATTACATGCTCCTCATATTTATCATAGTTTCATGCTCTTCAAATTTTTCACACCTTTACATGCTCCTCATATTTTTGACACCATTTCTTGCTCCTCGTATTTTTCAGAACTTTTCATGCTCTTCATATTTTTCACACCTTTACATGCTCCTCATATTTTTGACAACTTTTCTTGCTCCTCATATTTTTCACACCGTTTCATGCTCTTCATATTTTTCACACCTTTTCCTGCTCTTCATATTTTTCATACCGTTTCATGCTCTTCATATTCTCACACTGTTTCATGCTCCTCATATTTTTCAGACCTTTTCATGGTCCTCGTATTTTTCAGACCTTTTCATGCTCCTCATAATTTTCAGACCTTGGCATGCTCCTCGTATTTTCCAGACCTTTTCATCCTCCTCATATTTTTCACACCTTTTCACGCTCTTCGTATTTTTCAGGCCTTTGCATGCTCCCTGTATTTTTCACACATTTTCATGCTCCTCGTATTTTTCAGAACTTTTCATGCTCCTCATATTTTGCACACCTTTTCATGTTCTTCGTATTTTTCAGACGTTTGCATGCTCTTCGTATTTTTCAGACCTTTTCATGCTCTTGATAGTTTTGAAACCTTTTCAGGCTCCTCGTATTTTTCAGACCTTTTCATGCTCCTCGTATTTTTCACACATTTCCATGCTCCTCGTATTTTTCACACCTTTTCACGACCCTTGTATTTTTCAGACCTTTCCATGCTCCTCGTATTTTTCACACCGTTTCATGCTCTTCATATTTTCAGATAGTTTCATGCTCCTCATATTTTTCACACGTTTCATGCTCTTCATATTTTTCAGAAAGCTCTTTGCATTTTTCAGACTTTTTCATGTTCTTGGTAATTTTTCACATCTTTTAATGCTCTCTGAATTTTTCACAACTTTTCATGCTTTTCGTGATTTTTCACAACGTTTCATGCTCTTCATATTTTTCACACCGTTTGATGCGTTTGTACTTTTCACACTTTTTCATGCTCTTTGTATTTTTCACACATTTTAATGCTCTTCATATATTTCACACCTTTTCATGCACTTCGTATGATTCACACCTTTTCATGCTCTTCATATTTTTCACACCGTTTCATGCTCTTCATATTTTTCACACCTTTTCATGCTCTTCATATTTTTCACACTGTTTCATACTCTTCGTATTTTTGACACTTTTTCATGCTCTTCGTATATTTCACACCTTTTCATGCTCTTTGTATATTTCACACCTCTTCATGCTCTTCATATTTTTCACACCGTTTCATGCTGTTCATATTGTTCACAACTTTTCAGGCTCCCCGTATTTTTCAGACCTTTTCATGCTCCTTGTGTTTTCAGACCTTTTCATCCTCCTCGTTTTTATCAGACCTTTTAATGCTTCTCGTATTTTTCACACCTTTTCATGCTCCTCGTATTTTTCACACTTTTTCATGCTCCTCGTATTTTTCACACCTTTATATGCTCTTTGTATTTTTCACACCTTTTCATGCTCTTCCTGTTTTTCACACCTTCTCATGCTCTTCGTGTTTTTCACTCCTTTTAATGCTCTTCATATTTTTCAGGCCTTTTCATGCTCTTGATATTTTCCACACCTTTTCATGCTCTCCATGTTTTTCACACCGTTTCTTGCTCTTCGTGTTTTTCACACATTTCATGCTCCTATTTTTCCCACTTTTCATGCTCTTCATATTTTTCACACCTTTTCATGCTCCTCGTATTTTTCACACTTTTTCATGCTCCTCATATTTTTCAAACCTTTTCATGCTCTTCGACTTTTTCATTCATTTTCATGCTCTTCGTGTTTTTCACACCTTTTCATGCTCCTCGTATTTTTCACACTTTTTCATGCTCCTCATATTTTTCACACCTTTTCATGCTCCTCGTATTTTTCAGACCTTTTCATGCTCCTCGTATTTTTCAGACCTTGCCTGGTCCTCGTATTTTATAGACCTTTCCATGCTCTTACTATTTTTCAGACATCTTCATGCTCCTCTTATTTTTCAGACCTATTCATGCTCTTCGTATTTTTCAGAATTCTTCATGCTACTCGTATTTTTCAGAAATTTTCATGCTCTTCATACTGTTCACACGTTTTCATGCTCTTCGTATATTTCAGACCTTTTCAAATTCTTGATATTTTTCAGACCATTTCATGCTCCTCATATTTTCCACACCTTTTCATGCTCTTTGTAATATTTCACACCTGTTCATGCTCTTCGTATTTTTGACACCTTTTCATACTCCTCGTATTTTTCACACCTTTTCATGCTCCTCGTATTTTTCAGACCTTTTCATGCTCCCCGTATTTTTCAGACCTTTTTATGCTACTTCTATTTTTCAGACCTTTACATGCTCCTCGTATTTTTCACACCTTTTCATGCTCTTCGTGATTTTCACGCATTTTCATGGTTCTCGTATTTTTTACACCATTTCATGTTCCTCGTTTTTTTTCAGACCTTTTCATGCTCCTCGTATTTTTCACACATTTTCATGCTCCTCGTATTTTTCACACCTTTGCATGCTCTTCGTGATTTTCACGCCTTTTCATGCTCTTTGTATTTTTCAGAACTTTTCATGCTCTTCATATTTTTCAGAATTTTTCAACCTCCTCGTATTTTTCAGATCTTTTCATGCTCCTCAAATTTTTCAGACCTTTCAAGCTCCTCTTATTTTTCAGACCTTTTCATGCTCCTCATATTTTTCACACCTTTTCATGCTCTTCATATTGTTCACACCTTTTCATGCTCTTCATATTGTTCAGAACTTTTCATGCTCCTCGTATTTTTCACAACTTCTCATGCTCCTCATATTGTTCACACCTTTTCATGCTCGTCATAATATTCACACATTTTCATGCTCTTCATATTTTTCACAACTTTTCATGCTCTTCATATTTTTCAGAACTTTTCATTCTCTTCATGCTCTTCGTATTTTCAGACCTATTCATGCTCCTCCTATTTTTCAGACCTTTTCATATTCTGCGTATTTTTCACACCTTTTCTTGCTCTTCATATTTTACACACCGTTTCATGCTCTTCATATTTTTCACACCATTTTATTAACCTTATATTATTCACACCTTTTCATGCTCTTCATATTTTACACACCATTTCAGGCTCTTCGTATGTTTCACACCTTTTCATGCACTTCGTATTTTTCACAAATTTTCATGCTCTTCGTATTTTTCACACCTTTTCAGGCTCTTCGAAATTTTTCACCCCTTTCATGCTCTTCGTATTTTTCACACCCTGTCGTGCTCTTCATATTTTTTACATCTTTTCATCCTCTTCGTATTTGTCCCATCTTTTCATGTTCTTCGTATTTTTCAGAACTTTTCATGCTCTTCGTATTTTTCACACTATTTCATGCTCTTCGTATTTTTCAGACATTCTGATGCTTCGTATTTTTCACAGCGTTTCATGCACTTCGTATTTTTCACACCGTTTAATGCTCTTCATATTTTTCACACCTTTTCATGCTCTTTTTATTTTTCACATCTTTTCATGGTCTTCGTAATTTTTCACAAATTTTCATGCACTTTGTAATTTTTCACACCTTTTCATGCTCTTCGTATTTTTCACGCCTTTTCATGCTTTTCGTATTATTCACACCTTTTCATGCTCCTTGTATATTTTAGACCTTTTCATGCTCCTCGTATTATTCACACCTTTTCATGCTCCTCATATATTTTAGACCTTTTCATGCTACTCGTATTTTTCAGTCGTTTGCAAGCTCCTCGTATTTTTCAGACCTTTGCATGCTCCTCGTATTTTTCAGAACTTGTCACGCTCCTCGTGTTTTTCACAACTTCTCATGCTCCTCATATTGTTCACACCTTTTCATACTCCTCATATTATTCACAACTTTTTATGCTTCTGGTATTTTTCAGACCTTTTCATGCTCCTCCTATTTTTCAGAACTTTTCATTGTCCTTGTAAATCACAGCTTTTCTTGCTCCTGGTATTTTTCACACCGTTTCATGCTCTTCATATTTTACACACCGTTTCATGCTCTTCATATTTTTCACACCATTTCATGAACCTCATATTGTTCACAACTTTTCATGCTCTTCATAGTTTTCAAACCTTTACATGCTCTTCGTATGTTTCAGAATTTTTCATGCTCTTCGTATTGTTCACAGCTTTTCATGCTCCTGGGAATTTTCACACCTTTTCATGCTCTTCATATTTTTCAGAACTTTTCAAGCTCTTCCTATTTTTCACAGCGTTTCATGCACTTCGTATTTTTCACACCGTTTAATGCTCTTCATATTTATCACACCTTTTCATGCTCTTTGTATTTTTCACCTTTTCATGCTCTTTGTATTTTTCACATCTTTTCATGTTCCTCGTAATTTTTCACAACTTTTCTTGCACTTCGTAATTTTTCACACCTTTTCATGCTCTTCGTATTTTTCACAACTTTTTGTGCTTTTTGTATTATTCACACCTTTTCATGCTCCTTGTATATTTTAGACCTTTTCATGCTCCTCGTATTATTCACATCTTTTCATGCTCCTCGTATATTTTAGACCTTTTCATGCTACTCGTATTTTTCAGACCTTTGCAAGCTCCTCGTATTTTTCAGACCTTTGCATGCTCCTCGTATTTTTCAGACCTTTTCACGCTCCTTGTGTTTTTCACAACTTCCCATGCTCCTCATATTGTTCACACCTTTTCATACTCCTCATATTATTCACAACTTTTTATGCTCCTGGTATTTTTCAGACCTTTTCATGCTCCTCGCATTTTTCACACCTTTTCATGCTCCTCCTATTTTTCAGAACTTTTCATTCTCCTCGTAAATCACAGCTTTTCATGCTCCTGGTATTTTTCAAACCTTTTCATGCTCTTCATATTTTACACACCGTTTCATGCTCTTCATATTTTTCACACCATTTCATGAACCTCATATTGTTCACAACTTTTCATGCTCTTCATAGTTTTCAGACATTTACATGCTCTTCGTATTTTTCAGAATTTTTCTTGCTCTTCGTATTTTTCACAGCTTTTCATGCTCCTGGTATTTTTCAAACCTTTTCATGCTCTTCATATACTTCAGAACTTTTCAAGCTCTTGATATTTTTCAGACCTTTTCTAGCTCTTTGTAGTTTTCACAACCTTTCATGCTCTGCACATTTTTCACACCATTTCAGGCTCTTCGTATGTTTCACACCTTTTCAAGCACTTCGTATTTTTCACAACTTTTCATGCTCTTCGTATTTTTCACACCTCTTCAGGCTCTTCGAAATTTTTCACACCTTTTCATATTTTTCACACCTTTTCATCCTCTTCTCATTTTTCCGTTTCATGCTCTTTGTATTTTTCAGACCTTTTCATGCTCTTTGTATTTTTCAGACCTTTTCATGCTCCTCGTATTTTTCAGACCTTTGCATGCTCCTCGTATTTTTCTGAACTTTTCACGCTCCTCGTATTTTTCACAACTTCTCATCCTCCTCATATTGTTCACAACTTTCATACTCCTCATATTATTCACAACTTTTCATGCTCATTATATTTTTCACACCTTTTCAGCTCTTCATATTTTTCAGAAATTTTCATGCTCTTCATGCTCTTCGTATTTTCAGAACTTTTCATGCTCTTCATATTTTTCATACCTTTTCATGCTCTTGATATTTTTCAGAAGTTTTCATGTTCTTGATATTTTTCAGACCTTTTCATGCTCTTCAATTTTTCACAACTTTTCATGCCTTTCATATTTTTCAGACCTTTTCAATCTCTTGATATTTTTCAGACCTTTTCATGCTCCTCCTATTTTTCAGAACTTTTCATGCTCTTCGTATTTTTCCCACCTTTTCATGCTCTTTGTATTTTTCACACCTTTTCATGCTCTTCATATTTTTCACACCTTTTCATGCTCTTCATATTTTTTAGAGCTTTTCATGCTCTTCTTATTTTTCACACCATTTCATGCTCCTCATATTTTTCACATCTTTTCATGAGCTTCATATTGTCACACCGTTTCATGCTCCTCAGATTTTTCACAGCTTTTCATGCTCTTCATATTTTTCAGACCTTGTCATGCTCCACATATTTTTCACACGTTTACATGCTCTTCATATTTTACACAACTTCTCATGCTCTTCTTCTTTTTTAAACCTTTTCTTGCTCTTCTTATTTTTCACACCGTTTGATGCTCTTCATATTTTTCACACCTTATCATGCTTTTCAAATTTTTCACACCTTTTCATGCTCTTCGTATTTTTTAAACCTTTTCTTGCTCTTCATATTTTACACAACTTTTCATGCTCTTCATATTTTTCAGAACTTTTCATTCTCTTCATGCTCTTCGTATTTTCAGACCTATTCATGCTCCTCCTTTTTTTCAGACCTTTTCATGCTCTTCGTATTTTTCACTCCTCTTCATGCTCCTCGTATTTTTCAAACCTTTTCATGCTCCGCGTATTTTTCACATCTTTTCATGCTCTTCATATTTTACAGACCGTTTCATGCTCTTCATATTTTTCACACCATTTCATTAACCTCATATTATTCACAACTTTTCATGCTCTTCATATTTTACACACCGTTCAGGCTATTCATATGTTTCACACCTTTAATGCACTTCGTATTTTTCACAACTTTTCATGCTCTTCGTATTTTTCACAACTTTTCAGGTTCTTCGAAATTTTTCACACCTTTTTATGCTCTTCATATTTTTCACACCTTTTCATCCTCTTCTCTTTTTTCACACCGTTTCATGCTCTACTTATTTTTCACACCTTGTCATGCACTTCATATTTTTTACATCTTTTCATGCTCTTCATATTTGTCCCATGTTTTCAAGCTCTTCGTATATTTCAGACCTTTTCATGCTCTTCGTATTTTTCACACTTTTTCATGCTCCTCATATTTTTTCACACCTTTTCATGCTCTTCGTATTTTTCACACCTTTTCATGCTCTTCCTGTTTTTCACTCCTTTTAATGCTCTTCATATTTTTCAGGCCTTTTCACGCTCTTGATATTTTTCACACCTTTTCATGCTCTCTGTGTTTTTCACACCTTTTCTTGCTCTTCGTGTTTTTCACACGTTTTCATGCTCCTCATATTTTTCACACCATTCATGCTCTTCATATTTTCACACCGTTTCATGCTAGTCATATTTTTGACACCTTTTCATGCTCCTAATATTTTTCAGACCTTTTAATGCTCCTCGTGTTTTTCAGACGTATTCACGCTCCTCGTATTTTTCAGACATTCTGGCCCCTCGTATTTTACAGACCTTTTCATGCTCCTCATATTTTCAGACCGTTTCATGCTCCTCATATTTTTCAAACCGTTTCATGCTCCTCATATTTATCACACCGTTTCGTGCTCCTTGTGTTTTACAGACATTTTCATGCTTCTCGTATTTTTCAGAACTTTTCATGCTCCTCGTGTTTTTCAGACCTTTTCATGCTCCTCGTATTTTTCACACATTTTCATACTCCTCGTATTTTTCACACCTTATCACGCTCATTGTATTTTTCAGACATTAAGGCCCCTCGTATTTTTCAGACCTTTCCATGCTCATTGTATTTTTCATACCTTTTCATGATCCTCACACTTTTCACACCTTTTAATGCTCTTAATATTTTTCAGGCCGTTTCATGCTCCTCATATTTTTCACACCTTTTCATGCTCTTCATATTTTTCACACCGTTTCATGCTCTTCATGTTTCCACACTGTTTCATGCTCCTCATATTTTTCAGATATTTTCATGCTCCTCGTATTTTCCAGACCTTTTCATGCTCCTCGTAATTTTCACAACTTTTCATGCTCCTTGTAGATTTCAGACCTTTTCATGCTCCTCATATTTCTCACACCTTTCATGTTCTTCATATTTTTCACACCGTTTCATGCTCTTTATATTTTCACACTGTTTCATGCTCCTCATATTTTTGACACCTTTTCATGCTCCTCTTATTTTTCAGACCTTTTCATGCTAGTCGTATTTTTCAGACCTTTTCATGCTCCCCGTATTTTTCATACCTTTCTTGGTCCTCGTATTTTTCAGAACGATTCATGCTTCTCGTTTTTTTCAGACCTTTTCATTTTCCTCGTATTTTTCAGACCTTTTCATGCTCCTCGTATTTTTCAGACCTTTTTTTGCTCCTCGTATTTTACAGAGCTTTTCATGCTCCTCTTATTTTTCAGAATTTTTCGTGCTCCTCATATTTTCAGACCTTTTCGTGCTCCTCGAATTTTTCACACCTTTTCTTGCTCCTCGTATTTTTCACACCTTCTCATGCTCCTCATGTTTTCCAGACCTTTCATGCTCTTCATATTTTTCACAGCGTTTCATGCTCTTCATATTTTCACACCGTTTCATCCTCCTCATATTTTTGAGACGTTTTCATGCTCCTCATGTTTTTCACACATTTTCATGCTCCTCGTATTTTCCAGACCTTTTCATGCTCCTCGTATTTTTCAGACCTTTTCTTGCTCCTCATATTTTTCAGACCTTTTCATGCTCCTCGTATTTTTCCGATCTTTTCATGCTCCTTGTACTTTTCAAACCTTTTCATGCTCCTCATATTTCTCACACCTTTCATGCTCTTCATATTTTTCACACGGTTTCATGCTCATGATATTTTCACACCGTTTCATGCTCCTCATATTTTTGATAACTTTTCATGCTTCTCTTATTTTTCACACCTTTTCATGCTCCTCGTATTTTTCAGACCTTTTCATGCTCCCTTTATTTTTCATAACATTCATGGTCCTCGTATTTTTCAGACCGTTTCATGCTTCTCGTATTTTTCACACCTTTTCATGCTTTTCCTGTTTTTCACACCTTTTCATGCTCTCCGTGTTTTTCACACCTTTTCTTGCTCTTCGTGTTTTCCACACCTTTTCATGCTCCTGATATTTCTTCACAGCATTTCATGCTCTTCATATTTTCACAGCATTTCATGCTAGTCATATTTTTGACACCTTTTTATGCTCCTCATATTTTTCAGACCTTTTCATGCTCCTCGTATTTTTCAGACCTTTTCACGCTCCTCGTATTTTTAAGACATTCAGGCCCCTCATATTTTTCAGACATTTTCATGCTCCTCGTGTTTTTCAGACCTTTTCACGCTCCTCGTATTTTTAACACATTTTCATATTCCTCCGATTTTTCACACCTTTTCACGCTCCTCGTATTTTTCAGACATTCAGGCCCCTCGTATTTTTCAGACATTTTCATGCTCCTCGTGTTTTTCAGACCTTTTCATGCTCCTCGTATTTTTCACACATTTTCATATTCCTCCTATTTTTCACACCTTTTCACGCTCCTCATATTGTTCACAACTTTTCATGCTCTTCATATTTTTCACATCGTTTCATGCTCCTCATATTTTTCATACCGTTTCATGCTCCTCATATTTTTCACATCTTTTTATGTTCGTCATATATTTGATACGATTTAAAGCTCTTCATATTTTTCATACCATTTCATGCTCTTCATATTTTCACAATTTTTCATGCTCCTCCTATTTTTCAGACCGTTTCATGTTCCTCATATATTTCACACATTTTCATGCTCCTCATATTTTTGACACCTTTTCATGATCCTCGTATTTTTCAGATCGTTTCATGCTTCTCGTATTTTTCACACCTTTTCATGCTCCTCGTATTTTTCACAACTTTTCATGCTCCTCATATTTTTCAAACCTTTTCATGCTCCTCGTATTTTTCACACATTTTCATGCTCTTGTGTTTTTCACTCCTTTTCATGCTCCTCGTATTTTTCAGACCTTTTCATGCTCCTTATAATTTTGAGACCTTTTCATGCTCCTCGTATTTTTCAGACCTTTTTTTGCTCCTCGTATTTTTACACCTTTTCATGCTCCTTGTATTTTTCAGACCTTTTCATTTTCCTCGTATTTTACAGAGCTTTTCATGCTCCTCGTATTTTTCAGAAGTTTTCGTGCTCCTCGTATTTTCAGACCTTTTCGTGCTCCTCGAATTTTTCACACCTTTTCATGCTCCTCATGTTTTCCACACCTTTCATGCTCTTCATATTTTTCACAGCGTTTCATGCTCTTCATATTTTCACACCGTTTCATCCTCCTCATATTTTTGAGACGTTTTCATGCTCCTCATGTTTTTCACACATTTTCATGCTCCTCGTATTTTCCATACTTTTTCATGCTCCTCGTATTTTTCAGGCCTTTTCATGTTCCTCGTATTTTTGACATCTTTTCATGCTCCTCGTAATTTTCAGACCATTTCATGCTCCTCATATTTTTCAGACCTTTTCATTCTCCTAGTATTTTTCCGATCTTTTCCTGCTCCTTGTACTTTTCAGACCTTTTCATTCTCCTCATATTTCTCACACCTTTCATGCTCTTCATATTTTTCACACAGTTTCATGCTCATGATATTTTCACACCGTTTCATGCTCCTCATATTTTTGATAACTTTTCATGCTCCTCTTATTTTTCACAC
This sequence comes from Dama dama, assembly GCF_033118175.1. Classification (NCBI taxonomy): domain Eukaryota; kingdom Metazoa; phylum Chordata; class Mammalia; order Artiodactyla; family Cervidae; genus Dama; species Dama dama. The sequence goes on along the minus strand of NW_026870928.1, from coordinate 1,834,266 downwards.
CTTTTCATGCTCCTCATATTTTTCAGACCTTTTCATGCTCCCTGTATCTTTCATACCTTTCATGGTCCTCGTATTTTTCAGACCGTTTCATGCTTCTCTTATTATTCACACCTTTTCATGCTCTTCCTGTTTTTCACACCTTTTCATGCTCTTCGTGTTTTTCACTCCTTTTAATGCTCTTCATATCTTTCAGGCCTTTTCACGCTCTTGATATTTTTCTCACCTTTTCATGCTCTCCGATTTTCACACCTTTTCTTGCTCTTCGTGTTTTCCACACCTTTTCATGCTCCTCATATTTCTTCACACCATTTCATGCTCTTCATATTTTCACAGCATTTCATGCTAGTCATATTTTTGACACCTTTTCATGCTCCTCATATTTTTCAGACATTTTCATGCTCCTCGTGTTTTTCAGACTTTTTCACACTCCTCATATTTTTCAGACATTCAGGCCCCTCATATTTTTCAGACATTTTCATGGTCCTCGTATTTTTCAGACCTTTTCATACTCCCTGTATTTTTCATACCTTTCATGCTCCTCGTATTTTTCAGACCTTTTCATGCTCCCTGTATTTTTCATACCTTTCATGGTCTTCATATTTTTCAGACCTTTTCATGCTCCTCGTGTTTTTCAGACCTTTTCACGCTCCTCGTATTTTTCAGACATTTAGGCACCTCGTATTTTTCAGACATTTTCATGCTCCTCGTGTTTTTCAGAACTTTTCATGCTCCTCGTATTTTTCACACATTTTCATATTCCTCCTATTTTTCACACCTTTTCACGCTCCTCGTATTTTTCAGACATTAAGGCCCCTCGTATTTTTCAGACCTTTTCATGCTCCTCGTATTTTTCACACCTTTTCATGCTCCTCATATTTTTCATACCGTTTCATGCTCCTCATATTTGTCACATCTTTTTAAGTTCGTCATATATTTGATACGATTTAAAGCTCTTCATATTTTTCATACCATTTCATGCTCTTCATATTTTCACAACGTTTCATGCTCCTCATATTTTTCAGACCGTTTCATGTTCCTCATATATTTCACACCTTTTCATGCTTCTCATATTTTTGACACCTTTTCATGATCCTCGTCTTTTTCAGACCGTTTCATGCTTCTCGTATTTTCCACACCTTTTCATGCTCCTCGTATTTTTCACAACTTTTCATGCTCCTCGTATTTTTCAAACCTTTTCATGCTCCTCGTATTTTTCACACATTTTCATGCTCTTGTGTTTTTCACACCTTTTCATGCTCCTCGCATTTTTCAGACCTTTTCATGCTCCTTGTAATTTTCAGACCTTTTCATGCTCCTCGTATTATATAGACCTTTTCATGCTCCGAGTATTTTTCAGACCTTTTCATGCTCCTCGTATTTTTCAGACCTTTTTTTGCTCCTCGTATTTTTACACCTTTTCATGCTCCTTGTATTTTTCAGACCGTTTCATGCTCCTCGTATTTTTCAGACCTTTTCATGCTCCTCGTATTTTACAGAGCTTTTCATGCTCCTCGTATTTTTCAGAACTTTTCGTGCTCCTCGTATTTTCAGACCTTTTCATGCTCCTCGAATTTTTCACACCTTTTCTTGCTCCTCGTATTTTTCACACCTTTTCATGCTCCTCATGTTTTCCACACCTTTCATGCTCTTCATAGTTTTCACAGCGTTTCATGCTCTTCATATTTTCACACCGTTTCATCCTCCTCATATTTTTGAGACGTTTTCATGCTCCTCATGTTTTTCACACATTTTCATGCTCCTCGTATTTTCCAGACCTTTTCATGCTCCTCGTATTTTCCAGACCTATTCATGCTCCCCGTATTTTTCAGACCTTTTCATTTTCCTCGTATTTTTGACATCTTTTCATGCTCCTCGTAATTTTCAGACCATTTCATGCTCCTCATATTTTTCAGACCTTTTCATTCTCCTAGTATTTTTCCGATCTTTTCCTGCTCCTTGTACTTTTCAGACCTTTTCATGCTCCTCATATTTCTCACACCTTTCATGCTCTTCATATTTTTCACACGGTTTCATGCTCATGATATTTTCACACCGTTTCATGCTCCTCATATTTTTGATAACATTTCATGCTCCTCTTATTTTTCACACCTTTTCATGCTTCCCGTATTTTCCAGACCTTTTCATGCTCCTCGTATTTTTCAGACATTTACATGCTCCTCGTGTTTTTCAGACCTTTTCATGCTCCTCGTATTTTTCACACATTTTCATATTCCTCCTATTTTTCACACCTTTTCACGCTCCTTGTATTTTTCAGACATTAAGGCCCCTCGTACTTTTCACACCTTTTCATGCTCCTCGTATTTTTCACACCTTTTCATGATCCTCATATTGTTCACACCTTTTCTTGCTCTTCATATTTTTCACATCTTTTAATGCTCCTCATATTTTTCATACCTTTTCATGCTCCTCGTATTTTTCAGACCTTTTCATGCTCCCTGTATTTTTCATACCTTTCATGGTCCTCGTATTTTTCAGACCGTTTCATGCTTCTCATATTTTTCACACCTTTTCATGCTCTTCCTGTTTTTCACACCTTTTCATGCTCTTCGTGTTTTTCACTCCTTTTAATGCTCTTCATATTTTTCAGGACTTTTCACGCTCTTGATATTTTTCTCACCTTTTCATGCTCTCCATGTTTTTCACACCTTTTCTTGCTCTTCGTGTTTTCCACACCTTTTCCTGCTCCTCATATTTCTTCACACCATTTCATGCTCTTCATATTTTCACAGCATTTCATGCTAGTCATATTTTTGACACCTTTTCATGCTCCTCATATTTTTCAGACCTTTTCATTCTCCTAGTATTTTTCCGATCTTTTCCTGCTCCTTGTACTTTTCAGACCTTTTCATGCTCCTCATATTTCTCACACCTTTCATGCTCTTCATATTTTTCACACGGTTTCATGCTCATGATATTTTCACACCGTTTCATGCTCCTCATATTTTTGATAACATTTCATGCTCCTCTTATTTTTCACACCTTTTCATGCTTCCCGTATTTTCCAGACCTTTTCATGCTCCTCGTATTTTTCAGACATTTACATGCTCCTCGTGTTTTTCAGACCTTTTCATGCTCCTCGTATTTTTCACACATTTTCATATTCCTCCTATTTTTCACACCTTTTCACGCTCCTTGTATTTTTCAGACATTAAGGCCCCTCGTACTTTTCACACCTTTTCATGCTCCTCGTATTTTTCACACCTTTTCATGATCCTCATATTGTTCACACCTTTTCTTGCTCTTCATATTTTTCACATCTTTTAATGCTCCTCATATTTTTCATACCTTTTCATGCTCCTCGTATTTTTCAGACCTTTTCATGCTCCCTGTATTTTTCATACCTTTCATGGTCCTCGTATTTTTCAGACCGTTTCATGCTTCTCATATTTTTCACACCTTTTCATGCTCTTCCTGTTTTTCACACCTTTTCATGCTCTTCGTGTTTTTCACTCCTTTTAATGCTCTTCATATTTTTCAGGACTTTTCACGCTCTTGATATTTTTCTCACCTTTTCATGCTCTCCATGTTTTTCACACCTTTTCTTGCTCTTCGTGTTTTCCACACCTTTTCCTGCTCCTCATATTTCTTCACACCATTTCATGCTCTTCATATTTTCACAGCATTTCATGCTAGTCATATTTTTGACACCTTTTCATGCTCCTCATATTTTTCAGACATTTTCATGCTCCTCGTGTTTTTCAGATTTTTCACGCTCCTCATATTTTTCAGACATTCAGGCCCCTCATATTTTTCAGACATTTTCATGGTCCTCGTATTTTTCAGACCTTTTCATACTCCCTGTATTTTTCATACCTTTCATGCTCCTCGTATTTTTCAGACCTTTTCATGCTCCCTGTATTTTTCATACCTTTCATGGTCTTCATATTTTTCAGACCTTTTCATGCTCCTCGTGTTTTTCAGACCTTTTCACGCTCCTCGTATTTTTCAGACATTTAGGCACCTCGTATTTTTCAGACATTTTCATGCTCCTCGTGTTTTTCAGAACTTTTCATGCTCCTCGTATTTTTCACACATTTTCATATTCCTCCTATTTTTCACACCTTTTCACGCTCCTCGTATTTTTCAGACATTAAGGCCCCTCGTATTTTTCAGACCTTTTCATGCTCCTCGTATTTTTCACACCTTTTCATGCTCCTCATATTTTTCATACCGTTTCATGCTCCTCATATTTGTCACATCTTTTTAAGTTCGTCATATATTTGATACGATTTAAAGCTCTTCATATTTTTCATACCATTTCATGCTCTTCATATTTTCACAACGTTTCATGCTCCTCATATTTTTCAGACCGTTTCATGTTCCTCATATATTTCACACCTTTTCATGCTTCTCATATTTTTGACACCTTTTCATGATCCTCGTCTTTTTCAGACCGTTTCATGCTTCTCGTATTTTCCACACCTTTTCATGCTCCTCGTATTTTTCACAACTTTTCATGCTCCTCGTATTTTTCAAACCTTTTCATGCTCCTCGTATTTTTCACACATTTTCATGCTCTTGTGTTTTTCACACCTTTTCATGCTCCTCGCATTTTTCAGACCTTTTCATGCTCCTTGTAATTTTCAGACCTTTTCATGCTCCTCGTATTATATAGACCTTTTCATGCTCCGAGTATTTTTCAGACCTTTTCATGCTCCTCGTATTTTTCAGACCTTTTTTTGCTCCTCGTATTTTTACACCTTTTCATGCTCCTTGTATTTTTCAGACCGTTTCATGCTCCTCGTATTTTTCAGACCTTTTCATGCTCCTCGTATTTTACAGAGCTTTTCATGCTCCTCGTATTTTTCAGAACTTTTCGTGCTCCTCGTATTTTCAGACCTTTTCATGCTCCTCGAATTTTTCACACCTTTTCTTGCTCCTCGTATTTTTCACACCTTTTCATGCTCCTCATGTTTTCCACACCTTTCATGCTCTTCATAGTTTTCACAGCGTTTCATGCTCTTCATATTTTCACACCGTTTCATCCTCCTCATATTTTTGAGACGTTTTCATGCTCCTCATGTTTTTCACACATTTTCATGCTCCTCGTATTTTCCAGACCTTTTCATGCTCCTCGTATTTTCCAGACCTATTCATGCTCCCCGTATTTTTCAGACCTTTTCATTTTCCTCGTATTTTTGACATCTTTTCATGCTCCTCGTAATTTTCAGACCATTTCATGCTCCTCATATTTTTCAGACCTTTTCATTCTCCTAGTATTTTTCCGATCTTTTCCTGCTCCTTGTACTTTTCAGACCTTTTCATGCTCCTCATATTTCTCACACCTTTCATGCTCTTCATATTTTTCACACGGTTTCATGCTCATGATATTTTCACACCGTTTCATGCTCCTCATATTTTTGATAACATTTCATGCTCCTCTTATTTTTCACACCTTTTCATGCTTCCCGTATTTTCCAGACCTTTTCATGCTCCTCGTATTTTTCAGACATTTACATGCTCCTCGTGTTTTTCAGACCTTTTCATGCTCCTCGTATTTTTCACACATTTTCATATTCCTCCTATTTTTCACACCTTTTCACGCTCCTTGTATTTTTCAGACATTAAGGCCCCTCGTACTTTTCACACCTTTTCATGCTCCTCGTATTTTTCACACCTTTTCATGATCCTCATATTGTTCACACCTTTTCTTGCTCTTCATATTTTTCACATCTTTTAATGCTCCTCATATTTTTCATACCTTTTCATGCTCCTCGTATTTTTCAGACCTTTTCATGCTCCCTGTATTTTTCATACCTTTCATGGTCCTCGTATTTTTCAGACCGTTTCATGCTTCTCATATTTTTCACACCTTTTCATGCTCTTCCTGTTTTTCACACCTTTTCATGCTCTTCGTGTTTTTCACTCCTTTTAATGCTCTTCATATTTTTCAGGACTTTTCACGCTCTTGATATTTTTCTCACCTTTTCATGCTCTCCATGTTTTTCACACCTTTTCTTGCTCTTCGTGTTTTCCACACCTTTTCCTGCTCCTCATATTTCTTCACACCATTTCATGCTCTTCATATTTTCACAGCATTTCATGCTAGTCATATTTTTGACACCTTTTCATGCTCCTCATATTTTTCAGACATTTTCATGCTCCTCGTGTTTTTCAGATTTTTCACGCTCCTCATATTTTTCAGACATTCAGGCCCCTCATATTTTTCAGACATTTTCATGGTCCTCATATTTTTCAGACCTTTTCATGCTCCCTGTATTTTTCATACCTTTCATGCTCCTCGTATTTTTCAGACCTTTTCATGCTCCCTGTATTTTTCATACCTTTCATGGTCTTCGTATTTTTCAGACCTTTTCATGCTCCTCGTGTTTTTCAGACCTTTTCACGCTCCTCGTATTTTTCAGACATTTAGGCTCCTCGTATTTTTCATACATTTTCATGCTCCTCGTGTTTTTCAGACCTTTTCATGCTCCTCGTATTTTTCACACCTTTTCATGCTCCTCATATTGTTCACAACTTTTCATGCTCTTCATATTTTTCACATCGTTTCATGCTCCTCATATTTTTCATACCGTTTCATGCTCCTCATATTTTTCACATCTTTTTATGTTCATCATATATTTGATACGATTTAAAGCTCTTCATATTTTTCATACCATTTCATGCTCTTCATATTTTCACAACGTTTCATGCTCCTCATATTTTTCAGACCGTTTCATGTTCCTCATATATTTCACACCTTTTCATGCTTCTCATATTTTTGACACCTTTTCATGATCCTCGTCTTTTTCAGACCGTTTCATGCTTCTCGTATTTTTCACACCTTTTCATGCTCCTCGTATTTTTCACAACTTTTCATGCTCCTCGTATTTTTCAAACCTTTTCATGCGCCTCGTATTTTTCACACATTTTCATGCTCTTGTGTTTTTCACACCTTTTCATGCTCCTCGCATTTTTCAGACCTTTTCATGCTCCTTGTAATTTTCAGACCTTTTCATGCTCCTCGTATTATATAGACCTTTTCATGCTCCGAGTATTTTTCAGACCTTTTTTTGCTCCTCGTATTTTTACACCTTTTCATGCTCCTTGTATTTTTCAGACCGTTTCATGCTCCTCGTATTTTTCAGACCTTTTCATGCTCCTCGTATTTTACAGAGCTTTTCATGCTCCTCGTATTTTTCAGAACTTTTCGTGCTCCTCGTATTTTCAGACCTTTTCATGCTCCTCGAATTTTTCACACCTTTTCTTGCTCCTCGTATTTTTCACACCTTTTCATGCTCCTCATGTTTTCCACACCTTTCATGCTCTTCATAGTTTTCACAGCGTTTCATGCTCTTCATATTTTCACACCGTTTCATCCTCCTCATATTTTTGAGACGTTTTCATGCTCCTCATGTTTTTCACACATTTTCATGCTCCTCGTATTTTCCAGACCTTTTCATGCTCCCCGTATTTTTCAGACCTTTTCATTTTCCTCGTATTTTTGACATCTTTTCATGCTCCTCGTAATTTTCAGACCATTTCATGCTCCTCATATTTCTCACACCTTTCATGCTCTTCATATTTTTCACACGGTTTCATGCTCATGATATTTTCACACCGTTTCATGCTCCTCATATTTTTGATAACATTTCATGCTCCTCTTATTTTTCACACCTTTTCATGCTTCCCGTATTTTCCAGACCTTTTCATGCTCTTCGTTTTTTTCACACCGTTTCATGTTCTTCATATTTTTCACACAGTTTCATGCTCTTCATATTTTCATACCTTTTCATGCTCTTCATATTTTTCACACTTTTTCATGCTTTTCATATTTTTCATACAGTTTCATGCTCTTCATAATTTTCACACCTTTTCTTGCTCTTCATATTTTTCACTCCGTTCTATGCTCCTCATATTTTCAGACCTTTTCATGCTCCTCATATTTTCACACCGTTTCATGCTCTTTGTATTTTTCACACATTTTCATGCTCTTTGTATTTTTCAGACATTTTCATGCTCTTGGTAATTTTTCACACCTTTTCATGCTTTTCGTAATTTTTCACACCTTTTCATGCTCTTCATATATTTCACACCTTTTCTTGCTCTTCATATTTTTCACACCGTTTCATGCTCTTCAGATTTTTCACACCTTTTCATGCTCTTCATATTTTTCACACGTTTTCATGCTTTTCATATTTTTCACACCGTTTCATGCTCTTCATATTTTTCACACAGTTTCATGCTCTTCATATTTTTCACACCTTTTCATGCTCTTCATATTTTTCACACGTTTTCATGCTTTTCATATTTTTCACACCGTTTCATGCTCTTCAGATTTTTCACACCTTTTCATGCTCTTCATATTTTTCACAGTTTCATGCTTTTCATATTTTTCACACAGTTTCATGCTCTTCATATTTTTCACACTTTTTCATGCTTTTCATATTTTTCACACAGTTTCATGCTCTTCATAATTTTCACACCTTTTCATGCTCTTCATAGTTTTCACTCCGTTCTATGCTCCTCATATTTTCAGACCATTTTATGATCCTCATATTTTCACCCCGTTTCATGCTCTTCATATTTTTCAAACCATTTCATGCTCTTCGTATTTTTCACACCTTTTCATGATCTTTGTATATTTCACACCTTTTCATGCTCTTCGTTTTTTTCACACCGTTTCATATTCTTCATATTTTTCACACAGTTTCATGCTCTTCATAATTTCACACCTTTTCATGCTCTTCATATTTTTCACACTTTTTCATGCTTTTCATATTTTTCACACAGTTTCATGTTTTTCATATTTTTCACACCTTTTCATGCTCTTCATATTTTTCACACTTTTTCATGCTTTTCATATTTTTCACACAGTTTCATGCTCTTCATAATTTTCACACCTTTTCATGATCTTCATATTTTTCACTCCGTTCTATGCTCCTCATATTTTCAGACCATTTTATGATCCTCATATTTTCACCCCGTTTCATGCTCTTCATATTTTTCAAACCATTTCATGCTCTTCGTATTTTTCACACCTTTTCATGATCTTTGTATATTTCACACCTTTTCATGCTCTTCGTTTTTTTCACACCGTTTCATGTTCTTCATATTTTTCACACAGTTTCATGCTCTTCATATTTTCACACCTTTTCATGCTCTTCATATTTTTCACACTTTTTCATGCTTTTCATACAGTTTCATGCTCTTCATAATTTTCACACCTTTTCTTGCTCTTCATATTTTTCACTCCGTTCTATGCTCCTCATATTTTCAGACCTTTTCATGCTCCTCATATTTTCACACCGTTTCATGCTCTTTGTATTTTTCACACATTTTCATGCTCTTTGTATTTTTCAGACATTTTCATGCTCTTGGTAATTTTTCACACCTTTTCATGCTTTTCGTAATTTTTCACACCTTTTCATGCTCTTCATATATTTCACACCTTTTCTTGCTCTTCGTATTTTTCACACCGTTTCATGCTCTTCAGATTTTTCACACCTTTTCATGCTCTTCATATTTTTCACACGTTTTCATGCTTTTCATATTTTTCACACCATTTCATGCTCTTCATATTTTTCACACAGTTTCATGCTCTTCATGTTTCTCACACCTTTTCATGCTCTTCATATTTTTCTCACGTTTTCATGCTTTTCATATTTTTCACACAATTTCATGCTTTTCATATTTTTCACACCTTTTCATGCTCTTCGTATTTTTCCCACCTTTTCATGCTCTTCATATTTTTCAAACTTTTTCATGCTTTTTTAATTTTTCATACATTTTCATGGTCTTTGTGTTTTTCACACATTTTCATGCTCTTTGTATTTTTTACACTTTTTCATGGTCCTCAAATTTTTCAAACCTTTTCATGCTCATCATAGTTTTCACACGTTTTCATGGTCCTCGTATATTTCAGACCTTTTCGTGCTCCTCGGATTTTTCACACCTTTTCATGCTCTTCGAATTTTTCACACATTTTCATGCACTTCGTTTTATCCACAACTTTTCATGCTGCTACTGTTTTTCACACCATTTCATGCTCTTCATATTTTTCAGACTGTTTCTTGCTCTTCATATTTATCACACATTTCTATGCTCTTCATAATTTTCACACCGTTTCATGCTCTTCATTTTTTCACACCTTTTCAGGCTCCTCATATTTTTGAGACCTTTTCATGCTCTTCGTATTTTTCACACTTTTTAATGCTCCTCCTGTTTTCCAGACCTTTTCATGCTCCTCGTATTTTTCAGACCTTTTCATGCTCCTCGTATTTTTGACACCTTTTCATGGTCCTCATATTTTTCAGACCTTTTCATGCTCCTCATATTTTTCAGACCTTTTCATTCTCCTAGAATTTTTCAGATCTTTTCATGCTCCTAGTATTTTTCAGACCTTTTCATGGTACTCGTATATTTCAGACTCTTCGTACTCCTCGGATTTTTCACACCTTTTCATGCTCCTCGTATTTTTCCACACGTTTTCATGCTCTTCGTGTTTTTCACACCTATTCATGCTCCTCGTGTTTTTCACACCTTTTCATGCTCCTCATATTTTTCAAACCTTTCCATGCTCCTCGTGTTTTCCAGACCTTTTCATGCTCCTCGGATTTTTCACACCTTTTCATGCTCCTCGTTTTTTTCACACATGTTCATGCTCTTCGTGTTTTTCACACCTATTCATGCTCCTCGTATTTTTCACACCTTTTCATGCTCTTCGTATTTTTCAACCCTTTTCATGCTCTTTGAATTTTTCATACAATTTCATGCTCTTCGTGTTTTTCACACATTTTCATGCTCTTCGTGTTTTTCACACATTTTCATGCTCTTCGTGTTTTTTACACTCTTTCATGGTCCTCATATTTTTCAAACCTTTTCGTGCTCTTAGTATTTTTCACACCTTTTCATGGTCCTCGTATATTTCAGACCTTTTCGTGCTCCTCGCATTTTTCACACCTTTTCATGCTCTTCGAATTTTTCACACATTTTCATGCACTTCGTTTTATCCACAACTTTTCATGCTGCTCGTGTTTTTCACACCATTTCATACTCTTCCTATTTTTCAGACCGTTTCATGCTCCTCCTATTTATCACACCTTTCCATGCTCTTCATAATTTTCACACCGTTTCATGCTCTTCATATTTTCACACCGTTTCATGCTCTTCATATTTTTCAGACCTTTTCATGCTCCTCGTATTTTGCCCACCGTTTCACATTTCAAGCCCTTTGTATTTTTCACACCTTTTCGTGCTCTTCATATTGTTCACACCTTTTCATGCTCCAAGTAATTTTTAGACCTTTTCATGCTCCTCGTGTTTTTCAGAACTTTTCATGCTCCTCGTATTTTTCAGACCTTTTCATGCTCCTCGTATTTTTCAGACCTTTACATGCTCCTCGTATTTTTCACACATTTTCATGCTCTTCATGTTTTTCACACCTATTCATGCTCCTTGTGTTTTTAACATCTTTTCATGCTCCTCGTGTTTTGCAGAGCTTTTCATGCTCCTCGTATTTTTCAGACCTTTTCATGTTCCTCGTATTTTTGACACCTTTTCAAGCTCCTCATATTTTTCAGAACTTTTCATGCTCCTGGTATTTTTCAGACCTTTGGACGCTCCTTGTATTTTTCAGACCTTTTCGGGCTCCTCCTATTTTCAGGCCTTTTCGTGCTCCTCGTATTTTTCACACCTTTTCATGCTCCTCATATATTTCACAACTTTTATGCTCTTCATATTTTTTACATATTTCATGCTCGTCATATTTTTCATACCATTTCATGCTACTCATATTTTTCACATCTTTTCATGCTCCTCATATTTTTGACACCTTTTAAAGGTCATCATATTTTTCTACCGTTTCATGCTCTTGATATTTTCACACGGTTTCATGCTCCTCGTATTTTTCAGACCTTTTCATGCTACTACTATTTTTCCTACCTTTTCATGCTCCTCGTATTTTTCGCACATTTTCTTTCTCATCGTATTTTTCACACCTTTACATGCTCCTCGTATTTGTGACCCCTTTAATGCTCCTCGTATTTTTCACACCTTTATATGCTCTTCGTTTTTTCAATCCTTTTCATGCTCTTCGAATTTTTCACACATTTTCATGCACTTCGTGTTTTCCACATTTTTTCATGCTGCTCGTGTTTTTCACACCATTTCATGCTCTTCATATTTTTAACACCGTTTCATGCTCTTCATATTTTCACACCATTTCATGCTCCTCATATTTTTCACACCTTTTCACGCTCCTCGTATTTTTCACACCCATTCATGCTCCTTGTATTTTTCAGACCTTTTCATGCTCTTCGTATTTTTCACACCTTTTCATGCTCCTCATATTTTTGAAACCTTTTCATGTTCCTCATATTTATCACACCGTTTCATACTCCTCATATTTTTCACACCTTTTCATGTTCCTCGTATTTTTCAAACCTTTTCATGCTCCTCATATTTTTCAGACATTTTCATGCTCCTAGTATTGTTCACACCTTTTCATGCTCCTCGTTTTTTTCACACCTTTTCATATTCCTCGTATTTTTCACACCTATTCATGCTCCTTGTATTTTTCAGACCTTTTCGTGCTCTTCATATTTTTCACAGCATTTCATGCTTTCGCATTTTTAACACCGTTTCATGCTCCTCGTATTTTTCACACCTTGTCATGCACTTTGTATTTTTCAAACCTTTTCATGCTCTTTGTATTTTTCACAACTTTTCATGCTTTTCATAATTTTTCACACCTTTTCATTGTCTTCGTATATTTCACACCAGTCATGCTCTTTGTATTTTTCACACCTTTTCAAGCTCTTCATACTTTTAAAACCATTTCATGCTCTTCATATTTTTCACAACTTTTCATGCTCTTCATATTTTTTACATATTTCATGCTTCTCATATTTTTCATACCATTTCATGCTCCTCATATTTTTCACATCTTTTCATGCTCCTCATATTTTTGACAATTTTGAAGTCTTCATATTTTTCACACCGTTTCATGCTCTTTATATTTTCACACCGTTTCATGTTCCTCGTATTTTTCAGACCTTTTCATGCTCCTACTATTTTTCCCACCTGTTCATGCTCCTTGTATTTTTAGCACATTTTCTTTCTCATCGTATTTTTCACACCTTTTCATGCTCCTCGTATTTTTCACACCTTTAATGCTCCTCGTATTTTTCACACCTTTACATGCTGTTCGTATTTTTCAAACCTTTTCATGCTCTTCGAATTTTTCACACATTTTCATGCACTTCGTGTTTTCCACATTTTTTCTTGCTGCTCGTGTTTTTCACACCATTTCATGCTCTTCATATTTTTAACACCGTTTCATGCTCTTCATATTTTCACACCGTTTCATGCTCCTCATATTTTTCACACCTTTTCATGCTTCTCATATTTTTAACATCTTTTCATGCTTCTCGTATTTTTCAGACATTTTCATGCTCCTAGTATTTTTCACACGTTTTCATGCACCTCGTATTTTTCACACCTTTTCATGCTCTTCATAGTTTTCACACCTTTTCATGCTCCTCATATTTTTCAGACCTTTTCGTGCTCCTCATATTTGCAGACCTTTTCGTACTCCTCATAGTTTTCACACCTTTTCATGCTCATCATATATTTCACAACTTTTCATGCTCTTCATATTATTGACATATTTTAATGTTCCTCATATTTTTCACATCTTTTCATGCTCCTCATATTTTTGAGACGTTTAAAAGGTCTTCATAATTTTCACACCGTTTCATGATCTTCATATTTTCACACCATTTCATGCTCATCAAATTTTTTAGACTTTTTCTTGCTCCTCATATTTTTCAGACCTTTATATGCTCCTCGTATTTTTCACACCTTTTCATGCTCCTCGTGTTTTTCACACCTTTTCATGCTCCTCGTATTTTTTTCAGACCTTTTCATGCTCCTGTTTTTTTCACACATTTTCATGCTCCTCGTATTTTTCACACCTTTTCATGCTCTTCGTATTTTTCGCACATTTTCTTTCTCATCGTATTTTTCACACCTTTTCATGCTCCTCGTATGTTTTTCAGACCTTTTCATGCTCCTGTTTTTTTCACACCTTTTCATGCTCCTCGTATGTTTTTCAGACATTTTCATGCTCCTAGTATTGTTCACACCTTTTCATGCTCCTCGTATTTTTCACACCTATTAATGCTCCTTGTATTTTTCAGACCTTTTCATGCTCTTCGTATTTTTCACAGCATTTCATGCTTTCACATATTTCACACCGTTTCATGCTCCTCGTATTTTTCACATGTTTTCATGCACTTTGTATTTTTCAAACCTTTTCATGCTCTTTGTATTTTTCACAACTTTTCATGCTTTTCATAATTTTTCACACCTTTTCATTGTCTTCGTATTTTTCGCACATTTTCTTTCTCATCGTATTTTTCACACCTTTTCATGCTCCTCGTATGTTTTTCAGACCTTTTCATGCTCCTGTTTTTTTCACACCGTTTCATGCTCCTCGTATTTTACAGAGCTTTTCATGCTCCTTGTTTTTCTCACACCTTTTAATGCTCTACGTATTTTTCACAACTTTTCATGGTCCTCGTATTTTTCAGACCTTTTCATGCTCCTACTATTTTTCACACCTTTTCATACTCCTCGTATTTTTCACACCTTTAATGCTCCTCGTATATTTCACACCTTTACATGCTCTTCATATTTTGCAAACCTTTTCATGCTCTTCAAATTTTTCACACATTTACATGCACTTCGTGTTTTCCACAACTTTTCATGCTGCTCGTGTTTTTCACACCATTTCATGCTCTTCATATTTTTCAGACCGTTTCATGCTCCTCAAATTTTTCACACCTTTCCATGCTCCTCGTATTTTTCAAACTTTTTCATGCTCCTGTATTTTTCACACTGTTTCCTGCTCTTCATGTTTTTCACACCTATTCATGCTCCTCGTGTTTTTCACAGCTTTTCATGCTCCTCTTTTTTTTCACATCTTTTCATGCTCCTCGTATTTTTCACACCTTTTCATGCTCCTTATATTTTTCACACCTTTTCATGCTCCTTATATTTTTCACACCTTTTCAGGCTCCTTATATTTTTGAGACCTTTTCATGCTCTTCGTATTTTTCACACCTTTTTATGCTCCTCCTGTTTTCCAGACCTTTTCATGCTCCTCGTATTTTTCAGACCTTTTCCTGCTCCTCGTATTTTTGACACCTTTTCATGCACTTTGTATTTTTCAAACCTTTTCATGCTCTTTGTATTTTTCACAACTTTTCATGCTCCTCGTGTTTTCCAGACCTTTTTATGCTCCTTATATTTTTCACACCTTTTCATGCTCCTCCTATTTTTCACACCTCTTCATGCTCCTTATATTTTTCACACCTTTTCCTACTCCTCGTATTTTTCACACCTTTTCATGCTTCTTATATTTTTCACACCTTTTCAGGCTCCTCGTATTTTTCACACCTTTTCAGGCTCCTCATATTTTTGAGAACTTTTCATGCTCTTCATATTTTTCACACCTTTTTATACTCCTCCTGTTTTCCAGACCTTTTCATGCTCCTCGTATTTTTCAGACCTTTTCATGCTCCTCGTTTTTTTCAGACCTTGTCATGCTCCTCGTATTTTTCAGACCTTTTCATACTCCTAGTATTTTTCAGATCTTTTCATGCCTCTCGTATTTTTCAGACCTTTACATGGTCCTCGTATATTTCAGACCTTTTCGTTCTTCTCGGATTATTCACACCTTTTCAGGCTCCTCATATTTTTGAGACCTTTTCATCCTGTTCGTGTTTTCACACCTTTTCAAGCTCTTTGTATTTTTCACACATTTTCGTGCTCTTCATATTGTTCACATCTTTTCATGCTCCAAGTATTTTTTAGACCTTTTCATGCTCCTCGTGTTTTTCAGAACTTTTCATGCTTCTCGTATTTTTCAGACCTTTTCATGCTCCTCGTATTTTTCACAGCTTTTCATTCTCCTCGTATTTTTCAGACCTTTTCATGCTCCTCGTATTTTTTACACATTTTCATGCTCTTCGTGTTTTTCACACCTCTTCATGCTCCTTATGTTTTTAACACCTTTTCATGCTCCCTATATTTTTCACACCTTTTCAGGCTCCTCATATTTTTGAGACCTTTTCATGTTCTTCGTCTTTTCACACCTTTTCAAGCTCTTTGTATTTTTCACACTTTTTCGTGCTCTTCATATTGTTCATACCTTTTCATGCTCCAAGTATTTTTTAGACCTTCTCATGCTCCTCGTGTTTTTCAGAACTTTTCATGCTTCTCGTATTTTTCAGACCTTTTCATGCTCCTCGTATTTTTCAGACCTTTTCATGCTCCTCATATTTTTCAGACCTTTTCATGCCCCTCGTGTTTTGCAGACCTTTTCATGCTCCTCGTATTTTTCAGACCTTTTCATGCTCCTCGTATTTTTGACACCTATTCATGCTCCTCATATTTTTCAGAACTTTTCATGCTCCTGGTATTTTTCAGACCTTTTCATGCTCCTCATATTTTTCAGACCTTTTCATTCCCCTCCTATTTTCAGACCTTTTTTGCTCCTCATATTTTTCATACCATTTCATGCTACTCATATTTTTCACATCTTTTCATGCTCCTCATATTTTTGACACCTTTTAAAGGTCTTCATATTTTTCACACCGTTTCATGCTCTTTATATTTTCACACCGTTTCATGTTCCTCGTATTTTTCAGACCTTTTCATGCTCCTACTATTTTTCCTACCTTTTCATGCTCCTCGTATTTTTCTCACATTTCCTTTCACATCGTATTTTTCACACCTTTTCATGCTCCTCATATTTTTCACACCTTTTCATGCTCTTCGTATTTTTCACACCTTTTCATGCTCCTCGTATTTTTCAGACCTTTTCATGCTTCTCGTATTTTTCACACCTTGTCATGCTACTCGTATTTTTTAGAACTTTTCATGGTCATCGTATATTTCAGACCTTTTCGTGCTTCTCGGATTTTTCACATCTTTTCATGCTACTCGTATTTTTCAGACCTTTTCATGCTCCTACTATTGTTCACACCTTTTCGTGCTCCTCGTGTTTTTCACACCTTTTCATGCTCCTCGTATTTTTCACACCTTTTCATGCTCCTCGTATTTATCACACCGTTTCATCCTCCTCATATTTTTCACACCTTTTCATGCTCCTCGTATTTATCACACCGTTTCATCCTCCTCATATTTTTCACACCTTTTCATGCTCCTCGTTTTTTTCAGACATTTTCATGCTCCTAGTATTGTTCACACCTTTTCATGCTCCTCGTATTTTTCACACCTATTAATGCTCCTTGTATTTTTCAGACCTTTTCATGCTCTTCGTATTTTTCACAGCATTTCATGCTTTCACATATTTCACACCGTTTCATGCTCCTCGTATTTTTCACATGTTTTCATGCACTTTGTATTTTTCAAACCTTTTCATGCTCTTTGTATTTTTCACAACTTTTCATGCTCCTCGTGTTTTCCAGACCTTTTTATGCTCCTTATATTTTTCACACCTTTTCATGCTCCTCCTATTTTTCACACCTTTTCATGCTCCTTATATTTTTCACACCTTTTCATACTCCTCGTATTTTTCACACCTTTTCATGCTTCTTATATTTTTCACACCTTTTCAGGCTCCTCGTATTTTTCACACCTTTTCAGGCTCCTCATATTTTTGAGACCTTTTCATGATGTTCGTGTTTTCACACCTTTTCAAGCTCTTTGTATTTTTCAAACTTTTTCGTGCTCTTCATATTGTTCACATCTTTTCATGCTCCAAGTATTTTTTAGACCTTTTCATGCTCCTCGTGTTTTTCAGAACTTTTCATGCTTCTCGTATTTTTCAGACCTTTTCATGCTCCTCGTATTTTTCACAGCTTTTCATTCTCCTCGTATTTTTCAGACCTTTTCATGCTCCTCGTATTTTTCACACATTTTCATGCTGTTCGTGTTTTTCACACCTATTCATGCTCCTTATGTTTTTAACACCTTTTCCTGCTCCCTATATTTTTCACACCTTTTCAGGCTCCTCATATTTTTGAGACCTTTTCATGTTCTTCGTGTTTTCACACCTTTTCAAGCTCTTTGTATTTTTCACACTTTTTCGTGCTCTTCATATTGTTCACACCTTTTCATGCTCCAAGTATTTTTTAGACCTTCTCATGCTCCTCGTGTTTTTCAGAACTTTTCATGCTTCTCGTATTTTTCAGACCTTTTCATGCTCCTCATATTTTTCAGACCTTTTCATGCTCCTCGTGTTTTGCAGACCTTTTCATGCTCCTCGTATTTTTCAGACCTTTTCATGCTCCTCGTATTTTTGACACCTATTCATGCTCCTCATATTTTTCAGAACTTTTCATGCTCCTGGTATTTTTCAGACCTTTTCATGCTCCTCGTATTTTTCAGACCTTTTCATTCCCCTCCTATTTTCAGACCTTTTTTGCTCCTCATATTTTTCATACCATTTCATGCTACTCATATTTTTCACATCTTTTCATGCTCCTCATATTTTTGACACCTTTTAAAGGTCTTCATATTTTTCACACCGTTTCATGCTCTTTATATTTTCACACCGTTTCATGTTCCTCGTATTTTTCAGACCTTTTCATGCTCCTACTATTTTTCCTACCTTTTCATGCTCCTCGTATTTTTCTCACATTTCCTTTCTCATCGTATTTTTCACACCTTTTCATGCTCCTCATATTTTTCACACCTTTAATGCTCCTCGTATTTTTCACACTTACATGCTCTTCGTGTTTTTCAAACCTTTTAATGCTCTTCGAATTTTTCACACATTTTCATGCACTTCGTGTTTTCCACATTTTTTCATGCTGCTCGTGTTTTTCACACCGTTTCATGCTCCTCATATTTTTAACACCGTTTCATGCTCTTCATATTTTCACACCGTTTCATGCTCCTCGTATTTTTCACACCTTTTCAAACTCCTCGTATTTTTCACACCCTTTCATGCTCCTTGTGTTTTTCAGACCTTTTCATGCTCTTCGTATTTTTCACAGCATTTCATGCTTTCGCATTTTTCACACCATTGCATGCTCCTCGTATTTTTCACACCTTTTCATGTACTTCGTATTTTTCAAACCTTTTCATTCTCTTTGTATTTTTCACAACTTTTCATGCATTTCATAATTTTTCAGACCTTTTCATGGTCTTCGTAGATTTCACGCCAGTCATGCTCTTCGTATTTTTCACACCTTTTCAAGCTCTTCGTACTTTTCAAACCGTTTCTTGCTCTTCATATTTTTCACATATTTTCATGCTCTAAATATTTTTCACATCTCTTCATGCGCTTCATATTTTTCACATCTTTTCATCCTCTTCATATTTTTCACAACTTTTCATGCTCTTCATATTTTTTACATATTTCATGCTCCTCATATTTTTCATACCATTTCATGCTCCTCATATTTTTCATATCTTTTCATGCTCCTCATATTTTTGACACCTTTTAAAAGTCTTCATATTTTTCACACCGTTTCATGCTCTTTATATTTTCACACCGTTTCATGTTCCTCGTATTTTTCAGACATTTTCATGCTTCTACTAGTTTTCCCACCTTTTCATGCTCCTTGTATTTTTAGCACATTTTCTTTCTCATCGTATTTTTCACACCTTTTCATGCTCCTCGTATTTTTCACACCTTTAATGCTCCTCGTATTTTTCACACCTTTACATGCTCTTCGTGTTTTTCAAACCTTTTAATGCTCTTCGAATTTTTCACACATTTTTACGCACTTCGTGTTTTCCACATTTTTTCATGCTGCTCGTGTTTTTCACAACGTTTCATGCTCTTCATATTTTTAACACCGTTTCATGCTCTTCATATTGCTCACACCTTTTCATGCTCCACATATTTTTCAGACCTTTCATGCTCCTCGTGTTTTTCAGAACTTTTCATGCTCCTCATATTTTTCAGACCTTTTCATGCTCCTCTTATTTTTTAGACCTTTTCATGCTCCTCGTGTTTTTCAGAACTTTTCATGCTCCTCGTATTTTTCACACCGTTTCATGCTCCTCGTATTTTTCACCCCTTTTCATGCACTTTGTATTTTTCAAACCTTTTCATGCTCTTTGTATTTTTCACAACTTTTCACGCTCTTCATACTTTTCAAACCATTTCATGCTCTTCATATTTTCACATCTTTTCATGCTCTTCATATTTTACACACCGTTTCATGCTCTTCATATTTTTCACAACTTTTCATGCTCTTCATATTTTTTACATATTTCATGCTTCTCATATTTTTCATACCATTTCATGCTCCTCATATTTTTCACATCTTTTCATGGTCCTCATATTTCTGACACATTTTTAAGGTCTTCATGTTTTTCACACCGTTTCATGCTCTTTATATTTTCACACCGTTTCACGCTCCTCACATTTTTTAGACCGTTTCATGCTCCTCATATTTTTCAGACCTTTAATGCTCCTCGTATTTTTCACACCTTTTCATGCTCCTCGTATTTTACAGAGCTTTTAATGCTCCTTGTTTTTCTCACACCTTTTAATGCTCTACGTATTTTTCACAACTTTTCATGGTCCTCATATTTTTCAGACCTTTTCATGCTCCTACTATTTTTCACACCTTTTCATGCTCCTCGTATTTTTCACACCCTTTCATGCTCCTTGTGTTTTTCAGACCTTTTCATGCTCTTCGTATTTTTCACAGCATTTCATGCTTTCGCGTTTTTCACACCATTGCATGCTCCTCGTATTTTTCACACCTTTTCATGCACTTCGTATTTTTCAAACCTTTTCATTCTCTTTGTATTTTTCACAACTTTTCATGCATTTCATAATTTTTCAGACCTTTTCATCGTCTTCGTAGATTTCACACCAGTCACGCTCTTCGTATTTTTCACACCTTTTCAAGCTCTTCGTACTTTTCAAACCGTTTCTTGCTCTTCATATTTTTCACATATTTTCATGCTCTAAATATTTTTCACATCTCTTCATGCGCTTCATATTTTTCACATCTTTTCATGCTCCTCATATTTTTCAGACCTTTTCATGCTCCTCTTATTTTTTAGACCTTTTCATGCTCCTCGTGTTTTTCAGAACTTTTCATGCTCCTCGTATTTTTCACACCGTTTCATGCTCCTCGTATTTTTCACCCCTTTTCATGCACTTTGTATTTTTCAAACCTTTTCATGCTCTTTGTATTTTTCACAACTTTTCACGCTCTTCATACTTTTCAAACCATTTCATGCTCTTCATATTTTCACATCTTTTCATGCTCTTCATATTTTACACACCGTTTCATGCTCTTCATATTTTTCACAACTTTTCATGCTCTTCATATTTTTTACATATTTCATGCTTCTCATATTTTTCATACCATTTCATGCTCCTCATATTTTTCACATCTTTTCATGCTCCTCATATTTTTGACACCTTTTAAAGGTCTTCATATTTTTCACACCGTTTCATGTTCCTCGTATTTTTCAGCCCTTTTCATGCTCCTACTATTTTTCCCACCTTTTCATGCTCCTCGTATTTTTAGCACATTTTCTTTCTCATTGTATTTTTCACACCTTTTCATGCTCCTCATATTTTTCACACCTTTAATTCTCCTCGTATTTTCCCACCTTTAAATGCTCTTCATATTTTTCAAACCTTTTCCTGCTCTTCGTATTTTTCACACATTTTCATGCACTTCGTAGTTTTCACACCTTTTCATTCTCCTCATATTTTTCAGACCTTTTTATACTCCTCATATTTGCAGACCTTTTCGTACTCCTCGTGTTTTTCACACCATTTCATGCTCCTCATATATTTCACAACTTTTCATGCTCTTCATATTATTGACATATTTTAATGCTCCTCATATTTTTCCCATCTTTTCATGCTCCTCATATTTTTGACACATTTAAAAGGTCTTCATATTTTTCACACTGTTTCATGATCTTCATATTTTCACACCGTTTCATGCTCTTCAAATTTTTTAGACCTTTTCATGCTCCTGTTTTTTTCACACCTTTTCATGCTCCTCGCATTTTTCACACCTTTTCATGCTCCTCGTATTTTTCAGACCTTTTCATGCTCCTACTATGGTTCACACCTTTTCATGCTTCTCGTATTTTTCGCACATTTTCTTTCTCATCGTATTTTTCACACCTTTTCATGCTCCTTGTATTTTTCACACCTTTTCATGCTCTTCGTACTTTTCACACCTTTTCATGCTCTTCGTATTTTTCCCACCTTGTCATGCCAGTCGTATTTTTTAGAACTTTTCATGGTCCTCGTATATTTCAGACCTTTTCATGCTCCTCGGATTTTTCACATCTTTTCATGCTCCTCGTATTTTACAGACCTTTTCATGCTCCTTGTATTGTTCCCACCTTTTCATGCTCTTCGTGTTTTTCAAACCTTTTCATGCTCTTCGAATTTTTATACATTTTCATGCTCTTCGTGTTTTTCACACATTTTCATGCTCTTCGTGTTTTTTACAATTTTTCATGCTCCTCATATATTTCACACCTTTTCATGCTCCTCGTATTTTTCACACCTTTTCATGCTCCTCGTATTTTTCTGACCTTTACATGCTCCTCATATTTTATAGACCTTTTCATGCTCCTCGTATTTTTCAGATCTCTTCATGGTCCTCGTACTTTCAGACCTTTTTGTGCTCCTCATATTTTTCACACCTTTTCATGCTTCTCATATATTTAACAACTTTTCATGCTCTTCATATTTTTGACACATTTTCATGCTCCTCCTATTTTTCATACCGTTTCATGCTCCTTATATTTTTCACATCTTTTCATGGTCCTCATATTTCTGACACATTTTTAAGGTCTTCATATTTTTCACACCGTTTCATGCTCTTTATATTTTCACACCGTTTCACGCTCCTCACATTTTTTGACCGTTTCATGCTCCTCATATTTTTGACAGCTTTTGAAGCTCTTCATGTATTTCACACCTTTTCAGGCTCTTCATGTTTTTAAACACCACTTCATGCTCCTCCTATTTTTCAGACCGTTTCATTCTCCTCATATATTTCACAGGTTTGGAGTTCTTCATATTTTTCACACCTTTTAGGCCCTGCATGTTTTTCAACACAATTTCATGCTCCTTATATTTTCAGACCATTTCATGCTCCTCTTTTTTTTGAGACCGTTTCATGCTCCTCATATATTTGACAACTTTTGAAGCTTTTCATATTATTCACACCTTTTCAGGCTCTTCATGTTCTCAACATCGTTTCATGCTCCTCTTATTTTTCAGACCGTTTCATGCTCCTCATATTTTTCAGACCGTTACATGCTCCTAATATTTTTGACACATTTTGAAGCTCTAAATGTTTTTCAACACAGTTTCATGCTCCTCCTATTTTACAGACGGTTTCATGCTCCTCCTATTTCTCAGACCGTTTCATGCCCCTTATATTTTTGACACCTTTTGAAGCTCTTGATATTTTTCACACCTTTTCAGGCTCTTCATGTTTTTCATCACCATTTCATGCTACTCCTATATTTCAGACCGTTTCATGCTTCTCATATTTTTGACATCTTTTGAAGCTCTACATATATTTCACACCTTTTCATGCTCTTCATGTTTTTCAGCACCGTTTCATGCTCCTCCTATCTTTCAGACAGTTTCTTGCTCCTCATATTTTTGACACCTTTTGAAGCTCTTCATGTTTTTCAACACCGTTTCATGCTTCTCATATTTTTCAGAACGTTTCATGCTCCTCATATTTTTTACACCTTTTGAACCTCTTCATATTTTTCACACCTTTTCATGCTCTAAATATTTTTCACATCTCTTCATGTGCTCCATATTTTTCACACCGTTTCATAAGCTTCATTTTTACACCGTTTCATGCTCCTCATATTTTTCACACCGTTTCATGCTCTTCGTATTTTTCACACATTTTCATGCTCTTTGTATTTTTCAGACATTTTCATGATCTTGGTAATTTTTCACACCGTTTCATGCTCTTTGTATTTTTCACAAATTTTCATGCTCTTTGTATTTTTCAGACATTTTCATTCTCTTGGTAATTTTTCACACCTTTTTATGCTCTTCGTATATTTCACACCTTTTCATGCTCTTCGTATTTTTCACACCTTTTCATGTTCCTCATATTTTTGAAAGCGTTTCATGCTCCTCATATTTATCACACCGTTTCATACTCCGCATATTTTTCACACCTTTTCATGCTCCTCGTATTTTTCAGCCCTTTTCCTGCTCCTCGTATTTTTCACAGCATTTCATGCTTTCGCATTTTTCACACCATTTCATGCTCCTCGTATTTTTCACACCTTTTCATGCACTTTGTATTTTTCACAACTTTTCATGCTTTTCATAATTTTTCACACCTTTTCATTGTCTTCGTATATTTCACACCCATCATGCTCTTTGTATTTTTCACACCTTTTCAAGCTTTTCATACTTTTCAAACCATTTCATGCTCTTCATATTTTTCACATCTTTTCATCCTCTTCATATTTTTCACAACTTTTCATGCTCTTCATATTTTTTACATATTTCATGCTCCTCATATTTTTCATACCATTTCATGCTCCTCATATTTTTCACATCTTTTCATGCTCCTCATATTTTTGACACCTTTTAAAGGTCTTCATATTTTTCACACCGTTTCATGCTCTTTATATTTTCACACCGTTTCATGTTCCTCGTATTTTTCAGACCTTTTCATGCTCCTACTATTTTTCCCACCTTTTCATGCTCCTTGTATTTTTAGCACATTTTCTTTCTCATCGTATTTTTCACACCTTTTCATGCTCCTCGTATTCTTCACACCTTTAATGCTCCTCGTATTTTTCACACCTTTACATGCTCTTCGTGATTTTCAAACCTTTTAATGCTCTTCGAATTTTTCACACATTTGCATGCACTTCATGTTTTCCACATTGTTTCATGCTGCTCATGTTTTTCACACCGTTTCATGCTCTTCATATTTTTAACATCGTTTCATGCTCTTCATATTGTTCACACCTTTTCATGCTCCACGTACTTTTCAGACCTTTTCATGCTCCTGGTGTTTTTCAGAACTTTTCATGCTCCTCGTATTTTTCACACCGTTTCATGCTCCTCGTATTTTTCACACCTTTTCATGCACTTTGTATTTTTCAAACCTTTTCATGCTCTTTGTATTTTTCACAACTTTTCATGCTTTTCATAATTTTTCACATCTTTTCATTGTCTTCGTATATTTCACACCAGTCATGCTCTTTGTATTTTGCACAACTTTTCATGCTCTTTATACTTTTCAAACCATTTCATGCTCTTCATATTTTTCACAACTTTTCATGCTCTTCATATTTTTTACATATTTCATGCTTCTCATATTTTTCATACCATTTCATGCTCCTCATGTTTTTCACATCTTTTCATACTCCTCATATTTTTGACACCTTTTAAAGGTCTTCATATTTTTCACACCGTTTCATGCTCTTTATATTTTCACACCGTTTCATATTCCTCGTATTTTTCAGACCTTTTCATGCTCCTAATATTTTTCCCACCTTTTCATGCTCCTCGTATTTTTAGCACATTTTCTTTCTCATCGTATTTTTCACACCTTTTCATGCTCCTCGTATTTTTCACACCTTTAATTCTCTTCGTATTTTTCACACCTTTACATGTTCTTCGTATTTTTCAAACCTTTTCATGCTCTTCGAATTTTTCACACATTATCATGCACTTCGTGTTTTCCACATTTTTTCTTGCTGCTCGTGTTTTTCACACCGTTTCATGCTCTTCATATTTTTAACACCGTTTCATGCTCTTCATAATTTCACACCGTTTCATGCTCCTCATATTTTTCACACCTTTTCATGCTTCTCATATTTTTCAGATCTTTTCATGCTTCTCGTATTTTTCAGACATTTTCATGCTCCTAGTATTTTTCACACGTTTTCATGCACCTCGTATTTTTCACACCTTTTCATGCTCTTTGTAGTTTTCACACCTTTTCATGTTCCTCATATTTTTCAGACCTTTTCATGCTCCTACTATTTTTCCCACCTTTTCATGCTCCTCGTATTTTTAGCACATTTTCTTTCTCTTTGCATTTTTCACACCTTTTCATGCTCCTCGTATTTTTCACACCTTTAATGCTCCTCGTATTTTTCACACCTTTACATGCTCTTCATATTTTTCAAACCTTTTCCTGCTCTTCGAATTTTTCACACATTTTCATGCACTTCGTAGTTTTCACACCTTTTCATGCTCCTCATATTTTTCAGACCTTTTCGTACTCCTCGTATTTGCAGACCTTTTCGTACTCCTCGTGTTTTTCACACCTTTTCATGCTCCTCATATATTTC
This sequence comes from Dama dama, assembly GCF_033118175.1. Classification (NCBI taxonomy): domain Eukaryota; kingdom Metazoa; phylum Chordata; class Mammalia; order Artiodactyla; family Cervidae; genus Dama; species Dama dama. Next base: position 1,807,971 of record NW_026870928.1, on the reverse strand, counting down.
ACAACTTTTCATGTTCTTCATATTATTGACATATTTTAATGCTCCTCATATTTTTCACATCTTTTCATGCTCCTCATATATTTGACACGTTTAAAACGTCTTCATATTTTTCACACTGTTTCATGATCTTCATATTTTCACACCGTTTCATCCTCCTCAAATTTTTTAGACCTTTTCATGCTCCTGTTTTTTTCACACCTTTTCATGCTCCTCGTATTTTTCAGACCTTTTCATGCTCCTACTATTGTTCACACCTTTTCATGCTCCTTGTATTTTTCACACCTTTCCATGCTCTTCGTATTTTTCACACCTTTTCATGCTCCTCATATTTTTCACACCTTTTCATGCTCTTCATATTTTTCCTACCTTGTCATGCCAGTCGTATTTTTTAGAACTTTTCATGGTCCTCGTATATTTCAGACCTTTTCGTGCTCCTCGGATTTTTCACATCTTTTCATGCTCCTCGTATTTTACAAACCTTTTCATGCTCCTTGTATTGTTCCCACCTTTTCATGCTCTTCGTGTTTTTCAAACCTTTTCATGCTCTTTGAATTTTTATACATTTTCATGCTCTTCGTGTTTTTCACACATTTTCATGCTCTTCATGTTTCTCAACACCGTTTCATGCTCCTCATATGTATCAGACCGTTTCATGCTCCTCAAATTTTGGCCACCTTTTGAAGCTCTTCATATTTTTCACACCTCTTCATGCTCTTCATGTTTCTCAACACCGTTTCATGCTCCTCCTATTTTTCAGACCGTTTCATACTCCTCATATTTCTGACACATTTTGAATCTCTTCATGTTTTTCAACACCGTTTCATGCTCCTCCTATTTTTCAGACCGTTTCATGCTCCTCATTATTTTGACACCTTTTGAAGCTCTTCATATATTTCACACCTTTTCATGTCTTCATGTATTTCAACATCGTATCATGCTCCTCCTATTTTTCAGACCGTTTCATGCTCCTCATATTTTTGACACCTTTTGAAGCTCTTCATATTTTTCACACCTTATCATGTCTTCATGTTTTTCAACATTGTTTCATGCTCCTCCTATTTTTCAGACCGTTTCATGCTCCTCATTTTTTTGACACCTTTTGAAGCTCTTCATATTTTTCACACCTTTTGAGGCTCTTCATGTTTTTCAACACCATTTCATGCTCGTCATATTTTTAGACGGTTTCATGCTCCTCATATTTTTGAAACCTTTTGAAGCTCTTCATATTTTTCACACCATGTCAGGCTCTTCATGTTTTTCAACACCGCTTCATGCTCGTCCTATTTTTCAGACCATTTCGTCTTCCTCATATTTTTGACACCTTTTGAAGCTCTACATATTTTTGTCACCTTTTCATTCTCTTCATGTTTTTCAACACCGTTTCATGGTCCTCCTATTTTTCAGAACGTTTCGTGCTCCTCACATTTTTCAGACCGTTTCATGCTCATCATATTTTTAACACTTTTTGAAGCTCTTCATATTTTTCACATGTTTTAATGCTCTTCATCTTTTTCAACACCGTTTCATGCTCCTCCTATTTTTCAGACAGTTTCGTGCTCCTCATATTTTTCTGACCATTTCATGCTCCTCATATTTTTGACACCTTTTGAAGCTCTTCAAGATTTTCAACACCGTACATGCTCCTCCTATTTTGCAGACCATTTCATGCTCTTCATATTTTTCAGACCGTTTCATACTCCTCATATTTTTAACACCTTTTGAAGCTCTTCATATTTTTCACTCCTTTTCATGCTCTTCATATTTTTCAACACCGCTTCATGCTCCCCTTATTTTTCACACCGTTTCAGGCTCCTCCTATTTTTCAGACCGATTCATGCTCCTCCTATTTTTCAGACCGTTTCATGCTCCTCATATTATTAACACCTTTTGAAGCTCCTCATATTTTCACTCCTTTTAATGCTCTCCATGTTTTTCAACACCGTTTCATGCTCCTACTATTATTTATATAATTTTGTGCTCGTCATATTTTTCAGACCGTTTCATGCTCCTCATAATTTTGACACCTTTTGAGCTCTACATAATTTTTACACCTTTTCATGCTCTTCATGTTTTTCAGCACCGTTTCATGCTCCTGCTATTTTTCAGACCGTTCCATTCTCCTCATATTTTTTACACCTTTTGAAGCTCTTCATATTTTTCCACCTTTTCAGGCTCTTCATGTTTTTCCACACCGTTTCATGCTCCTCCTATTGTTCAGACCGTTTCATGCTCTTCATATTTTTGACAGCTTTTGAAGCTCTTCATATTTTTTACACCTTTTCAGTCTCTTCATGTTTTTCAACACCGTTTCATGCTACTTCATATTTTTCAGACCGTTTCATGCTCCTTATATTTTTCACACCTTTTGAATCTTTTCATGTTTTTCAACACCGTTACATGCTCCTCCTATTTTGAAAACCGTTTCATGCTCCTCCTGTTTTTGACAGCTTTTGAAGCTCTTCATATTTTTCACACCTTTACAGGCTCTTCATTTTTTTCAACACCATTTCAAGATCCTCATATTTTTTAGACCATTTCATGCTCTTCATATTTTTCAGACCATTTCATACTCCTCATATTTTTGACACCTTTTGAAGCTCTTCATATTTTTCACACCTTTTCATGCTTATCATGTTTTACAACACCGTTTCATTCTCCTCCTATTTTTCAGACCGTTTCATGCTCCTCACATTTTTGACAACTTTTGAAACTCTTCATATTTTTCACTTCTTTTCAGGCTCTTCATGATTTTCAACACCGTTTCGTGCTCCTCCTATTTTTCAGACTGTTTCATGCTCCTCCTATTTTTCAGAACGTTTCATGCTCCTCACATTTTTGACAACTTTTGAAACTCTTCATATTTTTCTCACCTTTTCATGCTTATCATGTTTTACAACACCGTTTCATGCTCCTCCTATTTTTCAGACAGTTTCATGCTCCTCATATTTTTCACACCTTTTTAAGCTCTTCATATTTTTTACACCTTTTCAGGCTCTTCATGTTTTTGAACACCGCTTGATGCTCCTCATATTTTCCAGATAGTTTCATGCTCCTCATGTTTTTTACTTGTTTTGAACCTATTCATATTTTTAACACCTTTTCAGGCTCTTCATGGTTTTCAACACCGTTTCATGCTCCTCCTATTTTCCAGACGGTTTCACGCTCCTCATATTTTTTAAAACCTTTTGAGGCTCTTCATATATTTCCCACCTTTTCAGGCTCTTCATGTTTTGGACCACCACTTCATGCTGCTCCTATTTTTCAGACCGTTTCATGCTCCTTATATTTTTGACACCTTTTGAAGCTCTTCATATTTTTCACACGTTTTCAGGCTTTTCAAGTTTTGGAACACCGCTTCATGCTCCTCCTATTTTTCAGACCATTTCTTGCTCCTCATAATTTTCACACCTTTTGGTGCTCTTCATATATTTAACACCTTTTCAGGCTCTTCATATTTTTGAACACTGCTTCATGCTCCTCCTATTTTTCAAACCGTTTCATGCTTCTCATAATTTTGACACCTTTTGAAGCTCTTCATATATTTCACAGCTTTTCAGGCTCTTCATGTTTTTCAACTCCTCCTCATGCTCCTCGTATATTTCAGTCGTTTCATGCTCCTCATATTTTGACACCTTTTGAAGCTCTTCATATTTCTCATACCTTTTCATGCTATTCATCTTTTTCAAAACCGTTTCATACTCATCCAATTTTTCAGTCTGTTCCATGCTCCTCATATTTTTGACACATTTTTAAGCTCTTCATATTTTTTACACATTTTCAGGCTCTTCATCTTTTTCTAAACAGATTCATGCTCCTCCTATTTTTCAGACCGTTTCCTGCTCCTCATATTTTTGACAGCTTTTGAAGCTCTTCACATTTTTCACACCTTTTCAGGCTCTTCGTGTTTTTGAAAACCGCTTCATGCTCCTCCTATTTTTCAGACTGTTCCATGCTCCTCATAATTTTGACACGTTTTGAAGCTCTTCATATTTTTCACACATTTTCATCCTCTTCATCTGTTTAAAAACCGTTTCATGCTCATCCTGTTTTTCAGGCTGTTTCATGCTCCTCATATTTTTGACACCTTTTTAAGCTCTTCATATATTTCAAACCATTTCAGGCTCTTCAAGTTTTTCAACACGACTTCATGCTCCTCCTATTTTTCTTTCGTTTCATGCTTCTCATATTTTTGACTCCTTTTGAAGCTCTTCATATTTTTGACACCTTTTGAAGCTCTTCATATTTTTCACACCTTTTCAGGCTCTTTATGTTTTTCAACACTGCTTCATGCTCCTCTGATTTTTCAGTCCGTTCCATGCTCCTCATATTTTTGACACCTTTTGAAGTTCTTCATATTTTTCACACAGTTTCAGGCTCTTCATGTTTTTGCACACCGCTTCATGCTCCTCCTATTTTTCAGACTTTTTCATGCTCCTCATATTTTTGAAACATTTTGAAGCTCTTCATATTTTTCACACCTTTTCAGGCTCTTCATGTTTCTGAACACCGCTTCATGCTCCTCCTATTTTTCAGACCGGTTCATGCTCCTCCTATTTTTCACACCTTTTGAAGCTCTTCATATTTTTCACCCCTTTTCATGATTTTCATGTTTTTGAACACCGTTTCATGCTCCTCATATTTTTGACACCTTTTGAAGTTCTTCATATATTTCACACCTTTTCAGGATCTTCATGATTTTAACACCACTTCATGCTCCTCCTATTTTTCAGGCCATTTCCTGCTCATCGATTTTTGACACCTTTTGAAGCTCTTCATATTTTTCACACCTTTTCAGGCTCTTCATGATTTTAACACCACTTCATGCTCCTCCTATTTTTCAGGCCATTTCCTGCTCATCGATTTTTGACACCTTTTGAAGCTCTTCATATTTTTAACACCTTTTGAAGCTCTTAATATTTTTCACACTTTTTCAGGCTCTTCACGTTTTTCAACACCGCTTCATGCTCCTCCTATTTTTCAGACCGTTTCATGCTCCTCATATATTTGACACGTTTTGAAGCTCTTCATATTTTTCACACCTTTTCAGGATCTTCATGTTTTTCAACACCACTTCATGTTCCTCCTATTTTTCAGATCGTTTCATGCTCCTCATATTTTTGACACCTTTAGAAGCTCTTCATATTTTTCACACCTTTTTAGGCTCTTAATGGTTTTGAACACCGCTTCATGCTCCTCCTATTGTTCAGACCGTTTAATCCTCCTCATATTTTTGACAGCTTTAGAAGCTCTTCATATTTTTCACACCTTTTCTGGCTCTTCAGGTTTTTCAACACCGCTTCATGCTCCTCCTATTTTTCAGACCGTTTCATGCTCCTCATATATTTGACATGTTTTGAAGCTCTTCATATTTTTCACACCTTTTCAGGATCTCCATGTTTTTCAACACCACTTCATGTTCCTCCTATTTTTCAGATCGTTTCATGCTCCTCATATTTTTGACACCTTTAGAAGCTCTTCATATTTTTCACACCTTTTCAGGCTCTTCATGTTTTTGAACACCGCTTCATGCTCCTCCTATTGTTCAGACCGTTTAATCCTCCTCATATTTTTGACACCTTTAGAAGCTCTTAATATTTTTCACACCTTTTCTGGCTCTTCAGGTTTTTCAACACCACTTCATGCTCCTCCTATTTTTCAGACCGTTTCATGCTCATCTAATTTTTGACACCTTTTGAAGCTCTTCATATATTTCACACCTTTTGAAGCTCTTCAAATTTTGCACATTTTTCAAGCTCTTCATATTTTTCACACTTTTTCAGGCTCTTCATGTTTTTCAACACCGCTTCATGCTCCTGCTAATTTTCAGACCATTTTATACTCCTCATATTTTTGAAACGTTTCGAGGCTCTTAATATTTTTCACAACTTCTCAGACTCTTCATGTTTTTGAACACCGTTTCATGATCCTCCTATTTTTCAGAACGTTTCATGCTCCTCATATTTTTGACACCTTTTGAAGCTCTTCATATTTTTCACACCTTTTCAGGCTTCATGTTTTTGAACACCACTTAATGCTCCTCATACTTTTCAGACCGTTTCATGCTCCTCATAATTTTGACACAATTTGAAGCTCTTCATATTTTTCACACCTTTTCAAGCTCTTCATGTTTGTGATCACCGTTTCATGCTCCTCCTAATTTTCAGACCGTTTCATGCTCCTCATATTTTTGACACCTTTTGAATCTCTTCATATTTTTCACGCCTTTTCAGGCTCTTCATGTTTTTCAACACCACTTCATGTTTCTCCTATTTTTCAGATCGTTTCATGCTCCTCATATTTTTGACACCTTTAGAAGCTCTTCATATTTTTCACACCTTTTCAGGCTCTTCATGTTTTTCAACACAGCTTCATGCTCATCCTATTTTTCAGAGCGTTTCATTATCTTCATATTTTTGACACCTTTTGAAGCTCTTCATATATTTCACACCTTTTCAGGCTCTTCATGTTTTTCAACACTGTTTCATGCTCCTCCTATTTTTCCTACCGTTTCATACTCCTTGTATTTTTCAGACCGTTTCATGCTCCTCCTATTTTTGACAATTTTGGAAGCTCTTCATATTTTTCACATCTTTTCAGGCTCTTCATGTTTTTCAACACCGCTATATGCTCCTACTAATTTTCAGACTGTTTCATGCTCCTCATATATTTCACACCTTTTGAAGCTCTTCATATTTTTCACACCTTTTCAGGCTCTTCATGTTTTGGAGCACACCTTCATGCTCCTCCTATTTTTCAGACCGTTTCATGATCCTCATGTATTTCACTCCATTTGAAGCACTTCATATTTTTCACACCTTTTCAGTCTCTTCATGTTTTTCAACACCACTTCATGTTCCTCCTATTATTCAGACCGTTTCATGCTCATCTCATTTTTGACACCTTTTGAAGTTCTTGATATTTTTCACACCATTTGAAGCTCTTCATAATTTTCACACCTTTTCAGGATCTTCATGTTTTTAAACACCGCTTCATGCTGCTCCTATTTTTCAGACCTTTTCATGCTCCTCATATTTTTCAAATCTTTTGAAGCTCTTCATATTTTTCGCACCTTTCCAGGCTCTTCATGTTTTTGAACACCACTTCATGCTTCTGCTATTTTACAGACCGTTTCATTCTCCTCATGTATTTCAAACCTTTTGAAGCTCTTCCTATTTTTCAAAACTTTTCAGGCTCTTCATGTTTTTCAACACCGTTTCATGCTCCTCCTATTTTTCAGACTGTTTCAAGCTCCTCAAATTTTGACACCTTTTGAAGCTCTTCATATTTTTCACAGCTCTTCAGGCTGTTCATGTTTTCAACACCCCTTCATCCTCCTCCTATTTTTCAGACCTTTTCAGGCTCATCTCATTTTTGACACCTTTTGAAGCTCTGCATATATTTCACACCTTTTCAGGCTCTTCATGTTTTCAACACCACTTCATGCTCCTCCTATTTTTCATACCGTTTCATGCTCCTCATATTTTTGATACCTTTTGAAGCTCTTCATATATTTCACTTCATTTCATGCTCTTCATGTTTTCAACACCACTTCATGCTCTTCCTAATATGCAGACCGATTCATGGTCCTCCTAATTTTGATACCTGTTGATGCTGTTCATATTTTTCACACCTTTTGAAGCTCTTCTAATTTTTCACACGTTTTCAGACTCTTCATGTTTTTCAACACCTTTTCATGCTCGTGCTATTTTTCAGACCGTTTCATGCTCCTCATGTATTTCACATCTTTTGAAGCTCTTCATATTTTTCACACCTTTTCAGGCTCTTCATGTTTTTCAACACCGCTTCATGCTCCTCCTAATTTGCAGACCATTTCATGCTCCTCATATTTTTGACACCTTTTGAAGCTTTTAATATTTTTCACAACTTTTCAGGCTCTTCATTTTTTTCAACACTACTTCATGCCCCTCTTTGTTTTCAGACCGTTTCATTCTCATCTAATTTTTCACACCTTTTGAAGCTCTTCATATTTTTCACACATTTTCAAGCTCTTCTTGTTTTTGAACTCCGCTTCATGCTCCTCCTATTTTTGAGACAGTTTCATGCTCCTTATATTTTTGACAACTTTTGAAGCTTTTAATATTTTTCACAACTTTTCAGGCTCTTCATTTTTTTCAACACTACTTCATGCCCCTCTTTTTTTTCAGACCGTTTCATTTTCATCTAATTTTTCACACCTTTTGAAGCTCTTCATATTTTTCACACATTTTCAGGCTCTTCATGTTTTTGAACACCATTTCATGCTCCTCCTATTTTGCAGACCGTTTCATTCTCCTCATATTTTTGACACCTTTTGAAGCTCTTCATGTATTTCACACCTCTTCAGGCTTTTCATTTTTTTCAACACCAATTCATTCTCCTCCTATTTTTCAGACCGTTTCATGCTTATCTCATTTTGCCACATTTTGAAGCTCTTCATATTTTTCACATCTTTTGAAGCTTTTCATATTTTTCACACCTTTTCAGGCTCTTCATGATTTTCAACCCCGCTTCATGCTCCTCCTAATTTTCAGACCGTTTCATGCTCATCTCTTTTTTGACACCCTTTGAAGATCTTCATATTTTTCACAATTTGAAGTTCTTCATATTTTTCATATTTTTGAGGCTCTTCATATTTTCAAACGTTTTCAGACTCTTCATGTTTTTCAACACCGCTTCATGCTCCTGAAATTTTTCAGACCGTTTCATGCTCCTCATACTTTTGACCCCTTTTGAAGCTATTCATATTTCTCACACCTTTTCAGGCTCTTCATGTTTTTCAACACCGCTTCATGCTCCTCCTATTTTTCAGACCATTTCATGCTCATCTCATTTTTGACACCTTTTGAAGGTTTTCATATTTTTCACACCTTTTCAGGCTCTTCATGTTTTTGAACACCGCTTCATGCTCCTCCTATTTTTCAGACCGTTTAATGCTCCTCATGTATTTCACACATTTTGAAGCTCTTCATATTTTTCACACCTTTTCAGGCTCTTCATATTTTGGAACACCGTTTCATGCTCCTCCGATTTTTCAGACCGTTTCATGCTCCTCATATATTTGACACCTTTTGAAGCTCTTCATATTCTTCACACCTTTTCAGGCTCTTCCATTTTTTCAACACCACTTCATGCTCCTCCTATTTTTCAGACCGTTTCATTCTCATCTCATTTTTGACACCTTTTGATGCTCTTCATATTTTTCACACCTTTTGAAGCTCTTCATAATTTTCACACGTTTTCAGGCTCTTCATGTTTTTCAACATCGCTTCATGATCCTCCTATTTTTCAGACCGTTTCAAGCTCCTCATATTTTTGACACCTTTTGAAGCTATTCATATTTTTCTCACCTTTTCATGCTTTCATGTTTTTGAACACCGCTTCATGGTCCTCCTATTTTTAAACCGTTTCATACTCCTCATATTTTTGACACCTTTTGAAGCTCTTCATATTTTTCACACCATTTCAGGCTCTTCATGTTTTTGAACACTGCTTCATGCTCCTCCTATTTTTCAGACCGTTTAATGCTCCTCATGTATTTCACACCTTTTGAAGCTCCTCATATTTTTCACGCCTTTTCAGGCTCTTCATGTTTTTGAACACTGCTTCATGCTCCTCCTATTTTTCAGACCGTTTAATGCTCCTCATGTATTTCACACCTTTTGAAGCTCCTCATATTTTTCACACCTTTAAGGCTCTTCAGGTTTTTGGAGACCGCTTCATGCTCCTCCTAATTTTAAGACCGTTTCATGCTCCTCATATTTTTGACACCATTAGAAGCTCTTCATATTTTTCACACCTTTTCAGGCTCTTCATGTTTTTCAACACCGCTTCATACTCCTCCTCTTTTTCAGACCATTTTTGCTCCTCATAATTTTGACACCATATGAAGCTCTTCATATTTCTCACAACTTTTCTGGTTCTTCATGTATTTCAACACCGCTTCATGCTCCTCCTATTTTTCAGACCGTATCATGCTCATCTAATTTTTGAGACCTTTTGAAGCTCTTCATATTTTTCCACATCTTTTGAATCTCTTCATATTTTTCATGCGTTTTCAGGCTCTTCATGTTTTTCAACACCCCTTCTTGGTCCTCCTATTTTTCAGACCGTTTCATGCTCCTCATATTTTTGACATCTTTTGAAGCTCTTCATATTTTTCACACCTATTCAGGCTCTTCATGTTTTTGAACACCGCTTCATGCTCCTCCTATTTCAGACCGTTTCATGCTCCTCATAATTTTGACACCTTTTGAAGCTCTTCATATTTTTCACACCTATTCAGGCTCTTCATGTTTTTGAACACCGCTTCATGCTCCTCCTATTTCAGACCGTTTCATGCTCCTCATAATTTTGACACGTTTTGAAGCTCTTCATATTTTTCACACCTTTTCAGGCTCTTCTTGTTTTTGAACACCGATTCATGCTCCTCCTATTTTTAAGACCGTTTCATGCTCCTCATAATTTTGACACCTTTTGAATCTTTTCATACTTTTCACACCTTTTCAGGCTCTTCACGTTTTTCAACACCACTTCATGCTCCTCCTTTTCTGCAGACCGTTTCATGCTCCTCATATTTTTGACACCTTTTGAAGCTCTACATATTTCTCACACCTTTTAAGGCTCTTCATATTTTTCAACACCGCTTCATGCTCCTCCTATTTTTCAGACCGTTTAATGCTCCTCATATTTTTGACACATTTTGAAGTTCTTCATATTTTCCACACCTTTTCAGGCTCTTCATATTTTTGAACACCGCTTCATGCTCCTCCTATTTTTCAGACCGTTTCATGCTCATCTCAGTTTGACACCTTTTGAAGCTCCTCATATTTCTCACACCTTTTCAGGCTCTTCATGTTTTTCAACACTGCTTCATGCTCCTCCTATTTTTCATACCGTTTCATGCTCTTCTCATTTTAGACAACTTTTGAAGCTTTTCATATTTTTCACAACTTTTCAGGCTCTTCATGTTTTTGAACACCGCTTCATGCTCCTCCTATTTTTCAGACCGTATCATGCTCCTCATAAATTTCACACCTTTTGAAGCTCTTCATATTTTTCACACCTTTTCTGGCTCTTCATGTTTTTTAACACAACTTCATGCTCCTTCTATTTTTCAGAGAGTTTCTTGCTCCTCATGTATTTCACACCTTTTGAAGCTCTTCATATTTTTCACACCTTTTCAGGCTCCTCATGTTTTTCATCACCGTTTCATGCTCCTCCTATTTTTCAGACCATTTCATGCTCCTCATATTTTTGAAACCTTTTGAAGCTCTTCATATTTTTCACACCTTTTCAGGCTCTTCATGTTTTTGAACACCGTTTCATGTTCCTCCTATCTTTCAGACCGTTTCATGCTCCTCATATTTTTGACACCTTTTGAAGCTCTTCATATTTTTCACAACTTTTCCGGCTCTTCATGATTTTCAACACCGCTTCATCCTCCTCCTATTTTTCAGACCGTTTCATTCTCATCTCATTTTTGACACCTTTTGATGCTCTTCATATTTTTCACACCTTTTCAGGCTCTTCATGTTTTTTAACACCACTTCATGCTCCTTCTATTTTTCAGAGAGTTTCTTGCTCCTCATGTATTTCACACCTTTTGAAGCTCTTCATATTTTTCACACCTTTTCAGGCTCTTCATGTTTTTGAACAACGTTTCATGCTCCTCCTATTTTTCAGACCGTTTCATGCTCCTCATATTTTTGAAACCTTTTGCAGCTCTTCATATTTTTCACACCTATTCAGGCTCTTCATGTTTTTGAACACCGCTTCATGCTCCTCCTATTTCAGACCGTTTCATGCTCCTCATAATTTTGACACCTTTTGAAGCTCTTCATATTTTTCACACCTATTCAGGCTCTTCATGTTTTTGAACACCGCTTCATGCTCCTCCTATTTCAGACCGTTTCATGCTCCTCATAATTTTGACACCTTTTGAAGCTCTTCATATTTTTCACACCTTTTCAGGCTCTTCATGTTTTTGAACAACGTTTCATGCTCCTCCTATTTTTCAGACCGTTTCATGCTCCTCATATTTTTGAAACCTTTTGAAGCTCTTCATATTTTTCACACCTTTTCAGGCTCTTCATGTTTTTGAACAACGTTTCATGTTCCTCCTATTTTTCAGACCGTTTCATGCTCCTCATATTTTTGACACCTTTTGAAGCTCTTCATATTTTTCACAACTTTTCCGGCTCTTCATGATTTTCAACACCGCTTCATGCTCCTCCTATTTTTCAGACCGTTTCATTCTCATCTCATTTTTGACACCTTTTGATGCTCTTCATATTTTTCAAACCTTTTGAAGCTCTTCATAATTTTCACACGTTTTCAGGCTCTTCATGTTTTTGAACACCGCGTCATGGTCCTCCTATTTTTAAACCGTTTCGTACTCCTCATATTTTTGACACCTTTTGAAGCTCTCATATTTTTCACACCTTTCCAGGCTCTTCATGTTTTTGAACACCGCTTCAATGTCCTCCTATTTTTCAGACCGTTTAATGCTCCTCATGTATTTCACACCTTTTGAAGCTCCTCATATTTTTCACGCCTTTTCAGGCTCTTTATGTTTTTGAACACAGCTTCATGCTCCTCCTATTTTTCAGACCGTTTCATGCTCCTCATATTTTTGACACCTTGTGAAGGTCTTCATATATTTCACACCTTTTCATGCTCTTCATGTTTTTTCAACACCGTTTCATGTTCCTCATATTTTTCAGACCATTTCATGCTTCTCAAATTTTGACACCGTTTGAAAATCTTCATATTTTTCACACCTTTTCATGCTCATCATGTTTTTCAACACAGTTTCACACTCCTTTTATTTTTGACACGTTTTGAAGCTCTGCATATTTTTCACACCTTTTCAGGCTCTTCATGTTTTTCAACACCGCTTCATGCTCCTCCTATTTTTCAGACCGTTTCATGCTCCTCATATTTTGACCCCTTTTGAAGCTCTTCATATATTTCATAACTTTTCAGGCTCTCCATATTTTTCAAAACTGCTTCATGATCCTCCTCTTTTTCAGACCGTTTCATGCTCTTCATATTTTTGCTACATTTTGAAGCTCTTCATATTTTTCATAACTTTTCATGCTCTTCATGTTTTTTCAACACTGTTTCATTCTCCTCATATATTTGAGACCATTTCATGCTTCTCAAATTTTGACACGTTTTGAAGATCTTCATATTTTTCACACCTTTTCATTCTTGTCATGTTTTTCAACACAGTTTCACACTCCTCATATTTTTGACACCTTTTGAACTCTTCATATTTTTCACACCTTTTCAGGCTCTTCATGTTTTTGATCACCGTTTCATGCTCCTCCTATTTTTCAGGCCGTTTCATGCTCATCTCATTTTTGACACCTTTTGAAACTCTTCATATATTTCACACCTTTAAGGCTCTTCAGGTTTTTGGAGACCGCTTCATGCTCCTCCTAATTTTAAGACCGTTTCATGCTCCTCATATTTTTGACACCATTAGAAGCTCTTCATATTTTTCACACCTTTTCAGGCTCTTCATGTTTTTCAACACCGCTTCATGCTCCTCCTCTTTTTCAGACCATTTTTGCTCCTCATTATTTTGACACCATATGAAGCTCTTCATATTTCTCACAACTTTTCTTGTTCTTCATGTATTTCAACACCGCTTCATGCTCCTCCTATTTTTCAGACCGTATCATGCTCATCTAATTTTTGAGACCTTTTGAAGCTCTTCATATTTTTCCACATCTTTTGAATTTCTTCATATTTTTCACGCATTTTCAGGCTCTTCATGTTTTTCAACACCCCTTCTTGGTCCTCCTATTTTTCAGACCGTTTCATGCTCCTCATATTTTTGACACCTTTTGCAGCTCTTCATATTTTTCACACCTATTCAGGCTCTTCATGTTTTTGAACACCGCTTCATGCTCCTCCAATTTCAGACCGTGTCATGCTCCTCAAAATTTTGACATCTTTTGAAGCTCTTCATATTTTTCACACCTATTCAGGCTCTTCATGTTTTTGAACACCGCTTCATGCTCCTCCTATTTCAGACCGTTTCATGCTCCTCATAATTTTGACACCTTTTGAAACTCTTCATATTTTTCACACCTTTTCAGGCTCTTCATGTTTTTGAACAACGTTTCATGCTCCTCCTATTTTTCAGACCGTTTCATGCTCCTCATATTTTTGAAACCTTTTGAAGCTCTTCATATTTTTCACACCTTTTCAGGCTCTTCATGTTTTTGAACAACGTTTCATGTTCCTCCTATTTTTCAGACCGTTTCATGCTCCTCATATATTTGAGACCATTTCATGCTTCTCAAATTTTGACACATTTTGAAGATCTTCATATTTTTCACACCTTTTCATTCTTGTCATGTTTTTCAACACAGTTTCACACTCCTTTTATTTTTGACACGTTGTGAAGCTCTGCATATTTTTCACACCTTTTCAGGCTCTTCATGTTTTTTAACACCACTTCATGCTCCTTCTATTTTTCAGAGAGTTTCTTGCTCCTCATGTATTTCACACCTTTTGAAGCTCTTCATATTTTTCACACCTTTTCAGGCTACTCATGTTTTTCATCACCGTTTCATGCTCCTCCTATTTTTCAGATCGTTTCATGCTCCTCATAATTTTGACACCTTTTGAAGCTCTTCATATTTTTCACACCTTTTCAGGCTCTTCATGTTTTTGAACAACGTTTCATACTCCTCCTATTTTTCAGACCGTTTCATGCTCCTCATATTTTTGAAACCTTTTGAAGCTCTTCATATTTTTCACACCTTTTCAGGCTCTTCATGTTTTTGAACAACGTTTCATGTTCCTCCTATTTTTCAGACCGTTTCATGCTCCTCATATATTTGAGACCATTTCATGCTTCTCAAATTTTGACACGTTTTGAAGATCTTCATATTTTTCACACCTTTTCATTCTTGTCATGTTTTTCAACACAGTTTCACACTCCTCATATTTTTGACCCCTTTTGAACTCTTCATATTTTTCACACCTTTTCAGGCTCTTCATGTTTTTGATCACCGTTTCGTGCTCCTCCTATTTTTCAGACCGTTTCATGCTCATCTCATTTTTGACACCTTTTGAAACTCTTCATATATTTCACACCTTTAAGGCTCTTCAGGTTTTTGGAGACCGCTTCATGCTCCTCCTAATTTTCAGACCGTTTTTGCTCCTCATAATTTTGACACCATATGAAGCTCTTCATATTTCTCACAACTTTTCTGGTTCTTCATGTATTTCAACACCGCTTCATGCTCCTCCTATTTTTCAGACCATATCATGCTCATCTAATTTTTGGGACCTTTTGAAGCTCTTCATATTTTTCCACATCTTTTGAAGCTCTTCATATTTTTAACGCGTTTTCAGGCTCTTCATGTTTTTCAACACCCCTTCTTGGTCCTCCTATTTTTCAGACCGTTTCATGCTCCTCATATTTTTGACACCTTTTGAAGCTCTTCATATTTCTCACACCTTTTCAGGCTCTTCATGTTTTTCAACACCGCTTCATGCTCCTCCTATTTTTCAGACCGTTTCATGCTCCTCATATTTTTGACAACTTTTGAAGCTCTTCATATTTCTCACACCTTTTTAGGCTCTTCATGTTTTTCAACACCGCTTCATGCTCCTCCTATTTTTCAGACCATTTCATGCTCATCTCATTTTTGACACCTTTTGAAGGTTTTCATATTTTTCACACCTTTTCAGGCTCTTCATGTTTTAGAACACCGCTTCATGCTCCTCCTATTTTTCAGACCGTTTAATGCTCCTCATGTATTTCACACATTTTGAAGCTCTTCGTATTTTTCACACCTTTTCAGGCTCTTCATGTTTTAGAACACCGTTTCATGCTCCTCCGATTTTTCAGACCGTTTAATGCTCCTCATATATTTGACACCTTTTGAAGCTCTTCATATTCTTCACACCTTTTCAGGCTCTTCCATTTTTTCAACACCGCTTCATGCTCCTCCTTTTCTGCAGACCGTTTCATGCTCCTCATAATTTTGACATCTTTTGAAGCTCTTCATATTTTTTCACACTTTTTCAGGCTCTTCCTGTTTTTTAACACCACTTCATGCTCCTTCTATTTTTCAGAGAGTTTCATGCTCCTCATGTATTTCACACCTTTTGAAGCTCTTCATATTTTTCACACCTTTTCAGGCTCCTCATGTTTTTCATCACCGTTTCATGCTCCTCCTATTTTTCAGACCGTTTCATGCTCCTCATATTTTTGAAACCTTTTGAAGCTCTTCATATTTTTCACACCTTTTCAGGCTCTTCATGTTTTTGAACACCGTTTTATGTTCCTCCTATTTTTCAGACCGTTTCATGCTCCTCATATTTTTGACACTTTTTGAAGCTCTTCATATTTTTCACAACTTTTCTGGCTCTTCATGATTTTCAACACCGCTTCATGCTCCTCCTATTTTTCAGACCATTTCATTCTCATCTCATTTTTGACACCTTTTGATGCTCTTCATATTTTTCACACCTTTTGAAGCTCTTCATAATTTTCACACGTTTTCAGGCTCTTCATGTTTTTCAACACCGCTTCATGATCCTCCTATTTTTCAGACCGTTTCAAGCTCCTCATATTTTTGACACCTTTTGAAGCTCTTCATATTTTTCTCACCTTTTCAGGCTCTTCATGTTTTTGAACACCGCTTCATGGTCCTCCTATTTTTAAACCGTTTCATACTCCTAATATTTTTGACACCTTTTGAAGCTCTTCATATTTTTCACACCTTTTCAGGCTCTTCATGTTTTTGAACACTGCTTCATGCTCCTCCTATTTTTCAGACCGTTTAATGCTCCTCATGTATTTCACACCTTTTGAAGCTCCTCATATTTTTCACGCCTTTTCAGGCTCTTCATGTTTTTGAACACAGCTTCATGCTCCTCCTATTTTTCAGACCGTTTCATGCTCCTCATATTTTTGACACCTTGTGAAGGTCTTCATATTTTTCACAACTTTTCATGCTCTTCATGTTTTTTCAACACCGTTTCATGCTCCTCATATTTTTCAGACCATTTCATGCTTCTCAAATTTTGACGCCATTTGAAAATCTTCTAATTTTTCACACCTTTTCATGCTCATCATGTTTTTCAACACAGTTTCACACTCCTTTTATTTTTGACACGTTTTGAAGCTCTGCATATTTTTCACACCTTTTCAGGCTCTTCATGTTTTTTAACACCACTTCATGCTCCTTCTATTTTTCAGAGAGTTTCTTGCTCCTCATGTATTTCACACCTTTTGAAGCTCTTCATATTTTTCACACCTTTTCAGGCTCCTCATGTTTTTCATCACCGTTTCATGCTCCTCCTATTTTTCAGACCGTTTCATGCTCCTCATATTTTTGAAACCTTTTGAAGCTCTTCATATTTTTCACACCTTTTCAGGCTCTTCATGTTTTTGAACACCGTTTCATGTTCTTCCTATTTTTCAGACCGTTTCATGCTCCTCATATTCTTGACACCTTTTGAAGCTCTTCATATTTTTCACAACTTTTCCGGCTCTTCATGATTTTCAACACCGCTTCATGCTCCTCCTATTTTTCAGACCGTTTCATTCTCATCTCATTTTTGACACCTTTTGATGCTCTTCATATTTTTCACACCTTTTGAAGCTCTTCATAATTTTCACACGTTTTCAGGCTCTTCATGTTTTTCAACATCGCTTCATGATCCTCCTATTTTTCAGACCGTTTCAAGCTCCTCATATTTTGACACCTTTTGAAGCTCTTCATATTTTTCACACCTTTTCAGGCTCTTCATGGTTTTCAACACCGCTTCATGCTCCTCCTATTTTTCAGACCATTTCATGCTCATCTCATTTTTGACACCTTTTGAAGGTTTTCATATTTTTCACACCTTTTCAGGCTCTTCATGTTTTAGAACACCGCTTCATGCTCCTCCTATTTTTCAGACCGTTTAATGCTCCTCATGTATTTCACACATTTTGAAGCTCTTCGTATTTTTCACACCTTTTCAGGCTCTTCATGTTTTAGAACACCGTTTCATGCTCCTCCGATTTTTCAGACCTTTTAATGCTCCTCATATATTTGACACCTTTTGAAGCTCTTCATATTCTTCACACCTTTTCAGGCTCTTCCATTTTTTCAACACCGTTTCATGCTCCTCCTTTTCTGCAGACCGTTTCATGCTCCTCATAATTTTGACATCTTTTGAAGCTCTTCATATTTTTTCACACTTTTTCAGGCTCTTCATGTTTTTTAACACCACTTCATGCTCCTTCTATTTTTCAGAGAGTTTCATGCTCCTCATGTATTTCACACCTTTTGAAGCTCTTCATATTTTTCACACCTTTTCAGGCTCCTCATGTTTTTCATCACCGTTTCATGCTCCTCCTATTTTTCAGACCGTTTCATGCTCCTCATATTTTTGAAACCTTTTGAAGCTCTTCATATTTTTCACACCTTTTCAGGCTATTCATGTTTTTGAACACCCTTTTATGTTCCTCCTATTTTTCAGACCGTTTCATGCTCCTCATATTTTTGACACTTTTTGAAGCTCTTCATATTTTTCACAACTTTTCTGGCTCTTCATGATTTTCAACACCGCTTCATGCTCCTCCTATTTTTCAGACCATTTCATTCTCATCTCATTTTTGACACCTTTTGATGCTCTTCATATTTTTCACACCTTTTGAAGCTCTTCATAATTTTCACACGTTTTCAGGCTCTTCATGTTTTTCAACACCGCTTCATGATCCTCCTATTTTTCAGACCGTTTCAAGCTCCTCATATTTTTGACACCTTTTGAAGGTCTTCATATTTTTCTCACCTTTTCAGGCTCTTCATGTTTTTGAACACCGCTTCATGGTCCTCCTATTTTTAAACCATTTCATACTCCTCATATTTTTGACACCTTTTGAAGCTCTTCATATTTTTCACACCTTTTCAGGCTCTTCATGTTTTTGAACACTGCTTCATGCTCCTCGTATTTTTCAGACCGTTTAATGCTCCTCATGTATTTCACACCTTTTGAAGCTCCTCATATTTTTCACGCCTTTTCAGGCTCTTCATGTTTTTCAACACCATTTCATGTTCCTCCTATTTTTCAGACCGTTTCATGCTCCTCATATTTTTGAAACCTTGTGAAGGTCTTCATATTTTTCACAACTTTTCATGCTCTTCATGTTTTTTCAACACCGTTTCATGCTCCTCATATTTTTCAAACCATTTCATGCTTCTCAAATTTTGACGCCATTTGAAAATCTTCTAATTTTTCACACCTTTTCATGCTCATCATGTTTTTCAACACAGTTTCACACTCCTTTTATTTTTGACACGTTTTGAAGCTCTGCATATTTTTCACACCTTTTCAGGCTCTTCATGTTTTTTAACACCACTTCATGCTCCTTCTATTTTTCAGAGAGTTTCTTGCTCCTCATGTATTTCACACCTTTTGAAGCTCTTCATATTTTTCACACCTTTTCAGGCTCCTCATGTTTTTCATCACCGTTTCATGCTCCTCCTATTTTTCAGACCGTTTCATGCTCCTCATATTTTTGACACCTTTTGAAGCTCTTCATATTTTTCACACATTTTCAAGCTCTTCTTGTTTTTGAATGCCGCTTCATGCTCCTCCTATTTTTGAGACAGTTTCATGCTCCTCATATTTTTGACACCTTTTGAAGCTTTTCATATTTTTCACAACTTTTCAAGCTCTTCATTTTCTTCAACACCACTTCATGCCCCTCTTTTTTTTCAGACCGTTTCATTCTCATCTAATTTTTGACACCTTTTGAAGCTCTTCATATTTTTCACACCTTTTGAAGCTCTTCATATTTTTCACACATTTTCAGGCTCTTCATGTTTTTGAACACCATTTCATGCTCCTCCTATTTTGCAGACCGTTTCATTCTCCTCATATTTTTGACATCTTTTGAAGCTCTTCATGTATTTCACACCTTTTCAGGCTTTTCATTTTTTTCAACCCCACTTCATTCTCCTCCTATTTTTCAGACCGTTTCATGCTTATCTCATTTTGACACATTTTGAAGCTCTTCAAATTTTTCACATCTTTTGAAGCTTTTCATATTTTTCACACCTTTTCAGGCTCTTCATGATTTTCAACACCGCTTCATGCTCCTCCTAATTTTCAGACCGTTTCATGCTCATCTCTTTTTTGACACCCTTTGAAGCTCTTCATGTTTTTCACAATTTGAAGTTCTTCATATTTTTCATATTTTTAAAGCTCTTCATATTTTCACACGTTTTCAGACTCTTCATGTTTTTCAACACCGCTTCATGCTCCTGAAATTTTTCGGACCGTTTCATGCTCCTCATATTTTTGACACCTTTTGAAGCTCTTCATATTTCTCACACCTTTTCAGGCTCTTCATGTTTTTCAACACCGCTTCATGCTCCTCCTGTTTTTCAGACCATTTCATGCTCATCTCATTTTTCACACCTTTTGAAGGTTTTCATATTTTTCACACCTTTTCAGGCTCTTCATGTTTTAGAACACCGCTTCATGCTCCTCCTATTTTTCAGACCGTTTAATGTTCCTCATGTATTTCACACCTTTTGAAGCTCTTCATATTTTTCACAACTTTTCATGCTCTTCATGTTTTTTCAACACCGTTTCATGCTCCTCATATATTTGAGACCATTTCATGCTTCTCAAATTTTGACACGTTTTGAAGATCTTCATATTTTTCACACATTTTCATTCTTGTCATGTTTTTCAACACAGTTTCACACTCCTCATATTTTTGACACCTTTTGAACTCTTCATATTTTTCACACCTTTTCAGGCTCTTCATGTTTTTGATCACCGTTTCATGCTCCTCCTATTTTTCAGACCGTTTCATGCTCATCTCATTTTTGACACCTTTTGAAGCTCCTCATATTTCTCACACCTTTTCAGGCTCTTCATGTTTTTCAACACCGCTTCATGCTCCTCCTATTTTTCATTCCGTTTCATGCTCTTCTCATTTTAGACAACTTTTGAAGCTTTTCATATTTTTAACAACTTTTCAGGCTCTTCATGTTTTTGAACACCGCTTCATGCTCCTCCTATTTTTCAGACCGTATCATGCTCCTCATAAATTTCACACCTTTTGAAGCTCTTCATATTTTTCACACCTTTTCAGGCTCTTCCTGTTTTTTAACACCACTTCATGCTCCTTCTATTTTTCAGAGAGTTTCATGCTCCTCATGTATTTCACACCTTTTGAAGCTCTTCATATTTTTCACACCTTTTCAGGCTCTTCATGTTTTTGAACACCGCTTCATGCTCCTCCTATTTTTCAGACCGTTTAATGCTCCTCATGTATTTCACACCTTTTGAAGCTCC
Source organism: Dama dama (assembly GCF_033118175.1). NCBI lineage: Eukaryota > Metazoa > Chordata > Mammalia > Artiodactyla > Cervidae > Dama > Dama dama. The sequence goes on along the minus strand of NW_026870928.1, from coordinate 1,786,638 downwards.
TCATATTTTTCACGCCTTTTCAGGCTCTTCATGTTTTTGAACACAGCTACATTCTCCTCCTATTTTTCAGACCGTTTCATGCTCCTCATATATTTGAGACCATTTCATGCTTCTCAAATTTTGACACGTTTTGAAGATCTTCATATTTTTCACACATTTTCATTCTTGTCATGTTTTTCAACACAGTTTCACAGTCCTCATATTTTTGACACCTTTTGAACTCTTCATATTTTTCACACCTTTTCAGGCTCTTCATGTTTTTGATCACCGTTTCATGCTCCTCCTATTTTTCAGACCGTTTCATGCTCATCTCATTTTTGACACCTTTTGAAACTCTTCATATATTTCACACCTTTAAGGCTCTTCAGGTTTTTGGAGACCGCTTCGTGCTCCTCCTAATTTTCAGACCGTTTTTGCTCCTCATAATTTTGACACCATATGAAGCTCTTCATATTTCTCACAACTTTTCTGGTTCTTCATGTATTTCAACACCGCTTTATGCTCCTCCTATTTTTCAGACCATATCATGCTCATCTAATTTTTGAGACCTTTTGAAGCTCTTCATATTTTTCCACATCTTTTGAAGCTCTTCATATTTTTCACGCGTTTTCAGGCTCTTCATGTTTTTCAACACCCCTTCTTGGTCCTCCTATTTTTCAGACCGTTTCATGCTCCTCATATTTTTGACACCATTGCATCTCTTCATATTTTTGACACCTATTCAGGCTCTTCATGTTTTTGAACACCGCTTCATGCTCCTCCTATTTCAGACCGTTTCATGCTCCTCATAATTTTGACACCTTTTGAAGCTCTTCATATTTTTCACACCTTTTCAGGCTCTTCTTGTTTTTGAACACAGATTCATGCTCCTCCATTTTTAAGACCGTTTCATGCTCCTCATAATTTTGACACCTTTTGAAGCTTTTCATACTTTTCACACCTTTTCAGGCTCTTCATGTTTTTCAACACCGCTTCATGCTCCTCCTATTTTTCATACCGTTTCATGCTCTTCTCATTTTAGACAACTTTTGAAGCTTTTCATATTTTTCACAACTTTTCAGGCTCTTCATGTTTTTGAACACCGCTTCATTTTCCTCCTATTTTTCAGACCGTATCATGCTCCTCATAAATTTCACACCTTTTGAAGCTCTTCATATTTTTCACACCTTTTCAGGCTCTTCATGTTTTGGAACACCGTTTCATGCTCCTCCGATTTTTCAGACCGTTTCCTGCTCCTCATATATTTGACACCTTTTGAAGCTCCTCATATTTTTCACGCCTTTTCAGGCTCTTCATGTTTTTGAACACAGCTTCATGTTCCTCCTATTTTTCAGACCGTTTCATGCTCCTCATATTTTTGACACCTTTTGAAGCTCTTCATATTTTTCACACATTTTCAAGCTCTTCTTGTTTTTGAATGCCGCTTCATGCTCCTCCTATTTTTGAGATAGTTTCATGCTCCTCATATTTTTGACACCTTTTGAAGCTTTTCATATTTTTCACAACTTTTCAAGCTCTTCATTTTCTTCAACACCACTTCATGCCCCTCTTTTTTTTCAGACCGTTTCATTCTCATCTAATTTTTGACACCTTTTGAAGCTCTTCATATTTTTCACACCTATTGAAGCTCTTCATATTTTTCACACATTTTCAGGCTCTTCATGTTTTTGAACACCATTTCATGCTCCTCCTATTTTGCAGACCGTTTCATTCTCCTCATATTTTTGACACCTTTTGAAGCTCTTCATGTATTTCACAGCTTTTCAGACTTTTCATTTTTTTCAACCCCACTTCATTCTCCTCCTATTTTTCAGACCGTTTCATGCTTATCTCATTTTGACACATTTTGAAGCTCTTCAAATTTTTCACATCTTTTGAAGCTTTTCATATTTTTCACACCTTTTCAGGCTCTTCATGATTTCCAACACCGCTTCATGCTCCTCCTAATTTTCAGACCGTTTCATGCTCATCTCTTTTTTGACACCCTTTGAAGCTCTTCATGTTTTTCACAATTTGAAGTTCTTCATATTTTTCATATTTTTGAAGCTCTTCATATTTTCACACGTTTTCAGACTCTTTATGTTTTTCAACACCGCTTTATGCTCCTGAAATTTTTCAGACCGTTTCATGCTCCTCATATTTTTGACACATTTTGAAACTCTTCATATTTCTCACACCTTTTCAGGCTCTTCATGTTTTTCAACACCGCTTCATGCTCCTCCTGTTTTTCAGACCATTTCATGCTCATCTCATTTTTGACACCTTTTGAAGGTTTTCATATTTTTCACACCTTTTCACGCTCTTCATGTTTTAGAACACCGCTTCATGCTCCTCCTATTTTTCAGACCGTTTAATGCTCCTCATGTATTTCACACCTTTTGAAGGTTTTCATATTTTTCACACCTTTTCAGGCTCTTCATGTTTTAGAACACGGTTTTATGCTCCTCCGATTTTTCAGACCGTTTCATGCTCTTCATATATTTGACACCTTTTGAAGCTCTTCATATTTTTCACACCTTTTCAGGCTATTCATGTTTTTGAACACCGTTTTATGTTCCTCCTATTTTTCAGACCGTTTCATGCTCCTCATATTTTTGACACTTTTTGAAGCTCTTCATATTTTTCACAACTTTTCTGGCTCTTCATGATTTTCAACACCGCTTCATGCTCCTCCTATTTTTCAGACCATTTCATTCTCATCTCATTTTTGACACCTTTTGATGCTCTTCATATTTTTCACACCTTTTGAAGCTCTTCATAATTTTCACACGTTTTCAGGCTCTTCATGTTTTTCAACACCGCTTCATGATCCTCCTATTTTTCAGACCGTTTCAAGCTCCTCATATTTTTGACACCTTTTGAAGCTCTTCATATTTTTCTCACCTTTTCAGGCTCTTCATGTTTTTGAACACCGCTTCATGGTCCTCCTATTTTTAAACCGTTTCATACTCCTCATATTTTTGACACCTTTTGAAGCTCTTCATATTTTTCACACCTTTTCAGGCTCTTCATGTTTTTGAACACTGCTTCATGCTCCTCGTATTTTTCAGACCGTTTAATGCTCCTCATGTATTTCACACCTTTTGAAGCTCCTCATATTTTTCACGCCTTTTCAGGCTCTTCATGTTTTTGAACACAGCTTCATGCTCCTCCTATTTTTCAGACCGTTTCATGCTCCTCATATTTTTGACACCTTGTGAAGGTCTTCATATTTTTCACAACTTTTCATGCTCTTCATGTTTTTTCAACACCGTTTCATGCTCCTCATATTTTTCAGACCATTTCATGCTTCTCAAATTTTGACGCCATTTGAAAATCTTCTAATTTTTCACACCTTTTCATGCTCATCATGTTTTTCAACACAGTTTCACACTCCTTTTATTTTTGACACGTTTTGAAGCTCTGCATATTTTTCACACCTTTTCAGGCTCTTCATGTTTTTTAACACCACTTCATGCTCCTTCTATTTTTCAGAGAGTTTCTTGCTCCTCATGTATTTCACACCTTTTGAAGCTCTTCATATTTTTCACACCTTTTCAGGCTCCTCATGTTTTTCATCACCGTTTCATGCTCCTCCTATTTTTCAGACCGTTTCATGCTCCTCATATTTTTGACACCTTTTGAAGCTCTTCATATTTTTCACACATTTTCAAGCTCTTCTTGTTTTTGAATGCCGCTTCATGCTCCTCCTATTTTTGAGACAGTTTCATGCTCCTCATATTTTTGACACCTTTTGAAGCTTTTCATATTTTTCACAACTTTTCAAGCTCTTCATTTTCTTCAACACCACTTCATGCCCCTCTTTTTTTTCAGACCGTTTCATTCTCATCTAATTTTTGACACCTTTTGAAGCTCTTCATATTTTTCACACCTTTTGAAGCTCTTCATATTTTTCACACATTTTCAGGCTCTTCATGTTTTTGAACACCATTTCATGCTCCTCCTATTTTGCAGACCGTTTCATTCTCCTCATATTTTTGACATCTTTTGAAGCTCTTCATGTATTTCACACCTTTTCAGGCTTTTCATTTTTTTCAACCCCACTTCATTCTCCTCCTATTTTTCAGACCGTTTCATGCTTATCTCATTTTGACACATTTTGAAGCTCTTCAAATTTTTCACATCTTTTGAAGCTTTTCATATTTTTCACACCTTTTCAGGCTCTTCATGATTTTCAACACCGCTTCATGCTCCTCCTAATTTTCAGACCGTTTCATGCTCATCTCTTTTTTGACACCCTTTGAAGCTCTTCATGTTTTTCACAATTTGAAGTTCTTCATATTTTTCATATTTTTAAAGCTCTTCATATTTTCACACGTTTTCAGACTCTTCATGTTTTTCAACACCGCTTCATGCTCCTGAAATTTTTCGGACCGTTTCATGCTCCTCATATTTTTGACACCTTTTGAAGCTCTTCATATTTCTCACACCTTTTCAGGCTCTTCATGTTTTTCAACACCGCTTCATGCTCCTCCTGTTTTTCAGACCATTTCATGCTCATCTCATTTTTCACACCTTTTGAAGGTTTTCATATTTTTCACACCTTTTCAGGCTCTTCATGTTTTAGAACACCGCTTCATGCTCCTCCTATTTTTCAGACCGTTTAATGCTCCTCATGTATTTCACACCTTTTGAAGCTCTTCATATTTTTCACAACTTTTCATGCTCTTCATGTTTTTTCAACACCGTTTCATGCTCCTCATATATTTGAGACCATTTCATGCTTCTCAAATTTTGACACGTTTTGAAGATCTTCATATTTTTCACACATTTTCATTCTTGTCATGTTTTTCAACACAGTTTCACACTCCTCATATTTTTGACACCTTTTGAACTCTTCATATTTTTCACACCTTTTCAGGCTCTTCATGTTTTTGATCACCGTTTCATGCTCCTCCTATTTTTCAGACCGTTTCATGCTCATCTCATTTTTGACACCTTTTGAAACTCTTCATATTTTTCACACCTTTTCAGGCTCTTCTTGTTTTTGAACACTGATTCATGCTCCTCCTATTTTTAAGACCGTTTCATGCTCCTCATATTTTTGACACCTTTTGAAGCTCTTCATATTTCTCACACCTTTTAAGGCTCTTCATATTTTTGAACACCGCTTCATGCTCCTCCTATTTTTCAGACCGTTTCATGCTCATCTCATTTTTGACACCTTTTGAAGCTCCTCATATTTCTCACACCTTTTCAGGCTCTTCATGTTTTTCAACACCGCTTCATGCTCCTCCTATTTTTCATTCCGTTTCAAGCTCTTCTCATTTTAGACAACTTTTGAAGCTTTTCATATTTTTAACAACTTTTCAGGCTCTTCATGTTTTTGAACACCGCTTCATGCTCCTCCTATTTTTCAGACCGTATCATGCTCCTCATAAATTTCACACCTTTTGAAGCTCTTCATATTTTTCACACCTTTTCAGGCTCTTCCTGTTTTTTAACACCACTTCATGCTCCTTCTATTTTTCAGAGAGTTTCATGCTCCTCATGTATTTCACACCTTTTGAAGCTCTTCATATTTTTCACACCTTTTCAGGCTCTTCATGTTTTTAAACACCGCTTCATGCTCCTCCTATTTTTCAGACCGTTTAATGCTCCTCATGTATTTCACACCTTTTGAAGCTCCTCATATTTTTCACGCCTTTTCAGGCTCTTCATGTTTTTGAACACAGCTACATTCTCCTCCTATTTTTCAGACCGTTTCATGCTCCTCATATATTTGAGACCATTTCATGCTTCTCAAATTTTGACACGTTTTGAAGATCTTCATATTTTTCACACATTTTCATTCTTGTCATGTTTTTCAACACAGTTTCACAGTCCTCATATTTTTGACACCTTTTGAACTCTTCATATTTTTCACACCTTTTCAGGCTCTTCATGTTTTTGATCACCGTTTCATGCTCCTCCTATTTTTCAGACCGTTTCATGCTCATCTCATTTTTGACACCTTTTGAAACTCTTCATATATTTCACACCTTTAAGGCTCTTCAGGTTTTTGGAGACCGCTTCGTGCTCCTCCTAATTTTCAGACCGTTTTTGCTCCTCATAATTTTGACACCATATGAAGCTCTTCATATTTCTCACAACTTTTCTGGTTCTTCATGTATTTCAACACCGCTTTATGCTCCTCCTATTTTTCAGACCATATCATGCTCATCTAATTTTTGAGACCTTTTGAAGCTCTTCATATTTTTCCACATCTTTTGAAGCTCTTCATATTTTTCACGCGTTTTCAGGCTCTTCATGTTTTTCAACACCCCTTCTTGGTCCTCCTATTTTTCAGACCGTTTCATGCTCCTAATATTTTTGACACCATTGCATCTCTTCATATTTTTGACACCTATTCAGGCTCTTCATGTTTTTGAACACCGCTTCATGCTCCTCCTATTTCAGACCGTTTCATGCTCCTCATAATTTTGACACCTTTTGAAGCTCTTCATATTTTTCACACCTTTTCAGGCTCTTCTTGTTTTTGAACACAGATTCATGCTCCTCCATTTTTAAGACCGTTTCATGCTCCTCATAATTTTGACACCTTTTGAAGCTTTTCATACTTTTCACACCTTTTCAGGCTCTTCATGTTTTTCAACACCGCTTCATGCTCCTCCTATTTTTCATACCGTTTCATGCTCTTCTCATTTTAGACAACTTTTGAAGCTTTTCATATTTTTCACAACTTTTCAGGCTCTTCATGTTTTGGAACACCGTTTCATGCTCCTCCGATTTTTCAGACCGTTTCCTGCTCCTCATATATTTGACACCTTTTGAAGCTCCTCATATTTTTCACGCCTTTTCAGGCTCTTCATGTTTTTGAACACAGCTTCATGCTCCTCCTATTTTTCAGACCGTTTCATGCTCCTCATGTTTTTGACACCTTTTGAAGCTCTTCATATTTTTCACACATTTTCAAGCTCTTCTTGTTTTTGAATGCCGCTTCATGCTCCTCCTATTTTTGAGATAGTTTCATGCTCCTCATATTTTTGACACCTTTTGAAGCTTTTCATATTTTTCACAACTTTTCAAGCTCTTCATTTTCTTCAACACCACTTCATGCCCCTCTTTTTTTTCAGACCGTTTCATTCTCATCTAATTTTTGACACCTTTTGAAGCTCTTCATATTTTTCACACCTATTGAAGCTCTTCATATTTTTCACACATTTTCAGGCTCTTCATGTTTTTGAACACCATTTCATGCTCCTCCTATTTTGCAGACCGTTTCATTCTCCTCATATTTTTGACACCTTTTGAAGCTCTTCATGTATTTCACACCTTTTCAGGCTTTTCATTTTTTTCAACCCCACTTCATTCTCCTCCTATTTTTCAGACCGTTTCATGCTTATCTCATTTTGACACATTTTGAAGCTCTTCAAATTTTTCACATCTTTTGAAGCTTTTCATATTTTTCACACCTTTTCAGGCTCTTCATGATTTCCAACACCGCTTCATGCTCCTCCTAATTTTCAGACCGTTTCATGCTCATCTCTTTTTTGACACCCTTTGAAGCTCTTCATGTTTTTCACAATTTGAAGTTCTTCATATTTTTCATATTTTTGAAGCTCTTCATATTTTCACACGTTTTCAGACTCTTTATGTTTTTCAACACCGCTTTATGCTCCTGAAATTTTTCAGACCGTTTCATGCTCCTCATATTTTTGACACCTTTTGAAGCTCTTCATATTTCTCACACCTTTTCAGGCTCTTCATGTTTTTCAACACCGCTTCATGCTCCTCCTGTTTTTCAGACCATTTCATGCTCATCTCATTTTTGACACCTTTTGAAGGTTTTCATATTTTTCACACCTTTTCACGCTCTTCATGTTTTAGAACACCGCTTCATGCTCCTCCTATTTTTCAGACCGTTTAATGCTCCTCATGTATTTCACACCTTTTGAAGGTTTTCATATTTTTCACACCTTTTCAGGCTCTTCATGTTTTAGAACACGGTTTTATGCTCCTCCGATTTTTCAGACCGTTTCATGCTCTTCATATATTTGACACCTTTTGAAGCTCTTCATATTTTTCACACCTTTTCAGGCTCTTCCATTTTTTCAACACCGCTTCATGCTCCTCCTATTTTTCAGACCGTTTCATGCTCCTCATATTTTTGACACCTTGTGAAGGTCTTCATATTTTTCACACCTTTTCATGCTCTTCATGTTTTTTCAACACCGTTTCATGCTCCTCATATTTTTCAGACCATTTCATGCTTCTCAAATTTTGACACCGTTTGAAAATCTTCATATTTTTCACACCTTTTCATGCTCATCATGTTTTTCAACACAGTTTCACACTCCTTTTATTTTTGACACGTTTTGAGCTCTGCATATTTTTCACACCTTTTCAGGCTCTTCATGTTTTTCAACACCGCTTCATGCTCCTCATATTTTTCAGACCGTTTCATGCTCCTCATATTTTGACCCCTTTTGAAGCTCTTCATATATTTCATAACTTTTCAGGCTCTTCATATTTTTCAAAACTGCTTCATGATCCTCCTCTTTTTCAGACCGTTTCATGCTCTTCATATTTTTGCTACATTTTGAAGCTCTTCATATTTTTCACAACTTTTCATGCTCTTCATGTTTTTTCAACACCGTTTCATGCTCCTCATATATTTGAGACCATTTCATGCTTCTCAAATTTTGACACGTTTTGAAGATCTTCATATTTTTCACACATTTTCATTCTTGTCATGTTTTTCAACGCAGTTTCACACTCCTCATATTTTTGACACCTTTTGAACTCTTCATATTTTTCACACCTTTTCAGGCTCTTCATGTTTTTGATCACCGATTCATGCTCCTCCTATTTTTCAGACCGTTTCATGCTCATCTCATTTTTGACACCTTTTGAAACTCTTCCTATTTTTCACACCTTTTCAGGCTCTTCTTGTTTTTGAACACTGATTCATGCTCCTCCTATTTTTAAGACCGTTTCATGCTCCTCATAATTTTGACACCTTTTGAAGGTTTTCATACTTTTCACACCTTTTCAGGCTCTTCATGTTTTTCAACAGCACTTCATGCTCCTCCTTTTCTGCAGACCGTTTCATGCTCCTCATATTTTTGACACCTTTTGAAGCTCTTCATATTTCTCACACCTTTTAAGGCTCTTCATATTTTTGAACACCGCTTCATGCTCCTCCTATTTTTCAGACCGTTTCATGCTCATCTCATTTTTGACACCTTTTGAAGCTCCTCATATTTCTCACACCTTTTCAGGCTCTTCATGTTTTTCAACATCGCTTCATGCTCCTCCTATTTTTCATACCGTTTCATGCTCTTCTCATTTTAGACAACTTTTGAAGCTTTTCATATTTTTCACAACTTTTCAGGCTCTTCATGTTTTTGAACACCGCTTCATGCTCCTCCTATTTTTCAGACCGTATCATGCTCCTCATAAATTTCACACCTTTTGAAGCTCTTCATATTTTTCACACCTTTTCAGGCTCTTCATGTTTTTTAACACCACTTCATGCTCCTTCTATTTTTCAGAGAGTTTCATGCTCCTCATGTATTTCACACCTTTTGAAGCTCTTCATAATTTTCACACATTTTCAGGCTCTTCATGTTTTTGAACACCGCTTCATGCTCCTCCTATTTTTCAGACCGTTTAATGCTCCTCATGTATTTCACACCTTTTGAAGCTCCTCATATTTTTCACGCCTTTTCAGGCTCTTCATGTTTTTGAACACAGCTTCATTCTCCTCCTATTTTTCAGACCGTTTCATGCTCCTCATATATTTGAGACCATTTCATGCTTCTCAAATTTTGACACGTTTTGAAGATCTTCATATTTTTCACACATTTTCATTCTTGTCATGTTTTTCAACACAGTTTCACACTCCTCATATTTTTGACACCTTTTGAACTCTTCATATTTTTCACACCTTTTCAGGCTCTTCATGTTTTTGATCACCGTTTCATGCTCCTCCTATTTTTCAGACCGTTTCATGCTCATCTCATTTTTGACACCTTTTGAAACTCTTCATATATTTCACACCTTTAATGCTCTTCAGGTTTTTGGAGACCGCTTCATGCTCCTCCTAATTTTCAGACCGTTTTTGCTCCTCATAATTTTGACACCATATGAATCTCTTCATATTTCTCACAACTTTTCTGGTTCTTCATGTATTTCAACACCGCTTCATGCTCCTCCTATTTTTCAGACCATATCATGCTCATCTAATTTTTGAGACCTTTTGAAGCTCTTCATATTTTTCCACATCTTTTGAAGCTCTTCATATTTTTCACGCGTTTTCAGGCTCTTCATGTTTTTCAACACCCCTTCTTGGTCCTCCTATTTTTCAGACCGTTTCATGCTCCTCATATTTTTGACACCTTTTGCAGCTCTTCATATTTTTCACACCTATTCAGGCTCTTCATGTTTTTGAACACCGCTTCATGCTCCTCCTATTTCAGACCGTTTCATGCTCCTCATAATTTTGACACCTTTTGAACCTCTTCATATTTTTCACACCTATTCAGGCTCTTCATGTTTTTGAACACCGCTTCATGCTCCTCCTATATCAGACCGTTTCATGCTCCTCATAATTTTGACACGTTTTGAAGCTCTTCATATTTTTCACACCATTTCAGGCTCTTCATGTTTTCAACACCTTTTCATGCTCCTCCTATTTTTCAGACCATTTCATGCTCCCCCTATTTTTGAGACCGTTTCATACTCCTTATACTTTAACACGTTTTGAAGCTCTTCATATTTTTCACTCCTTTTCAGGCTCTTCAAGTTTTTCAACACCGCTTCATGCTCCTCCTATTTTTCAGACCGTTTCATGCTCCTCATATTTCTGAAACCTTTTGAAGCTCTTCATATTTTTCACACGTTTTCAGGCTCTTCTTGGTTTTCAAGACCGCTTCATGCTCCTCCTATTTTTCAGACAGTTTCGTGCTCCTCATATTTTTCAGGACGTTTCATGCACCTCTTATTATTGACACCTTTTGAAGCTCTTCATATTTTTTACAACTTTTCAGGCTCTTCTTTTTTTTTAACACAACTTCATGCTCCTCCTATTTTTTAGACCTTTTCATGCTCCTCATATATTTCACATCTTTTGAAGCTCTTCGTATTTTTCACACCTTTTCAGGCTCTTCATGTTTTTGAACACCGCTTCATGCTCCTCGTATTTTTCAGACCGTTTAATGCTCCTCATATTTTTGAAACCTTTTGAAGCTCTTCATATTTTTCACACCTTTTCAGGCTCTTCATGTTTTTGAACACAGCTTCATGCTCCTTCTATTTTTCAGACCGTTTCATGCTCCTCATATTTTTGACACATTTTGAAGCTACTTCAATTTTTCACACCTTTTCAGGCTCTTCATGTTTTTGAACACCGCTTCATGCTCCTCCTATTTTAGAGACCGTTTCATTCTCCTCATGTATTTCACACCTTTTGAAGCTCTTCATATATTTCACACATTTTAAGTCTCTTCTATTTTTTCAACACAACATCATGCTCCTCCTATTTTTCAGACCGTTTGATGCTCTTCATATATTTGACACCTCTTGAAGCTCTTCATATTTTTCACCCCTTTTTAAGGCTCTTCATGTTTTTGAACACCACTTCATGCTTCTCCTAATTTTCAGACCGTTTCATGCTCCTCATGTATTTCACTCCTTTTGAAGCTCTTCATATTTTTCACACCTTTTCAGGCTCTTCAAGTTTTTTAACTCCGTTTCATGCTGCTTCTATTTTTCAGACCGTTTCATGCTCCTCATATTTTTCACACCTTTTGAAGCACTTCATATATTCACACATTTTCATCCTCTTCATGTTTTTGAACACAGCTTCATGCTCCTCCTGTTTTTCAGACCGTTTGATGCTCCTCATATTTTTGACACCTTTTGAAGCTTTTCATATTTTTCACACCTTTTCAGGCTCTTCATGTTTTTCAACACCATTTCATGATCCTCCTATTTTTCAGACCATTTCATGCTCATCTCATTTTTGACACCTTTAGAAGCTCTTCATATATTTCACACCTTTTCACTCTCTTCATATTTTTCCACACCATTTCATGCTTCTCCTATTTTTCAGCCCGTTTCATGCTCCTCATGTATTTCACACCTTTTGAAGCTCTTCATATTTTTCACACCTTTTGAAGCTCTTCATATTTTTCACACGTTTTCAGGCTCTTCATGTATTTCAACACCGCTTCATGCTCCTCCTATTTTTCAGAACGTTTCATGCTCCTCATATTTTTGACACATTTTGAAGCACTTCATATTTTTCTCACCCTTTGAAGCTCTTCATATTTTTCATATTTTTGAAGCTCTTCATATTTTCACACGTTTTCAGGCTCTTCATGTTTTTCAACATCGCTTCATGCTCCTCCTATTTTTAAAACTGTATCATGCTCCTCATATTTTTCACACCTTTTGAAGCTCTTCATATTTTTCACACCTTTTCAGGCTCTTCATGTTTTTCAACACATCTTCATGCTCCTCATATTTTTCTGACCGTTTCATGCTCCTCATATTTTTGACACCTTTTGAAGCTCTTCATAGTTTTCTCACCCTTTGAAGCTCTTCATATTTTTCATATTTTTGAAGCTCTTCATATTTTCACACCTTTTCAGGCTCTTCATGTTTTTGAACACCACTTTATGCTCCTTCTATTTTTCAGAGAGTTTCATGCTCCTCATGTATTTCACACCTTTTGAAGCTTTTCATATTTTTCACACTTTTTCAGGCTCTTCATGTTTTTCAACACCACTTCATGCTTCTCCTATTTTTCAGCCCGTTTCATGCTCCTCATGTATTTCACACCTTTTGAAGCTCTTCATATTTTTCACACCTTTTCAGGCTCTTCATGTTTTTGAACACTGCTTCATGCTCCTCGTATTTTTCAGACCGTTTAATGCTCCTCATGTATTTCACACCTTTTGAAGCTCCTCATATTTTTCACGCCTTTTCAGGCTCTTCATGTTTTTGAACACAGCTTCATGCTCCTCCTATTTTTCAGACCGTTTCATGCTCCTCATATTTTTGACACCTTGTGAAGGTCTTCATATTTTTCACAACTTTTCATGCTCTTCATGTTTTTTCAACACCGTTTCATGCTCCTCATATTTTTCAGACCATTTCATGCTTCTCAAATTTTGACGCCATTTGAAAATCTTCTAATTTTTCACACCTTTTCATGCTCATCATGTTTTTCAACACAGTTTCACACTCCTTTTATTTTTGACACGTTTTGAAGCTCTGCATATTTTTCACACCTTTTCAGGCTCTTCATGTTTTTTAACACCACTTCATGCTCCTTCTATTTTTCAGAGAGTTTCTTGCTCCTCATGTATTTCACACCTTTTGAAGCTCTTCATATTTTTCACACCTTTTCAGGCTCCTCATGTTTTTCATCACCGTTTCATGCTCCTCCTATTTTTCAGACCGTTTCATGCTCCTCATATTTTTGACACCTTTTGAAGCTCTTCATATTTTTCACACATTTTCAAGCTCTTCTTGTTTTTGAATGCCGCTTCATGCTCCTCCTATTTTTGAGACAGTTTCATGCTCCTCATATTTTTGACACCTTTTGAAGCTTTTCATATTTTTCACAACTTTTCAAGCTCTTCATTTTCTTCAACACCACTTCATGCCCCTCTTTTTTTTCAGACCGTTTCATTCTCATCTAATTTTTGACACCTTTTGAAGCTCTTCATATTTTTCACACCTTTTGAAGCTCTTCATATTTTTCACACATTTTCAGGCTCTTCATGTTTTTGAACACCATTTCATGCTCCTCCTATTTTGCAGACCGTTTCATTCTCCTCATATTTTTGACATCTTTTGAAGCTCTTCATGTATTTCACACCTTTTCAGGCTTTTCATTTTTTTCAACCCCACTTCATTCTCCTCCTATTTTTCAGACCGTTTCATGCTTATCTCATTTTGACACATTTTGAAGCTCTTCAAATTTTTCACATCTTTTGAAGCTTTTCATATTTTTCACACCTTTTCAGGCTCTTCATGATTTTCAACACCGCTTCATGCTCCTCCTAATTTTCAGACCGTTTCATGCTCATCTCTTTTTTGACACCCTTTGAAGCTCTTCATGTTTTTCACAATTTGAAGTTCTTCATATTTTTCATATTTTTAAAGCTCTTCATATTTTCACACGTTTTCAGACTCTTCATGTTTTTCAACACCGCTTCATGCTCCTGAAATTTTTCGGACCGTTTCATGCTCCTCATATTTTTGACACCTTTTGAAGCTCTTCATATTTCTCACACCTTTTCAGGCTCTTCATGTTTTTCAACACCGCTTCATGCTCCTCCTGTTTTTCAGACCATTTCATGCTCATCTCATTTTTCACTCCTTTTGAAGGTTTTCATATTTTTCACACCTTTTCAGGCTCTTCATGTTTTAGAACACCGCTTCATGCTCCTCCTATTTTTCAGACCGTTTAATGCTCCTCATGTATTTCACACCTTTTGAAGCTCTTCATATTTTTCACAACTTTTCATGCTCTTCATGTTTTTTCAACACCGTTTCATGCTCCTCATATATTTGAGACCATTTCATGCTTCTCAAATTTTGACACGTTTTGAAGATCTTCATATTTTTCACACATTTTCATTCTTGTCATGTTTTTCAACACAGTTTCACACTCCTCATATTTTTGACACCTTTTGAACTCTTCATATTTTTCACACCTTTTCAGGCTCTTCATGTTTTTGATCACCGTTTCATGCTCCTCCTATTTTTCAGACCGTTTCATGCTCATCTCATTTTTGACACCTTTTGAAACTCTTCATATTTTTCACACCTTTTCAGGCTCTTCTTGTTTTTGAACACTGATTCATGCTCCTCCTATTTTTAAGACCGTTTCATGCTCCTCATATTTTTGACACCTTTTGAAGCTCTTCATATTTCTCACACCTTTTAAGGCTCTTCATATTTTTGAACACCGCTTCATGCTCCTCCTATTTTTCAGACCGTTTCATGCTCATCTCATTTTTGACACCTTTTGAAGCTCCTCATATTTCTCACACCTTTTCAGGCTCTTCATGTTTTTCAACACCGCTTCATGCTCCTCCTATTTTTCATTCCGTTTCAAGCTCTTCTCATTTTAGACAACTTTTGAAGCTTTTCATATTTTTAACAACTTTTCAGGCTCTTCATGTTTTTGAACACCGCTTCATGCTCCTCCTATTTTTCAGACCGTATCATGCTCCTCATAAATTTCACACCTTTTGAAGCTCTTCATATTTTTCACACCTTTTCAGGCTCTTCCTGTTTTTTAACACCACTTCATGCTCCTTCTATTTTTCAGAGAGTTTCATGCTCCTCATGTATTTCACACCTTTTGAAGCTCTTCATATTTTTCACACCTTTTCAGGCTCTTCATGTTTTTAAACACCGCTTCATGCTCCTCCTATTTTTCAGACCGTTTAATGCTCCTCATGTATTTCACACCTTTTGAAGCTCCTCATATTTTTCACGCCTTTTCAGGCTCTTCATGTTTTTGAACACAGCTACATTCTCCTCCTATTTTTCAGACCGTTTCATGCTCCTCATATATTTGAGACCATTTCATGCTTCTCAAATTTTGACACGTTTTGAAGATCTTCATATTTTTCACACATTTTCATTCTTGTCATGTTTTTCAACACAGTTTCACAGTCCTCATATTTTTGACACCTTTTGAACTCTTCATATTTTTCACACCTTTTCAGGCTCTTCATGTTTTTGATCACCGTTTCATGCTCCTCCTATTTTTCAGACCGTTTCATGCTCATCTCATTTTTGACACCTTTTGAAACTCTTCATATATTTCACACCTTTAAGGCTCTTCAGGTTTTTGGAGACCGCTTCGTGCTCCTCCTAATTTTCAGACCGTTTTTGCTCCTCATAATTTTGACACCATATGAAGCTCTTCATATTTCTCACAACTTTTCTGGTTCTTCATGTATTTCAACACCGCTTTATGCTCCTCCTATTTTTCAGACCATATCATGCTCATCTAATTTTTGAGACCTTTTGAAGCTCTTCATATTTTTCCACATCTTTTGAAGCTCTTCATATTTTTCACGCGTTTTCAGGCTCTTCATGTTTTTCAACACCCCTTCTTGGTCCTCCTATTTTTCAGACCGTTTCATGCTCCTAATATTTTTGACACCATTGCATCTCTTCATATTTTTGACACCTATTCAGGCTCTTCATGTTTTTGAACACCGCTTCATGCTCCTCCTATTTCAGACCGTTTCATGCTCCTCATAATTTTGACACCTTTTGAAGCTCTTCATATTTTTCACACCTTTTCAGGCTCTTCTTGTTTTTGAACACAGATTCATGCTCCTCCATTTTTAAGACCGTTTCATGCTCCTCATAATTTTGACACCTTTTGAAGCTTTTCATACTTTTCACACCTTTTCAGGCTCTTCATGTTTTTCAACACCGCTTCATGCTCCTCCTATTTTTCATACCGTTTCATGCTCTTCTCATTTTAGACAACTTTTGAAGCTTTTCATATTTTTCACAACTTTTCAGGCTCTTCATGTTTTGGAACACCGTTTCATGCTCCTCCGATTTTTCAGACCGTTTCCTGCTCCTCATATATTTGACACCTTTTGAAGCTCCTCATATTTTTCACGCCTTTTCAGGCTCTTCATGTTTTTGAACACAGCTTCATGCTCCTCCTATTTTTCAGACCGTTTCATGCTCCTCATATTTTTGACACCTTTTGAAGCTCTTCATATTTTTCACACATTTTCAAGCTCTTCTTGTTTTTGAATGCCGCTTCATGCTCCTCCTATTTTTGAGATAGTTTCATGCTCCTCATATTTTTGACACCTTTTGAAGCTTTTCATATTTTTCACAACTTTTCAAGCTCTTCATTTTCTTCAACACCACTTCATGCCCCTCTTTTTTTTCAGACCGTTTCATTCTCATCTAATTTTTGACACCTTTTGAAGCTCTTCATATTTTTCACACCTATTGAAGCTCTTCATATTTTTCACACATTTTCAGGCTCTTCATGTTTTTGAACACCATTTCATGCTCCTCCTATTTTGCAGACCGTTTCATTCTCCTCATATTTTTGACACCTTTTGAAGCTCTTCATGTATTTCACACCTTTTCAGGCTTTTCATTTTTTTCAACCCCACTTCATTCTCCTCCTATTTTTCAGACCGTTTCATGCTTATCTCATTTTGACACATTTTGAAGCTCTTCAAATTTTTCACATCTTTTGAAGCTTTTCATATTTTTCACACCTTTTCAGGCTCTTCATGATTTCCAACACCGCTTCATGCTCCTCCTAATTTTCAGACCGTTTCATGCTCATCTCTTTTTTGACACCCTTTGAAGCTCTTCATGTTTTTCACAATTTGAAGTTCTTCATATTTTTCATATTTTTGAAGCTCTTCATATTTTCACACGTTTTCAGACTCTTTATGTTTTTCAACACCGCTTTATGCTCCTGAAATTTTTCAGACCGTTTCATGCTCCTCATATTTTTGACACCTTTTGAAGCTCTTCATATTTCTCACACCTTTTCAGGCTCTTCATGTTTTTCAACACCGCTTCATGCTCCTCCTGTTTTTCAGACCATTTCATGCTCATCTCATTTTTGACACCTTTTGAAGGTTTTCATATTTTTCACACCTTTTCACGCTCTTCATGTTTTAGAACACCGCTTCATGCTCCTCCTATTTTTCAGACCGTTTAATGCTCCTCATGTATTTCACACCTTTTGAAGGTTTTCATATTTTTCACACCTTTTCAGGCTCTTCATGTTTTAGAACACGGTTTTATGCTCCTCCGATTTTTCAGACCGTTTCATGCTCTTCATATATTTGACACCTTTTGAAGCTCTTCATATTTTTCACACCTTTTCAGGCTCTTCCATTTTTTCAACACCGCTTCATGCTCCTCCTATTTTTCAGACCGTTTCATGCTCCTCATATTTTTGACACCTTGTGAAGGTCTTCATATTTTTCACACCTTTTCATGCTCTTCATGTTTTTTCAACACCGTTTCATGCTCCTCATATTTTTCAGACCATTTCATGCTTCTCAAATTTTGACACCGTTTGAAAATCTTCATATTTTTCACACCTTTTCATGCTCATCATGTTTTTCAACACAGTTTCACACTCCTTTTATTTTTGACACGTTTTGAGCTCTGCATATTTTTCACACCTTTTCAGGCTCTTCATGTTTTTCAACACCGCTTCATGCTCCTCATATTTTTCAGACCGTTTCATGCTCCTCATATTTTGACCCCTTTTGAAGCTCTTCATATATTTCATAACTTTCCAGGCTCTTCATATTTTTCAAAACTGCTTCATGATCCTCCTCTTTTTCAGACCGTTTCATGCTCTTCATATTTTTGCTACATTTTGAAGCTCTTCATATTTTTCACAACTTTTCATGCTCTTCATGTTTTTTCAACACCGTTTCATGCTCCTCATATATTTGAGACCATTTCTTGCTTCTCAAATTTTGACACGTTTTGAAGATCTTCATATTTTTCACACATTTTCATTCTTGTCATGTTTTTCAACGCAGTTTCACACTCCTCATATTTTTGACACCTTTTGAACTCTTCATATTTTTCACACCTTTTCAGGCTCTTCATGTTTTTGATCACCGATTCATGCTCCTCCTATTTTTCAGACCGTTTCATGCTCATCTCATTTTTGACACCTTTTGAAACTCTTCCTATTTTTCACACCTTTTCAGGCTCTTCTTGTTTTTGAACACTGATTCATGCTCCTCCTATTTTTAAGACCGTTTCATGCTCCTCATAATTTTGACACCTTTTGAAGGTTTTCATACTTTTCACACCTTTTCAGGCTCTTCATGTTTTTCAACAGCACTTCATGCTCCTCCTTTTCTGCAGACCGTTTCATGCTCCTCATATTTTTGACACCTTTTGAAGCTCTTCATATTTCTCACACCTTTTAAGGCTCTTCATATTTTTGAACACCGCTTCATGCTCCTCCTATTTTTCAGACCGTTTCATGCTCATCTCATTTTTGACACCTTTTGAAGCTCCTCATATTTCTCACACCTTTTCAGGCTCTTCATGTTTTTCAACATCGCTTCATGCTCCTCCTATTTTTCATACCGTTTCATGCTCTTCTCATTTTAGACAACTTTTGAAGCTTTTCATATTTTTCACAACTTTTCAGGCTCTTCATGTTTTTGAACACCGCTTCATGCTCCTCCTATTTTTCAGACCGTATCATGCTCCTCATAAATTTCACACCTTTTGAAGCTCTTCATATTTTTCACACCTTTTCAGGCTCTTCATGTTTTTTAACACCACTTCATGCTCCTTCTATTTTTCAGAGAGTTTCATGCTCCTCATGTATTTCACACCTTTTGAAGCTCTTCATAATTTTCACACATTTTCAGGCTCTTCATGTTTTTGAACACCGCTTCATGCTCCTCCTATTTTTCAGACCGTTTAATGCTCCTCATGTATTTCACACCTTTTGAAGCTCCTCATATTTTTCACGCCTTTTCAGGCTCTTCATGTTTTTGAACACAGCTTCATTCTCCTCCTATTTTTCAGACCGTTTCATGCTCCTCATATATTTGAGACCATTTCATGCTTCTCAAATTTTGACACGTTTTGAAGATCTTCATATTTTTCACACATTTTCATTCTTGTCATGTTTTTCAACACAGTTTCACACTCCTCATATTTTTGACACCTTTTGAACTCTTCATATTTTTCACACCTTTTCAGGCTCTTCATGTTTTTGATCACCGTTTCATGCTCCTCCTATTTTTCAGACCGTTTCATGCTCATCTCATTTTTGACACCTTTTGAAACTCTTCATATATTTCACACCTTTAATGCTCTTCAGGTTTTTGGAGACCGCTTCATGCTCCTCCTAATTTTCAGACCGTTTTTGCTCCTCATAATTTTGACACCATATGAATCTCTTCATATTTCTCACAACTTTTCTGGTTCTTCATGTATTTCAACACCGCTTCATGCTCCTCCTATTTTTCAGACCATATCATGCTCATCTAATTTTTGAGACCTTTTGAAGCTCTTCATATTTTTCCACATCTTTTGAAGCTCTTCATATTTTTCACGCGTTTTCAGGCTCTTCATGTTTTTCAACACCCCTTCTTGGTCCTCCTATTTTTCAGACCGTTTCATGCTCCTCATATTTTTGACACCTTTTGCAGCTCTTCATATTTTTCACACCTATTCAGGCTCTTCATGTTTTTGAACACCGCTTCATGCTCCTCCTATTTCAGACCGTTTCATGCTCCTCATAATTTTGACACCTTTTGAACCTCTTCATATTTTTCACACCTATTCAGGCTCTTCATGTTTTTGAACACCGCTTCATGCTCCTCCTATATCAGACCGTTTCATGCTCCTCATAATTTTGACACGTTTTGAAGCTCTTCATATTTTTCACACCATTTCAGGCTCTTCATGTTTTCAACACCTTTTCATGCTCCTCCTATTTTTCAGACCATTTCATGCTCCCCCTATTTTTGAGACCGTTTCATACTCCTTATACTTTAACACGTTTTGAAGCTCTTCATATTTTTCACTCCTTTTCAGGCTCTTCAAGTTTTTCAACACCGCTTCATGCTCCTCCTATTTTTCAGACCGTTTCATGCTCCTCATATTTCTGAAACCTTTTGAAGCTCTTCATATTTTTCACACGTTTTCAGGCTCTTCTTGGTTTTCAAGACCGCTTCATGCTCCTCCTATTTTTCAGACAGTTTCGTGCTCCTCATATTTTTCAGGACGTTTCATGCACCTCTTATTATTGACACCTTTTGAAGCTCTTCATATTTTTTACAACTTTTCAGGCTCTTCTTTTTTTTTTAACACAACTTCATGCTCCTCCTATTTTTTAGACCTTTTCATGCTCCTCATATATTTCACATCTTTTGAAGCTCTTCGTATTTTTCACACCTTTTCAGGCTCTTCATGTTTTTGAACACCGCTTCATGCTCCTCGTATTTTTCAGACCGTTTAATGCTCCTCATATTTTTGAAACCTTTTGAAGCTCTTCATATTTTTCACACCTTTTCAGGCTCTTCATGTTTTTGAACACAGCTTCATGCTCCTTCTATTTTTCAGACCGTTTCATGCTCCTCATATTTTTGACACATTTTGAAGCTACTTCAATTTTTCACACCTTTTCAGGCTCTTCATGTTTTTGAACACCGCTTCATGCTCCTCCTATTTTAGAGACCGTTTCATTCTCCTCATGTATTTCACACCTTTTGAAGCTCTTCATATATTTCACACATTTTAAGTCTCTTCTATTTTTTCAACACAACATCATGCTCCTCCTATTTTTCAGACCGTTTGATGCTCTTCATATATTTGACACCTCTTGAAGCTCTTCATATTTTTCACCCCTTTTTAAGGCTCTTCATGTTTTTGAACACCACTTCATGCTTCTCCTAATTTTCAGACCGTTTCATGCTCCTCATGTATTTCACTCCTTTTGAAGCTCTTCATATTTTTCACACCTTTTCAGGCTCTTCAAGTTTTTTAACTCCGTTTCATGCTGCTTCTATTTTTCAGACCGTTTCATGCTCCTCATATTTTTCACACCTTTTGAAGCACTTCATATATTCACACATTTTCATCCTCTTCATGTTTTTGAACACAGCTTCATGCTCCTCCTGTTTTTCAGACCGTTTGATGCTCCTCATATTTTTGACACCTTTTGAAGCTTTTCATATTTTTCACACCTTTTCAGGCTCTTCATGTTTTTCAACACCATTTCATGATCCTCCTATTTTTCAGACCATTTCATGCTCATCTCATTTTTGACACCTTTAGAAGCTCTTCATATATTTCACACCTTTTCACTCTCTTCATATTTTTCCACACCATTTCATGCTTCTCCTATTTTTCAGCCCGTTTCATGCTCCTCATGTATTTCACACCTTTTGAAGCTCTTCATATTTTTCACACCTTTTGAAGCTCTTCATATTTTTCACACGTTTTCAGGCTCTTCATGTATTTCAACACCGCTTCATGCTCCTCCTATTTTTCAGAACGTTTCATGCTCCTCATATTTTTGACACATTTTGAAGCACTTCATATTTTTCTCACCCTTTGAAGCTCTTCATATTTTTCATATTTTTGAAGCTCTTCATATTTTCACACGTTTTCAGGCTCTTCATGTTTTTCAACATCGCTTCATGCTCCTCCTATTTTTAAAACTGTATCATGCTCCTCATATTTTTCACACCTTTTGAAGCTCTTCATATTTTTCACACCTTTTCAGGCTCTTCATGTTTTTCAACACATCTTCATGCTCCTCATATTTTTCTGACCGTTTCATGCTCCTCATATTTTTGACACCTTTTGAAGCTCTTCATAGTTTTCTCACCCTTTGAAGCTCTTCATATTTTTCATATTTTTGAAGCTCTTCATATTTTCACACCTTTTCAGGCTCTTCATGTTTTTGAACACCACTTTATGCTCCTTCTATTTTTCAGAGAGTTTCATGCTCCTCATGTATTTCACACCTTTTGAAGCTTTTCATATTTTTCACACTTTTTCAGGCTCTTCATGTTTTTCAACACCACTTCATGTTTCTCCTATTTTTCAGCCCGTTTCATGCTCCTCATGTATTTCACACCTTTTGAAGCTCTTCATATTTTTCACACCTTTTCAGGCTCTTCATGTTTTTGATCACCATTTCATGCTCCTCCCATTTTTCAGGCCATTTCATGCTCCTCATATTTTTGAAACCTTTGAATCTCTTCATAATTTTCAAACCTTTTCAGGCTCTTCAATTTTTCAACACCGCTTCATGCTCCTCCTATTTTTCAGACCGTTTACTGCTCCTCATATTTTTGACACCTTTTGAAGCTCTTCATATATTTCACACCTTTCAGGCTCTTCTTGTTTTTACACCTTTTCAGGCTCTTCATGTTTTTCAACACCGCTTCATGCTCCTCCTATTTTTCAGACCGTTTTGTGCTCCTCATCTTTTTGACACTTTTTGAAGCTCTTCATATATTTCACACCTTTTCAGACTCTTAATGTTTTTCAACACCGCCTCATTCTCCTCCTATTTTTCATACCGTTTCATGCTCCTCATATTTTTGACACCTTTTGAAGCTCTTCATATTTTTCACACCTTTTCAGGCTCTTCAAGTTTTTGAACATCGTTTCATGCTCCTCCTATTTTTCAGACCGTTTCATGCTCCTCAAATTTTTGACACCTTTTGATGTTCTTCATTTATTTCACACCTTTTCAGAATCTTCATGTTTTTGAACATCGCTTCATGCACCTCCTATTTTTCAGACCGTTTCATGCTCCTCATATTTTTGACACCTTTTGAAGCTCTTCATATATTTCACACCTTTTCAATCTCTTCATGTTTTTCACACCTTTTCAGGCTCTTCATGTTTTTCAACACCCCATCATGCTCCTCCTATTTTTCAGACCGTTTCATGCTGCTCATATATTTGACACCTTTTGAAGCTCTTCGTATATGTCACACCTTTTCAGGCTCTTCTTGTTTTTTACACCTTTTCAGGCTCTTCATGTTTTCAACACCGCTTCATGCTCCTCCTATTTTTCAGACCGTTTCATGCTCCTCATGTATTTCACACCTTTTGAAGCTCTTCATATATTTCACACCTTTTCAAGTTCTTCATATTTTTCACACCTTTTCAGGTTCTGCATGTTTTTCAACACCGCTTCATGCTCCTCCTATTTTTCAGACGGTTACATGCTCCTCATATTTTTGACACCTTTTGAAGCTCTTCATATTTTTCACACCTTTTCAGGCTCTTCATGTTTTTCAACACCCCTTCATGCTCCTCCTATTTTTCAGACCGTTTCATGCTCCTCATATTTTTGACACCTTTTAAAGCTTTCATATTTTTCACACCTTTTCAAGCTCTTCATTTTTTTCAACACTACTTTTTACTCCTCCTATATTTCAGACTGTTTCATGCTCATCTAATTTTTGACACCTTTTGAAGCTCTTCATATTTTTCTCTCCTTTTGAATCTCTTCATATTTTTCACACGTTTTCAGGCTCTTCATCTATTTCAACACCGCTTCATGCTGCTTCTATTTTTCAGACCGTTTCATGCTCCTCATATTTTTGACACCTTTTGAAGCTCTTCATATTTTTCACACCTTTTCAGGATCTTCATGTTTTTCAACACCACTTCATGCTTCTCCTATTTTTCAGCCCGTTTCATGCTCCTCATATTTTTGACAACTTTTGAAGCTTTTCATATTTTTCACACCTTTTCAGGCTCTTCATGTTTTTGAACACCACTTCATGCTCCTTCTATTTTTCAGAGAGTTTCATGCTCCTCATGTATTTCACACCTTTTGAAGCTCTTCATATTTTTCACACCTTTTCAGGCTCTTCATCTATTTCATCAGCGCTTCATGCTTCTCCTATTTTTCAGCCCGTTTCAGGCTCCTCATGTATTTCACACGTTTTGAAGCTCTTCATATTTTTCACACCTTTTCAGGCTCTTCATCTATTTCAACACCGCTTCATGCTGCTTCTATTTTTCAGACCGTTTCATGCTCCTCATATTTTTGACACCTTTTGAAGCTCTTCATATTTTTCACACCACTTCAGGCTCTTCATGTTTTCAAGACATTTCATGCTCCTCCTGTTTTTCAGACCGTTTGATGCTCCTCATATTTTTGACACCTTTTGAAGCTCTTCATATTTTTCACTCCTTTTCAGGCTCTTTATGTTTTTCAACACCGCTTCATGCTCCTCCTATTTTTCAGACCGTTTCATGCTCCTCATATTTCTGAAACCTTTTGAAGCTCTTCATATTTTTCACACGTTTTCAGGCTCTTATTGGTTTTCAAGACCGTTTCATGCTCCTCCTATTTTTCAGACAGTTTCGTGCTCCTCATATTTTTCAGGACGTTTCATGCACCTCTTATTATTGACACCTTTTGAAGCTCTTCATATTTTTTACAAATTTTCAGGCTCTTCTTTTTTTTTAACACAACTTCATGCTCCTCCTATTTTTTAGACCTTTTCATGCTCCTCATATATTTCACATCTTTTGAAGCTCTTCGTATTTTTCACACCTTTTCAGGCTCTTCATGTTTTTGAACACCGCTTCATGCTCCTCGTATTTTTCAGACGGTTACATGCTCCTCATATTTTTGACACCTTTTGAAGCTCTTCATATTTTTCATACCTTTTCAAGTTCTTCATGTTTTTGAACACCCCTTCATGCTCCTCATATTTTAAACACCTTTTGAAGCTCTTCATTTTTTTCACACCATTTCATGCTCTTCATTTTTTTCAACACCGCTTCATGCTCCTCCTATTTTTCAGACTGTTTCATGCTCCTCATATTTTTGTCACCTTTTGAAGCTCTTCATATTTTTCAAACCTTTAGAGGCTCTTCATATATTTCAACACCGCTTCATGCTCCTCCAATTTTTCACACCGTTTCATGCTCGTCATATTTTTCAAACCTTTTAAAGCTCTTCATAATTTTCACACCTATTCATGCTCTTCATTTTTTCCACACTGTTTCATGCTCCTCCAATTTTTCAGACCGTTTCATGCTCCTCATATTCTTCACACCTTTTGAAGCTGTTCATATTTTTCACAGTTTTTGAAGCTCTTCATATTTTTCACAGTTTTCAGGCTCTTCATGTTTCTGAACACCGCTTCATGCTCCTCCTATTTTTCAGACCGTTTCATGCTCTTCATATTTTTCACACCTTTTCAGGCTCTTCATATTTTTGAACACCGTTTGCTGCTCCTCCTATTTTTGAGAACGTTTCATGCTCCTCATGTTTTTAACACGTTTTGAAGCTCTTCATATTTTTCACACCTTTTCATGCTCTTCATGTTTTTGAACACCGCTTCATGCTCCTCCTATTTTTCAGAACGTTTCTTGCTCCTCATATTTTGACACCTTTTAACCTGTTCATATTTTACACATTTTCAGGCTCTTCAAGTTTTTGAACACCGTTTCATGCTACTACTATTTTTGATACCTTTTGAAGCTCCTTATATTCTACAAACCTTTTCATGCTCTTTTTTTTTTCATCACCGCTTCATGCGCCTCCTATTTTTCAGAAAGTTTCATGCTCCTCATATTTTTCACACCTTTAGAAGCTCTTCGTATTTTTCTCACCTTTTCTGGCTCTTCATCTTTTTCAACACCACTTCATGATCCTCCTATTTTTCTGACAGTTTCATGCTCCTCATATTTTTCATCCTTTTTGAAGCTCTTCATATTTTTCACACCTTTTCAGGCTCTTCATGTTTTTGAACACCGCTTCATGCTCCTCCTATTTTTCAGACCTTTTCATGCTTCTCATATTTTTGACAGCTTTTGAAGCTCTTCATATTTTTCACTCCTTTTCAGGCTCTTCATGTGTTTGAGCACAGCTTCATGCTCCTCCGATTTTTCAGACCGTTTTATACTCCTCATGTATTTCACACCTTTTGAAGCTCTTCATATTTTTCACACCTTTTCAGGATCTTCATATTTTTGAACATGATTTCATGCTGCTCCTTTTTTTCAGACCGTTTCATGCTCCTCATATTATTGACACGTTTTGAGGCTCTTCTTATTTTTCATACCTTTTCAGGCTCTTTAAGTTTTTGTCACCGCTTCATGCTCCTAGTATTTTTCAGACCGCTTCATGCTCCTCATATTTTTGACACGTTCTGAACCTATTCATGTATTTCACAACTTTTCAGGCTCTTCATGTTTTTCAACACTGCTTCATGCTCCTCCTATTTTTCAGACCGTTTCATGCTCCTCATATTTTTGACACGTTCTGAACCTATTCATGTATTTCACACCTTTTCAGGCTCTTCATGTTTTTCAACACTGCTTCATGCTCCTCCTATTTTTCAGACCGTTTCATGCTCCTCATATTTTTGACACCTTTTGAAGCTCTTCATATTTTTCACACTTTTTCAGGCTCTTCATGATTTAGAACACCGCTTCATGCTCCTCCTATTTTTCAGACCGTTTCATGCGCATCTCATTTTTCACACGTTTTAAAGCTCTTCATATTTTTCACATGTTTTCAGGCTCTTCATGTTTTTGAACACCGCTTCATGCTCCTCGTATGTTCAGACCGTTTCATGCTCCTCATATTTTTGACATCTTTTGAAGCTCCTCCTATTTTTCACACCTTTTCAGGCTCTTCATGTTTTTGATCACCATTTCATGCTCCTCCCATTTTTCAGACCGTTTCATGCTCCTCATATTTTTGACACCTTTTGAAGCTGTTCATATTTTTCACACCTTTTCAGACTCTTCATGTTTTTGAACACCACTTCATGCTCCTCCTATTATTCAGACCGTTTCATGCTTCGCATATTTTTGACACCTTTTGAAGCTCTTCATATTTTTCACACCCTTTCAGGCTCTTAATGTTTTTCAACACCACTTCATGCTCCTCCTATTTTTCATACGTTTTCATGCTCCTCATATTTTTGACACCTTTAGAAACTCTTCATATCTTTCACACCTTTTCAGGCTCTTCATGTTTTTGCACACCGCTTCATACTCCTCCTATATTTCAGCCCGTTTCATGCTCCTCATGTATTTCACACCTTTTGAAGCTCTTCATATATTTCACACCTTTTCAAGTTCTTCATATTTTTCACACCTTTTCAGGTTCTGCATGTTTTTCAACACCGCTTCATGCTCCTCCTATTTTTCAGACGGTTACATGCTCCTCATATTTTTGACACCTTTTGAAGCTCTTCATATTTTTCACACCTTTTCAGGCTCTTCATGTTTTTCAACACCCCTTCATGCTCCTCCTATTTTTCAGACCGTTTCATGCTCCTCATATTTTTGACACCTTTTAAAGCTTTCATATTTTTCACACCTTTTCAAGCTCTTCATTTTTTTCAACACTACTTTTTACTCCTCCTATATTTCAGACTGTTTCATGCTCATCTAATTTTTGACACCTTTTGAAGCTCTTCATATTTTTCTCACCTTTTGAATCTCTTCATATTTTTCACACGTTTTCAGGCTCTTCATCTATTTCAACACCGCTTCATGCTGCTTCTATTTTTCAGACCGTTTCATGCTCCTCATATTTTTGACACCTTTTGAAGCTCTTCATATTTTTCACACCTTTTCAGGATCTTCATGTTTTTCAACACCACTTCATGCTTCTCCTATTTTTCAGCCCGTTTCATGCTCCTCATATTTTTGACAACTTTTGAAGCTTTTCATATTTTTCACACCTTTTCAGGCTCTTCATGTTTTTGAACACCACTTCATGCTCCTTCTATTTTTCAGAGAGTTTCATGCTCCTCATGTATTTCACACCTTTTGAAGCTTTTCATATTTTTCACACCTTTTCAGGCTCTTCATCTATTTCAACACCGCTTCATGCTGCTTCTATTTTTCAGACCGTTTCATGCTCCTCATATTTTTGACACCTTTTGAAGCTCTTCATATTTTTCACACCACTTCAGGCTCTTCATGTTTTCAACACATTTCATGCTCCTCCTGTTTTTCAGACCGTTTGATGCTCCTCATATTTTTGACACCTTTTGAAGCTCTTCATATTTTTCACTCCTTTTCAGGCTCTTTATGTTTTTCAACACCGCTTCATGCTCCTCCTATTTTTCAGACCGTTTCATGCTCCTCATATTTCTGAAACCTTTTGAAGCTCTTCATATTTTTCACACGTTTTCAGGCTCTTATTGGTTTTCAAGACCGTTTCATGCTCCTCCTATTTTTCAGACAGTTTCGTGCTCCTCATATTTTTCAGGACGTTTCATGCACCTCTTATTATTGACACCTTTTGAAGCTCTTCATATTTTTTACAACTTTTCAGGCTCTTCTTTTTTTTTAACACAACTTCATGCTCCTCCTATTTTTTAGACCTTTTCATGCTCCTCATATATTTCACATCTTTTGAAGCTCTTCGTATTTTTCACACCTTTTCAGGCTCTTCATGTTTTTGAACACCGCTTCATGCTCCTCGTATTTTTCAGACCGTTTCATGCTCCTCATATTTTTGAAACCTTTTGAAGCTCTTCATATTTTTCACACCTTTTCAGGCTCTTCATGTTTTTGAACACAGCTTCATGCTCCTCCTATTTTAGAGACCGTTTCATTCTCCTCATGTATTTAACACCTTTTGAAGCTCTTCATATATTTCACACATTTTAAGGCTCTTCTATTTTTTCAACACAACATCATGCTCCTCCTATTTTTCAGACCGTTTGATGCTCTTCATATATTTGACACCTCTTGAAGCTCTTCATATTTTTCACACCTTTTCAGACTCTTCATGTTTTTGAACACCACTTCATGCTCCTCCTATTATTCAGACCGTTTCATGCTTCGCATATTTTTGACACCTTTTGAAGCTCTTCATATTTTTCACACCCTTTCAGGCTCTTAATGTTTTTCAACACCACTTCATGCTCCTCCTATTTTTCATACGTTTTCATGCTCGTCATATTTTTGACACCTTTAGAAACTCTTCATATCTTTCACACCTTTTCAGGCTCTTCATGTTTTTGCACACCGCTTCATGCTCCTCCTATTTTTCAGCCCGTTTCATGCTCCTCATGTATTTCACACCTTTTGAAGCTCTTCATATATTTCACACCTTTTCAAGTTCTTCATATTTTTCACACCTTTTCAGGTTCTGCATGTTTTTCAACACCGCTTCATGCTACTCCTATTTTTCAGACGGTTACATGCTCCTCATATTTTTGACACCTTTTGAAGCTCTTCATATTTTTCACACCTTTTCAGGCTCTTCATGTTTTTCAACACCCCTTCATGCTCCTCCTATTTTTCAGACCGTTTCATGCTCCTCATATTTTTGACACCTTTTAAGGCTTTCATATTTTTCACACCTTTTCAAGCTCTTCATTTTTTTCAACACTACTTTTTACTCCTCCTATATTTCAGACTGTTTCATGCTCATCTAATTTTTGACACCTTTTGAAGCTCTTCATATTTTTCTCACCTTTTGAATCTCTTCATATTTTTCACACGTATTCAGGCTCTTCATCTATTTCAACACCGCTTCATGCTGCTTCTATTTTTCAGACCGTTTCATGCTCCTCATATTTTTGACACCTTTTGAAGCTCTTCATATTTTTCACACCTTTTCAGGATCTTCATGTTTTTCAACACCACTTCATGCTTCTCCTATTTTTCAGCCCGTTTCATGCTCCTCATATTTTTGACAACTTTTGAAGCTTTTCATATTTTTCACACCTTTTCAGGCTCTTCATGTTTTTGAACACCACTTCATGCTCCTTCTATTTTTCAGAAAGTTTCATGCTCCTCATGTATTTCACACCTTTTGAAGCTCTTCATATTTTGCACACCTTTTCAGGCTCTTCATCTATTTCATCAGCGCTTCATGCTTCTCCTATTTTTCAGCCCGTTTCAGGCTCCTCATGTATTTCACACGTTTTGAAGCTCTTCATATTTTTCACACCTTTTCAGGCTCTTCATCTATTTCAACACCGCTTCATGCTGCTTCTATTTTTCAGACCGTTTCATGCTCCTCATAATTTTGACACCTTTTGAAGCTCTTCATATTTTTCACACCACTTCAGGCTCTTCATGTTTTCAACACATTTCATGCTCCTCCTATTTTTCAGACCATTTCATGCTCCCCCTATTTTTGAGACCGTTTCATACTCCTTATACTTTGACACTTTTTGAAGCTCTTCATATTTTTCACTCCTTTTCAGGCTCTTTATGTTTTTCAACACCGCTTCATGCTCCTCCTATTTTTCAGACCGTTTCATGCTCCTCATATTTCTGAAACCTTTTGAAGCTCTTCATATTTTTCACACGTTTTCAGGCTCTTATTGGTTTTCAAGACCGTTTCATTCTCCTCCTATTTTTCAGACATTTTCGTGCTCCTCATATTTTTCAGGACGTTTCATGCACC
Organism: Dama dama; assembly: GCF_033118175.1. NCBI lineage: Eukaryota > Metazoa > Chordata > Mammalia > Artiodactyla > Cervidae > Dama > Dama dama. The sequence goes on along the minus strand of NW_026870928.1, from coordinate 1,755,734 downwards.
TCTTATTATTGACACCTTTTGAAGCTCTTCATATTTTTAACACCTTTTCAGGCTCTTCATGTTTTTGAACACCGCTTCATGCTCCTCCTATTTTAGAGACCGTTTCATTCTCCTCATGTATTTCACACCTTTTGAAGCTCTTCATATATTTCACACATTTTAAGGCTCTTCTATTTTTTCAACACAACATCATGCTCCTCCTATTTTTCAGACCGTTTGATGCTCTTCATATATTTGACACCTTTTGAAGCACTTCATATTTTTCTCACCCTTTGAAGCTCTTCATATTTTTCATATTTTTGAAGCTCTTCATATTTTCACACGTTTTCAGGCTCTTCATGTTTTTCAACATCGCTTCATGCTCCTCCTATTTTTAAAACTGTATCATGCTCCTCATATTTTTCACACCTTTTGAAGCTCTTCATATTTTTCACACCTTTTCAGGCTCTTCATGTTTTTCCACACATCTTCATGCTCCTCATATTTTTCTGACCGTTTCATGCTCCTCATATTTTTGACACATTTTGAAGCTCCTTCAATTTTTCACACCTTTTCAGGCTCTTCATGTTTTTGAACACCGCTTCATCCTCCTCCTATTTTAGAGACCGTTTCATTCTCCTCATGTATTTCACACCTTTTGAAGCTCTTCATATATTTCACACATTTTAAGGCTCTTCATTTTTTTTAACACTACTTCTTACTACTCCTATATTTCCGACCGTTTCATGCTCATCTAATTTTTGACACCTTTTGAAGCTCTTCATATTTTTCACACCTTTTGAATCTCTTCATATTTTTCACACGTTTTCAGGCTCTTCATCTATTTCAACACCGATTCATGCTGCTTCTATTTTTCAGACCGTTTCATGCTCCTCATATTTTTGACTCCTTTTGAAGCTCTTCATATTGTTCACACCTTTTCAGGCTCTTCATGTTTTTGAACACCGTTTCATGTTCTTCGTATTTTTCAGCCCATTTCATGCTCGTCATGTATTTCATACATTTGAAGCTCTTCATATTTTTCACACCTTTTCAGGATCTTCATGTTTTTCAATTCCACCTCATGCTTCTCCTATTTTTCATCCCGTTTCATGCTCCTCATATTTTTGACACCTTTTGAAGCTTTTCATATTTTTCACACCTTTTCAGGCTCTTCATGTTTTTGAACACCACTTCATGCTCCTTCTATTTTTCAGAGAGTTTCATGTTCCTCATGTATTTCACACGTTTTGAAGCTCTTCATATTTTTCACACCTTTTCAGGATCTTCATGTTTTTCAATTCCACTTCATGCTTCTCCTATTTTTCAGCCCGTTTCATGCTCCTCATGTATTTCACACCTTTTGAAGCTCTTCATATTTTTCACACCTTTTCAGGCTCTTCATGTTATTGATCACCGTTTCATGCTCCTCCTATTTTTCAGACCGTTTCATTCTCCTCATATTTTTGACACCTTTTGAAGCTCTTCATATATTTCACACCTTTTCAGGCTCTTCATGTTTTTGAACACCGCTTCATGCTCCTCTTATTTTTCAGACCGTTTCATGCTCCTCATATTTTTGACACCTTTTGAAGCCTTCATGTTTTTCAGACCTTTTCAGGCTCTTCATGTTTTTCAACACCGCTTCATGATCCTCCTATTTTTCGGACCGTTTCATGCTCCTCATAATTTTGACACCTTTTGAAGCTCTTCATATTTTTCACACCTTTTCAGGCTCTTCATGATTTTCAAAACCGCTTCATGCTCCTCCTATTTTTCAGACCGTTTCATGCTCATCTCATTTTTGACATCTTTTGAAGCTCTTCATATTTTTCACACCTTTTGAATCTCTTCATATTTTTCATATTTTTGAAGCTCTTCATATTTTTCACACCTTTTCAGGCTCTTCATGTTTTTAACAACCACTTCATGCTCCTCCTATTTTTCAGACCGTTTCATGCATATCTCATTTTTGACACCTTTCGAAGCTCTTCATATTTTTCACACTTTTTCAGGATCTTCATGTATTTTAACACCGCTTCATGGTCCTCCTATTTGTCAGATCGTTTCATGCTCCTCATGTATTTCACACGTTTTGAAACTCTTCATATATTTCACACCTTTTCATGCTCTTCATGTTTTGGAACACCGTTTCATGCTCCGCTTATTTTTCAGACCGTTTCATGCTCCTCATATTTTTGACACCTTTTGAAGCTCTTCATATTTTTCACACCGTTTCAGGCTCTTCATGATTTTGAACACCGCTTCATGCTCTTCCTATTTTTCAAACCGCTTCATGCTCCTCCTATTTTTCAGACCGTTTCATGCTCCTCATGTATTTCACACCTTTTGAAGCTCTTCATATTTTTCACACCTTTTGAGGCTCTTCATGTTTTTGAACACCGCTTCATGCTCCTCCTATTTTTCAGACCGTCATGCTCCTCATATTTTTGACACCTTTTGAAGCTCTTCATATTTTTCACACCTTTTCAGGCTCTTCATGTTTTTGAACAACGCTTCATGCTCCTCCTATTTTTCAGACCGTCATGCTCCTCATATTTTTGACACCTTTTCAAGCTCTTCATATTTTTCACACCTTTTTAGGCTCTTCATGTTTTTGAACACCGCTTCTTGCTCCTCCTATTTTTCAGACCTTTTCATGCTCCTCATATTTTTCACAACTTTTGAAGCTCTTCATATTTTTGACACCTTTTGAAGCTCTTCATATTTTTCAAACCTTTTTCGGCTCTTTATGAATTTTAAAACCACATCATGCTGCTCCTATTTTTCACACCGTTTCATGCTCATCTCATTTTTGACAACTTTTGAGGCTCTTCATATTTTTCACACCTTTTGAAGCTCTTCATATTTTTCACATTTTTGAAGCTCTTCATATTTTTCACACATTTTCAGGCTCTTCATGTTTGGCAACACCTCTTCATGCTCCTGCTATTTTTCAGACCGTTTCATACTCCTCATATTTTTGACAAGTTTTGAGGCTCTTCATATTTTTCAAACCTTTTCAGGCTCTTCATGTTTTTGAACACCGCTTCATGCTCCTCCTATTTTTCAGACCATTTCATGCTCCTCATGTATTTCACAGCTTTTGAACCTCTTCATATTTTGCTCACCTTTTCAGGCTCTTCATGTTTTTCACAACCACTTCATGGTCCTCCTATTTTTCAGACCGTTTCATGCACTTCTCATTGTTTACACCTTTTGAAGCTCTTCATATTTTTCACAGCTTTTGAAGCTCTTCATATTTTTCACACCTTTTCAGGCTGTTCATGTTTTCAACACCGCTTCTTGCCTCTCCTATATTTCAGACTGTTTTATGCTCCTCCTATTTTTCAGACCGTTTCATGCATATCTCATTTTTGACACCTTTTGAAGCTCTTCATATTTTTCACACTTTTTCAGGATCTTCATGTATTTGAATACCACTTCATCGTCCTCCTTTTTTTCAGATCGTTTCATGCTCCTCATGTATTTCACACGTTTTGAAACTCTTCATATATTTCACACCTTTTCAAGCTCTTTATGTTTTTGAACACCGTTTCATGCTCCGCTTATTTTTCAGACCATTTCATGCTCCTCATATTTTTGACACCTTTTGAAGCTCTTCATATTTTTCACATCTTTTCAGGCTCTTCATGTTTTTAACAACCACTTCATGCTCCTCCTATTTTTCAGACCGTTTCATGCATATCTCATTTTTGACACCTTTTGAAGCTCTTCATATTTTTCACACTTTTTCAGGATCTTCATGTATTTGAATACCGCTTCATGGTCCTCGTTTTTTTCAGATCGTTTCATGCTCCTCATGTACTTCACACGTTTTGAAACTCTTCATATATTTCACACGTTTTCAAGCTCTTTATGTTTTTGAACACCGTTTCATGCTCCGCTTATTTTTCAGACCGTTACATGCTCCTCATATTTTTCACACCTTTTGAAGCTCTTCATATTTTTCACATTTTTGAAGCTCTTCATATTTTTCACACCTTTTCAGCTCTTCATGTTTTGAACACCGTTTCATGCTCCTCCTATTTTTCAGACCGTTTCATTCTCCTATATTTTTGACACCTTTTGAAGCTCTTCATATTTTTCACACCTTTTCAAGCTCTTCATTTTTTTCAACACCGCTTCATGCTCCTCCTATTTTTCAGCCCGTTTCATGCTCCTCATAGTTTTGACACCTTTTGAAGCTCTTCATATATTCACACCTTTACAGGCTATTCACCTTTTTCAACACCACTTCATGCTCCTCCTATTTTCAGAGAGTTTCATGCTCGTCATGTATTTCACACCTTTTGAAGCTCTTCATATTTTTCACACCTTTTGAAGCTCTTCATATATTTCACACCTTTCCAGGCTATTCATGTTTTCAATACCACTTCATGCTACTCCTATTTCTCAAACCGTATCATGCTCCTCCTATTTTTGACACCTTGTGAAGCTTTTCATATTCTTCACACCTTTCAGGTTCTTCATGTTTTTCAACACCACTTCAAGCTCCTCCAGGTTTGCAGACCGTTTCATGCTCATCACATTTTTGACACCTTTTGAAGCTTTTCAGATTTTTCACACCTTTTCAGGCTCTTCATGTTTTTCAACACCACTTCAAGCTCCTCCAGGTTTGCAGACCGTTTCATGCTCCTCATATTTTTCACACCTTTTGAAGCTCTTCATATTTTTCACACCTTTTCAGGCTTTTCATGTTTTTTAACACTGCTTCATGCTCCTCCTATTTTTCAGACCGTTTCATGCTCCTCATATTTTTGACACCTTTTGAAGCTCTTCATATTTTTCTCACCTTTTCAGGCTCTTCATGTTTTTGACCACCGCTTCATGCTCCTGCTATATTTCAGACCGTTTCATACTCCTCATATTTTTGACATCTTTTGAAGCTTTTCATATTTTTCACAACTTTTCAGTCTCTTCATGTTTTTCAAAAACGCTTCTTGCTCCACCTATTTTTCAGACCGTTTCATGCTCATCTCATTTTTGACACGTTTTGAAGCTCTTCATATTTTTCACAACTTTTGAAGCTCTTCATAGTTTTCACACGTTTTCAGGCTCTTCAGGTTTTCAACACCGCTTCTTCCGACTCCTATTGTTCAGACCGTTTCATGCTCCTCATATTTTTGACACCTTTTGAAGCTCTTCATATTTTTCACACCTTTTCAGGCTTTTCATGTTTTTCAACACCACTTCATGCTCCTCCAGGTCTGCAGACCGTTTCATGCTCCTCATATTTTTCACACCTTTTGAAGCTCTTCATATTTTTCACACCTTTTCAGGCTCTTCATGTTTTTGAACAACGCTTCATGATCCTCCTATATTTCAGACCGTTTCATGCTCCTCATATTTTTGACACCTTTTGAAGCTCTTCATATTTTTCACACATTTTCAGGTTCTTCATGTTTTTCTACACCACTTCATGCTCCTCCAGGTTTGCAGACCGTTTCATGCTCCTCATATTTTTCACACCTTTTGAAGCTCTTCATATTTTTCACCCCTTTTCAGGCTGTTCATGTTTTTCAACACCGCTTCATGCTCCTTCTATTTTTCAGACTATTTCATGCTCCTCATATTTTTCACACCTTTTGAAGCTCTTGATATTTTTCACACCTTTTCAGGCTCTTCATGTTTTTCAACACCGCTTCATGCTCCTCCTATTTTTCAGACCGTTTCATGCTCCTCATTTATTTCACACCTTTTGAAGCTCTTCATATTTTTCACACCTTTTCAGGCTCTTCATGTTTTTGAACAACGCTTCATGATCCTCCTATATTTCAGACCGTTTCATGCTCCTCATATTTTTGACACCTTTTGAAGCTCTTCATATTTTTCACACCTTTTCAGGCTCTTCATGTTTTTCAACACCGCTTCATGCTCCTCCTATTTTTCAGACCGTTTCATACTCCTCATATTTTTGACACCTTTGGAAGGTCTTCATATATTTCACACGTTTTCAGGCTCTTCTTTTTTTTCAACTCCATTTCATGCTCCTCTTATTTTTCAGACCGTTTCATGCTCATCTCATTTTTGACACATTTGAAGCTCTTCGTATTTTTCACACCTTTTCAGGCTCTTCATGTTTTTAACACAGCTTCATGCTCCTCCTATTTTTCAGAGAGTTTCATGCTCCTCATGTATTTCACACCTTTTGAAGCTCTTCATATTTTTCACAAGTTTTAAGGCTCTTCATGTTTTTGAACACTGCTTCTTACTCCTCCTAATTTTCAGAGAGTTTCATGTACCTCATGTATTTCACACCTTTCGAAGCTCTTCATATTTTTCACAAGTTTTCAGGCTCTTCATGTTTTTCAACACCGCCTCATGCTGCTCCTATTTTTCAGACCGTTTCAGGCTCCTCATATTTTTGACACCTTTTGATGCTCTTCATATTTTTCACACCTTTTCAGGCTCTTCATGTTTTAAACACAGCTTCATGCTCCTCCTATTTTTCAGACCGTTTCATTCTCCTCATATTTTTGACACCTTTTGAAGCTCTTCATATTTTTCACACCGTTTCAGGCTCGTCATGTTTTTGAACATCGCTTCATGCGCCTCCTATTTTTCAGACTGTTTCATGCTCCTCATATTTTTGACACCTTTTGAAGTTCTTCATATTTCTCACACCTTTTCAGTCTCTTCTTTTTTTTCAACACCACTTCATGCTCCTCCTAATTTTCAGACCGTTTCATGCTCATCTCATTTTTGACACATTTGAAGCTCTTCATATTTTTCACACCTTTTGAAGCTCTTCATATTTTTCACACGTTTTCAGGCTCTTCATGTTTTTCAACACCGCTTCATGCTCCTCCTATTTTTCAGAACGTTTCATGCTCCTCATATTTTTGACACTTTTTGAAGCTGTTCATATTTTTCACACCTTTTCAGGCTCTTCATGTTTTACAACACCGTTTCATGCTCCTCATATTTTTGACACCTTTTGAATCTCTTCATATTTTTCACACCTTTTCAGGGTCTTCATTTTTTTCAACACCTCTTCATGCTCCTCCTATTTTTCAGAACGTTTCATACTCCTCATATTTTTGACACCTTTTGAAGGTCTTCATATATTTCACACCTTTTCAGGCTCTTCTTTTTTTTAAACTCCACTTCATGCTCCTCTTATTTTTCAGACCGTTTCATGCTCATCTCATTTTTGACACATTTGAAGCTCTTCATATTTTTCACACCTTTTGAAGCTCTTCATATTTTTCACACGTTTTCAGGCTCTTCATGTTATTCAACACCGCTTCATGCTCCTCCTATTATTCAGAACGTTTCATTCTCCTCATATTTTTGACACCTTTTGAAAGTCTCATATATTTCACACCTTTTCAGCCTCTTCTTTTTTTTCAACACAACTTCATGCTCCTCTTATTTTTCAGACCGTTTCATGCTCATCTCATTTTTGACACATTTGAAGCTCTTCATATTTTTCACACCTTTTGAAGCTCTTCATATTTTTCACAAGTTTTCAGGCTATTCATGTTTTTGAACACTGCTTCTTACTCCTCCTAATTTTCAGAGAGTTTCATGCACCTCATGTATTTCACACCTTTCGAAGCTCTTCATATTTTTCACAAGTTTTCAGGCTCTTCATGTTTTTGAACACTGCTTCTTGCTCCTCCTAAATTTCAGAGAGTTTCATGCGCCTCATGTATTTCACACCTTTTGAAGCCTTTCATATTTTTCACACCTTTTCAGGCTCTTCATGTTTTTCCACACCACTTCATGGTTCTCCTATTTTTCAGCCCGTTACATGCTCCTCATGTATTTGACGCCTTTTGAAGCTCTTCATATTTTTCACACCTTTTCAGGCTCTTCATGTTTTTGATCACCATATCATGCTTCTCCTATTTTTCAGACCGTTTCATGCTCCTCATATTTTTGACACCTTTTAAAGCTCCTCATATTTTTCACACCTTTTCAGGCTCTTCATGTTTTTCAACACCGCCTCATGCTGCTCCTATTTTTCGAACGTTTCATGCTCCTCATATTTTTGACACCTTTAGAAGCTCTTCTTATTTTTCACAACTTTTCAGGCTCTTCATGTTTTAAACACAGCTTCATGCTCCTCCTATTTTTCAGACCGTTTCATTCTCCTCATATTTTTGACACCTTTTGAAGCTCTTCATATTTTTCACACCTTTTCAGTCTCTTCGTTTTTTTCAACACCACTTCATGCTCCTCCTATTTTTCAACAGTTTCATGCTCATCTCATTTTTGACACATTTGAAGCTCTTCATATTTTTCACACCTTTTGAAGCTCTTCATATTTGTCACACCTTTTGATGCTCTTCATATTTTTCATATTTTTGAATGTCTTCATATTTTCACACCTTTTCCGGCTCTTCATGTTTTTCAACACCGCTTCATGCTACTCCTATTTTTCAGACCGTATCATGCTCCTCATAGTTTTCACACCTTTTGAAGCTCTTCATACTTTTCATATTTTTGAAGATCTTCATATTTTTCACACGATTTCAGGCTCTTCATTTTTTTCAACACCACTTCATGCTCCTCCTATTTTTCACACCGTTTCATGCAGATCTCATTTTTGACACCTTTTGAAGCTCTTCGTATTTTCCAAACCTTTTGAAGCTCTTCATATTTTTCACACGTTTTCAGGCTCTTCATGTTTTTGAAAACCGCTTCATGCTCCTCCTATTTTTCAGACCGTTTCATGCTCCTCATATTTTTGATATCTTTGAAGCTCTTCATATAATTCACACCTTTTCAGGCTCTTCATTTTTTTCAACACCACTTCATGCTCCTCCTATTTTTCAGACCGTTTCCTCAGGTCTCATTTTTGACACCTTTTGAAGCTCTTCATCTTTTTCAAACCTTTTGAAGCTCTTCATATTTTTCACACGTTTTCAGGCTTTTATGTTTTTTTAACACCGCATCATGCTCCTCCTATTTTTCAGACCGTTTCATGCTCCTCATATTTTTGACCTCTTTTGAAGCTCTATATATTTTTCACATCTTTTCCGGCTGTTCATGTTTTTCAACACCGCTTCATGCTCCTCCTATTTTCAGAATGTTTCATGCTCCTCATATTTTTGAAACCTTTTGAAGCTCTTCATATTTTTCACACCTTTTCAGGCTCTTCATGTTTTTCAACACCGCTTCATGCTCCTCCTATATTTCACACCGTTTCTTGCACCTCATATATTTTACACCTTTTGAAGCTCTTCATATTTTTCACACCTTTTCAGGCTCTTCATGTTTCTCAACATCGCTTCATGCTCCTCCTATTTTACAGACCGTTTCATGCTCCTCATATTTTTGACACCTTTTGAAGCTCTTCATATTTTTCACATCTTTTGAAGCTGTTCATATATTTCACACCTTTTCAGGCTCTTGAAGTTTTTCAACACCACTTCATGCTCCTCCTATTTTTCACACCCTTTCATGCTAATCTAATTTTTGACACCTTTTGAAGCTCTTCATATTTTTCACACCTTTTGAAGGTCTTCATATTTTTCACACCTTTTCAGGCTGTTCATGTTTTTGAACACCGCTTATGCTCGTCCTATTTTTCAGACCGCATTATGCTCCTCATATTTTTGGCACCTTTTGAAGCTGTTCGTATTTTTCACACCTTTTCAGGCTCTTCATGTTTTTCAACACCGCTTCATGATCCTCCTATTTTTCGGACCGTTTCATGCTCCTCATATTTTTGATACCTTTTGAAGCTCTTCATATTTTTCACACCTTTTCAGGCTCTTCATGTTTTTCAACAACACTTCATGCTCCTCGTATTTTTCAGACGGTTTCATTCTCCTCATATTTTTGACACTTTTTGAAGCTCTGCATATATTTCACACCTTTTCAGGCTCTTCATGATTTTCAACACCACTTCATGCTCCTCCTATTTTTCAGACCGTTTCATGCTCATCTCATTTTTGACATCTTTTGAAGCTCTTCAGATTTTTCACACCTTTTAAGTCTCTGCATGTTTTTCAACACCTTTTCATGCTCCTCATGTATTTCACTCCTTTTGAAGCTCTTCATATTTTGCACACATTTTCAGGCTCTTTATGTTTTTGAACACCGCTTCATCCTCCTCCTATTTTTAATAGGGTTTCATCCTTGTCATATTTTTGACACATTTTGAAGCTCTTCATATTTTTCACACCTTTTCAGGCTCTTCAAGTTTTTGAACACGGCTTCATGCTCCTCCTATTTTTCAGACCGTTTCATGCTCCTCATATTTTTGACACCTTTTGAAGCTTTCATATTTTTCACACCTTTTCAAGCTCTTCATGTTTTTCAACACCACTTCATGCTCCTCTTTTTTGCACACCGTTTCAGGCTCCCCATAATTTTCACACCTTTTGAAGATCTTCATATTTCTCACACCTTTTCAGGCTCTTCATGTTTTTCAACACCGCTTCATGCTCCTCCTATTTTTCAGAATGTTTCATGCTCCTCATATTTTTGACAACTTTTGAAGCTCTTCATATTTTTCACACCTTTTCATGCTCTTCATGTTTTTGAACCCCTCTTCATGGTTCTCCTATTTTTCAGAACTTTTCATGCTCTTCGTATAATTCACACCTTTTGAAGCTCTTCATATTTTTCACACCTTTTCAGGCTCTTCATGTTTTTCAACACCGTTTCATGCTCCTCCTATTTTTCAGACCGTTTCATGCTCCTCATATTTTTGACACCTTTTGAAGCTCTTCATATTTTACACACCTTTTGAAGCTGTTCATATATTTCACACCTTTTCAGGCTCTTGATGTTTTTCACCACCACTTCATGCTCCTCCTATTTTTCACACCCTTTCATGCTAATCTGATTTTTGACACCTTTTGAAGCTCTTCATATTTTTCATACCTTTTGAAAGTCTTCATATTTTTCACACCTTTTCAGGCTGTTCATGTTTTTGAACACCGCTTATGCTCTTCCTATTTTTCAGACCGTTTCATGCTCCTCATATTTTTGACACCTTTTGAAGCTCTTCATATTTTACACACCTTTTCAGGCTCTTCATGTTTTTCAACACCGCTTCATGATCCTCCCATTTTTCGGACCGTTTCATGCTCCTCATATTTTTGACACCTTTTGAAGCTCTTCATATTTTTCACACCTTTTCAGGCTCTTCATGTTTTTCAACAACACTTCATGCTCCTCGTATTTTTCAGACGGTTTCATTCTCCTCATATTTTTGACACCTTTTGAAGCTCTGCATATATTTCACACCTTTTCAGGCTCTTCATGATTTCCAACACCACTTCATGCTTCTCCTATTTTTCAGATCATTTCATGCTCAACTCATTTTTGACATCTTTTGAAGCTCTTCATATTTCTCACACCTTTTCATCCTCTTCATGTTTTTCAACACCGCTTCATGCTCCTTCTATTTTTCAGAGAGTTTCATGCTCCTCATGTATTTCACACCTTTTGAAGCTCTTCATATTTTTCACACCTTTTCAGGCTCTTCATGTTTTTGAACACCGTTTCATGCTCCTCCTATTTTTCAGGCCGTTTCATGCTCCTCACATTTTTGACACCTTTTAAGCTCTTCATATTTTTCACACCTTTTCACGCTCTTCATGTTTTTCAACACCGCTTCATGCTCCTCCTATTTTTCAGACCGTTTCATGCTCCTCATATTTTTGATATCTTTGAAGCTCTTCATATAATTCACACCTTTTCAGGCTCTTCATTTTTTTCAACACCACTTCATGCTCCTCTTATTTTTCAGACCGTTTCATCAGGTCTCATTTTTGACACCTTTTGAAGCTCTTCATCTTTTTCAAACCTTTTGAAGCTCTTCATATTTTTCACACGTTTTCAGGCTTTTATGTTTTTCAACACCGCATCATGCTCCTCCTATTTTTCAGACCGTTTCATGCTCCTCATATTTTTGACCTCTTTTGAAGCTCTATATATTTTTCACATCTTTTCTGGCTGTTCATGTTTTTCAACACCGCTTCATGCTCCTCCTATTTTCAGAATGTTTCATGCTCCTCATATTTTTGACACCTTTTGAAGTTCTTCATATTTTTCACACCTTTTCAGGCTCTTCATGTTTTTCAACACCGCTTCATGCTCCTCCTATATTTCACACCGTTTCTTGCACCTCATATATTTCACACCTTTTGAAGCTCTTGATATTTTTCACACCTTTTCAGGCTCTTCATGTTTCTCAACATCGCTTCATGCTCCTCCTATTTTACAGACCGTTTCATGCTCCTCATATTTTTGAAACCTTTTGAAGCTCTTCATATTTTTCACACCTTTTGAAGCTCTTCATATTTTTCACACCTTTTCAAGCTCTTCATGTTTTTCAACACCCCTTCATGCTCCTCCTTTTTTGCACACCGTTTCAGGCTCCTCATAATTTTCACACCTTTTGAAGCTCTTCATATTTCTCACACCTTTTCAGGCTCTTCATGTTTTTCAACACCACTTCATGTTCCTTCTATTTTTCAGACCGTTTCATGCTCATCTCAGTTTTGACACCTTTTGAAGCTTTGCATATTTTTCACAGCTTTTCAGGCTCTTCATGTTTTTGAACACCTCTTCATGCTCCTCCTATGTTTCAGACCATTTCAGACTCCTCATAATTTTCACAACTTTTGAAGGTCTTCATATTTTTCACAGCTTTTCAGGCTCTTCATGTTTTTGAACACCGCTTCATGCTCCTCCTATTTTTCAGACCGTATCATGCTCCTCATATTTTTCACACCTTTTGAAGCTCTTCATATTTTTCACACCTTTTCAGGCTCTTCATATTTTTAAACACGACTTCATGCTCCTCTTTTTCTTCGGACCGTTTCATGCTCATCTCATTTTTGACACCTTTTGAAGCTTTGCATATTTTTCACATCTTTTCAAGCTCTTCATATTTTTCACATTTTTGAAACTCTTCATATTTTTCACACGATTTCAGACTCTTCATGTTTTACAACACCGGTTCATGCTTCTGCTATTTATCATACCGTTTCATACTCCTCATATTTTTTACTCGTTTTGAGGCTCTTCATATTTTTCACACCTTTTCGGGCTCTTCATGTTTTTGAACACCGTTTCATAATCCTCCTATTTTCAGACCGTTTCATGCTCCTCATATTTTTGACACCTTTTAAAGCTCTTCATATTTTTCACACCTTTAAATCCTCTTCAAGTTTTTGAACTCCGCTTCATCCTCCTCCTATTTTTAAGACCGTTTCATGCTCCTCATATTGTTGACACCTTTTGAAGCTCTTCATATGTCTCACACTTTTTCAGTCTCTTCATATTTTTCAACATCGCTTCATGCTCCTCCTAATTTTCAGACCGTATCATGCTCCTCATATTTTTCACCCCTTTTGAAGCTCTTCATATTTTTCTCACCTTTTCAGGCTCTTCATGTTTTTGTACAGCACTTCATGCTCCTCCTATTTTTCAGAGAGTTTCATGCTCGTCATGTATTTCACACCTTTTGAAGCTCTTCATGCATTTCACACCTTTTCAGGCTCTTCATGTTTTTCCACACCACTTCATGCTCCTCCTATTTTTCAGAGACTTTCATGCTCGTCATGTATTTCACACCTTTTGAAGCTCTTCAAAATTTTCACACCTTTTCAGGCTCTTCATGTTTTTAAACACCGCTTCATGCTACGCCTATGTTTCAGACCGTTTAATCCTCCTCATGTATTCCACACATTTTGAATCTCTTCATATTTTTCACACCTTTTCAGGCTCTTCATGTTTTTGAACACCATTTTATGCTCCTCCTATTTTGCAGACCATTTCATGCTCATCTCTGTTTTGACAGCTTTTGAAGCTTTGCATATTTTTCACAGCTTTTCAGGCTCTTCATGTTTTTGAACACCTCTTCATGCTCCTCCTATTTTACAGACCGTTTCAGACTCCTCATAATTTTCACACCTTTTGAATCTCTTCATATTTCTCACACCTTTTCAGGCTCTTCATGTTTTTGAACACCGTTTCATAATCCTTCTATTTTTCAGACCGTTTCATGCTCCTCATATTTTTGACACCTTTTAAAGCTCTTCATATTTTTCACAACTTTTCATCCTCTTCAAGTTTTTGAACACCGCTTCATCCTCCTCCTTTTTTTAAGACCGTTTCATGCTCCTCATATTGTTGACACCTTTTGAAGCTCTTCATATGTCTCACACCTTTTCAGTCTCTTCATATTTTTCAACATCGCTTCATGCTCCTCCCAATTTTCAGACCGTTTCATGCTCTTCTCATTTTTGACACCTTTTGAAGCTTTTCATAATATTCACACCTTTTCAGGCTCTTCATGTTTTTGAACTCTGCTTCATGCTCCTCCTATTTTTTCGACCGTATCATGCTCCTCATATTTTTCACCCCTTTTGAAGCTCTTCATATTTTTCTCACCTTTTCAGGCTCTTCATGTTTTTGTACAGCACTTCATGCTCCTCCTATTTTTCAGAGAGTTTCATGCTCGTCATGTATTTCACACCTTTTGAAGCTCTTCATAGTTTTCACACCTTTTCAGGCTCTTCATGTTTTTCCACACCACTTCATGCTTCTCCTATTTTCAGACCGTTTCATGCTCCTCATGAATTTCGCACCTTTTGAAGCTCTTCATATTTTTCACAACTTTTCAGGCTCTTCATGTTTCTGATCACCGTTTCATGCTCCTCCTATCTTTCAGACCGTTTCATGCTTCTCATAATTTTGACACCATTTGAAGCTCTTCATATTTATCACACCTTTTCAGGCTCCTCATGTTTTTGATCACTGTTTCATGCTCCTCCTATTTTTCAGAACGTTACATGCTCCTCATATTTTTGACACCATTTGAAGCTCTTCATATTTTTCACACCTTTTCAGGCTCTTCATGTTTTTCCACACCGTTTCATGCAGCTTCTATTTTTCAGGCCGTTTCATGCTCCTCATATTTTTCACACCTTTTGAAGCTCTTCATATTGTTCACACCTTTTCAGGCTCTTCATGTTTTTCCACACCACTTCATGCTTCTCCTATTTTTCAGCCCGTTTCATGCTCCTCATGTATTTCACCCCTTTTGAAGCTCTTCATATTTTTCACAACTTTTCAGGCCCTTCATGTTTCTGATCACCGTTTCATGCTCCTCCTATCTTTCAGACCGTTTCATGCTTCTCATATTTTTGACACCATTTGAAGCTCTTCATATTTATCACACCTTTTCAGGCTCCTCATGTTTTTGATCACTGTTTCCTGCTCCTCCTATTTTTCAGAACGTTACATGCTCCTCATATTTTTGACACCATTTGAAGCTCTTCATATTTTTCACACCTTTTCAGGCTCTTCATGTTTTTCCACACTGTTTCATGCAGCTTCTATTTTTCAGGCCGTTTCATGCTCCTCATATTTTTCACACCTTTTGAAGCTCTTCATATTGTTCACACCTTTTCAGGCTCTTCATGTTTTTCAACACCACTTCATGCTTCTCCTATTTTTCAGCCCGTTTCATGCTCCTCATGTATTTCACCCCTTTTGAAGCTCTTCATATTTTTTACACCTTTTCAGGCTCTTGATTTTATTCAACACCACTTCATGCTACTCCTCTTTTTCAGACCGTTTCATGCTCCTCATATTTTTGACACCTTTAGAAGCTCTTCATATTTTTAACACCTTTTCAGGCTCTTCATGTTTTTGAACACCGCTTCATGCTCCTCCTATATTCCAGACCGTTTCATGCTCATCTCATTTTTGACACCTTTTGAAGCTTTTCATATTTTTCACAACTCTTTAGGCTCTTCAGGTTTTTGAACAGCGCTTCATGCTCCTCATATTTTTCAGAGAGTTTCATGCTCCTAATGTATTTCACTCCTTTTGAAGCTCTTCATATTTTTCACACCTTTTCAGACTCTTCATGTTTTTCCACACCACTTCATGCTTCTTTTTTTTCAGCTCGTTTCATGCTCCTCATGTATTTCACACGTTTTGAAGCTCTACATATTTTTCACACGTTTTCACTCTCTTCATGTTTTTCAACACCATTTCATGCCGCATCTATTTTTCAGACCGTTTCATGCTCTTCATATTTTGGACACCTTTTGAAGCTTTTCATATTTTTCACACCTTTTCAGACTCTTCATGTTTTTCCACACCACTTCATGCTTCTCCTATTTGTCAGAACGTTACATGGTCCTCATGAATTTCACACCATTTGAAGCTCTTCATATTTTTCACACCTTTTCAGGCTCTTCATGTGTTTCCACACCACTTCATGCTTTTCATATTTTTCAGACCGTTTCATGCTCCTCATGTATTTCACAACTTTTGAAGCTCTTCATATTTTGCACATGTTTTCAGGCTCCTCATGTTTTGATCACCACTCATGATCCTCCATATTTTCAGACCGTTTCATGCTCTTCATATTTTTGACACCTTTTGAAGCTCTTCATATTTTTCACACCTTTTCAGGCTCTTCATGAATTTGAACACCGCTTCATGCTCCGCCTATTTTTCAGACCGTTTCATGCTTCTCATATTTTTGACACCATTTGAAGCTCTTCATATTGTTCACACCTTTTCAGGCTCTTCATGTTTTTGAACACCGCTCATGATCCTCCAAATTTTCAGACCGTTTCATGCTCGTCATATTTTTAACACCTTTTGAAGCTCATCATATTTTTCACAACTTTTCAGGCTCTTCATGTTTTTCCACACCACTTCATGCTTCTCATATTTTTCAGACCGTTTCATGCTCCTCATGAATTTCACACCTTTTGAAGCTCTTCATATTTTTCACACCTTTTTAGGCTTCTCATGTTTTTGATCCCCGTTTCATGCTCCTCCTATTTTTCAGACCGTTTCATGCTCTTCATATTTTTGACGCCTTTTGAAGCTCTTCATATTTTTCACACCTTTTCAGGCTCTTCATGTTTTCCACACCGTTTCATGCTGCTTCTATTTTTCAGGCCGTTTCATGCTGCTCATAATTTTCACACCTTTTGAAGCTCTTTATATTTTTCAAACCTTTTCAGGCTCTTCATGTTTTTGAACACCGTTTCATGCTCCCCTTTATTTAAGACCCTTTCATCCTCATCTCATTTTTGATACATTTTGAAGCTCTTCATATTTTTCACACGTTTTGAAGCTCTTCATATTTTTCACACTTTTTCAGGCTCTTCATGTTTTTGAACACCACTTCATGCTCCTCCTATTTTTCAGACCGTTTCATCAGGTCTCATTTTTGACACCTTTTGAAGCTCTTCATCTTTTTCAAACCTTTTGAAGCTCTTCATATTTTTCACACGTTTTCAGGCTTTTATGTTTTTCAACACCGCATCATGCTCCTCCTATTTTTCAGACCGTTTCATGCTCCTCATATTTTTGACCTCTTTTGAAGCTCTATATATTTTTCACATCTTTCTGGCTGTTCATGTTTTTCAACACCGCTTCATGCTCCTCCTATTTTCAGAATGTTTCATGCTCCTCATATTTTTGACACCTTTTGAAGTTCTTCATATTTTTTACACCTTTTCAGGCTCTTCATGTTTTTCAACACCGCTTCATGCTCCTCCTATATTTCACACCGTTTCTTGCACCTCATATATTTCACACCTTTTGAAGCTCTTGATATTTTTCACACCTTTTCAGGCTCTTCATGTTTCTCAACATCGCTTCATGCTCCTCCTATTTTACAGACCGTTTCATGCTCCTCATATTTTTGAAACCTTTTGAAGCTCTTCATATTTTTCACACCTTTTGAAGCTCTTCATATTTTTCACACCTTTTCAAGCTCTTCATGTTTTTCAACACCACTTCATGCTCCTCCTTTTTTGCACACCGTTTCAGGCTCCTCATAATTTTCACACCTTTTGAAGCTCTTCATATTTCTCACACCTTTTCAGGCTCTTCATGTTTTTCAACACCACTTCATGTTCCTTCTATTTTTCAGACCGTTTCATGCTCATCTCAGTTTTGACACCTTTTGAAGCTTTGCATATTTTTCACAGCTTTTCAGGCTCTTCATGTTTTTGAACACCTCTTCATGCTCCTCCTATGTTTCAGACCATTTCAGACTCCTCATAATTTTCACAACTTTTGAAGGTCTTCATATTTTTCACAGCTTTTCAGGCTCTTCATGTTTTTGAACACCGCTTCATGCTCCTCCTATTTTTCAGACCGTATCATGCTCCTCATATTTTTCACACCTTTTGAAGCTCTTCATATTTTTCACACCTTTTCAGGCTCTTCATATTTTTAAACACGACTTCATGCTCCTCTTTTTCTTCGGACCGTTTCATGCTCATCTCATTTTTGACACCTTTTGAAGCTTTGCATATTTTTCACATCTTTTCAAGCTCTTCATATTTTTCACATTTTTGAAACTCTTCATATTTTTCACACGATTTCAGACTCTTCATGTTTTACAACACCGGTTCATGCTTCTGCTATTTATCATACCGTTTCATACTCCTCATATTTTTTACTCGTTTTGAGGCTCTTCATATTTTTCACACCTTTTCGGGCTCTTCATGTTTTTGAACACCGTTTCATAATCCTCCTATTTTCAGACCGTTTCATGCTCCTCATATTTTTGACACCTTTTAAAGCTCTTCATATTTTTCACACCTTTAAATCCTCTTCAAGTTTTTGAACTCCGCTTCATCCTCCTCCTATTTTTAAGACCGTTTCATGCTCCTCATATTGTTGACACCTTTTGAAGCTCTTCATATGTCTCACACTTTTTCAGTCTCTTCATATTTTTCAACATCGCTTCATGCTCCTCCTAATTTTCAGACCGTATCATGCTCCTCATATTTTTCACCCCTTTTGAAGCTCTTCATATTTTTCTCACCTTTTCAGGCTCTTCATGTTTTTGTACAGCACTTCATGCTCCTCCTATTTTTCAGAGAGTTTCATGCTCGTCATGTATTTCACACCTTTTGAAGCTCTTCATGCATTTCACACCTTTTCAGGCTCTTCATGTTTTTCCACACCACTTCATGCTCCTCCTATTTTTCAGAGACTTTCATGCTCGTCATGTATTTCACACCTTTTGAAGCTCTTCAAAATTTTCACACCTTTTCAGGCTCTTCATGTTTTTAAACACCGCTTCATGCTACGCCTATGTTTCAGACCGTTTAATCCTCCTCATGTATTCCACACATTTTGAATCTCTTCATATTTTTCACACCTTTTCAGGCTCTTCATGTTTTTGAACACCATTTTATGCTCCTCCTATTTTGCAGACCATTTCATGCTCATCTCTGTTTTGACAGCTTTTGAAGCTTTGCATATTTTTCACAGCTTTTCAGGCTCTTCATGTTTTTGAACACCTCTTCATGCTCCTCCTATTTTACAGACCGTTTCAGACTCCTCAAAATTTTCACACCTTTTGAATCTCTTCATATTTCTCACACCTTTTCAGGCTCTTCATGTTTTTGAACACCGTTTCATAATCCTTCTATTTTTCAGACCGTTTCATGCTCCTCATATTTTTGACACCTTTTAAAGCTCTTCATATTTTTCACAACTTTTCATCCTCTTCAAGTTTTTGAACACCGCTTCATCCTCCTCCTTTTTTTAAGACCGTTTCATGCTCCTCATATTGTTGACACCTTTTGAAGCTCTTCATATGTCTCACACCTTTTCAGTCTCTTCATATTTTTCAACATCGCTTCATGCTCCTCCCAATTTTCAGACCGTTTCATGCTCTTCTCATTTTTGACACCTTTTGAAGCTTTTCATAATATTCACACCTTTTCAGGCTCTTCATGTTTTTGAACTCTGCTTCATGCTCCTCCTATTTTTTCGACCGTATCATGCTCCTCATATTTTTCACCCCTTTTGAAGCTCTTCATATTTTTCTCACCTTTTCAGGCTCTTCATGTTTTTGTACAGCACTTCATGCTCCTCCTATTTTTCAGAGAGTTTCATGCTCGTCATGTATTTCACACCTTTTGAAGCTCTTCATAGTTTTCACACCTTTTCAGGCTCTTCATGTTTTTCCACACCACTTCATGCTTCTCCTATTTTCAGACCGTTTCATGCTCCTCATGAATTTCGCACCTTTTGAAGCTCTTCATATTTTTCACAACTTTTCAGGCTCTTCATGTTTCTGATCACCGTTTCATGCTCCTCCTATCTTTCAGACCGTTTCATGCTTCTCATAATTTTGACACCATTTGAAGCTCTTCATATTTATCACACCTTTTCAGGCTCCTCATGTTTTTGATCACTGTTTCATGCTCCTCCTATTTTTCAGAACGTTACATGCTCCTCATATTTTTGACACCATTTGAAGCTCTTCATATTTTTCACACCTTTTCAGGCTCTTCATGTTTTTCCACACCGTTTCATGCAGCTTCTATTTTTCAGGCCGTTTCATGCTCCTCATATTTTTCACACCTTTTGAAGCTCTTCATATTGTTCACACCTTTTCAGGCTCTTCATGTTTTTCCACACCACTTCATGCTTCTCCTATTTTTCAGCCCGTTTCATGCTCCTCATGTATTTCACCCCTTTTGAAGCTCTTCATATTTTTCACAACTTTTCAGGCCCTTCATGTTTCTGATCACCGTTTCATGCTCCTCCTATCTTTCAGACCGTTTCATGCTTCTCATATTTTTGACACCATTTGAAGCTCTTCATATTTATCACACCTTTTCAGGCTCCTCATGTTTTTGATCACTGTTTCCTGCTCCTCCTATTTTTCAGAACGTTACATGCTCCTCATATTTTTGACACCATTTGAAGCTCTTCATATTTTTCACACCTTTTCAGGCTCTTCATGTTTTTCCACACTGTTTCATGCAGCTTCTATTTTTCAGGCCGTTTCATGCTCCTCATATTTTTCACACCTTTTGAAGCTCTTCATATTGTTCACACCTTTTCAGGCTCTTCATGTTTTTCAACACCACTTCATGCTTCTCCTATTTTTCAGCCCGTTTCATGCTCCTCATGTATTTCACCCCTTTTGAAGCTCTTCATATTTTTTACACCTTTTCAGGCTCTTGATTTTATTCAACACCACTTCATGCTACTCCTCTTTTTCAGACCGTTTCATGCTCCTCATATTTTTGACACCTTTAGAAGCTCTTCATATTTTTAACACCTTTTCAGGCTCTTCATGTTTTTGAACACCGCTTCATGCTCCTCCTATATTCCAGACCGTTTCATGCTCATCTCATTTTTGACACCTTTTGAAGCTTTTCATATTTTTCACAACTCTTTAGGCTCTTCAGGTTTTTGAACAGCGCTTCATGCTCCTCATATTTTTCAGAGAGTTTCATGCTCCTAATGTATTTCACTCCTTTTGAAGCTCTTCATATTTTTCACACCTTTTCAGACTCTTCATGTTTTTCCACACCACTTCATGCTTCTTTTTTTTCAGCTCGTTTCATGCTCCTCATGTATTTCACACGTTTTGAAGCTCTACATATTTTTCACACGTTTTCACTCTCTTCATGTTTTTCAACACCATTTCATGCCGCATCTATTTTTCAGACCGTTTCATGCTCTTCATATTTTGGACACCTTTTGAAGCTTTTCATATTTTTCACACCTTTTCAGACTCTTCATGTTTTTCCACACCACTTCATGCTTCTCCTATTTGTCAGAACGTTACATGGTCCTCATGAATTTCACACCATTTGAAGCTCTTCATATTTTTCACACCTTTTCAGGCTCTTCATGTGTTTCCACACCACTTCATGCTTTTCATATTTTTCAGACCGTTTCATGCTCCTCATGTATTTCACAACTTTTGAAGCTCTTCATATTTTGCACATGTTTTCAGGCTCCTCATGTTTTGATCACCACTCATGATCCTCCATATTTTCAGACCGTTTCATGCTCTTCATATTTTTGACACCTTTTGAAGCTCTTCATATTTTTCACACCTTTTCAGGCTCTTCATGAATTTGAACACCGCTTCATGCTCCGCCTATTTTTCAGACCGTTTCATGCTTCTCATATTTTTGACACCATTTGAAGCTCTTCATATTGTTCACACCTTTTCAGGCTCTTCATGTTTTTGAACACCGCTCATGATCCTCCAAATTTTCAGACCGTTTCATGCTCGTCATATTTTTAACACCTTTTGAAGCTCATCATATTTTTCACAACTTTTCAGGCTCTTCATGTTTTTCCACACCACTTCATGCTTCTCATATTTTTCAGACCGTTTCATGCTCCTCATGAATTTCACACTTTTTGAAGCTCTTCATATTTTTCACACCTTTTTAGGCTTCTCATGTTTTTGATCCCCGTTTCATGCTCCTCCTATTTTTCAGACCGTTTCATGCTCTTCATATTTTTGACGCCTTTTGAAGCTCTTCATATTTTTCACACCTTTTCAGGCTCTTCATGTTTTCCACACCGTTTCATGCTGCTTCTATTTTTCAGGCCGTTTCATGCTGCTCATAATTTTCACACCTTTTGAAGCTCTTTATATTTTTCAAACCTTTTCAGGCTCTTCATGTTTTTGAACACCGTTTCATGCTCCCCTTTATTTAAGACCCTTTCATCCTCATCTCATTTTTGATACATTTTGAAGCTCTTCATATTTTTCACACGTTTTGAAGCTCTTCATATTTTTCACACTTTTTCAGGCTCTTCATGTTTTTGAACACCGCTTCATGTCCTCCTATTTTTCAGAACGTTTCATGCTCCTCCTGTATTTCACACCTTTTGAAGCTCTTTATATTTTTCAAACCTTTTCAGGCTCTTCATGTTTTTGAACACCGTTTCATGCTCCCCCTATTTTTCAGACCGTTTCATGCTCTTCATATTTTTGACACTTTTTGAATCTCTTCATATTTTTGACACCTTTTGAAGCTCTTCATATATTTCACACCTTTTCAGGCTCTTCATGTTTTCAACACCACTTCATGCTCCTCCTATTTTTCAGACCGTTTCATGCTCATCTAATTTTTGACACATTTTGAAGCTCTTCATATATTTCACACCTTTTGAAGCTCTTCATATTTTTCACATTTTTGAACCTCTTCATATTTTTCACAGTTTTTCAGGCTCTTCATGCTTTTCAACACCGCTCATGCTCCTCCTATTTTTCAGACCGTTTCATTCTCCTCATATTTTTGACGCCTTTTGAAGCTCTTCATGTTTTTCACACTTTTTCAGGCTCTTCATGTTCTCTAACACCGCTTCACACTCCTCCTATTTTTCAGACCGTTTCGTGCTCCTCCTATTCTTGACCGCTTTTGAAGCTCTTCATATTTTCACACCTTTTCAGGCTCTTCTTGTTTTTCAACACCGCTTCATGCTCCTCCTATTTTTCAGAGCGTTTCATGCTCCTCATATTTTTGACACCTTTTGAAGCTTTTCATATTTTTCACACTTTTCAGGCTCCTCATGTTTTTCAACACCATTTCATGCTCCTCCTATTTTTCAGACCGTTTCATGCTCCTCATCTTTCTGACACTTTTTGAAGCTCCTCATATTTTTCACACATTGTGAAGCTCTTCATATATTTCACACCATTTCAGGATCTTCATGTTTTTCAACACCACTTCATGCTCCTCCTATTTTTCAGACCGTTTCATTCTCCTCATATTTTTGACACCTTTTGAAGCTCTTCATATATTTCACACCTTTTCAGGCTCTTCATGTTTTTAACACCACTTCATGCTCCTCCTATTTTTCAGACTTTTTCCTGCTCATCGATTTTTGACACCTTTTGAAGCTCTTCATATTTTTCACACCTTTTGAAGCTCTTAATATTTTTCACACCTTTTCAGGCTCTTCATGTTTTTGAACACCGCTTCATGCTCCTCCTATTTTTCAACCCTTTCATGCTAATCTAATTTTTGACACCTTTTGAAGGTCTTCATATTTTTCACACCTTTTGAAGCTCTTCATATTTTTCACACCTTTTCAGGCTCTTCATGATTTTGAACACTGCTTCATGCTCCTCCCTTTTTTCAGACCATTTCATGCTCCTCATAATTTTGACACCTTTTGAAGCTCTTCATATTTTTCAAACCTTTTCAGGCTCTTCATGTTTTTGAACACCGCTTCATGCTCCTCCTATTTTTCAGACCGTATCATGCTCCTCATAGGTTTCACACCTTTTGAACCTCCTCATAATTTTCACACGTTTTCAGCCTCTTCATGTTTTTCAACACCACTTCATGCTCCTCCTGTATTTCAGAGAATTTCATGCTCCTCATGTATTTCACACCTTTTGAAGCTCTTCATATTTTTCACACCTTTTCAGGCTCTTCATGTTTTTCAACACAACTTCATGCTCCTCCTATTTTTCAGACCGTTTCATGCTCATCTCATTTTTGACACCTTTTGAAGCACTTCATATTTTTCACAGCTTTTGAAGCTCTTCATATTTCTCACACGTTTTCAGGCTGTTCATGTTTTTCAACACCACTTCTTGCCCCTCCTAAATTTCAGACCGTTTCATGCTCCTCATATTTTTGACACGTTTTGAAGCTCTTCATATTTTTCACACCTTTTCAGGATCTTCATGTTTTTGAACACCGTTTCATGCTGCTCCTATTTTTCAGACCGTTTAATACTCCTCATATTTTTGACATTTTTTGAAGCTCTTCATATTTTTCACACCTTTTCAGGCTCTTCATGTTTTTGAACACTGCTTCATGCTCCTCCTATTTTTCAGACCGTTTCATGCTCCTCATGTATTTCACACGTTTTGTAGCTCTTCATATTTTTCACAACTTTTCAGGCTCTTCATGTTTTTGAACACCGCTTCATGATCCTCCTATTTTTCAGAATGTTTCATGCTCCTCATATTTTTGACAACTTTTGAAGCTTTTCATATTTTTCACAACTTTTCAGGCTCTTCATGTTTTTGAACAGAGCTTCATGCTCCTCTTATTTTTCAGACCGTATCATACTCGTCATATTTTTCACACCTTTTGAACCTCTTCTTATTTTTCACACCTTTTCAGTCTCTTCATGTTTTTCAACACAACTTCATGCTCATCCTATTTTCCAGACCGTTTCATGTTCCTCATATTTTTGACACATTTTGAAGCTCTTCATATTTTTCACACCTTTTCAGGCTCTTCATGTTTTTCAACACCGCTTCATGCTCCTCCTCTTTTTCAGACCCTTTCATTCTCCTCATATTTTTGACACCTTTTGATGCTCTTCATATTTTTCACACCTTTTCAGACTCTTCATGATTTTCAAAACGGCTTCATGCTCCTCATATTTTCACTCCATTTCATGCTCATCTCATTTTTGACACCTTTTGAAGCTCCTCTACTTTTGACCCCTTTAGAAGCTCTTCATATTTTTGACAACTTTTCAGGCTCTTCATGTTTTCAACACCGCTTCATGCTCCCCCTAATTTTCAGACCGTTTCATGACACTCATATTTTTCGCACCTTTTGAAGCTCCTCGTATATTTCATTCCTTTTCAGACTCTTCATGATTTCCAACACCGCTTCATGCTCCTCATTTTTTTCACACCGTTTAATGCTCATCTTATTTTTGACACCTTTTGAAGCTCTTCATATTTTTGACACCTTTAGAAGCTCTTCATATTTTTTACACCTTTTCAGGCTCTTCATATTTTTCAACACCGCTTATTGCTCCTCCTATTTTTCAGACCGTTTCATGCTCATCTCATTTTTGACAATTTTTGAAGCTCTTCATATTTTTCACATATTTTGAAGCTCTTCATATTTTACACACCTTTTCAGGCTCTTCATGTTTTTCAACACCGCTTCATGCTCCTCCTATTTTTCAGACCGTTTCATGCTCCTCATATTTTTGACACCTTTGAAGCTCTTCATATTTTTCACACCTTTTCAGACTCTTCATGTTTTTCAACACTGCTTCATGCTCCTCCTATTTTTCAGACCGTTTCATGCTCCTCCTTTTTTTCAGACCGTTTCATTCTTCTCATATTTTGACACCTTTTGAAGCTCTTCATATTTTTCACAACTTTTCAGGCTCTTTATGTTTTTCAACACCGCTTCATGCTCCTCCACTTTGTCAGACCGTTTCATGCTCCTCATATTTTTGGCACCTTTTGAAGCTCTTCATATTTTTCACACCTTTTCAGGTCTTCATGTTTTTGAACACCATTTCATGCTCCTCCTATTTTTCAGACCGTTTCATGCTCCTCATATTTTTGACATCTTTTGAAGCTCTTCATATTTTTCACACCTTTTTATGCCCTTCATGTTTTTCATCAGTGTTTCATTCTCCTCCTATTTTTCAGACTGTTTCAGGCTACTCATATTTTTGACAACTTTTGAAGCTCCTCATATATTTCACACCTTTTCATGTTTTTGAACACCATTTCATGCTCCTCATATTTTTCACACCTTTTGAGGCTCTTCATATTTTGCACGCCTTTTCATGCTCTTCATGTTTTTCAACACCAATTCATCCTCTTCCTATTTTTTAGACCGTTTCATGCTCCTCATATTTTTCACACCTTTTCAGGCTCTTCATGTTTTTGAACACCGCTTCATTCTCCTCCTATTTTTCAGACCCTTTGATGATCTTCATATTTTTGACACCTTTTCATGCTCTTCATGTTCTTCATCACCGTTTCATTCTCCTCCTATTTTTCAGACCGTTTCAGGCTACTCATATTTTTCACACCTTTTGAAGCTCTTCATATTTTTCACACCTTTTCAGGCTCTTCAGGTTTTTCAACACCGCTTCATTCTACTCCTATATTTCAGACCGTTTCATGCTCCTCATATTTTTAACACCATGTGAAGCTCTTCATATTTTTCACAGCTTTTCAGGCTCTTCATGTTTTTGAAAACCATTTCTTGCTCCTCCTATTTTTCAGACCGTTTCATGCTCCTCATATTTGTGACACGTTTTGAAGCTCTTCATATTTTTAACACCTTTTCATGCTCTTCATGTTTTTGAACACCGTTTCATGCTCCTCCTATTTTTCAGACCGTTTCATGCTCCTCATATTTTTGACACCTTTTAAAGCTCTTCATATTTTTCACACCTTTTCAGGCTCTTCATGTTTTTCAATGCCACTTCATGCTTCTCCTATTTTTCAGACCGTTTCATGCTCCTCTCATTTCTGACACCTTTTGAAGCTCTTCATATATTTCACACATTTTCAGGCTCTTCATGTTTTTCAATGCCACTTCATGCTTCTCCTATTTTTCAGACCGTTTCATGCTCATCTCACTTTTGACACATTTTGAAGCTCTTCATATTTTCCACACCTTTTGAAGCTCTTCATATTTTTCAAACGTTTCCAGGCTCTTCATTTTTTTCAACACCGCTTCTTGCTCCTCCTATTTTTCAGATCGTTTCATGCTCCTCATATTTTTGACACCTTTTGAAGCTCTTCATATTTTTCACACCTTTTCAGGCTCTTCATGTCTTTGAACACCGTTTCATGCTGCTCCTATTTTTCAGATCGTTTCATGCTCCTCATATTTTTGACACATTTTGAAGCTCTTCATTTTTTTCACACCTTTTGAAGCTCTTCATATTTTTCACACCTTTTAAGGCTCTTCATGATTTTGAACACCACCTGATGCTCCTCCTCTTATTCATACCGTTTCATTCTCCTCATTATTTTTGACACCTTTTGAAGCTCTTCATATTTTTGAACACCTTTTGAAGCTCTTCATATTTTTCACACTTTTTCAGGCTCTTCATGTTTTTCCACACTGCTTCATGCTCCTCCTATTTTTCAGACCGTTTCATGCTCCTCATATTTTTGACAACTTTTGAAGCTATTCATATTTTTCAGACCTTTTCAGTCTCTTCATGTTTCTCAACACAACTTCATGCTCCTCCTGTTTTTCACACCGTTTCAGGATCCTCCTATTTTTGACACCTTTAGAAGCTCTTCATATTTTTCAGAGCTTTTCAGTCTCTTCATGTTTTTCTACACCACTTCATGCTCCTCCTATTTTTCATACCGTTTCATGCTCCTCTCATTTCTGACACCTTTTGAAGCTCTTCATATTTTTCACACCTTTTCAGGCTTTTCACGTTTTTCAACACCGCTTCATGCTCCTCCTATATTTCAGTCCAGTTCATGCTCCTCATATTTTTGACACCTTTTGAAGCTCTTCATATTTTTCACACATTTTCAGGCTCTTCATGTTTTTCAACACCGTTTCATGCTCCTCGTATTTTTCAGCCCGTTTCATGCTCCTCATATTTTTGACACCTTTTGAAGCTCTTCATATTTTTCACACCTTTTCAGTCTCTCCATGTTTCTCAACACCGCTTCATGCTCCTCCTATTTTTCAGACCGTTTCATGCTCCTCATATTTTTGACAACTTTTGAAGCTCTTCATATTTTTCACACATTTTCAGGCTCTCCATGTTTCTCAACACCGCTTCATGCTCCTCCTATTTTTCAGACCGTTTCATGCTCCTCATGTATTTCACACCTTTTGAAGCTCTTCATATTTTTCACACCTTTTCAAGCTCTTCATGTTTTTGAACACAGTTTCATGCTCTTCCTGTTTTTCAGACAGTTTCATGCTCCTCATATTTTTGACACATTTTGAAACTCTTCATATTTTTCACACCTTTTCCGGCTCTTCATGTTTTTGAACACCGCTTCATGCTCCTCCTATTTTTCAGACCGTTTCATGCTCCTCATCTATTTCACAGCTTTTGAAGCTCTTCATATTTTTTAAACCTTTTGAAGCTCTTCATATTTTTCACAGCTTTTCAGGCACTTCATGTTTTTGAACACCGTTTCATGCTCCTCCTATTTTTCAGACCGTTTCATGCTCCTCAAATTTTTGACACCTTTTGAAGCTCTTCATATATTTCACACGTTTTCAGGCTCTTCATGGTTTTCAACACCACTTCATGCTTCTTCTATTTTTCAGACCGTTTTATGCTCCTCGTATTTTTCACACCTTTTGAAGCTCTTCATATTTTTCACACCTTTTCAGACTCTTCATGTTTTTGAACACCGCTTCATGGTCCTCGTATTTTTCAGACCCTTTGATGCTCTTCATATTTTTGACACCTTTTGAAGCTCTTCATATATTTCACATCTTTTCAGGCTCTTAATGTTTTTCAACACCGCTTCATGCTTCTCCTATTTTTCAGACCGTTTCATGCTCCTCATATTTGTGACACGTTTTGAAGCTCTTCATATTTTTAACACCTTTTCATGCTCTTCATGTTTTTGAACACCGTTTCATGCTCCTCCTATTTTTCAGACCGTTTCATGCTCCCCATATTTTTGACACCTTTTAAAGCTCTTCATATTTTTCACACCTTTTCAGGCTCTTCATGTTTTTCAATGCCACTTCATGCTTCTCCTATTTTTCAGACCGTTTCATGCTCCTCTCATTTCTGACACCTTTTGAAGCTCTTCATATATTTCACACATTTTCAGGCTCTTCATGTTTTTCAATGCCACTTCATGCTTCTCCTATTTTTCAGACCGTTTCATGCTCATCTCACTTTTGACACATTTTGAAGCTCTTCATATTTTCCACACCTTTTGAAGCTCTTCATATTTTTCAAACGTTTCCAGGCTCTTCATTTTTTTCAACACCGCTTCTTGCTCCTCCTATTTTTCAGATCGTTTCATGCTCCTCATATTTTTGACACCTTTTGAAGCTCTTCATATTTTTCACACCTTTTCAGGCTCTTCATGTCTTTGAACACCGTTTCATGCTGCTCCTATTTTTCAGATCGTTTCATGCTCCTCATATTTTTGACACATTTTGAAGCTCTTCATTTTTTTCACACCTTTTGAAGCTCTTCATATTTTTCACACCTTTTAAGGCTCTTCATGATTTTGAACACCACCTGATGCTCCTCCTCTTATTCATACCGTTTCATTCTCCTCATTATTTTTGACACCTTTTGAAGCTCTTCATATTTTTGAACACCTTTTGAAGCTCTTCATATTTTTCACACTTTTTCAGGCTCTTCATGTTTTTCCACACTGCTTCATGCTCCTCCTATTTTTCAGACCGTTTCATGCTCCTCATATTTTTGACAACTTTTGAAGCTATTCATATTTTTCAGACCTTTTCAGTCTCTTCATGTTTCTCAACACAACTTCATGCTCCTCCTGTTTTTCACACCGTTTCAGGATCCTCCTATTTTTGACACCTTTAGAAGCTCTTCATATTATTCAGAGCTTTTCAGTCTCTTCATGTTTTTCTACACCACTTCATGCTCCTCCTATTTTTCATACCGTTTCATGCTCCTCTCATTTCTGACACCTTTTGAAGCTCTTCATATTTTTCACACCTTTTCAGGCTTTTCACGTTTTTCAACACCGCTTCATGCTCCTCCTATATTTCAGTCCAGTTCATGCTCCTCATATTTTTGACACCTTTTGAAGCTCTTCATATTTTTCACACATTTTCAGGCTCTTCATGTTTTTCAACACCGTTTCATGCTCCTCGTATTTTTCAGCCCGTTTCATGCTCCTCATATTTTTGACACCTTTTGAAGCTCTTCATATTTTTCACACCTTTTCAGTCTCTCCATGTTTCTCAACACCGCTTCATGCTCCTCCTATTTTTCAGACCGTTTCATGCTCCTCATGTATTTCACACCTTTTGAAGCTCTTCATATTTTTCACACCTTTTCAAGCTCTTCATGTTTTTGAACACAGTTTCATGCTCTTCCTGTTTTTCAGACAGTTTCATGCTCCTCATATTTTTGACACATTTTGAAACTCTTCATATTTTTCACACCTTTTCCGGCTCTTCATGTTTTTGAACACCGCTTCATGCTCCTCCTATTTTTCAGACCGTTTCATGCTCCTCATCTATTTCACAGCTTTTGAAGCTCTTCATATTTTTTAAACCTTTTGAAGCTCTTCATATTTTTCACAGCTTTTCAGGCACTTCATGTTTTTGAACACCGTTTCATGCTCCTCCTATTTTTCAGACCGTTTCATGCTCCTCAAATTTTTGACACCTTTTGAAGCTCTTCATATATTTCACACGTTTTCAGGCTCTTCATGGTTTTCAACACCACTTCATGCTTCTTCTATTTTTCAGACCGTTTTATGCTCCTCGTATTTTTCACACCTTTTGAAGCTCTTCATATTTTTCACACCTTTTCAGACTCTTCATGTTTTTGAACACCGCTTCATGGTCCTCGTATTTTTCAGACCCTTTGATGCTCTTCATATTTTTGACACCTTTTGAAGCTCTTCATATATTTCACATCTTTTCAGGCTCTTAATGTTTTTCAACACCGCTTCATGCTTCTCCTATTTTTCAGACCGATTCATGCTCCTCATATTTATGACGATTTTGAAGCTCCTCATATTTTTCACACCTTTTCAAGCTGTTCATGTTTTTCAACACCGTCTCATGCTCCTCCTATTTTTCAGACTGTTTCATGCTCCTCATATTTTTGACATCTTTTGAAGCTCTTCATATTTTTCACACCTTTTTATGCCCTTCATGTTTTTCATCAGTGTTTCATTCTCCTCCTATTTTTCAGACTATTTCAGGCTACTCATATTTTTGACAACTTTTGAAGCTCCTCATATATTTCACACCTTTTCATGTTTTTGAACACCATTTCATGCTCCTCATATTTTTCACACCTTTTGAGGCTCTTCATATTTTGCACGCCTTTTCATGCTCTTCATGTTTTTCAACACCAATTCATCCTCTTCCTATTTTTTAGACCGTTTCATGCTCCTCATATTTTTCACACCTTTTCAGGCTCTTCATGTTTTTGAACACCGCTTCATTCTCCTCCTATTTTTCAGACCCTTTGATGATCTTCATATTTTTGACACCTTTTCATGCTCTTCATGTTCTTCATCACCGTTTCATTCTACTCCTATATTTCAGACCGTTTCATGCTCCTCATATTTTTAACTCCATGTGAAGCTCTTCATATTTTTCACAGCTTTTCAGGCTCTTCATGTTTTTGAAAACCATTTCTTGCTCCTCCTATTTTCAGACCGTTTCATGCTCCTCATATTTTTGACACGTTTTGAAGCTCTTCATATTTTTCACACCTTTTCATGCTCTTCATGTTTTTGAACACCGTTTCATGCTCCTCCTATTTTTCAGACCGTTTCATGCTCCTCATATTTTTGACACCTTTTAAAGCTCTTCATATTTTTCACACCTTTTCAGGCTCTTCATGTTTTTCAAAGCCACTTCATGCTTCTCCTATTTTTCAGACCGTTTCATGCTTCTCTCATTTCTGACACCTTTTGAAGCTCTTCATATATTTCACACATTTTCAGGCTCTTCATATTTTTCAACACCACTTCATGCTCCTCTTATTTTTCAGACCGTTTCATGCTCCTCATGTAGTTCACACCTTTTGAAGCTCTTTATATTTTTCACACCTTTTTAGGCTCTTCATGTTTTTGAACACGATTTCAGGCTCCTCCTATTTTTCGGACTGTTTCATGCTCATCTCATTTTTGACACCTTTTGAAGTTCTTCATATTTTTCACACCTTTTGAATCTCTTCCTATTTCTCAAGCGTTTTCAGGCTCTTCATGTTTTTCAACACCCCTTCTTACTCATCCTATATTTCAGACCGTTTCATGCTTCTATCATTTCTGACACCTTTTGAAGCTCTTCATATATTTCACACATTTTCAGGCTCTTCATGTTTTTCAACACCACTTCATGCTCCTCAGATTTTTCAGACCGTTTCATGCTCATCTCACTTTTGACACATTTTGAAGCTCTTTATATTTTCCACACCTTTTGAAGCTCTTCATATTTTTCAAACGTTTCCAGGCTCTTCATTTTTTTCAAAACCGCTTCTTGCTCCTCCTATTTTTCAGATCGTTTCATGCTCCTCATATTTTTGACACCTTTTGAAGCTCTTCATATTTTTCACACCTTTTCAGGCTCTTCATGTCTTTGAACACCGTTTCATGCTGCTCCTATTTTTCTGATCGTTTCATGCTCCTCATATTTTTGACACATTTTGAAGCGCTTCATTTTTTTCACACCTTTTGAAGCTCTTCATATTTTTCACACCTTTTCACGCTCTTCAGGTTTTTCAACACCGCTTCATTCTACTCCTATATTTCAGACCGTTTCATGCTCCTCATATTTTTAACACCATGTGAAGCTCTTCATATTTTTCACAGCTTTTCAGGCTCTTCATGTTTTTGAAAACCATTTCTTGCTCCTCCTATTTTTCAGACCGTTTCATGCTCCGCATATTTTTGACACGTTTTGAAGCTCTTCATATTTTTCACACCTTTTCATGCTCTTCATGTTTTTGAACACCGTTTCATGCTGCTCCTATTTTTCAGATCGTTTCATGCTCCTCATATTTTTGACACATTTTGAAGCGCTTCATTTTTTTCACACCTTTTGAAGCTCTTCATATTTTTCACGCCTTTTCAGGCTCTTCATATTTTTCAACACCGTTTCATGCTGCTTCTATTTTTCAGACCGTTTCATGCTCCTCATATTTTTCACACCTTTTGAAGCTCTTTATATTTTTCACACCTTTTCAGGATCTTCATGTTTTGGAACACAGCTTCATGCTCATCGTATTTATCAGACCGTTTCATGCTCCTCATATATTTGACACCTTGTGAAGCTCTTTATATTTTTCACAGTTTTTCAGGCTCTTCATGATTTTCAACACCGTTTCATGTTATTCCTATTTTTCAGACCGTTTCATGCTCCTCATATTTTTGACACCTTTTAAAGCTCTTCATATTTTTCACACCTTTTCAGGCTCTTCATGTTTTTCAAAGCCACTTCATGCTTCTCCTATTTTTCAGACCGTTTCATGCTCCTCTCATTTCTGACACCTTTTGAAGCTCTTCATATATTTCACACATTTTCAGGCTCTTCATGTTTTTCAACACCACTTCATGCTCCTCTTATTTCTCAGACCGTTTCATGCTCCTCATGTATTTCACACCTTTTGAAGCTCTTTATATTTTTCACACCTTTTTAGGCTCTTCATGTTTTTGAACACGATTTCAGGCTCATCCTCTTTTTCGGACTGTTTCATGCTCATCTCAATTTTGACACCTTTTGAAGCTCTTCATATTTTTCACACCTTTTGAATCTCTTCATATTTTTCACACCTTTTCAGGCTCTTCATGTTTTTGAACACAGGTTGATGCTCCTCCTATTTTTCAGAACGTTTCATGCTCCTCATATTTTTGACACCTTTTGAAGCTCTTCATATTTTTCACATCTTTTCAGGCTCTTCATGTTTTTCAACACCGTTTCATGTTATTCCTATCTTTCAGACCGTTTCATGCTCATCTCATTTTTGACACCTTTTGAAGCTTTTCATATTTTTCACACCTTTTCAAGCTCTTCATATTTTTAAACACCACATGATGCTTCTCCTATTTTTCAGCCCATTTCATGCTCCTCATGTATTTCACACCTTTTGAAGCTCTTCATATTTTTCACAGCTTTTCAGGCTCTTCATGTTTTTCCACAGCACTTCATGCTTCTCTTATTTTTCAGCCCGTTTCATGCTCCTCATGTATTTCACACCTTTTGAAGTTCTTCATATTTTTCACACCTTTTCAGGCTCTTCATGTTTTTGATCACCATTTCATGTTCCTCCTATTTTTCAGACCGTTTCATGCTCCTCATATTTTTGACACCTTTTGAAGCTCTTCATATTTTTCACACCTTTTCAGGCTCTTCATGTTTTTGAACACCGCTTCATGATCCTCCTGTTTTTCAGACCGTTTCATGCTCTTCATATTTGTGAAACATTTTGAAGCTCTTCATATTTTTCACACCATTTCAGGCTCTTCATGTTTTTCACCACCACTTCATGCTCCTCCTATTTTTCAGACCGTATCATGCTCATCTCATTTTTGTCACCTTTGAAGCTCTTTATATTTTTCACACCTTTTGAAGCTCTTCATATTTTTCAACACCGTTTCATGCTGCTTCTATTTTTCAGACCGTTTCATGCTCCTCATATTTTTCACACCTTTTGAAGCTCTTCATATTTTTCACACCTTTTCAGGATCTTCATGTTTTGGAACACAGCTTCATGCTCATCCTATTTATCAGACCGTTTCATGCTCCTCATATTTTTGACACCTTTTGAAGCTCTTTATATTTTTCACAGTTTTTCAGGCTCTTCATGATTTTCAAAACCGTTTCATGTTATTCCTATTTTTCAGACCGTTTCATGCTCATCTCATTTTTGACACCTTTTGAAGCTCTTCATATTTTTCACACCTTTTCAGGCTCTTCATGTTTTTCAACACCACTTCATGCTCCTCCTAATTTTCAGACGGGTTCATGCTCATCTCATTTTTGACACCTTTTGAAGCTTTTCATATTTTTCACACCTTTTCAGGCTCTTCATGTTTTTGAACACAGGTTGATGCTCCTCCTATTTTTCAGAACGTTTCATGCTCCTCATATTTTTGACACCTTTTGAAGCTCTTCATATTTTTCACATCTTTTCAGGCTCTTCATGTTTTTCAACACCGCTTCATGATCCTCCTGTTTTTCAGACCGTTTCATGCTCTTCATATTTGTGAAACATTTTGAAGCTCTTCATATTTTTCACACCTTTTCAGTCTCTTCATGTTTTTCACCACCACTTCATGCTCTTCCTATTTTTCAGACCGTATCATGCTCATCTCATTTTTGTCACCTTTGAAGCTCTTTATAATTTTCACACCTTTTGAAGCTCTTCATATTTTTCACACGTTTTCAGGCTCTTCATATTTTTCAACACCGTTTCTTGCTGCTTCTATTTTTCAGACCGTTTCATGCTCCTCATATTTTTCACACATTTTGAAGCTCTTCATATTTTTCACACGTTTTCAGGATCTTCATGTTTTGGAACACAGCTTCATGCTCATCCTTTTTATCAGACCGTTTCATGCTCCTCATATTTTTGACACCTTTTGAAGCTCTTTATATTTTTCACATCTTTTCAGGCTCTTCATGTTTTTCAACACCGTTTCATGTTATTCCTATTTTTCAGACCGTTTCATGCTAATCTCATTTTTGACACCTTTTGAAGCTTTTCATATTTTTCACACCTTTTCAAGCTCTTCGTGTTTTTAAACACCACGTCATGCTTCTCCTATTTTTCAGCCCATTTCATGCTCCTCATGTATTTCACACCTTTTGAAGCCCTTCATATTTTTCACAGCTTTTCAGGCTCTTCATGTTTTTCCACAGCACTTCATGCTTCTCTTATTTTTCAGCCCGTTTCATGCTCCTCATGTATTTCACACCTTTTGAAGCTCTTCATATTTTTCACACCTTTTCAGGCTCTTCATGTTTTTGATCACCGTTTCATGCTCCTCCTATTTTTCAGACCGTTTCATGCTCCTCATATTTTTGACACCTTTTGAAGCTCTTCATATTTTTCACACCTTTTCAGGCTCTTCATGTTTTTGAACACCGCTTCATGATCCTCCTGTTTTTCAGACCGTTTCATGCTCTTCATATTTGTGAAACATTTTGAAGCTCTTCATATTTTTCACACCTTTTCAGGCTCTTCATGTTTTTCACCACCACTTCATGCTCCTCCTATTTTTCAGACCGTATCATGCTCATCTCATTTTTGTCACCTTTGAAGCTCTTTATATTTTTCACACCTTTTGAAGCTCTTCATATTTTTCAACACCGTTTCATGCTGCTTCTATTTTTCAGACCGTTTCATGCTCCTCATATTTTTCACACCTTTTGAAGCTCTTCATATTTTTCACACCTTTTCAGGATCTTCATGTTTTGGAACACAGCTTCATGCTCATCCTATTTATCAGACCGTTTCATGCCCCTCATATTTTTGACACCTTTTGAAGCTCTTTATATTTTTTCACAGTTTTTCAGGCTCTTCATGATTTTCAAAACCGTTTCATGTTATTCCTATTTTTCAGACCGTTTCATGCTCATCTCATTTTTGACACCTTTTGAAGCTCTTCATATTTTTCACACCTTTTCAGGCTCTTCATGTTTTTCAACACCACTTCATGCTCCTCCTAATTTTCAGACGGGTTCATGCTCATCTCATTTTTGACACCTTTTGAAGCTTTTCATATTTTTCACACCTTTTCAGGCTCTTCATGTTTTTGAACACAGGTTGATGCTCCTCCTATTTTTCAGAACGTTTCATGCTCCTCATATTTTTGACACCTTTTGAAGCTCTTCATATTTTTCACATCTTTTCAGGCTCTTCATGTTTTTCAACACCGCTTCATGATCCTCCTGCTTTTCAGACCGTTTCATGCTCTTCATATTTGTGAAACATTTTGAAGCTCTTCATATTTTTCGCACCTTTTCAGGCTCTTCATGTTTTTCACCACCACTTCATGCTCCTCCTATTTTTCAGACCGTATCATGCTCATCTCATTTTTGTCACCTTTGAAGCTCTTTATATTTTTCACACCTTTTGAAGCTCTTCATATTTTTCACACGTTTTCAGGCTCTTCATATTTTTCAACACCGTTTCATGCTGCTTCTATTTTTCAGACCGTTTCATGCTCCTCATATTTTTCACACCTTTTGAAACTCTTCATATTTTTCACACCTTTTCAGGATCTTCATGTTTTGGAACACAGCTTCATGCTCCTCCTATTTATCAGACCGTTTCATGCTCCTCATATTTTTGACACCTTTTGAAGCTCTTTTATTTTTCACAGTTTTTCAGGCTCTTCATGATTTTCAACACCGTTTCATGTTATTCCTATTTTTCAGACCGTTTAATGCTCATCTCATTTTTGACACCGTTTGAAGCTTTTCATATTTTTCACACGTTTTCAGGCTCTTCATGTTTTTCAACACCGTTTCATGCCCCTCCTATTTTTCAGACCGTTTCATGCTCCTTATATGTTTGTCTCCTTTTGAAGCTCTTCATATATTTCACACCTTTTGAAGCTCTTCATATTTTTCACACCTTTTCAGGCTCTTCATGGTTTTCAACAGCGATTCATGCTCCTACAGTTTTTCAGACCGCTTCATTATCATCTCATTTTTGACACCTTTTGAAGCTCTTCATATATTTCACACCTTTTCAGACTCTTCTTGTTTTTCAACACAGCTTCTTCCTCCTCCTATTTTTCAGACCGTTTCATGCTCCTCATATTTTTGACACCTCTTTAAGCTCTTCATATTTTTCAAACCTTTTGAAGCTCTTCATATTTTTCACACTTTTTCATGCTCTTAATGTTTTTCAACACTTCTTCATGCTCCTCCTGTTTTTCAGAGCGTTTCAAGCTCCTCATATATTTCACACCTTTTGAAGCTCTTCCTATTTTTCACACCTATTCAGGCTCTTCATGCTTTTGCACCCCGCTCCATGCTCCTCCTATTTTTCAGACCGTTTCATGCTCCTCGTATTTTTCAGACCGTTTCAGGGTGTCCATGTTTTTGAACACCACTTCATGCTTCTATTTTTCAGACCGTTTCATACACCTCATGAATTTCACACCTTTTGAACCTCTTCATATTTTTCACATTTTTGAAGCTCTTCATATATTTCACACCTTTTCAGTCTTTTCTTTTTTTTCAACACCACTTCATGCTCCGCCTATTTTTCAGACCGTTTCATGTTCATCTCATTTTTGCCACCTTTTGAAGCTCTTCATATTTTTCACACCTTTTGAAGCTCTTCATATTTTTCACACGTTTTCAGGCTCTTCATGTTTTTCAACACGGCCTATTGCTCCTCGTATTTTTCAGACCGTTTGATGCTCCTCATATTTTTGACACGTTTTGACGCTCTTCATATTTTTCAAACCTTTTCAGGCTCTTCATGTTTTTGAACACCGCTTCATGCTCCTCCTATTTTTCAAATCTTTTGAAGCTCATCATATTTGTCACACCTTTTCAGGCTCTTCATGTTTTTGAACACCACTTCATGCTCCTCCTATTTTTCAAACCATTTGAAGCTCTTCATATTTTTCACACCTTTTGAAGCTCTTCATATTTTTCACACCTTTTGAAGCTCTTCATATTTTTCACACGTTTTCAGTCTCTCCATGTTTCTCAACACCGCTTCATGCTCCTCCTATTTTTCAGACCGTTTCATGCTCCTCATATTTTTGACAACTTTTGAAGCTCTTCATATTTTTCACACATTTTCAGGCTCTCCATGTTTCTCAACACCGCTTCATGCTCCTCCTATTTTTCAGACCGTTTCATGCTCCTCATGTATTTCACACCTTTTGAAGCTCTTCATATTTTTCACACCTTTTCAAGCTCTTCATGTTTTTGAACACAGTTTCATGCTCTTCCTGTTTTTCAGACAGTTTCATGCTCCTCATATTTTTGACACATTTTGAAACTCTTCATATTTTTCACACCTTTTCCGGCTCTTCATGTTTTTGAACACCACTTCATGCTCCTATTTTTCAGACCGTTTCATGCTCCTCATCTATTTCACAGCTTTTGAAGCTCTTCATATTTTTTAAACCTTTTGAAGCTCTTCATATTTTTCACAGCTTTTCAGGCACTTCATGTTTTTGAACACCGTTTCATGCTCCTCCTATTTTTCAGACCGTTTCATGCTCCTCAAATTTTTGACACCTTTTGAAGCTCTTCATATATTTCACACGTTTTCAGGCTCTTCATGGTTTTCAACACCACTTCATGCTTCTTCTATTTTTCAGACCGTTTTATGCTCCTCGTATTTTTCACACCTTTTGAAGCTCTTCATATTTTTCACACCTTTTCAGACTCTTCATGTTTTTGTACACCGCTTCATGGTCCTCGTATTTTTCAGACCCTTTGATGCTCTTCATATTTTTGACACCTTTTGAAGCTCTTCATATATTTCACATCTTTTCAGGCTCTTAATGTTTTTCAACACCGCTTCATGCTTCTCCTATTTTTCAGACCGATTCATGCTCCTCATATTTATGACGATTTTGAAGCTCCTCATATTTTTCACACCTTTTCAAGCTGTTCATGTTTTTCAACACCGTCTCATGCTCCTCCTATTTTTCAGACTGTTTCATGCTCCTCATGTTTTTGACATCTTTTGAAGCTCTTCATATTTTTCACACCTTTTTATGCCCTTCATGATTTTCATCAGTGTTTCATTCTCCTCCTATTTTTCAGACTGTTTCAGGCTACTCATATTTTTGACAACTTTTGAAGCTCCTCATATATTTCACACCTTTTCATGTTTTTGAACACCATTTCATGCTCCTCATATTTTTCACTCCTTTTGAGGCTCTTCATATTTTGCACGCCTTTTCATGCTCTTCATGTTTTTCAACACCAATTCATCCTCTTCCTATTTTTTAGACCGTTTCATGCTCCTCATATTTTTCACACCTTTTCAGGCTCTTCATGTTTTTGAACACCGCTTCATTCTCCTCCTATTTTTCAGACCCTTTGATGATCTTCATATTTTTGACACCTTTTCATGCTCTTCATGTTCTTCATCACCGTTTCATTCTACTCCTATATTTCAGACCGTTTCATGCTCCTCATATTTTTAACACCATGTGAAGCTCTTCATATTTTTCACAGCTTTTCAGGCTCTTCATGTTTTTGAAAACCATTTCTTGCTCCTCCTATTTTCAGACCGTTTCATGCTCCTCATATTTTTGACACGTTTTGAAGCTCTTCATATTTTTCACACCTTTTCATGCTCTTCATGTTTTTGAACACCGTTTCATGCTCCTCCTATTTTTCAGACCGTTTCATGCTCCTCATATTTTTGACACCTTTTAAAGCTCTTCATATTTTTCACACCTTTTCAGGCTCTTCATGTTTTTCAAAGCCACTTCATGCTTCTCCTATTTTTCAGACCGTTTCATGCTTCTCTCATTTCTGACACCTTTTGAAGCTCTTCATATATTTCACACATTTTCAGGCTCTTCATATTTTTCAACACCACTTCATGCTCCTCTTATTTTTCAGACCGTTTCATGCTCCTCATGTAGTTCACACCTTTTGAAGCTCTTTATATTTTTCACACCTTTTTAGGCTCTTCATGTTTTTGAACACGATTTCAGGCTCATCCTATTTTTCGGACTGTTTCATGCTCATCTCAATTTTGACACCTTTTGAAGCTCTTCATATTTTTCACACCTTTTGAATCTCTTCATATTTCTCAAGCGTTTTCAGGCTCTTCATGTTTTTCAACACCCCTTCTTGCTCTTCCTATTTTTCAGACCGTTTCATGCTTCTCTCATTTCTGACACCTTTTGAAGCTCTTCATATATTTCACACATTTTCAGGCTCTTCATGTTTTTCAACACCACTTCATGCTCCTCCTATTTTTCAGACCGTTTCATGCTCCTCATGTATTTCACACCTTTTGAAGCTCTTTATATTTTTCACACCTTTTTAGGCTCTTCATGTTTTTGAACACGATTTCAGGCTCCTCCTATTTTTCGGACTGTTTCATGCTCATCTCATTTTTGACACCTTTTGAAGTTCTTCATATTTTTCACACCTTTTGAATCTCTTCCTATTTCTCAAGCGTTTTCAGGCTCTTCATGTTTTTCAACACCCCTTCTTACTCATCCTATATTTCAGACCGTTTCATGCTTCTATCATTTCTGACACCTTTTGAAGCTCTTCATATATTTCACACATTTTCAGGCTCTTCATGTTTTTCAACACCACTTCATGCTCCTCAGATTTTTCAGACCGTTTCATGCTCATCTCACTTTTGACACATTTTGAAGCTCTTTATATTTTCCACACCTTTTGAAGCTCTTCATATTTTTCAAACGTTTCCAGGCTCTTCATTTTTTTCAAAACCGCTTCTTGCTCCTCCTATTTTTCAGATCGTTTCATGCTCCTCATATTTTTGACACCTTTTGAAGCTCTTCATATTTTTCACACCTTTTCAGGCTCTTCATGTCTTTGAACACCGTTTCATGCTGCTCCTATTTTTCTGATCGTTTCATGCTCCTCATATTTTTGACACATTTTGAAGCGCTTCATTTTTTTCACACCTTTTGAAGCTCTTCATATTTTTCACACCTTTTCACGCTCTTCAGGTTTTTCAACACCGCTTCATTCTACTCCTATATTTCAGACCGTTTCATGCTCCTCATATTTTTAACACCATGTGAAGCTCTTCATATTTTTCACAGCTTTTCAGGCTCTTCATGTTTTTGAAAACCATTTCTTGCTCCTCCTATTTTTCAGACCGTTTCATGCTCCGCATATTTTTGACACGTTTTGAAGCTCTTCATATTTTTCACACCTTTTCATGCTCTTCATGTTTTTGAACACCGTTTCATGCTGCTCCTATTTTTCAGATCGTTTCATGCTCCTCATATTTTTGACACATTTTGAAGCGCTTCATTTTTTTCACACCTTTTGAAGCTCTTCATATTTTTCACGCCTTTTCAGGCTCTTCATATTTTTCAACACCGTTTCATGCTGCTTCTATTTTTCAGACCGTTTCATGCTCCTCATATTTTTCACACCTTTTGAAGCTCTTTATATTTTTCACACCTTTTCAGGATCTTCATGTTTTGGAACACAGCTTCATGCTCATCGTATTTATCAGACCGTTTCATGCTCCTCATATATTTGACACCTTGTGAAGCTCTTTATATTTTTCACAGTTTTTCAGGCTCTTCATGATTTTCAACACCGTTTCATGTTATTCCTATTTTTCAGACCGTTTCATGCTCCTCATATTTTTGACACCTTTTAAAGCTCTTCATATTTTTCACACCTTTTCAGGCTCTTCATGTTTTTCAAAGCCACTTCATGCTTCTCCTATTTTTCAGACCGTTTCATGCTCCTCTCATTTCTGACACCTTTTGAAGCTCTTCATATATTTCACACATTTTCAGGCTCTTCATGTTTTTCAACACCACTTCATGCTCCTCTTATTTTGCAGACCGTTTCATGCTCCTCATGTATTTCACACCTTTTGAAGCTCTTTATATTTTTCACACCTTTTTAGGCTCTTCATGTTTTTGAACACGATTTCAGGCTCATCCTCTTTTTCGGACTGTTTCATGCTCATCTCAATTTTGACACCTTTTGAAGCTCTTCATATTTTTCACACCTTTTGAATCTCTTCATATTTTTCACACCTTTTCAGGCTCTTCATGCTTTTGAACACAGGTTGATGCTCCTCCTATTTTTCAGAACGTTTCATGCTCCTCATATTTTTGACACCTTTTGAAGCTCTTCATATTTTTCACATCTTTTCAGGCTCTTCATGTTTTTCAACACCGTTTCATGTTATTCCTATCTTTCAGACCGTTTCATGCTCATCTCATTTTTGACACCTTTTGAAGCTTTTCATATTTTTCACACCTTTTCAAGCTCTTCATATTTTTAAACACCACATGATGCTTCTCCTATTTTTCAGCCCATTTCATGCTCCTCATGTATTTCACACCTTTTGAAGCTCTTCATATTTTTCACAGCTTTTCAGGCTCTTCGTGTTTTTCCACAGCACTTCATGCTTCTCTTATTTTTCAGCCCGTTTCATGCTCCTCATGTATTTCACACCTTTTGAAGCTCTTCATATTTTTCACAGCTTTTCAGGCTCTTCATGTTTTTCCACAGCACTTCATGCTTCTCTTATTTTTCAGCCCGTTTCATGCTCCTCATATTTTTGACACCTTTTGAAGCTCTTCATATTTTTCACACCTTTTCAGGCTCTTCATGTTTTTGAACACCGCTTCATGATCCTCCTGTTTTTCAGACCGTTTCATGCTCTTCATATTTGTGAAACATTTTGAAGCTCTTCATATTTTTCACACCATTTCAGGCTCTTCATGTTTTTCACCACCACTTCATGCTCCTCCTATTTTTCAGACCGTATCATGCTCATCTCATTTTTGTCACCTTTGAAGCTCTTTATATTTTTCACACCTTTTGAAGCTCTTCATATTTTTCAACACCGTTTCATGCTGCTTCTATTTTTCAGACCGTTTCATGCTCCTCATATTTTTCACACCTTTTGAAGCTCTTCATATTTTTCACACCTTTTCAGGATCTTCATGTTTTGGAACACAGCTTCATGCTCATCCTATTTATCAGACCGTTTCATGCTCCTCATATTTTTGACACCTTTTGAAGCTCTTTATATTTTTCACAGTTTTTCAGGCTCTTCATGATTTTCAAAACCGTTTCATGTTATTCCTATTTTTCAGACCGTTTCATGCTCATCTCATTTTTGACACCTTTTGAAGCTCTTCATATTTTTCACACCTTTTCAGGCTCTTCATGTTTTTCAACACCACTTCATGCTCCTCCTAATTTTCAGACGGGTTCATGCTCATCTCATTTTTGACACCTTTTGAAGCTTTTCATATTTTTCACACCTTTTCAGGCTCTTCATGTTTTTGAACACAGGTTGATGCTCCTCCTATTTTTCAGAACGTTTCATGCTCCTCATATTTTTGACACCTTTTGAAGCTCTTCATATTTTTCACATCTTTTCAGGCTCTTCATGTTTTTCAACACCGCTTCATGATCCTCCTGTTTTTCAGACCGTTTCATGCTCTTCATATTTGTGAAACATTTTGAAGCTCTTCATATTTTTCACACCTTTTCAGTCTCTTCATGTTTTTCACCACCACTTCATGCTCTTCCTATTTTTCAGACCGTATCATGCTCATCTCATTTTTGTCACCTTTGAAGCTCTTTATAATTTTCACACCTTTTGAAGCTCTTCATATTTTTCACACGTTTT
Organism: Dama dama; assembly: GCF_033118175.1. Taxonomy (NCBI): domain Eukaryota; kingdom Metazoa; phylum Chordata; class Mammalia; order Artiodactyla; family Cervidae; genus Dama; species Dama dama. Next base: position 1,711,220 of record NW_026870928.1, on the reverse strand, counting down.
CAGGCTCTTCATATTTTTCAACACCGTTTCTTGCTGCTTCTATTTTTCAGACCGTTTCATGCTCCTCATATTTTTCACACATTTTGAAGCTCTTCATATTTTTCACACGTTTTCAGGATCTTCATGTTTTGGAACACAGCTTCATGCTCATCCTTTTTATCAGACCGTTTCATGCTCCTCATATTTTTGACACCTTTTGAAGCTCTTTATATTTTTCACATCTTTTCAGGCTCTTCATGTTTTTCAACACCGTTTCATGTTATTCCTATTTTTCAGACCGTTTCATGCTAATCTCATTTTTGACACCTTTTGAAGCTTTTCATATTTTTCACACCTTTTCAAGCTCTTCGTGTTTTTAAACACCACGTCATGCTTCTCCTATTTTTCAGCCCATTTCATGCTCCTCATGTATTTCACACCTTTTGAAGCCCTTCATATTTTTCACAGCTTTTCAGGCTCTTCATGTTTTTCCACAGCACTTCATGCTTCTCTTATTTTTCAGCCCGTTTCATGCTCCTCATGTATTTCACACCTTTTGAAGCTCTTCATATTTTTCACACCTTTTCAGGCTCTTCATGTTTTTGATCACCGTTTCATGCTCCTCCTATTTTTCAGACCGTTTCATGCTCCTCATATTTTTGACACCTTTTGAAGCTCTTCATATTTTTCACACCTTTTCAGGCTCTTCATGTTTTTGAACACCGCTTCATGATCCTCCTGTTTTTCAGACCGTTTCATGCTCTTCATATTTGTGAAACATTTTGAAGCTCTTCATATTTTTCACACCATTTCAGGCTCTTCATGTTTTTCACCACCACTTCATGCTCCTCCTATTTTTCAGACCGTATCATGCTCATCTCATTTTTGTCACCTTTGAAGCTCTTTATATTTTTCACACCTTTTGAAGCTCTTCATATTTTTCAACACCGTTTCATGCTGCTTCTATTTTTCAGACCGTTTCATGCTCCTCATATTTTTCACACCTTTTGAAGCTCTTCATATTTTTCACACCTTTTCAGGATCTTCATGTTTTGGAACACAGCTTCATGCTCATCCTATTTATCAGACCGTTTCATGCTCCTCATATTTTTGACACCTTTTGAAGCTCTTTGTATTTTTCACAGTTTTTCAGGCTCTTCATGATTTTCAAAACCGTTTCATGTTATTCCTATTTTTCAGACCGTTTCATGCTCATCTCATTTTTGACACCTTTTGAAGCTCTTCATATTTTTCACACCTTTTCAGGCTCTTCATGTTTTTCAACACCACTTCATGCTCCTCCTAATTTTCAGACGGGTTCATGCTCATCTCATTTTTGACACCTTTTGAAGCTTTTCATATTTTTCACACCTTTTCAGGCTCTTCATGTTTTTGAACACAGGTTGATGCTCCTCCTATTTTTCAGAACGTTTCATGCTCCTCATATTTTTGACACCTTTTGAAGCTCTTCATAATTTTCACATCTTTTCAGGCTCTTCATGTTTTTCAACACTGCTTCATGATCCTCCTGCTTTTCAGACCGTTTCATGCTCTTCATATTTGTGAAACATTTTGAAGCTCTTCATATTTTTCGCACCTTTTCAGGCTCTTCATGTTTTTCACCACCACTTCATGCTCCTCCTATTTTTCAGACCGTATCATGCTCATCTCATTTTTGTCACCTTTGAAGCTCTTTATATTTTTCACACCTTTTGAAGCTCTTCATATTTTTCACACGTTTTCAGGCTCTTCATATTTTTCAACACCGTTTCATGCTGCTTCTATTTTTCAGACCGTTTCATGCTCCTCATATTTTTCACACCTTTTGAAACTCTTCATATTTTTCACACCTTTTCAGGATCTTCATGTTTTGGAACACAGCTTCATGCTCCTCCTATTTATCAGACCGTTTCATGCTCCTTATATGTTTGTCTCCTTTTGAAGCTCTTCATATATTTCACACCTTTTGAAGCTCTTCATATTTTTCACACCTTTTCAGGCTCTTCATGGTTTTCAACAGCGATTCATGCTCCTACAGTTTTTCAGACCGCTTCATTATCATCTCATTTTTGACACCTTTTGAAGCTCTTCATATATTTCACACCTTTTCAGACTCTTCTTGTTTTTCAACACAGCTTCTTCCTCCTCCTATTTTTCAGACCGTTTCATGCTCCTCATATTTTTGACACCTCTTTAAGCTCTTCATACTTTTCAAACCTTTTGAAGCTCTTCATATTTTTCACACTTTTTCATGCTCTTAATGTTTTTCAACACTTCTTCATGCTCCTCCTGTTTTTCAGAGCGTTTCAAGCTCCTCATATATTTCACACCTTTTGAAGCTCTTCCTATTTTTCACACCTTTTCAGGCTCTTCATGCTTTTGCACACCGCTCCATGCTCCTCCTCTTTTTCAGACCGTTTCATGCTCCTCGTATTTTTCAGACCGTTTCAGGGTGTCCATGTTTTTGAACACCACTTCATGCTTCTATTTTTCAGACCGTTTCATACACCTCATGAATTTCACACCTTTTGAACCTCTTCATATTTTTCACATTTTTGAAGCTCTTCATATATTTCACACCTTTTCAGTCTTTTCTTTTTTTTCAACACCACTTCATGCTCCGCCTATTTTTCAGACCGTTTCATGTTCATCTCATTTTTGCCACCTTTTGAAGCTCTTCATATTTTTCACACCTTTTGAAGCTCTTCATATTTTTCACACGTTTTCAGGCTCTTCATGTTTTTCAACACGGCCTATTGCTCCTCGTATTTTTCAGACCGTTTGATGCTCCTCATATTTTTGACACGTTTTGACGCTCTTCATATTTTTCAAACCTTTTCAGGCTCTTCATGTTTTTGAACACCGCTTCATGCTCCTCCTATTTTTCAAATCTTTTGAAGCTCATCATATTTGTCACACCTTTTCAGGCTCTTCATGTTTTTGAACACCACTTCATGCTCCTCCTATTTTTCAAACCATTTGAAGCTCTTCATATTTTTCACACCTTTTGAAGCTCTTCATATTTTTCACACCTTTTGAAGCTCTTCATATTTTTCACACGTTTTCAGTCTCTTCATATTTTTCATCACCGCTTCATGCTCCTACTATTTTTCAGACCGTTTTATGCTCCTCGTATTTTTCACAGCTTTTAAAGCTCTTCATATTTTTCACACATTTTCAGGCTCTCAAGTTTTTGAACACAGCTTCATGCTCCTCCTATTTTTCAGACCGTTTAATGCTCCTCATGTATTTCACACCTTTTGAAGCTCTTCCTATTTTTCACACCTTTCAGGCTCTTCATGTTTTTGAAAACCGTTTCTTGCTTCTCCTATTTTTCAGACCGTTTCATGCTCCTCATATTTTTGACACGTTTTGAAGCTCTTCGTATTTTTCACACCTTTTCAGAATCTTCATGTTTATCAACACCGCTTCATGCTCTTCATATTTTTCAGACCGTTTTATGCTCATATCATTTTTGACACCTTGTCAACTCTTCATATTTTTCACACCTTTTGAAACTCTTCATATTTTTCACAAGTTTTCAGGCTCTTCATGTTTTTCAACACCGCTTCATGCTCCTCCTATTTTTCAGACCGTTTCATGCTCCTCATATTTTTGACACCTTTTGAATCTCTTCATATATTTCACACCTTTTCAGGCTCTTCATGTTTTTGAACACCGCTTCATGCTCCTCCTATTTTTCAGACCGTTTCATGCTCCTCATGTATTTCACACCTTTTGAATCTCTTCATATTTTTCACACGTGTTCAGTCTCTTCATGTGTTTCAACACTGTTTCATGCTCCTCCTATTTTTCAGACTGTTTCATGCTCCTCATATTTTGACACGTTTTGAGGCTCTTCATATATTTCACACCTTTTCAGGCCCTTCATGTTTTTGAAGACCATTTATGTTCCTCCTATTTTTCAGACCGTTTCATGCTCCTAATATTTTTGACACCTTTTGAAGCCCTTCATATCTTTCACACCTTTTCAGGCTGTTCATTTTTTTGAACACCGCTTCATGCTCCTTTTATTTTTCAGACCGTTTCTTGCTCCTCATATTTTTGACAACTTTTGAAGTTCTTCATATTTTTCGCACCTTTTCAGGCTCTTCATGTTTTTGAACACCTCTTCATGCTCCTCTTCTTTTTCAGGCCGTTTCATGCTCCTCATTTTTTTCACACCTTTTGAAGCTCTTCATATTTTTCACACCTTTTCAGGCCCTTCATGTTTTGAACACCTTTTCATGCTCCTCCTATTTTTCTGACCATTTCATGCTCGTCATATTTTTGACACCTTTTGAAGCTCCTCATATTTTTCACACCTTTAGAAGCTCTTCTTATATTTCACACTTTTTCAAGCTCTTCATGTTTTCCAAACCGCTTCATGCTCCTCCTATTTTTCAGACCGTCTCATGTTCATCTCATTTTTGACAGCTTTTAAAGCTCATCATATTTTTCACACCTTTTGAAGCTCTTCATATATTTCACACCTTTTCAAGCTCTTCATCTTTTCCACACCGCTTCATGCTCCTCCTATTTTTCAGACTGTCTCATGCTCCTCATGTATTTCACACCTTTTCAAGCTCTTCATATTTACACACATTTTGAGGCTCTTCATGAATTTCAATACCACTTCATGCTCCTCCTATTGTTGAGACCGTTTCATGTTCCTCATATATTTGACACCTTTTGAAGCTCTTCATATTTTTCACACCTTTTGAAACTCTTCTTATTTTTCACACGTTTTCAGTCTCTAAATGTTTTTCAACACCGCTTCATGTTCCTCCTATTTTTCAGACCGTTTCATGCTCCTCATATTTTTGACACGTTTTGAGGCTTTTCATATATTTCACACCTTTTCAGGCCCTTCATGTTTTTGAACACCGTTTTATGTTCCTACTATTTTTCAGACCGTTTCATGCTCCTCATAATTTGACACCTTTTGAAGCTCCTCATATTTTTCACACATTTTCAGTCTCTTCATTTTTTTGAACAGCGCTTCATGCTCCTCCTATTTTTCAGACCGTTTCAGGCTACTCATATTTTTGACACCTTTTGAAGCTCTTCATATTTTTCAATACCTTTTCAGGCTCTTCATGTTTCTCACCACCGCTTCATGCTCCTCCTATTTTTCAGAACGTTTCATGCTCCTCTAATTTCTGACACCTTTTGAAGCTCTTCATATATTTCACACCTTTTCAGGCTCTTCATGTTTTTCAACACCGCTTCATGCTCCTCCTATTTTTCAAACCGTTTCATGCTCATCTCATTTTTGACACCTTCTGAAGCTCTTCATATTTTTCACACCTTTTGAAGCTCTTCATATTTTTCACACCTTTTCAGTCTCTTCATGTTTTTCGACACAGCTTCATGCTCCTTCTATTTTTCAAACCGTTTCATGCTTCTCATGTATTTCACACCTTTTGAAGCTCATCATATTTTTCAAACGTTTTCAGGCTCTTCATTTTTTGAACACCATTCATGCTCCTGCTATTTTTCAGACCATCTCATGCTCCTTATATTTTTGACACATTTTGAATCTCTTCATATTTTTCACACCTTTTAAGGCTCTTCATGTTTTTCAACACCGCTTCATGCTCCTCCTATTTTTCAGACCGTTTCATGCTCCTCTTGTATTTCACACGTTTTGAAGCTCTTCATATTTTTCACACATTTTCAGGCTCTTCATGTTTTTCAACACCGCTTCATTCTCTTCCTATTTTTCAGACAATTTCATGCTCCTCATAGTTTTGATACCATTCGAAGCTCTTCATATTTTTGACACCTTTTCATGCTCTTCATGTTATTCAACACCGCTTCATGCTCCTACTATTTTTCAGAACATTTCATGCTCCTCCTATTTTTCAGACCGTTTCATGCCCCTCATATTTTTGACACCTTTTGAAGCTCTTCATGTATTTCACAACATTTCAGGCTCTTCATGTTTTTCAACACCGCTTCATGCTCCTCCAATTTTCAGACCGTTTCATGCTCCTTATATTTTTGACAGCTTCTGAAGCTCTTCATATTTTTCACACCTTTCACGCTCATCATGTTTTTCAACACCACTTCATGCTCCTCCTAATTTTCAGAACGTTTCATGCTCCTCCTATTTTTGCCACCTTTTGAAGCTCTTCATATTTTTCACACCTTTTCAGGCTCTTCATGTTTTTGAACACGGTTTCATGCTCCTCCTATTTTTCAGACCGTTTCATGCTCCTCATGTATTTCACACCTTCTGAAGCTCTTCATATTTTTCACACGTTTTGAAGCTCTTCATATTTTTACACGTTTTCAGGCTCTTCATGTTTTTCACAACCGCTTCATCCTCCTCCTATTTTTCAAACCGTTTCATGCTCCTCGTATTTTTGACACGTTTGAGGCTCCTCATATTTTTCACACCTTTTCAGGCTCTGCATGTTTTTGAACACCGTTTCATGATCCTCCTATTTTTCATACCGTTTCATGCTCCTCATGTATTTCACACCTTCTGGAGCTCTTCATATTTTTCACACGTTTTGAAGCTCTTCATATTTTTCACACCTTTTTAGGCTCTTCATGTTTCTCAACACCGCTTCATGATCCTCCTATTTTTCAGACCGTTTCATTCTCCTCATTTTTTTGAAACCTTTTGAAGCTCTTCATATTTTTTACACCTTTTCAGTCTCTTCATGTTTTTCAACACAGCTTTATTCTCTTTCTATTTTTCAAACCGTTTCATGCCTCTCATGTATTTCACACGTTTTGAACCTCTCATATTTTTCACACCTTTTCAGGCTCTTCATGTTTTTGAACACCGTTTCATGCTCCTCCTGTTTTTCAGACCGTTTCATGCTCATTTAATTTTTGAGAGCTTTTGAAGCTCTTGATATTTTTCACATCTTTTGAAACTCTTCATATTTTTCACAAGTTTTCAGGCTCTTAATGTTTTTCAACACCGCTTCATGCTCCTCCTATTTTTCAGACCGTCTCATGCTCCTCATATTTTTGACACCTTTTGAATCTCTTCATATATTTCACACCTTTTCAGGCTCTTCATGTTTTTGAACACCGCTTCATGCTCCTCCTATTTTTCAGACCGTTTCATGCTCCTCATGTATTTCACACCTTTTGAATCTCTTCATATTTTTCACACGTGTTCAGTCTCTTCATGTGTTTCAACACTGTTTCATGCTCCTCCTATTTTTCAGACTGTTTCATGCTCCTCATATTTTGACACGTTTTGAGGCTCTTCATATATTTCACACCTTTTCAGGCCCTTCATGTTTTTGAAGACCATTTATGTTCCTCCTATTTTTCAGACCGTTTCATGCTCCTAATATTTTTGACACCTTTTGAAGCCCTTCATATCTTTCACACCTTTTCAGGCTCTTCATTTTTTTGAACACCGCTTCATGCTCCTTTTATTTTTCAGACCGTTTCTTGCTCCTCATATTTTTGACAACTTTTGAAGTTCTTCATATTTTTCGCACTTTTTCAGGCTCTTCATGTTTTTGAACACCTCTTCATGCTCCTCTTCTTTTTCAGACCGTTTCATGCTCCTCATATTTTTCACACCTTTTGAAGCTCTTCATATTTTTCACACCTTTTCAGGCCCTTCATGTTTTGAACACCGTTTCATGCTCCTCCTATTTTTCTGACCATTTCATGCTCGTCATATTTTTGACACCTTTTGAAGCTCCTCATATTTTTCACACCTTTAGAAGCTCTTCATATATTTCACGCTTTTTCAAGCTCTTCATGTTTTCCAAACCGCTTCATGCTCCTCCTATTTTTCAGACCGTCTCATGTTCATCTCATTTTTGACAGCTTTTAAAGCTCATCATATTTTTCACACCTTTTGAAGCTCTTCATATATTTCACACCTTTTCAAGCTCTTCATGTTTTCCACACCGCTTCATGCTCCTCCTATTTTTCAGACTGTCTCATGCTCCTCATGTATTTCACACCTTTTCAAGCTCTTCATATTTACACACATTTAGAGGCTCTTCATGAATTTCAATACCACTTCATGCTCCTCCTATTGTTGAGACCGTTTCATGTTCCTCATATATTTGACACCTTTTGAAGCTCTTCATATTTTTCACACCTTTTGAAACTCTTCTTATTTTTCACACGTTTTCAGTCTCTAAATGTTTTTCAACACCGCTTCATGTTCCTCCTATTTTTCAGACCGTTTCATGCTCCTCATATTTTTGACACGTTTTGAGGCTTTTCATATATTTCACACCTTTTCAGGCCCTTCATGTTTTTGAACACCGTTTTATGTTCCTCCTATTTTTCAGACGGGTTCATGCTCATCTCATTTTTGACACCTTTTGAAGATTTTCATATTTTTCACACCTTTTCAGGCTCTTCATGTATTTCAACACTGCTTCATGCTCCTCCTATTTTTCAGACGGGTTCATGCTCATCTCATTTTTGACACCTTTTGAAGCTTTTCATATTTTTCACACCTTTTAAGGCTCTTCATGTTTTTGAACACAGGTTGATGCTCCTCCTATTTTTCAGAACGTTTCATGCTCCTCATATTTTTGACACCTTTTGAAGCTCTTCATATTTTTCACATCTTTTCAGGCTCTTCATGTTTTTCAACACCGTTTCATGATCCTCCTATTTTTCAGACCGTTTCATGCTCATCTCATTTTTGACACCTTTTGAAGCTTTTCATATTTTTCACACATTTTCAGGCTCTTCATATTTTTAAACACCACTTCATGCTTCTCCTATTTTTCAGCCCATTTCATGCTCCTCATATATTTCACAGCTTTTGATGCTCTTCATATTTTTCACAGCTTTTCAGGCTCTTCATGTTTTTCCACAGCACTTCATGCTTCTCTTATTTTTCAGCCCGTTTCATGCTCCTCATGTATTTCACACCTTTTGAAGCTCTTCATATTTTTCACACCTTTTCAGGCTCTTCATGTTTTTGATCACCGTTTCATGCTCCTCCTATTTTTCAGACCGTTTCATGCTCCTCATATTTTTGACACCTTTTGAAGCTCTTCATATTTTTCACACCTTTTCAGGCTCTTTATGTTTTTGAACACCGCTTCATGATCCTCCTGTTTTCCAGACCATTTCATGCTCTTCATATCTGTGAAACATTTTGAAGCTCTTCATATTTTTCACACATTTTCAATCTCTTCATGTTTTTCACCACCAATTCATGCTCCTCCTATTTTTCAGACCGTATCATGCTCATCTCATTTTTGTCACCTTTGAAGCTCTTTATAATTTTCACACCTTTTGAAGCTCTTCATATTTTTGACACGTTTTCAGGCTCTTCATATTTTTCAACAACGTTTCATGCTGCTTCTATTTTTCAGACCGTTTCATGCTCCTCATATTTTTCACACCTTTTGAAGCTCTTCATATTTTTTACACCTTTTCAGTCTCTTCATGTTTTTCAACACAGCTTTATTCTCTTTCTATTTTTCAAACCGTTTCATGCCTCTCATGTATTTCACACGTTTTGAACCTCTCATATTTTTCACACCTTTTCAGGCTCTTCATGTTTTTGAACACCGTTTCATGCTCCTCCTGTTTTTCAGACCGTTTCATGCTCATTTAATTTTTGAGAGCTTTTGAAGCTCTTGATATTTTTCACATCTTTTGAAACTCTTCATATTTTTCACAAGTTTTCAGGCTCTTAATGTTTTTCAACACCGCTTCATGCTCCTCCTATTTTTCAGACCGTCTCATGCTCCTCATATTTTTGACACCTTTTGAATCTCTTCATATATTTCACACATTTTCAGGCTCTTCATGTTTTTGAACACCGCTTCATGCTCCTCCTATTTTTCAGACCGTTTCATGCTCCTCATGTATTTCACACCTTTTGAATCTCTTCATATTTTTCACACGTGTTCAGTCTCTTCATGTGTTTCAACACTGTTTCATGCTCCTCCTATTTTTCAGACTGTTTCATGCTCCTCATATTTTGACACGTTTTGAGGCTCTTCATATATTTCACACCTTTTCAGGCCCTTCATGTTTTTGAAGACCATTTATGTTCCTCCTATTTTTCAGACCGTTTCATGCTCCTAATATTTTTGACACCTTTTGAAGCCCTTCATATCTTTCACACCTTTTCAGGCTCTTCATTTTTTTGAACACCGCTTCATGCTCCTTTTATTTTTCAGACCGTTTCTTGCTCCTCATATTTTTGACAACTTTTGAAGTTCTTCATATTTTTCGCACTTTTTCAGGCTCTTCATGTTTTTGAACACCTCTTCATGCTCCTCTTCTTTTTCAGACCGTTTCATGCTCCTCATATTTTTCACACCTTTTGAAGCTCTTCATATTTTTCACACCTTTTCAGGCCCTTCATGTTTTGAACACCGTTTCATGCTCCTCCTATTTTTCTGACCATTTCATGCTCGTCATATTTTTGACACCTTTTGAAGCTCCTCATATTTTTCACACCTTTAGAAGCTCTTCATATATTTCACGCTTTTTCAAGCTCTTCATGTTTTCCAAACCGCTTCATGCTCCTCCTATTTTTCAGACCGTCTCATGTTCATCTCATTTTTGACAGCTTTTAAAGCTCATCATATTTTTCACACCTTTTGAAGCTCTTCATATATTTCACACCTTTTCAAGCTCTTCATGTTTTCCACACCGCTTCATGCTCCTCCTATTTTTCAGACTGTCTCATGCTCCTCATGTATTTCACACCTTTTCAAGCTCTTCATATTTACACACATTTAGAGGCTCTTCATGAATTTCAATACCACTTCATGCTCCTCCTATTGTTGAGACCGTTTCATGTTCCTCATATATTTGACACCTTTTGAAGCTCTTCATATTTTTCACACCTTTTGAAACTCTTCTTATTTTTCACACGTTTTCAGTCTCTAAATGTTTTTCAACACCGCTTCATGTTCCTCCTATTTTTCAGACCGTTTCATGCTCCTCATATTTTTGACACGTTTTGAGGCTTTTCATATATTTCACACCTTTTCAGGCCCTTCATGTTTTTGAACACCGTTTTATGTTCCTCCTATTTTTCAGACGGGTTCATGCTCATCTCATTTTTGACACCTTTTGAAGATTTTCATATTTTTCACACCTTTTCAGGCTCTTCATGTATTTCAACACTGCTTCATGCTCCTCCTATTTTTCAGACGGGTTCATGCTCATCTCATTTTTGACACCTTTTGAAGCTTTTCATATTTTTCACACCTTTTAAGGCTCTTCATGTTTTTGAACACAGGTTGATGCTCCTCCTATTTTTCAGAACGTTTCATGCTCCTCATATTTTTGACACCTTTTGAAGCTCTTCATATTTTTCACATCTTTTCAGGCTCTTCATGTTTTTCAACACCGTTTCATGATCCTCCTATTTTTCAGACCGTTTCATGCTCATCTCATTTTTGACACCTTTTGAAGCTTTTCATATTTTTCACACATTTTCAGGCTCTTCATATTTTTAAACACCACTTCATGCTTCTCCTATTTTTCAGCTCATTTCATGCTCCTCATATATTTCACAGCTTTTGATGCTCTTCATATTTTTCACAGCTTTTCAGGCTCTTCATGTTTTTCCACAGCACTTCATGCTTCTCTTATTTTTCAGCCCGTTTCATGCTCCTCATGTATTTCACACCTTTTGAAGCTCTTCATATTTTTCACACCTTTTCAGGCTCTTCATGTTTTTGATCACCGTTTCATGCTCCTCCTATTTTTCAGACCGTTTCATGCTCCTCATATTTTTGACACCTTTTGAAGCTCTTCATATTTTTCACACCTTTTCAGGCTCTTCATGTTTTTGAACACCACTTCATGATCCTCCTGTTTTCCAGACCATTTCATGCTCTTCATATTTGTGAAACATTTTGAAGCTCTTCATATTTTTCACAGCTTTTCAGGCTCTTCATATTTTTCACCACCACTTCATGCTCCTCCTATATTTCAGACCGTATCAAGCTCATCTCATTTTTGTTCCCTTTGAAGCTCTTTATAATTTTCACACCTTTTGAAGCTCTTCATATTTTTCACACGTTTTCAGGCTCTTCATATTTTTCAACACCGTTTCATGCTGCTTCTATTTTTCAGACCGTTTCATGCTCCTCATATTTTTCACACCTTTTGAAGCTCTTCATATTTTTCACACCTTTTCAGGCTCTTCATGTTTTTGAACACAGGTTGATGCTCCTCCTATTTTTCAGAACGTTTCATGCTCCTCATATTTTTGACACCTTTTGAAGCTCTTCATATTTTTCACATCTTTTCAGGCTCTTCATGTTTTTCAACACCGTTTCATGATCCTCCTATCTTTCAGACCGTTTCATGCTCATCTCATTTTTGACACCTTTTGAAGCTTTTCATATTTTTCACATCTTTTTAGGCTCTTCATGTTTTTAAACACCACTTCATGCTTCTCCTATTTTCAGCCCATTTCATGCTCCTCATGTATTTCACACCTTTTGAAGCTCTTCATATTTTTCACAGCTTTTCAGGCTCTTCATGTTTTTCCACAGCACTTCATGCTTCTCTTATTTTTGAGCCCGTTTCATGCTCCTCATGTATTTCACACCTTTTGAAGCTCTTCATATTTTTCACACCTTTTCAGGATCTTCATGTTTTGGAACACAGCTTCATGCTCCTCCTATTTATCAGACCGTTTCATGCTCCTCATATTTTTGACACCTTTTGAAGCTCTTTATATTTTTCACAGTTTTTCAGGCTCTTCATGATTTTCAACACCGTTTCATGTTATTCCTATTTTTCAGACCGTTTAATGCTCATCTCATTTTTGACACCGTTTGAAGCTTTTCATATTTTTCACACGTTTTCAGGCTTTTCATGTTTTTCAACACCATTTCATGCTCCTCCTATTTTTCAGACCGTTTCATGCTCCTTATATGTTTGTCTCCTTTTGAAGCTCTTCATATATTTCACACCTTTTGAAGCTCTTCATATTTTTCACACCTTTTCAGGCTCTTCATGGTTTTCAACAGCGATTCATGCTCCTCCAGTTTTTCAGACCGCTTCATTATCATCTCATTTTTGACACCTTTTGAAGCTCTTCATATATTTCACACCTTTTCAGACTCTTCTTGTTTTTCAACACAGCTTCTTGCTCCTCCTATTTTTCAGACCGTTTCATGCTCCTCATATTTTTGACACCTCTTTAAGCTCTTCATATTTTTCACACCTTTTGAAGCTCTTCATATTTTTCACACTTTTTCATGCTCTTCATGTTTTTCAACACTTCTTCATGCTCCTCCTGTTTTTCAGAGCGTTTCAAGCTCCTCATATATTTCACACCTTTTGAAGCTCTTCCTATTTTTCACACCTTTTCAGGCTCTTCATGCTTTTGAACACCGCTCCATGCTCCTCCTATTTTTCAGACCGTTTCATGCTCCTCGTATTTTTCAGACCGTTTCAGGGTGTTCATGTTTTTGAACACCACTTCATGCTCCTATTTTTCAGACCGTTTCATACACCTCATGAATTTCACACCTTTTGAACCTCTTCATATTTTTCACATTTTTGAAGCTCTTCATATATTTCACACCTTTTCAGTCTCTTCTATTTTTTCAACACCACTTCATGCTCCGCCTATTTCTCAGACCGTTTCGTGTTCATCTCATTTTTGCCACCTTTTGAAGCTCTTCATATTTTTCACACCTTTTGAAGCTCTTCATATTTTTCACACGTTTTCAGGCTTTTCATGTTTTTCAACACCGCCTCATGCTCCTCGTATTTTTCAGACCGTTTGAAGCTCCTCATATTTTTGACACGTTTTGACGCTCTTCATATTTTTCAAACCTTTTCAGGCTCTTCATGTTTTTGAACACCGCTTCATGCTCCTCCTATTTTTCAAACCTTTTGAAGCTCATCATATTTGTCACACCTTTTCAGGCTCTTCATGTTTTTGAACAGCGCTTCATGCTCCTCCTATTTTTCAAAGCATTTGAAGCTCTTCATATTTTTCACACCTTTTCAGGCTCTTCATGTTTTTCACCGCCACTTCATGCTCCTCCTATTTTTCAGACCGTATCATGCTCATCTCATTTTTGTCACCTTTGAAGCTCTTTATATTTTTCACACCTTTTGAAGCTCTTCATATTTTTCACACGTTTTCAGGCTCTTCATATTTTTCAACACCGTTTCATGCTGCTTCTATTTTTCAGACCGTTTCATGCTCCTCATATTTTTCACACCTTTTGAAGCTCTTCATATTTTTCACACCTTTTCAGGATCTTCATGTTTTGGAACACAGCTTCATGCTCATCCTATTTATCAGACCGTTTCATGCTCCTCATAATTTTGACACCTTTTGAAGATCTTCATAATTTTCACACATTTTCAGGCTCTTCATGTGTTTGAACACCGCTTCATGTTCCTCCTAATTTTCAGACCGTTTCATGCTCCTCATATTTTTGACACCTTTTGAAGCTCTTCATATTTTTCATACTTTTTGAAGCTCTTCATGTTTTTGAACACAGCTTCATGCTCCTTGTATTATTCAGATCGTTTCATGCTCCTCATATTTTTGACACTTTTTGAGCTCTTCATATTTTTCAAACCTTTTCAGGCTCTTCATGTTTTCAAACTCTGCTTCATGCTCCTCCAATTTTTCAAACCGTTTCATGATCCTCATGTATTTCACAACATTGAACCTCTTCATATTTTTCACACATTTTCATGCTCTTCAAGATTTTCAACATCACTTCATGCTCCTACTTTTTTGCAGACCGTTTCATGCTCCTCATATTTTTGACACCTTTTGAAGCTCTTCATATTTCTCACACCTTGTCAGGCTCTTCATGTCTTTCAACACCGCTTCATGCTCCTCCTATTTTTCAGACGGGTTCATGCTCATCTCATTTTTCACACCTTTTGAAGCTCTTCATATTTTTCACACCTTTTCAGGATCTTCATGTTTTGGAACACAGCTTCATGCTCATCCTATTTATCAGACCGTTTCATGCTCCTCATATTTTTGACACCTTTTGAAGCTCTTTATATTTTTCACAGTTTTTCAGGCTCTTCATGATTTTCAACACCGTTTCATGTTAATCCTATTTTTCAGACCGTTTCATGCTTATCTCATTTTTGACACCTTTTGAAGCTTTTCATATTTTTCACACCTTTTCAAGCTCTTCGTATTTTTAAACACCACTTCATGCTTCTCCTATTTTTCAGCCCATTTCATGCTCCTCATGTATTTCACACCTTTTGAAGCTCTTCATATTTTTCACAGCTTTTCAGGCTCTTCATGTTTTTCCACAGCACTTCATGCTTCTCTTATTTTTCAGCCCGTTTCATGCTCCTCATGTATTTCACACCTTTTGAAGCTCTTCATATTTTTCACACCTTTTCAGGCTCTTCATGTTTTTGATCACCGTTTCATGCTCCTCCTATTTTTCAGCCCGTTTCATGCTCCTCATGTATTTCACACCTTTTGAAGCTCTTCATATTTTTCACACCTTTTCAGGCTCTTCATGTTTTTGAACACCGCTTCATGATCCTCCTGTTTTTCAGACCGTTTCATGCTCTTCATATTTGTGAAACATTTTGAAGCTCTTCATATTTTTCACAGCTTTTCAGGCTCTTCATATTTTTCACCACCACTTCATGCTCCTCCTATATTTCAGACCTTATCATGCTCCTCATATTTTTCACACCTTTCGAAGCTCTTCATATTTTTCTCAACTTTTCAGGCTCTTCATGTTTTTCAACACCACTTCATGCTCCTCCTATTTTTCAGACCGTTTCGTGCTCCTCATATTTTTGACACCTTTTGAAGCTCTTCATATTTTTCATACCTTTTGAAGCTCTTCATATTTTTCACACGTTTTCAGGCTCTTCATGTTTTTCAACACCGCTTCATGTTTCTCCTCTTTTTCAGACCTTTTCATGCTCCTCGTATTTTTGAACACCTTTTGAAGCTTTTCATATTTTTCACAACTTTTCAGGCTCTTCATGTTTTTGAACACCACTTCATGCTCCTCCTATTTTTCAGACAGTTTCATGCTCCTCATGTATTTCCCACCTTTTGAAGCTCTTCATATTTTTCACACCTTTTCAGGCTCTTCATGTTTTTCAACACAACTTCATGCATCTCCTATTTTTCGGACCGTTTCATGCTCCTCATGATTTTCACACCTTTTGAAGCTCTTCATATTTTCACACCTATTCAGGCTCTTCATGTTTTTGAACACCGCTTCATGCTCCTCCTTTTTTCAGACCGTTTCATTCTCCTCATATATTTCACACCTTTTGAAGCTCTTCATATTTTTCACATCTTTTCAGGCTCTTCATGTTTTTCAACACCGTTTCATGATCCTCCTATCTTTCAGACCGTTTCATGCTCATCTCATTTTTGACACCTTTTGAAGCTTTTCATATTTTTCACATCTTTTCAGGCTCTTCATGTTTTTAAACACCACTTCATGCTTCTCCTATTTTCAGCCCATTTCATGCTCCTCATGTATTTCACACCTTTTGAAGCTCTTCATATTTTTCACAGCTTTTCAGGCTCTTCATGTTTTTCCACAGCACTTCATGCTTCTCTTATTTTTGAGCCCGTTTCATGCTCCTCATGTATTTCACACCTTTTGAAGCTCTTCATATTTTTCACACCTTTTCAGGATCTTCATGTTTTGGAACACAGCTTCATGCTCCTCCTATTTATCAGACCGTTTCATGCTCCTCATATTTTTGACACCTTTTGAAGCTCTTTATTTTTCACAGTTTTTCAGGCTCTTCATGATTTTCAACACCGTTTCATGTCATTCCTATTTTTCAGACCGTTTAATGCTCATCTCATTTTTGACACCGTTTGAAGCTTTTCATATTTTTCACACGTTTTCAGGCTCTTCATGTTTTTCAACACCGTTTCATGCTCCTCCTATTTTTCAGACCGTTTCATGCTCCTTATATGTTTGTCTCCTTTTGAAGCTCTTCATATATTTCACACCTTTTGAAGCTCTTCATATTTTTCACACCTTTTCAGGCTCTTCATGGTTTTCAACAGCGATTCATGCTCCTCCAGTTTTTCAGACCGCTTCATTATCATCTCATTTTTGACACCTTTTGAAGCTCTTCATATATTTCACACCTTTTCAGACTCTTCTTGTTTTTCAACACAGCTTCTTGCTCCTCCTATTTTTCAGACCGTTTCATGCTCCTCATATTTTTGACACCTCTTTAAGCTCTTCATATTTTTCACACCTTTTGAAGCTCTTCATATTTTTCACACTTTTTCATGCTCTTCATGTTTTTCAACACTTCTTCATGCTCCTCCTGTTTTTCAGAGCGTTTCAAGCTCCTCATATATTTCACACCTTTTGAAGCTCTTCCTATTTTTCACACCTTTTCAGGCTCTTCATGCTTTTGAACACCGCTCCATGCTCCTCCTATTTTTCAGACCGTTTCATGCTCCTTGTATTTTTCAGACCGTTTCAGGGTGTTCATGTTTTTGAACACCACTTCATGCTCCTATTTTTCAGACCGTTTCATACACCTCATGAATTTCACACCTTTTGAACCTCTTCATATTTTTCACATTTTTGAAGCTCTTCATATATTTCACACCTTTTCAGTCTCTTCTATTTTTTCAACACCACTTCATGCTCCGCCTATTTCTCAGACCGTTTCGTGTTCATCTCATTTTTGCCACCTTTTGAAGCTCTTCATATTTTTCACACCTTTTGAAGCTCTTCATATTTTTCACACGTTTTCAGGCTCTTCATGTTTTTCAACACCGCCTCATGCTCCTCGTATTTTTCAGACCGTTTGATGCTCCTCATATTTTTGACACGTTTTGACGCTCTTCATATTTTTCAAACCTTTTCAGGCTCTTCATGTTTTTGAACACCGCTTCATGCTCCTCCTATTTTTCAAACCTTTTGAAGCTCATCATATTTGTCACACCTTTTCAGGCTCTTCATGTTTTTGAACACCGCTTCATGCTCCTCCTATTTTTCAAAGCATTTGAAGCTCTTCATATTTTTCACACCTTTTCAGGCTCTTCATGTTTTTCACCGCCACTTCATGCTCCTCCTATTTTTCAGACCGTATCATGCTCATCTCATTTTTGTCACCTTTGAAGCTCTTTATATTTTTCACACCTTTTGAAGCTCTTCATATTTTTCACACGTTTTCAGGCTCTTCATATTTTTCAACACCGTTTCATGCTGCTTCTATTTTTCAGACCGTTTCATGCTCCTCATATTTTTCACACCTTTTGAAGCTCTTCATGTTTTTCACACCTTTTCAGGCTCTTCATGTTTTTCAACACCGTTTCATGCTGCTTCTATTTTTCAGACCGTTTCATGCTCCTCATATTTTTCAAAGCTTTTGAAGCTCTTCATATTTTTCACACCTTTTCAGGCTCTTCATGTTTTTCAACACCGTTTCATGCTCCTCCTATTTTTCAAACCGTTTCATGTTCCCCATTTTTTGACACCTTTTGAAGATCTTCATAATTTTCACACATTTTCAGGCTCTTCATGTGTTTGAACACCGCTTCATGTTCTTCCTATTTTTCAGACCGTTTCATGCTCCTCATATTTTTTACACCTTTTGAAGCTCTTCATATTTTTCATACCTTTTGAAGCTCTTCATGTTTTTGATCACTGCTTCATGCTCCTCATATTTTTCAGATCGTTTCATGCTCCTCATATTTTTGACACTTTTTGAGCTCTTCATATTTTTCAAACCTTTTCACGCTCTTCATGTTTTCGAACTCTGCTTCATGCTCCTCCAATTTTTCAAACCGTTTCATGACACTCATTTATTTCACAACTTTGAACCTCTTCATATTTTTCACACCTTTTCATGCTCTTCAAGTTTTTCAACATCACTTCATGCTCCTACTTTTTTGCAGACCGTTTCATGCTCCTCATATTTTTGACACCTTTTGAAGCTCTTCATATTTCTCAAACATTTTCAGGCTCTTCATGTCTTTCAACACCGCTTCATGCTCCTCCTATTTTTCAGACGGGTTCATGCTCATCTCATTTTTGACACCTTTTGAAGCTTTTCATATTTTTCACACCTTTTCAGGCTCTTCATGTTTTTGAACACAGATTGGTGCGCCTCCTATTTTTCAGAACGTTTCATGCTCCTCATATTTTTGACACCTTTTGAAGCTCTTCATATTTCTCACACCTTTTCAGGCTCTTCATGTCTTTCAACACCACTTCATGCTCCTCCTATTTTTCAGACCGTTTCATGCTCATCTCAATTTTGACACCTTTTGAAGCTCTTCATATTTTTCACACATTTTCAGGCTCTTCATGTTTTTCAACACTGTTTCATGCTCCTCCTATATTTCTGACCGTTTCATGCTCCTCATATTTTTGACACATTCTGAAGATCTTCATATTTTTCACATCTTTTCAGACTCTTCATGTTTTTGATCACGGTTTCATGCTCCTCCTAATTTTCAGACCGTTTCCTGCTGCTCATATTTTTGACACCTTTTGAAGCTCTTCACATTTTTCACACCATTTCAGGCTCTTCATGTTTTTCAACACCGCTTCCTGATCCTCCTATATTTCAGACCGTTTCATGCTCCTCATATTTTTTACACGGTTTTAAGCTCTTCGTATTTTTCACACCTTTTCAGGCTCTTCATGTTTTTGAACACTGCTTCATGCTCCTCATATTTTTCAGATCGTTTCCTGCTCCTCATATTTTTGACACCTTGTGACGCTCTTCATATTTTTCACACCTTTTCAGGCTCTTCATGCTTTTGAACACCGCTCCATGCTCCTCCTATTTTTCAGACCGTTTCATGCTCCTCATATTTTTCAGACCGTTTCAGGGTGTCCATGTTTTTGAACACCATTTCATGCGCCTCCTAAATTTCAGACAGTTTCATGCTCCTCATAATTTTGACATGTTTTGAAGCTCTTCATATTTTTCACAACTTTTCAGGCTCTTCATGTTTTTGAACACTGTTTCATGCTCCTCCTATTTTTCAGACCGTTTCATGCTCCTCATTTTTGACACCGTTGAAGCTCTTCATAATTTTCACACCTTTTCATGCTTCTCATGTTTTTGAACACCGCTTCATGATCCTCATATTTTTCAGATCGTTTCATGCTCCTCATATTTTTGACACCTTTTGACGCTCTTCATATTTTTCACACCTTTTCAGGCTCTTCATGTTTTTGAACACCACTTCATACTTCTATTATTTTCAGACCGTCTAATGCTCCTCATGTAGTTCACACCTTTTGACGCTCTTCATATTTTTCAAACCTTTTCAGGCTCTTCATTTTTTTCAACACCGTTTCATGCTCCTCCTATATTTCTGACCGTTTCATGCTCCTCATATTTTTGACACATTCTGAAGATCTTCATATTTTTCACATCTTTTCAGACTCTTCATGTTTTTGATCACCGTTTCATGCTCCTCCTAATTTTCAGACCGTTTCCTGCTGTTCATATTTTTGACACCTTTTGAAGCTCTTCACATTTTTCACACCATTTCAGGCTCTTCATGTTTTTCAACACCGCTTCCTGATTCTCCTATATTTCAGACCGTTTCATGCTCCTCATATTTTTGACACGTTTTGAAGCTCTTCGTATTTTTCACACCTTTTCAGACTCTTCATGTTTTTCAACACCGCTTCATGCTCCTCCTATTTTTCAGAACGTTTCATGCTCCTCATATTTTTGACACGTTTTGACGCTCTTCATATTTTTCACACCTTTTCAGGCTCTTCATGTTTTGATCACCGTTTCATGATCCTCCTATTTTTCAGACCGTTTCATGCTCCTCATATTTTTGACGCCTTTTGAAGCTCTTCACATTTTTCACACCTTTTCAGGCTCTTCATGTTTTTCAACACCGCTTCATCCTCCTCCTATATTTCAGACCGTTTCATGCTCCTCATATTTTTGAGACGTTTTGAAGCTCTTCGTATTTTTCACACCTTTTCAGACTCTTCAAGTTTTTCAACACCGCTTCATGTTCCTCCTATTTTTCAGACCGTTTCATGCTCAACTCTTTTTTTGACACCTTTTGAAGCTCTTCATATTTTTCATACCTTTTGAAGCTCTTCATGTTTTTGAACACCGCTTCATGCTCCTCCTATTTTTCAAACCTTTTGAAGCTCATCATATTTGTCACACCTTTTCAGGCTCTTCATGTTTTTGAACACCGCTTCATGCTCCTCCTATTTTTCAAACTATTTGAAGCTCTTCATATTTTTCACACCTTTTCAGGCTCTTCATATTTTTCATCACCGCATCATGCTCCTACTATTTTTCAGACCGTTTTATGCTCCTCGTATTTTTCACACCTTTTAAAGCTCTTCATATTTTTCACACATTTTCAGGCTCTCAAGTTTTTGAACACAGCTTCATGCTCCTCCTATTTTTCAGACACTTTAATGCTCCTCATGTATTTCACACCTTTTGAAGCTCTTCCTATTTTTCACAACTTTCAGGCTCTTCATGTTTTTGAAAACCGTTTCATGCTCCTCCTATTTTTCAGACCGTTTCATGCTCCTCATATTTTTTACACCTTTGAAGCTCTTCATATTTTTCACACCTTTTCAGGCTCCTCATGTTTTTGAACACCGCTTCCTGATCCTCCTATATTTCAGACCGTTTCATGCTCCTCATATTTTTGACACGTTTCGAAGCTCTTCGTATTTTTCACACCTTTTCAGAATCTTCATGTTTTTCAACACCGCTTCATGCTCTTCCTATTTTTCAGACCGTTTTATGCTCATATCATTTTTGACACCTTGTCAAGCTCTTCATATTTTTCACACCTTTTGAAGCTCTTCATATATTTCACACCTTTTCAGGCTCTTCATGTTTTTCAACACCGCTTCATGCTCCTCCTATTTTTCAGACCGTTTCATGCTCCTCATATTTTTGACACCTTTTGAAGCTCTTCATATTTTTCACACCTTTCAGGCTCTTCATATTTTTCAAACCTTTTGAAGCTCTTCATATTTTTCACACTTATTCAGGCTCTTCATGTTTTGAACACCGCTTCATGCTCCTCCTATTTTTCAGACCGTTTCATGCTCCTCATATTTTTGAAACATTTTGAAGCTCTTCATATTTTTCACACCTTTTCAGGCTCTTCATGTTTTTGAACACCGTTTCATGCTGCTCCTATTTTTCAGACTGTTTCATGCTCCTCATATTTTTGACACCTTTTGAAGCTCTTCGTATTTTTCAAACCTTTTCAGGCTCTTCATGTTTTTGAAAACCACCTCATCCTCCTCCTATTTTTCACACCTTTTGAAGCTCTTCATATTTTTCAAACCTTTTCAGGCTCTTCAAGTTTTTCAACACCGCTTCCTGCTCCTCCTATCTTTCAGACCGTTTCATGCTCCTCATGTTTTTCACACCTTTTGAAGCTCTTCATATTATTCACACCTTTTCAGGCTCTTCATTTTTTTGAACAGCGTTTCATGCTCCTCCTATTTTTCAGACCGTTTCATCCTCCTCCTATTTTTGACACCTTTGCAAGCTCTTCACATTTTTCACACATTTTCAGGCTTTTCATTTTTTTCAACACCGATTCATGATCCTCCTATTTTTCAGACCGTTTCATTCTCCTCATATTTTTGACAACTTTTGAAGCTCTTCATATTTTTCACACCTTTTCAGGCTCTTCATGTTTTTCAGCACTACTTCATCCTCCTCCTATATTTCAGACTGTATCATGCTCCTCATATTTTTGACACCTTTCGAAGCTCTTCATATTTTTAACAACTTTTCAGGCTCTTCATGTTTTTCAACACCGCTTCATGCTCCTCCTATTTTTCAGACCGTTTCGTGCTCCTCATATTTTTGACACCTTATGAAGCTCTTCATATTTTTCATACCTTTTGAAGCTCTTCATATTTTTCACACGTTTTCAGGCTCTTCATGTTTTTCAACACCGCTTCATGCTTCTCCTCTTTTTCAGACCGTTTCATGCTCCTCATATTTTTGAACACCTTTTGAATCTTTTCAAATTTTTCACAACTTTTCAGGCTCTCCATGTTTTTGAACACCACTTCATGCTCCTCCTATTTTTCAGACCGTATCATGCTCCTCATGTTTTTCACACTTTTTGAACCTCTTCATATTTTTCACACATTTTCAGGCTCTTCATGTTTTTGAACACCACTTCATGCTCCTCCTATTTTTCAGACAGTTTCATGCTCCTCATGTATTTCCCACCTTTTGAAGCTCTTCATATTTTTCACACCTATTCAGGCTCTTCATGTTTTTGAACACCACTTCATGATCCTCCTTTTTTCAGACCGTTTCATTCTCCTCATATATTTCACACCTTTTGAAGCTCTTCATATTTTTCACAGCTTTTTAGGATCTTCAAGTTTTTCAACACCGTTTCATGCTCCTCCTATTTTTCAGACAGTTTCATGCTCCTCATATTTTTGAAACTTTTTGAGCTCTTCATATTTTTCAAACCTTTTCACGCTCTTCATGTTTTCCAACTCTGCTTCATGCTCCTCCAATTTTTCAAACCGTTTCATGACACTCATGTATTTCACAAGTTTGAACCTCTTCATATTTTTCACACCTTTTCATGCTCTTCAAGTTTTTCAACATTACTTCATACTCTTACTTTTTTGCAGACCGTTTCATGCTCCTCATATTTTTGACACCTTTTGAAGCTCTTCATATTTCTCACACCTTTTCAGGCTCTTCATGTCTTTCAACACCGCTTCATGCTCCTCCTATTTTTCAGACGGGTTCATGCTCATCTCATTTTTGACACCTTTTGAAGCTTTTCATATTTTTCACACCTTTTCAGGCTCTTCATGTTTTTGAACACAGGTTGGTGCACCTCCTATTTTTCAGAACGTTTCATGCTCCTCATATTTTTGACACCTTTTGAAGCTCTTCATATTTCTCACACCTTTTCAGGCTCTTCATGTCTTTCAACACCACTTCATGCTCCTCCTATTTTTCAGACCGTTTCATGCTCATCTCAATTTTGACACCTTTTGAAGCTCTTCATATTTTTCACACATTTTCAGGCTCTTCATGTATTTCAACACCGTTTCATGCTCCTCCTATATTTCTGACCGTTTCATGCTCCTCATATTTTTGACACATTCTGAAGATCTTCATATTTTTCACATCTTTTCAGACTCTTCATGTTTTTGATCACCGTTTCATGCTCCTCCTAATTTTCAGACTGTTTCCTGCTGCTCATATTTTTGACACCTTTTGAAGCTCTTCACATTTTTCACACCATTTCAGGCTCTTCATGTTTTTCAACACCGCTTTCTGATCCTCCTATATTTCAGACCGTTTCATGCTCCTCATATTTTTGACACGTTTTGAAGCTCTTCGTATTTTTCACACCTTTTCAGGCTCTTCATGTTTTTGAACAGTGCTTCATGCTCCTCATATTTTTCAGGTCGTTTCATGCTCCTCATATTTTTGACAGCTTGTGACGCTCTTCATATTTTTCACACCTTTTCAGGCTCTTCATGCTTTTGAACACCGCTCCATGCTCCTCCTCTTTTTCAGACCGTTTCATGCTCCTCGTATTTTTCAGACCGTTTCAGGGTGTCCATGTTTTTGAACACCATTTCATGCTCCTCCTATATTTCAGACCGTTTTATGCTCCTCGTATTTTTGAGACGTTTTGAAGCTCTTCGTATTTTTCACACCTTTTCAGACTCTTCATGTTTTTGAACACCGCTTCATGCTCCTCCTATTTTTCAAACTATTTGAAGCTCTTCATATTTTTCACACCTTTTCAGGCTCTTCATATTTTTCATCACCGCATCATGCTCCTACTATTTTTCAGACCGTTTTATGCTCCTCGTATTTTTCACACCTTTTAAAGCTCTTCATATTTTTCACACATTTTCAGGCTCTCAAGTTTTTGAACACAGATTCATGCTCCTCCTATTTTTCAGACAGTTTAATGCTCCTCATGTATTTCACACCTTTTGAAGCTCTTCCTATTTTTCACAACTTTCAGGCTCTTCATGTTTTTGAAAACCGTTTCATGCTCCTCCTATTTTTCAGACCGTTTCATGCTCCTCATATTTTTTACGCCTTTGAAGCTCTTCATATTTTTCACACCTTTTCAGGCTCCTCATGTTTTTGAACACCGCTTCCTGATCCTCCTATATTTCAGACCGTTTCATGCTCCTCATATTTTTGACACGTTTCGAAGCTCTTCGTATTTTTCACACCTTTTCAGAATCTTCATGTTTTTCAACACCGCTTCATGCTCTTCCTATTTTTCAGACCGTTTTATGCTCATATCATTTTTGACACCTTGTCAAGCTCTTCATATTTTTCACACCTTTTGAAGCTCTTCATATATTTCACACCTTTTCAGGCTCTTCATGTTTTTGGAACACCGCTTCATGCTCCTCCTATTTTTCAGACCGTTTCATGCTCCTCATATTTTTTACGCCTTTGAAGCTCTTCATATTTTTCACACCTTTTCAGGCTCCTCATGTTTTTGAAAACCGTTTCATGCTCCTCCTATTTTTCAGACCGTTTCATGCTCCTCATATTTTTTACGCCTTTGAAGCTCTTCATATTTTTCACACCTTTTCAGGCTCTTCATGTTTTTGGAACACCGCTTCATGCTCCTCCTTTTTTCAGACCGTTTCATTCTCCTCATATATTTCCCACCTTTTGAAGCTCTTCATATTTTTTCACAGCTTTTTAGGATCTTCAAGTTTTTCAACACCGTTTCATGCTCCTCCTATTTTTCAGACCGTTTCATGCTCATCTCATTTTTGACACCTTTGGAAGATCTTCATATTTTTCAAAGCTTTTGAAGCTCTTCATATTTTTCACACCTTTTCAGGCTCTTCATGTTTTTCAACACCATTTCATGCTCCTCCTATTTTTCAAACCGTTTCATGTTCCTCATTTTTGGACACCTTTTGAAGATCTTCATAATTTTCACACATTTTCAGGCTCTTCATGTGTTTGAACACCGCTTCATGTTCCTCCTATTTTTCAGACCGTTTCATGCTCCTCATATTTTTTACACCTTTTGAAGCTCTTCATATTTTTCATACCTTTTGAAACTCTTCATGTTTTTGAACACTGCTTCATGCTCCTCGTATTTTTCAGATCGTTTCATGCTCCTCATATTTTTGACACTTTTTGAGCTCTTCATATTTTTCAAACCTTTTCAGGCTCTTCATGTTTTCGAACTCTGCTTCATGCTCCTCCAATTTTTCAAACCGTTTCATGACACTCATGTATTTCACAAATTTGAACCTCTTCATATTTTTCACACCTTTTCATGCTCTTCAAGTTTTTCAACATCACTTCATGCTCCTACTTTTTTGCAGACCGTTTCATGCTCCTCATATTTTTGACACCTTTTGAAGCTCTTCATATTTCTTACACCTTTTCAGGCTCTTCATGTCTTTCAACACCGCTTCATGCTCCTCCTATTTTTCAGACGGGTTCATGCTCATCTCATTTTTGACACATTTTGAAGCTTTTCATATTTTTCACACCTTTTCAGGCTCTTCATGTTTTTGAACACAGGTTGGAGCGCCTCCTATTTTTCAGAACGTTTCATGCTCCTCATATTTTTGACACCTTTTGAAGCTCTTCATATTTCTCACACCTTTTCAGGCTCTTCATGTCTTTCAACACCACTTCATCCTCCTCCTATTTTTCAGACCGTTTCATGCTCATCTCAATTTTGACACCTTTTGAAGCTCTTCATATTTTTCACACATTTTCAGGCTCTTCATGTTTTTGAACACCGCTTCATCCTCCTCCTATTTTTCAGAGAGTTTCATGCTCCTCATGTATTTCACACTTTTTGAAGCTCTTCATATTTTTCACACCTTTTCATGGTCTTCATGTTTCTGAAAACCGCTTCATGATCCTCCTATTTTTCAGACAGTTTCATTCTCCTCATATATTTCACACCTTTTGAAGCTCTTCATATTTTTCACACCTTTTCAGTCTCTTCATGTTTTTCACCAACACTTCATGCTCCTCCTATTTTTCAAACCGTTTCATGCTCATCTCATTTTTGTCACATTTGAAGCTCTTTATATATTTCACACCTTTTGAAGCTCTTCATATTCTTCACACGTTTTCAGGCTCTTCATGTTTTTCAATACCGTTTCATGCTGCTTCTATTTTTCAGACCGTTTCATGCTCCTCATATTTTTCACACCTTTTGAAGCTCTTCATATTTTTCACACCTTTTGAAGCTCTTCATATTCTTCACACGTTTTCAGGCTCTGTATGTTTTTCAAAACCGTTTCATGCTGCTTCTATTTTTCAGACCGTTTCATGCTCCTCATATTTTTGACACCTTTTGAAGCTCTTCATATTTTTCACACCTTTTCAGGCTCTTCATGTTTTTGAACACAGCTTCTTGCTCCTCCTATTTTTCAGACCGTTTCATGCTCCTCATATTTTTGACACCTTTTGAAGCTCTTCATATTTTTCACACCTTTTCAGGCTCTTCATGTTTTTGAACACAGCTTCATGCTCCTCCTATTTTTCAGACCGTTTCATGCTCCTCATATTTTTGACACCTTTTGAAGCTCTTCATATTTTTCACACCTTTTCAGGCTCTTCATGTTTTTGAGCATAGCTTCATGCTCCTCCTATTTTTCAGACCGTTTCATGCTCCTCATATTTTTGACACTTTTTGAAGCTTTTCATATTGTTCACATCTTTTCAGACTCTTCATGTTTTTCAACACCGTTTCATGATCCTCCTATTTTTCAGACCGTTTCATGCTCATCTCATTTTTGACACTTTTTGAAGCTTTTCTTATTTTTCACACATTTTCAGGCTCTTCATATTTTTCCACACCACTTCATGCTTCTCCTATTTTTCAGCCCGTTTCATGCTCCTCATGTATTTCACACCTTTTGAAGCTCTTCATATTTTTGACAGCTTTTCAGGCTCTTCATTTTTTGCACAGCACTTCATGCTTCTCTTATTTTTCAGCCCGTTTCATGCTCCTCATATTTTTGACACCTTTTGAAGCTCTTCATATTTTTCACAGCTTTTCAGGCTCTTCATGTTTTTGCACAGCACTTCATGCTTCTCTTATTTTTCAGCCCGTTTCATGCTCCTCATATTTTTGACACCTTTTGAATCTCTTCATATTTTTCACACCTTTTCAGGCTCTTCATGTTTTTGATCACCGTTTCATGCTCCTCCTATTTTTCAGACCGTTTCATGCTCCTCATATTTTTGACATCTTTAGAAGCTCTTCATATTTATCACACCTTTTCAGGCTGTTCATGTTTTTGAACACCGCTTCATGATCCTCCTGATTTTCAGACCGTTTCATGCTCTTCATATTTTTGAAACATTTTGAAGCTCTTCATATTTTTCACACCTTTTCAGGCTCTTCATGTTTTTCACCACCACTTCATGCTCCTCCTATTTTTCAGACCGTTTCATCCTCATCTCATTTTTGTCACCTTTGAAGCTCTTTATATTTTTCACACCTTTTAAAGCTCTTCATATTTTTCACACGTTTTCAGGCTCTTCATGTGTTTGATCACCGTTTGATGCTCCTTCTATTTTTCAGATCGTTTCATGCTCCTCATATTTTTCACACCTTTTGAAGCTCTTCATATTTTTCACACCTTTTCAGGCTCTTCATGTTTTTCCACACAGCTTCATGGTCTTCCTATTTTTTAGACCGTTTCATTCTCCTCATATTTTTGACACCTTTTTTAGCTCTTCATATATTTCACACCTTTTCAGTCTCTTCTTTTTTTTCAACACGACTTCATGCTCCTCCTATTTTTTAGACCGTTTCATGCTCATCTCAATTTTCACACCTTTTGAATCTCTTCATATTTTTCACACATTTTCAGGCTCTTCATGTTTTTGAACACCGCTTCATGCTCCTCCTATTTTTCAGAACGTTTCATGCTCTTCATATTTTTCACACTTTTTGAAGCTCTTCATATTTTTCACACTTTTTGAAGCTCTTCATATTTTTCACACATTTTCAGGCTCTTCATGTTTTTCAACACCGTTTCATGCTGCTTCTATTATTCAGACAGTTTCATGCTCCTCATATTTTTGACACATTTAGAAACTCTTCATATTTTTCACACCTTTTTAGGCTCTTCATGTTTTGCACACGTTTTCAGACTCTTCATGTTTTTCAATAACGCTTCATGCTCCTGCTATTTTTCAGACCGTTTCATGCTCCTCATATTTTAGACACCTTTAGAAACTTCATATTTTTCACACCTTTTTAGGCTCTTCATGTTTTTCACACGTTTTCAGACTCTTCATGTTTTTCAACACCGCTTCATGCTCCTGCTATTTGTCAGACCGTTTCATACTCCTCATATTTTTGACACGTTTTGAGGCTCTTCATAGTTTTCACACATTTTCAGGCTCTTCATGTTTTTGTACTCCGCTTCATGCTCCTCCTATTTTTTCCACCGTATCATGCTCCTCATATTTTTCACACCTTTTGAAGCTCTTCATATTTTTCTCACCTTTTCAGGCTCTTCATGTTTTTGAACAGCACTTCATGCTCCTCCTCTTTTTCAGAGAGTTTCATGTTCCTCATGTATATCACACCTTTTGAAGCTCTTCATATTTTTCACACCTTTTCAGGCTCTTCATGTTTTTCCACACCACTTCATGCTTCTCCTATTTTTCATCCGTTTCATGCTCCTCATGTATTTCACACATTTTGAAGCTCTTCATACTTGTCACACCTTTTCAGGCTCTTCATGTTTTTGATCACCGCTTCATGCTCCTCCTATTTTTCAGACCGTTTCCTGCTCCTCATATTTTTGACACCTTTTCAAGCTCTTCATTTTTTTCACACCTTTTCAGGCTCTACATGTTTTTGAACACCGCTTCATGCTCCTCCTATTTTTCAGACCGTTTCCTGCTCCTCATATTTTTGACACCATTGAAGCTCTTCATATATTTCACAACTTTTCAGACTTTTCCTTTTTTTCAACACGACTTCATGCTCCTCCTATTTTTCAGAGCGTTTCATGCTCATCTCTTTTTGACACCTTTTGAAGCTCTTCATATTTTTGACACCTTTTGTCGCTCTTCATATTTTTCACATTTTTGAAGCTCGTCATATTTTTCACACGTTTTCAGACTCTTCATGTTTTTCAACACCGTTTCATGCTCCTGCTATTTTTCCGACCGTTTCATACTCCTCATATTTTTGACATCTTATGAAGCTCTTCATATTTTTCACACCTTTTCAGGCTGTGCATGTTTTTGAACATCGCTTGTGCTCGTCCTATTTTTCAGACCGTTTCATGCTCCTCATATTTTTGACACCTTTTGAAGCTCTTCATATTTTTCACACCTTTTCAGGCTCTTCATGGTTTTCAACACCACTTCATGCTCCTCATATTTTTCAGACCGTTTCATGCTCCTCATATTTTTGACACCTTTTGAAGCTCTGCATATTTTTCACACCTTTTCAGGCTCTTCATGATTTTCAACACCACTTCATGCTCCTCCTATTTTTCAGACCGTTTCATGCTCATCTCATTTTTGACATCTTTTGAAGCTCTTCATATTTTTTACACCTTTTGAAACTCTTCATAATTTTCATATTTCTGAAGCTCTTCATATTTTTCACACCTTTTCAGTCTCTGCATGTTTTTGAACACCGTTTCATGCTCCTCATATATTTCACACCTTTTGAAGCTCTTCATATTTTGCACACCTTTTCAGGCTCTTCATGTTTTTGAACACCGCTTCATGATCGTCCTATTTTTAAGAGGGTTTCATCCTCGTCATATTTTTGACATATTTTGAAGCTCTTCATAATTTTCACACCTTTTCATGCTCCTCATATTTTTGACACCTTTTGAAGCTTTTCATATTTTTCAAAACTTTTCAGGCTCTTCATGTTTTTGAACACCGCTTCATACTCCTCCTATTTTGAGACCGTTTCATTCTCCTCATATTTTTGACACCTTTTGATGCTCTTCATATTTTTCACACCTTTTCAGTCTCTTCTTTTTTTCAACACCACTTCATGCTCCTCCTATTTTTCAGACCGTTTCATGCTCATCTCATTTTTGACACATTTGAAGCTCTTCATATTTTTCACACCTTTTGAAGCTCTTCATATTTTTCACGCGTTTTCAGGCTCTTCACGTTTTTCAACACCGCTTCATGCTCCTCCTATTTTTCAGACCGTTTCATGCTACTCATATTTTTGACACTTTTTGAAGCTGTTCATATTTTTCACACCTTTTCAGGCTCTTCATGTTTTTCAACACCGTTTCATGCTCCTCATATTTTTGACACCTTTTGAATCTCTTCATATTTTTCACACCTTTTCAAGCTCTTCATGTTTCTGACCACCGTTTCATGCTCCTCCTATTTTTCAGACCGTTTCATGCTCATCTCATTTTTGACACCTGTTGAAGCTCTTCATATATTTCACACCTTTTGAAGCTCTTCATATTTTTCACACGTTTGGAGGCTCTTCATGTTTGTCAACACCGTTTCATGCTGCCTCTGTTTTTCAGACGGTTTCATGCTCCTCATATTTTTCACAGCTTTTAGAGATATTCCTATTTTTCACACCTTTTCAGGCTCTTCATGTTTTGTAACACCGCTTCATCCTCCTCCTATTTTTCAGACCGTTTCATGCTCCTCATATTTTTCACACATTTTGAAGCTGTTCATATTTTTCACACCTTCTCAGGTTCTTCATGTTTTTCAACACAGCTTCATGCTCCTCCTTTTTTTCAGACCATTTCATGCTCCTCATATTTTTGACACCTTTTGAAGCTCTTCATATTTTTCACACCTTTTCAGGCTCTTCATGTTTTTCAACACCGATTCATGATCCTCCTATTTTTCAGAAGGTTTCATGCTCCTCATATTTTTGACACACTTTGAAGCTCTTCATATTTGTCACACCTTTTCAGGCTCTTCATGTTTTTGAACACCGTTTCATAATCCTCCTATTTTTCAGACCATTTCATGCTCCTCATAATTTGACACCTTTTGAAGCTCTTCATATTTTTCACACCTTTTCAGGCTCTTCATGTTTTTCAACACCGATTCATGATCCTCCTATTTTTCAGAAGGTTTCATGCTCCTCATATTTTTGACACCTTTTGAAGCTCTTCATATTTTTCACACTTTTCAGGCTCTTCATGTTTTTCAACACCACTTCATGCTCCTCCTATTTTTCAGACCGTGTCATGCTCCTCATATTTTTGACACCTTTAGAAGCTCTTCATATTTTTCACACTTTTCAGGCTCTTCATGTTTTTCAACACCGCTTCATGCTCCTCTTAATTTTCAGACCGTTTCAAGCTCTTCTCATTTTTGAAACCTTTTGAAGCTCTTCATATTTTTCAAACCTTTTGAATCTCTTCATATTTTTCACATTTTTGAAGCTCTTCATATTTTTCACACGATTTCAGACTCTTCCTGTTTTTCAACAGCGCTTCATGCTCCTGCTATTTATCATCCCGTTTCATACTTCTCATATTTTTGACACGTTTTGAGGCTCTTCATAATTTCCACACCTTTTCTGGCTCTTCATGTTTTTGAACACCGTTTCATAATCCTCCTATTTTTCAGACCGTTTCATGCTCCTCATATTTTTGACACGTTTTGAAGCTCTTCATATTTTTCACACCTTCTCAGGCTCTTCATGTTTTTCAACTCCGCTTCATGCTCCTCCTATTTTTCAGACCGTATCAAGTTCCACATAGTTTTCACACCTTTTGAAGCTCTTCATACTTTTCATAATTTGAAGATCTTCATATTTTTCACACGATTTCAGACTCTTCCTATTTTTCAACACCGCTTCATGTTCCTGCTATTTATCATACCGTTTCATACTTCTCATATTTTTGAAACGTTTTGAGGCTCTTCATATTTTTCACACCTTTTCAGTCTCTGCATGTTTTTGAACACCGTTTCATGCTCCTCATGTATTTCACACCTTTTGAAGCTCTTCATATTTTGCACACCTTTTCAGGCTCTTCATGTTGTTGAACATCGCTTCTTCCTCCTCCTATTTTAGAGGGTTTCATGCTCGTCATATTTTTGACACATTTTGAAGCTCTTCATATTTTTCACACCTTTTGAAGCTGTTCATATATTTCACACCTTTTCAGGTTCTTCATGTTTTTCAACACCACTTCATGCTCCTCCTATTTTTCAGACCCTTTCATGCTAATCTAATTTTTGACACATTTTGAAGCTCTTCATATTTTTCACACCTTTTGAAGCTCTTCATATTTTTCACACCTTTTCAGGGTGTGCATGTTTTTGAACATCGCTTGTGCTCGTCCTATTTTTCAGACCGTTTCATGCTCCTCATATTTTTGACACCTTTTGAAGCTCTTCATATTTTTCACATCTTTTCAGCCTCCTCATGGTTTTCAACACCACTTCATGCTCCTCGTATTTTTCAGACCATTTCATGCTCCTCATTTTTTTGACACCTTTTGAAGCTCTTCATATTTTTCACACCTTTTCAGCCTCTTCATGGTTTTCAACACCACTTCATGCTCCTCGTATTTTTCAGACCATTTCATGCTCCTCATATTTTTGACACCTTTTGAAGCTCTTCATATTTTTCACACCTTTTCAGCCTCCTCATGGTTTTCAACACCACTTCATGCTCCTCGTATTTTTCAGACCATTTCATGCTCCTCATTTTTTTGACACCTTTTGAAGCTCTTCATATTTTTCACACTTTTCAGGCTCTTCATGTTTTTCAACACCACTTCATGCTCCTCCTATTTTTCAGACCGTGTCATGCTCCTCATATTTTTGACACCTTTAGAAGCTCTTCATATTTTTCACACTTTTCAGGCTCTTCATGTTTTTCAACACCGCTTCATGCTCCTCTTAATTTTCAGACCGTTTCAAGCTCTTCTCATTTTTGAAACCTTTTGAAGCTCTTCATATTTTTCAAACCTTTTGAATCTCTTCATATTTTTCACATTTTTGAAGCTCTTCATATTTTTCACACGATTTCAGACTCTTCCTGTTTTTCAACAGCGCTTCATGCTCCTGCTATTTATCATCCCGTTTCATACTTCTCATATTTTTGACACGTTTTGAGGCTCTTCATAATTTCCACACCTTTTCTGGCTCTTCATGTTTTTGAACACCGTTTCATAATCCTCCTATTTTTGAGACTGTTTCATGCTCCTCATATTTTCGACACCTTTTGAAGCTTTCATATTTTTCACACCTTTTCAAGCTCTTCATGTTTTTAAACACCACTTCATGCTCCTCCTTTTCTGCAGACCGTTTCATGCTACTCATATTTTTGACACCTTTTGAAGCTCTTCATATTTCTCACACCTTTTCAGGCTCTTCATGTTTTTCAACACCGCTTCATGCATCTCCGATTTTTCAGATCGTTTCATGCTCCTCATATTTTTGACACCTTTTGAAGCTCTTCATATTTCTCCAACCTTTTCAGGCTCTTCATGTTTTTCAACACCGCTTAATGCACCTCCTGTTTTTCAAACCGTTTCATGCTCATCTCATTTTTGACACCTTTTGAAGGTTTTCATATTTTTCACATATTTTCAGGCTCTTCATGTTTTTGAACACCACTTCATGCTCCTTCTATTTTTCAGAGAGTTTCATGCTCCTCATGTATTTCACACCTTTTGAAACTCTTCATATTTTTCACAGCTTTTCAGGCTCTTCATGTTTTTCCACACCACTTCATGCTTCTCCTATTTTTCAGCCCGTTTCATCCTCCTCATGTATTTCACACCTTTAGAAGTTCTTCATATTTTTCACACCTTTTCAGGCTCTTCATGTTTTTGAACACCACTTCATGCTCCTTCTATTTTTCAGAGAGTTTCATGCTCCTCATATTTTTGACACCTTTTGAAGCTCTTCGTATAATTCACACCTTTTCAGGCTCTTCATTTTTGTCAACACCACTTCATGCTCCTCCTATTTTTCAGACCATTTCATGCAGATCTCATTTTTGACACCTTTTGAAGCTCTTCTTATTTTTCAAAACTTTTGAAGCTCTTCATATTTTTCACAGCTTTTCAGGCTCCTCATGTATTTCAACACCGCTTCCTGCGCCTCCTATTTTTCAGACCGTTTCATGCACCTCATATTCTTGACACCTTTTGAAGCTCTTCATATTTTTCACACATTTTCCGGCTCTTCACGTTTTTCAACACCGCTTCCTGCTCCTCCTATTTTTCAGACCGTTATATGCGCCTCATATTTTTGACACCTTTTGAAGCTCTTCATATTTTTCACACATTTTCAGGCTCTTCATGTTTATCAACACCGCTTCATGCTCCTCCTATTTTTCAGACCGTTTCTTGCTCCTAATATTTTTGACACTTTTTGAAGCTCTTCATATTTTTCACACCTTTTCATGCTCTTCATGTTTTCAACATCGATTCATGCTCCTATTATTTTCAGACCGTTTCATCCTCGTCCTATTTTCACACCGTTTCATGCTCCTCATATTTTTGACACCTTTTGAAGCTCTTCATATTTTTCACACCTTTTCAGGCACTTCATGTTTTTTCACACCACTTCATGCTTCTCCTATTTTTCAGTCCGTTTCATGCTCCTCCTGTTTTTCACACCGTTTCATTATCCTCATAATTTGACACCTTTTGAAGCTCTTCATATTTTTCACACCTTTTCAGGCTCTTCATGTTTTTGAACATGGCTTCATGCTCCTCCTATTTTTCAGACCGTTTCATGCTCCTCACATTTTTGACACCTTTTGAAGCTCTTCATATTTCACACCTTTTCATGATCTTCATGTTTTTCAATAACACTTCATGTTCCTCCGAGATTTCAGACCGTTTCATACTCCTCCTATTTTTGACACCTTTGGAAGCTCTTAATATATTTCACCCCATTTCAAGCTCTTCATGTTTTTCAACACCGCTTCATGCTCCTCCTATTTTTCAGACCGTTACAGGCGCCTCATATTTTTGACAGCTTTTGAAGCTCTTCATATTTTTCACACATTTTCAGGCTCTTCATGTTTTTCAACACCGCTTCATGCTCCTCCTATTTTTCAGACCGTTTCTTGCTCCTAATATTTTTGACACCTTTTGAAGCTCTTCATATTTTTCACACCTCTTCATGCTCTTCATGTTTTCAACATCGATTCATGCTCCTATTATTTTTCATACCGTTTCATCCTCCTCCTATTTTCACACCGTTTCATGCTCCTCATATTTTTGACACCTTTTGAAGCTCTTCATATATTTCACACCTTTTCAGGCACTTCATGTTTTTTCACACCACTTCATGCTTCTCCTATTTTTCAGACCGTTTCATGATCCTCATGAATTTCACACATTTTGAAGCTCTTTATATTTTTCACACATTTTCAGGCTCTTCATTTTGTTCAACACTACATCTTGCTCCTCCAAATTTTCAGACCGTTTCATACTCATCTAATTTTTGACACCTTTTGAAGCTCTTCATATTTTTCACACCTTTTCAGGCTCTTCATATTTTTCCCCACCACTTCATTCTTCTCCAATTTTTCAGACCATTTCATGCTCCTCATGAATTTCACACCTTTTGAAGCTCCTCATATTTTTCACACCTTTTCAGGCTCTTCATGATTTTCAACCCCACTTCATGCTCCTCCGATTTTTCAGACCGTTTCATGCTCATCTCATTTTTGACACCTTTTGAAGCTCTTCATATTTTTCACACCTTTTCAGGCTCTTCATGTTTTTCACACCTTTTCAGGCTCTTCATGATTTTGAACAGTGTTTCATGTTACTCCTATTTTTCAGACCGTTTCATACTCCTCATATTTTACACATTTTGAAGCTCTTCATATATTTCACACCTTTTCAGGCTCTTCATGTTTTTCTACACAGCTTCATGCTCCTCCTATTTTTCAGACCGTTTCATGCTCCTCATATTTTTGACACCTTTTAAAGCTCTTCATATTTTTCACAACTTTCAGGCTCTTCATGGTTTTCAACACCACTACATGCTCTTCCTCATATGTTTCACACCTTTTGAAGCTCTTCAAGTTTTTTAACACCTTTTCATGCTGCTCCTATATTTCCTACCATTTCATGCTCCTTATATTTTTGACACCTTTTGAAGCTCTTCATATATTTCACACCTTTTCACGCTCTTCATATTTTTCAACACCGCTTCAAGCTCCTACTATTTTTCAGACCGATTATTGCTCCTCATATTGTTGACACCTTTGAGGCTCTTCATATATTTCACACATTTTCAGGCTCTTCATGTTTTCAACACCGCTTCATGCTCCTCCTAATTTTCAGACCGTTTCATTCTCCTCATATTTTTGACACCATTTTAAGCTCTTCATATTTTTCACACCTTTTCAGGCTCTTCATGTTTTTTAACACCTTTTCATGCTCCTGCTATATTTCAGACCGTTTCATGCTCCTTATATTTTTGACACCTTTTGAAGCTCTTCCTATTTTTCATACGTTTTCAGGCTCTACATATTTTTCAACACCGCTTCATGCTCCTCCTATTTTTCAGACCGTATCATGCTCCTCATATGTTTCACACTTTTTCAGGCTCTTCATGGTTTTCAACAACACTTCATGCTCCTCATATGTTTCAGACCGTTTCATGCTCCTCATATTTTTGACACAGTTTGAAGCTCTTCACATTGTTCACACCTTTTGAGTTTCTTCATGTTTTTGAAAACAGTTTCTTGCTCCTCATATTTTTCAGACCGTTTCACCCTCTATATATTTGACACCTTTTTGAAGTTCTTCATATTTTTCACACCTTTTGAGGCTCTTCATGTTTTTGAAAACAGTTTCTTGCTCCGCAGATTTTTCAGACCATTTCACCCTCTGTATATTTGACACCTTTTTGAAGCTCTTCATATTTTTCACACCTTTTCAAGCTCTTCATGTTTTTCAACACCGATTCATGATCCTGCTACTTTTCAGACCTGTTCATGCTAATCTAATTTTTGACACCTTTTGAAGCTCTTCATATTTTTCACACCTTTTCAGGCTCTTCATGTTTTTGAACACCGCTTCATGCTCCTCCTAATTTTCAGACCGTTTCATGCTCCTCATATTTTTGACACCTTTTGAAGCTCTTCATATATTTCACACCTTTTCAGGCTCTTTATGGTTTTGAACACAGCTTCATGCTCCTGCTAATTTCCAGACCATTTCATACTCCTCATATTTTTGACACGTTTTGAGGCTCTTCATATTTTTCACAGCTTTTCAAGCTCTTCATGTTTTTGAAGAACGTTTCATTATCTTAATATTTTTCAGAACGTTTCATGCTCCTCATATTTTTGACACCTTTTAAAGCTATTCATATTTTTCACACCTTTTCAGGCTGTGCATGTTTTTGAACATCGCTTGTGCTCGTCCTATTTTTCAGACCGTTTCATGCTCCTCATATTTTTGACACCTTTTGAAGCTCTTCATATTTTTCACACCTTTTCAGCCTCTTCATGGTTTTCAACACCACTTCATGCTCCTCGTATTTTTCAGACCATTTCATGCTCCTCATTTTTTTGACACCTTTTGAAGCTCTTCATATTTTTCACACCTTTTCAGCCTCTTCATGGTTTTCAACACCACTTCATGCTCCTCGTATTTTTCAGACCATTTCATGCTCCTCATATTTTTGACACCTTTTGAAGCTCTGCATATTTTTCACACCTTTTCAGGCTCTTCATGATTTTCAACACCACTTCATGCTCCTCCTATTTTTCAGACCGTTTCATGCTCATCTCATTTTTGACATCTTTTGAAGCTCTTCATATTTTTTACATTTTTGAAGCTCTTCATAATTTTCATATTTTTGAAGCTCTTCATAATTTTTCACACTTTTTCAGGTTCTTCATGTTTTTCAACACCACTCAGGCTCCTCCAATTTTTCAGACCCTTTCATGCTAATCTAATTTTTGACACTTTTTGAAGCTCTTCATAATTTTCACACCTTTTCAGGCTCTTCATGTTTTTGAACACCGCTTCATGCTCGTCCAATATTTCAAACCGTTTCATGCTCCTCATATTTTTGACACCTTTTGAAGCTCTTCATATTTTTCACACCTTTTCAGGCTCTTCATTTTTTTCAACACAACTTCATGCTCCTCCTATTTTTCAGACCGTTTCATGCAGATCTCCTTTTTGACACCTTTTGAAGCTCTTCATATTTTTCACACCTTTTCAGGCTCTTCATGTTTATCACACGTTTTCAGGCTCTTCATGTTTTTCAACAGCGCTTCATGCTCCTCCTATTTTTCAGACCGTTTCATGCTCCTCATATTTTTGACACCTTTTGAAGCTCTATATATTTTTCACACCTTTTCAGGCTCTTCATGTTTTTCAACAACGCTTCATGCTCCTCCTATATTTCAGAAAGTTTCATGCTCCTCATATTTTTGACACCTTTTGAAGCTCTTCATATTTTTCACACCTTTTCAGGCTCTTCATGTTTTTGAACACTTCTTCATGCTCCTCCTCTTTTTCAGACAGTTTCATGCTCCTCATATTTTTGACATCTTTTGAAGCTCTTCATATTTTTCACACCTTTTCAGGCTCTTCATGTTTTTCCACATCACTTCCTGCTTCTCCTAGTTTTCAGACCGTTTCATGCTCCTCATGTATTTCATACATTTTGAAGCTCTTCATATTTTTCACACCATTTCAGGCTCTTCATGTTTTTGATCACCGTTTCATGCTCCTCCTATTTTTCAGACCGTTTCATGCTCCTCATATTTTTGACACCTTTTGAAGGTCTTCATATTTTTCACACCTTTTCAGGCTCTTCATGTATTTCAACACCACTTCATGCTCCTCCTTTTTTTCAGACCGTTTCAGGCTCCTCATATTTTTCACACCTTTTGAAGCCGTTCATATTTCTCACACCTTTTCAGGCTCTTCATGTTTTTTCAACACCACTTCATACTCCTCCTATTTTTCAGACCATTTCATGGTCCTC
Source organism: Dama dama (assembly GCF_033118175.1). Taxonomy (NCBI): domain Eukaryota; kingdom Metazoa; phylum Chordata; class Mammalia; order Artiodactyla; family Cervidae; genus Dama; species Dama dama. The sequence continues at coordinate 1,671,335 of NW_026870928.1, read as the reverse complement.
TCATTTTTGACACCTTTTGAAGCTTTGCATATTTTTCACAACTTTTAAGGCTCTTCATGTTTTTGAACACCGCTTCATGCTCCTCCTATTTTTCAGACCGTATAATGCTCCTCATATTTTTCAAACCTTTTGAAGCTCTTCATATTTCTCACACCTTTTCATGCTCTTCATGTTTTTGAACACCGTTTCATGCTCCTCCTATTTTTCAGACCATTTCTTGCTACTCATATATTTGACACCTTTTGAAGCTCTTCATATATTTCACAACTTTTCAGGCTCTTCATGTTTTTGAACACTGCTTCATGCACGTCCTATTTTTCAGACCGTTTCATGCTCATCTCATTTTTGACACCTTTTGAAGTTTTTCATATTTTTCACAACTTTTCAGGCTCTTCATGTTTTTGAACACCGCTTCATGCTAATCCTATTTTTCAAACCATATCATGCTCCTCATATTTTTCACACCTTTTGAAGCTCTTCAAATATTTCACACCTTTTCAGGCTCTTCATGTTTTTGAACACCGTTTCATGCTCCTCCTATTTTTCAGACCATTTCTTGCTCCTCATATTTTTGACACCTTTTGAAGCTTTGCATATTTTTCACAACTTTTCAGACTCTTCATGTTTTTGAACACCGCTTCATGCTCCTCCTATTTTTCAGACCATATCATGCTCCTCATATTTTTCACACCTTTTGAAGATCTTCATTTTTTCACTCCTTTTCAGGCTCTTCATATTTTTGAACACGACTTCTTGCTCCTCCTATTTTTCAGACCGTTTCATGCTCCTCTCATTTTTGACACCTTTTGAAGCTTTGCATATTTTTCACAACTTTTCCGGCTCTTCATGTTTTTGAACACTGCTTCATGCTCCTCCTATTTTTCAGACCGTTTCATGCTCCTCATATTTTTGACAACTTTTGATGCTCTTCATATTTTTCACACCTTTTCAGATACTTCATATTTTTCAACATCACTACATGCTCCTCCTATTTTTCAGACCGTTTCATACTCCTCATATTTTTGACACCTTTTGAAGCTCTTCATATTTTCAACACCATTTCAGGCTCTTCATGTTTTTCAACACCGCTTCATGCTCCTCCTCTTTTTCAGAACGTTTCATGCTCCTCATATTTTTGACACCTTTTGCAGCTCTTTATATTTTTCACACTATTTCAGGCTCCTCATGATTTTCAACACCGTTTCATGTTATTCCTATTTTTCAGACCGTTTAATGCTCATCTCATTTTTGACACCTTTTGAAGCTTTTCATATTTTTCACAACTTTTCAGGCTCTTCATGTTTTTGAACACTGCTTCATGCTCCTCCTATTTTTCAGAGAATTTCATGCTCCTCATGTATTTCACACCTTTTGAAGCTCTTCATATTTTCCACACCTATTCAGGCTCTTCATGTGTTTGATCACCGTTTGATGCTCCTTCTATTTTTCAGATCGTTTCATGCTCCTCATATTTTTCACACATTTTGAAGCTCTTCATATTTTTCACACCTTTCCAGGCTCTTCATTTTTTCAACACCACTTCATGCTCCTCCTAGTTTTCAGATCGTTTCATGCTCATCTCATTTTATCACCTTTTGAAGCTCTTCATATTTTTGACAAATTTTGAAGGTCTTCATATTTTTCACACGTTTTCTGGCTCTTCATGATTTTCAACACCGCTTCATGCTCCTCCTATTTTTCAGAACTTTTCATGCTCATCTCATTTTTGACACATTTTGAAGCTCTTCATATTTTTTACACCTTTTGAAGCTCTTCATATTTTTCACATTTATGAGTCTCTTCATATTTTTCACACGTTTTCAGACAATTCATGTTTTTCAACATCGCTTCATGCTCCTCCTATTTTTCAGACCGTTTCATTCTCCTCATATTTTTGACACCTTTTGAAGCTCTTCATATATTTCACACTTTTTCAGACTTTTCCTTTTTTTCAACACGACTTCATGCTCCTCCTATTTTTCAGACCGTTTCATGCTCATCTCATTTTCACACCTTTTGAAGCTCTTCATGTTTTTCACATCTTTTGAAGCTCTTCATATTTTTCACAACTTTTCAGGCTCTTTATGATTTTCAACAGCGCTTCATGCTCCTCCTATTTTTCAGACCGTTTCATGCTTCTCATAATTTTGACACCTTTTGAAGCTTTCATATTTTTAACACCTTTTCAGGCTCTTCATCTTTTTCAACACCACTTCATGCTCCTCCTTTTTTGCAGACCGTTTCATGCTACTCATATTTTTAACACCTTTTGAAGCTCTTCATATTTCTCACACTTTTTCAGGCTCTTCATGTTTTTCAACAATGCTTCATGCTCCTCCGATTTTTCAGACCGTTTCATGCTCCTCATATTTTGACACCTTTTGAAGCTCTTCATATTTTTCACACCTTTTCAGGCTCTTCATGTTTTTGAACACCGCTTCATGCTCCTCCTATTATCAGACCGTTTCATGCTCCTCATATTTTTGACACTTTTTGAAGCTCTTCATATTTTTCACAAATTTTCAGGCTCTTCATGTTTTTCAACACCGCTTCATGCACGTCCTATTTTTCAAACCGTTTCATGCTCATCTCATTTTTGACACCTTTTGAAGTTTTTCATATTTTTCACACCTTTTCAGGCTCTTCATGTTTTTGAACAACTTTTCATGCTCCTCCTATTTTGCAGACCGTTTCATGCTCCTCATATTTTTGAATCCTTTAGAAACTCTTCATATTTTTTGCAGCTTTTCAGGCTCTTCATGTTTTTCAACACCGCTTCATGCTCCTCCTATTTTTCAGGCACTTTCATGCTCCTCATATTTTTGACAGGTTTTGAGGCATTTCATATTTTTAACACCCATTCAGGCTCTTCATGTTTTTGAACACCGTTTCATAATCTTCCCATTTTTCTGACCGTTTCATGCTCCTCATATTTTTGACACCTTTTTAAGCTCTTCATATCTTTCGCACCTTTTCAGGCTCTTCATGTATTTGAACACCGCTTCATGCTTCTTATAATTTTCAGACCGTTTCATGCAACTCATATTTTTGACACCATTTGAAGCTCTTCATATTTTTCACACCTTTTGAAGCTCTTCATATTTTTCACACGTTTTCAGGCTCTTCATGTTTTTCAATACTGCTTCATGCTCCTCCTATTTTTCAGAACGTTTCATGCTCGTCTCATTTTTGACACCTTTTGAAGCTTTGCATATTTTTCACAACTTTTCCGGCTCTTCATGTTTTTGAACACTGCTTCATGCTCCTCCTATTTTTCAGACCGTATCATGCTCCTCATATTTTTCACAGCTTTTGAAGTTCTTCATATTTTTGACACCTTTTCAGGCTCTTCATTTTTTTCAACACTACTTGTTGCTCCTCCTATTTTTTAGAACGTTTCATACTCATCTAATTTTTGACACCTTTTGAGGCTCTTCATATGTTTTACACCTTTTGAAGCTCTTCATATTTTTCACATTTTTGAAGCTCTTCATATTTTTCCCACGATTTCAGACTCTTCATGTTTTTCAAAACCGCTTCATGCTCCTGCTATTTATCATACCGTTTCATACTCCTCATATTTTTGCCACGTTTTGAGGCTCTTCATATTTTTCACACCTTTTCAGGCTCTTCATGTTTTTGAACACAGCTTCATGCTCCTCCTATTTTTTCTACCGTAACATGCTCCTCATATTTTTCACACCTTTTGATGCTCTTCATATTTTTCACACCTTTTCAGGCTCTTCATGTTTTTGAACACCGCTTCATACTCCTCCTATTTTGAGACCGTTTCATTCTCCTCATATTTTTGACACCTTTTGATGCTCTTCATATTTTTCACACCTTTTCAGTCTCTTCTTTTTTTCAACACCACTTCATGCTCCTCCTATTTTTCAGACCGTTTCATGCTCATCTCATTTTTGACACATTTGAAGCTCTTCATATTTTTCACACCTTTTGAAGCTCTTCATATTTTTCACGCGTTTTCAGGCTCTTCACGTTTTTCAACACCGCTTCATGCTCCTCCTATTTTTCAGACCGTTTCATGCTACTCATATTTTTGACACTTTTTGAAGCTGTTCATATTTTTCACACCTTTTCAGGCTCTTCATGTTTTTCAACACCGTTTCATGCTCCTCATATTTTTGACACCTTTTGAATCTCTTCATATTTTTCACACCTTTTCAAGCTCTTCATGTTTCTGACCACCGTTTCATGCTCCTCCTATTTTTCAGACCGTTTCATGCTCATCTCATTTTTGACACCTGTTGAAGCTCTTCATATATTTCACACCTTTTGAAGCTCTTCATATTTTTCACACGTTTGGAGGCTCTTCATGTTTGTCAACACCGTTTCATGCTGCCTCTGTTTTTCAGACGGTTTCATGCTCCTCATATTTTTCACAGCTTTTAGAGCTATTCCTATTTTTCACACCTTTTCAGGCTCTTCATGTTTTGTAACACCGCTTCATCCTCCTCCTATTTTTCAGACCGTTTCATGCTCCTCATATTTTTCACACATTTTGAAGCTGTTCATATTTTTCACACCTTCTCAGGTTCTTCATGTTTTTCAACACAGCTTCATGCTCCTCCTTTTTTTCATACCATTTCATGCTCCTCATATTTTTGACACCTTTTGAAGCTCTTCATATTTTTCACACCTTTTCAGGCTCTTCATGTTTTTCAACACCGATTCATGATCCTCCTATTTTTCAGAAGGTTTCATGCTCCTCATATTTTTGACACACTTTGAAGCTCTTCATATTTGTCACACCTTTTCAGGCTCTTCATGTTTTTGAACACCGTTTCATAATCCTCCTATTTTTCAGACCATTTCATGCTCCTCATAATTTGACACCTTTTGAAGCTCTTCATATTTTTCACACCTTTTCAGGCTCTTCATGTTTTTCAACACCGATTCATGATCCTCCTATTTTTCAGAAGGTTTCATGCTCCTCATATTTTTGACACCTTTTGAAGCTCTTCATATTTTTCACACTTTTCAGGCTCTTCATGTTTTTCAACACCACTTCATGCTCCTCCTATTTTTCAGACCGTGTCATGCTCCTCATATTTTTGACACCTTTAGAAGCTCTTCATATTTTTCACACTTTTCAGGCTCTTCATGTTTTTCAACACCGCTTCATGCTCCTCTTAATTTTCAGACCGTTTCAAGCTCTTCTCATTTTTGAAACCTTTTGAAGCTCTTCATATTTTTCAAACCTTTTGAATCTCTTCATATTTTTCACATTTTTGAAGCTCTTCATATTTTTCACACGATTTCAGACTCTTCCTGTTTTTCAACAGCGCTTCATGCTCCTGCTATTTATCATCCCGTTTCATACTTCTCATATTTTTGACACGTTTTGAGGCTCTTCATAATTTCCACACCTTTTCTGGCTCTTCATGTTTTTGAACACCGTTTCATAATCCTCCTATTTTTCAGACCGTTTCATGCTCCTCATATTTTTGACACGTTTTGAAGCTCTTCATATTTTTCACACCTTCTCAGGCTCTTCATGTTTTTCAACTCCGCTTCATGCTCCTCCTATTTTTCAGACCGTATCAAGTTCCACATAGTTTTCACACCTTTTGAAGCTCTTCATACTTTTCATAATTTGAAGATCTTCATATTTTTCACACGATTTCAGACTCTTCCTATTTTTCAACACCGCTTCATGTTCCTGCTATTTATCATACCGTTTCATACTTCTCATATTTTTGAAACGTTTTGAGGCTCTTCATATTTTTCACACCTTTTCAGTCTCTGCATGTTTTTGAACACCGTTTCATGCTCCTCATGTATTTCACACCTTTTGAAGCTCTTCATATTTTGCACACCTTTTCAGGCTCTTCATGTTGTTGAACATCGCTTCTTCCTCCTCCTATTTTAGAGGGTTTCATGCTCGTCATATTTTTGACACATTTTGAAGCTCTTCATATTTTTCACACCTTTTGAAGCTGTTCATATATTTCACACCTTTTCAGGTTCTTCATGTTTTTCAACACCACTTCATGCTCCTCCTATTTTTCAGACCCTTTCATGCTAATCTAATTTTTGACACATTTTGAAGCTCTTCATATTTTTCACACCTTTTGAAGCTCTTCATATTTTTCACACCTTTTCAGGGTGTGCATGTTTTTGAACATCGCTTGTGCTCGTCCTATTTTTCAGACCGTTTCATGCTCCTCATATTTTTGACACCTTTTGAAGCTCTTCATATTTTTCACACCTTTTCAGCCTCCTCATGGTTTTCAACACCACTTCATGCTCCTCGTATTTTTCAGACCATTTCATGCTCCTCATTTTTTTGACACCTTTTGAAGCTCTTCATATTTTTCACACCTTTTCAGCCTCTTCATGGTTTTCAACACCACTTCATGCTCCTCGTATTTTTCAGACCATTTCATGCTCCTCATATTTTTGACACCTTTTGAAGCTCTTCATATTTTTCACACCTTTTCAGCCTCCTCATGGTTTTCAACACCACTTCATGCTCCTCGTATTTTTCAGACCATTTCATGCTCCTCATTTTTTTGACACCTTTTGAAGCTCTTCATATTTTTCACACTTTTCAGGCTCTTCATGTTTTTCAACACCACTTCATGCTCCTCCTATTTTTCAGACCGTGTCATGCTCCTCATATTTTTGACACCTTTAGAAGCTCTTCATATTTTTCACACTTTTCAGGCTCTTCATGTTTTTCAACACCGCTTCATGCTCCTCTTAATTTTCAGACCGTTTCAAGCTCTTCTCATTTTTGAAACCTTTTGAAGCTCTTCATATTTTTCAAACCTTTTGAATCTCTTCATATTTTTCACATTTTTGAAGCTCTTCATATTTTTCACACGATTTCAGACTCTTCCTGTTTTTCAACAGCGCTTCATGCTCCTGCTATTTATCATCCCGTTTCATACTTCTCATATTTTTGACACGTTTTGAGGCTCTTCATAATTTCCACACCTTTCTGGCTCTTCATGTTTTTGAACACCGTTTCATAATCCTCCTATTTTTGAGACTGTTTCATGCTCCTCATATTTTCGACACCTTTTGAAGCTTTCATATTTTTCACACCTTTTCAAGCTCTTCATGTTTTTAAACACCACTTCATGCTCCTCCTTTTCTGCAGACCGTTTCATGCTACTCATATTTTTGACACCTTTTGAAGCTCTTCATATTTCTCACACCTTTTCAGGCTCTTCATGTTTTTCAACACCGCTTCATGCATCTCCGATTTTTCAGATCGTTTCATGCTCCTCATATTTTTGACACCTTTTGAAGCTCTTCATATTTCTCCAACCTTTTCAGGCTCTTCATGTTTTTCAACACCGCTTAATGCACCTCCTGTTTTTCAAACCGTTTCATGCTCATCTCATTTTTGACACCTTTTGAAGGTTTTCATATTTTTCACATATTTTCAGGCTCTTCATGTTTTTGAACACCACTTCATGCTCCTTCTATTTTTCAGAGAGTTTCATGCTCCTCATGTATTTCACACCTTTTGAAACTCTTCATATTTTTCACAGCTTTTCAGGCTCTTCATGTTTTTCCACACCACTTCATGCTTCTCCTATTTTTCAGCCCGTTTCATCCTCCTCATGTATTTCACACCTTTAGAAGTTCTTCATATTTTTCACACCTTTTCAGGCTCTTCATGTTTTTGAACACCACTTCATGCTCCTTCTATTTTTCAGAGAGTTTCATGCTCCTCATATTTTTGACACCTTTTGAAGCTCTTCGTATAATTCACACCTTTTCAGGCTCTTCATTTTTGTCAACACCACTTCATGCTCCTCCTATTTTTCAGACCATTTCATGCAGATCTCATTTTTGACACCTTTTGAAGCTCTTCTTATTTTTCAAAACTTTTGAAGCTCTTCATATTTTTCACACGTTTTCAGGCTCTTCATGTTTTTCAACACCGCTTCATGCTCCTCCTATTTTTGACAACTTTTGTAGCTCTTCATATTTTTCACAGCTTTTCAGGCTCCTCATGTATTTCAACACCGCTTCCTGCGCCTCCTATTTTTCAGACCGTTTCATGCACCTCATATTCTTGACACCTTTTGAAGCTCTTCATATTTTTCACACATTTTCCGGCTCTTCACGTTTTTCAACACCGCTTCCTGCTCCTCCTATTTTTCAGACCGTTATATGCGCCTCATATTTTTGACACCTTTTGAAGCTCTTCATATTTTTCACACATTTTCAGGCTCTTCATGTTTATCAACACCGCTTCATGCTCCTCCTATTTTTCAGACCGTTTCTTGCTCCTAATATTTTTGACACTTTTTGAAGCTCTTCATATTTTTCACACCTTTTCATGCTCTTCATGTTTTCAACATCGATTCATGCTCCTATTATTTTCAGACCGTTTCATCCTCGTCCTATTTTCACACCGTTTCATGCTCCTCATATTTTTGACACCTTTTGAAGCTCTTCATATTTTTCACACCTTTTCAGGCTCTTCATGTTTTTGAACACGGCTTCATGCTCCTCCTATTTTTCAGACCGTTTCATGCTCCTCATATTTTTGACACCTTTTGAAGCTCTTCATATATTTCACACCTTTTCAGGCACTTCATGTTTTCAACACCGCTTCATGCTCCTCCTATTTTTCAAACCGTATCATGCTCCTCATATTTTTTACACTTTTGAAACTCCTCATATTTTTCACACCATTTCATGCTCTTCATGTTTTCAACACCGATTCATGCTCCTCCTATTTTTCAGTCCGTTTCATGCTCCTCCTGTTTTTCACACCGTTTCATTATCCTCATAATTTGACACCTTTTGAAGCTCTTCATATTTTTCACACCTTTTCAGGCTCTTCATGTTTTTGAACATGGCTTCATGCTCCTCCTATTTTTCAGACCGTTTCATGCTCCTCACATTTTTGACACCTTTTGAAGCTCTTCATATTTCACACCTTTTCATGATCTTCATGTTTTTCAATAACACTTCATGTTCCTCCGAGATTTCAGACCGTTTCATACTCCTCCTATTTTTGACACCTTTGGAAGCTCTTAATATATTTCACCCCATTTCAAGCTCTTCATGTTTTTCAACACCGCTTCATGCTCCTCCTATTTTTCAGACCGTTACAGGCGCCTCATATTTTTGACAGCTTTTGAAGCTCTTCATATTTTTCACACATTTTCAGGCTCTTCATGTTTTTCAACACCGCTTCATGCTCCTCCTATTTTTCAGACCGTTTCTTGCTCCTAATATTTTTGACACCTTTTGAAGCTCTTCATATTTTTCACACCTCTTCATGCTCTTCATGTTTTCAACATCGATTCATGCTCCTATTATTTTTCATACCGTTTCATCCTCCTCCTATTTTCACACCGTTTCATGCTCCTCATATTTTTGACACCTTTTGAAGCTCTTCATATATTTCACACCTTTTCAGGCACTTCATGTTTTTTCACACCACTTCATGCTTCTCCTATTTTTCAGACCGTTTCATGATCCTCATGAATTTCACACATTTTGAAGCTCTTTATATTTTTCACACATTTTCAGGCTCTTCATTTTGTTCAACACTACTTCTTGCTCCTCCAAATTTTCAGACCGTTTCATACTCATCTAATTTTTGACACCTTTTGAAGCTCTTCATATTTTTCACACCTTTTCAGGCTCTTCATATTTTTCCCCACCACTTCATTCTTCTCCAATTTTTCAGACCATTTCATGCTCCTCATGAATTTCACACCTTTTGAAGCTCCTCATATTTTTCACACCTTTTCAGGCTCTTCATGATTTTCAACCCCACTTCATGCTCCTCCGATTTTTCAGACCGTTTCATGCTCATCTCATTTTTGACACCTTTTGAAGCTCTTCATATTTTTCACACCTTTTCAGGCTCTTCATGTTTTTCACACCTTTTCAGGCTCTTCATGATTTTGAACAGTGTTTCATGTTACTCCTATTTTTCAGACCGTTTCATACTCCTCATATTTTACACATTTTGAAGCTCTTCATATATTTCACACCTTTTCAGGCTCTTCATGTTTTTCTACACAGCTTCATGCTCCTCCTATTTTTCAGACCGTTTCATGCTCCTCATATTTTTGACACCTTTTAAAGCTCTTCATATTTTTCACAACTTTCAGGCTCTTCATGGTTTTCAACACCACTACATGCTCTTCCTCATATGTTTCACACCTTTTGAAGCTCTTCAAGTTTTTTAACACCTTTTCATGCTGCTCCTATATTTCCTACCATTTCATGCTCCTTATATTTTTGACACCTTTTGAAGCTCTTCATATATTTCACACCTTTTCACGCTCTTCATATTTTTCAACACCGCTTCAAGCTCCTACTATTTTTCAGACCGATTATTGCTCCTCATATTGTTGACACCTTTGAGGCTCTTCATATATTTCACACATTTTCAGGCTCTTCATGTTTTCAACACCGCTTCATGCTCCTCCTAATTTTCAGACCGTTTCATTCTCCTCATATTTTTGACACCATTTTAAGCTCTTCATATTTTTCACACCTTTTCAGGCTCTTCATGTTTTTTAACACCTTTTCATGCTCCTGCTATATTTCAGACCGTTTCATGCTCCTTATATTTTTGACACCTTTTGAAGCTCTTCCTATTTTTCATACGTTTTCAGGCTCTACATATTTTTCAACACCGCTTCATGCTCCTCCTATTTTTCAGACCGTATCATGCTCCTCATATGTTTCACACTTTTTCAGGCTCTTCATGGTTTTCAACAACACTTCATGCTCCTCATATGTTTCAGACCGTTTCATGCTCCTCATATTTTTGACACAGTTTGAAGCTCTTCACATTGTTCACACCTTTTGAGTTTCTTCATGTTTTTGAAAACAGTTTCTTGCTCCTCATATTTTTCAGACCGTTTCACCCTCTATATATTTGACACCTTTTTGAAGTTCTTCATATTTTTCACACCTTTTGAGGCTCTTCATGTTTTTGAAAACAGTTTCTTGCTCCGCAGATTTTTCAGACCATTTCACCCTCTGTATATTTGACACCTTTTTGAAGCTCTTCATATTTTTCACACCTTTTCAAGCTCTTCATGTTTTTCAACACCGATTCATGATCCTGCTACTTTTCAGACCTGTTCATGCTAATCTAATTTTTGACACCTTTTGAAGCTCTTCATATTTTTCACACCTTTTCAGGCTCTTCATGTTTTTGAACACCGCTTCATGCTCCTCCTAATTTTCAGACCGTTTCATGCTCCTCATATTTTTGACACCTTTTGAAGCTCTTCATATATTTCACACCTTTTCAGGCTCTTTATGGTTTTGAACACAGCTTCATGCTCCTGCTAATTTCCAGACCATTTCATACTCCTCATATTTTTGACACGTTTTGAGGCTCTTCATATTTTTCACAGCTTTTCAAGCTCTTCATGTTTTTGAAGAACGTTTCATTATCTTAATATTTTTCAGAACGTTTCATGCTCCTCATATTTTTGACACCTTTTAAAGCTATTCATATTTTTCACACCTTTTCAGGCTGTGCATGTTTTTGAACATCGCTTGTGCTCGTCCTATTTTTCAGACCGTTTCATGCTCCTCATATTTTTGACACCTTTTGAAGCTCTTCATATTTTTCACACCTTTTCAGCCTCTTCATGGTTTTCAACACCACTTCATGCTCCTCGTATTTTTCAGACCATTTCATGCTCCTCATTTTTTTGACACCTTTTGAAGCTCTTCATATTTTTCACACCTTTTCAGCCTCTTCATGGTTTTCAACACCACTTCATGCTCCTCGTATTTTTCAGACCATTTCATGCTCCTCATATTTTTGACACCTTTTGAAGCTCTGCATATTTTTCACACCTTTTCAGGCTCTTCATGATTTTCAACACCACTTCATGCTCCTCCTATTTTTCAGACCGTTTCATGCTCATCTCATTTTTGACATCTTTTGAAGCTCTTCATATTTTTTACATTTTTGAAGCTCTTCATAATTTTCATATTTTTGAAGCTCTTCATAATTTTTCACACTTTTTCAGGTTCTTCATGTTTTTCAACACCACTCAGGCTCCTCCAATTTTTCAGACCCTTTCATGCTAATCTAATTTTTGACACTTTTTGAAGCTCTTCATAATTTTCACACCTTTTCAGGCTCTTCATGTTTTTGAACACCGCTTCATGCTCGTCCAATATTTCAAACCGTTTCATGCTCCTCATATTTTTGACACCTTTTGAAGCTCTTCATATTTTTCACACCTTTTCAGGCTCTTCATTTTTTTCAACACAACTTCATGCTCCTCCTATTTTTCAGACCGTTTCATGCAGATCTCCTTTTTGACACCTTTTGAAGCTCTTCATATTTTTCACACCTTTTCAGGCTCTTCATGTTTATCACACGTTTTCAGGCTCTTCATGTTTTTCAACAGCGCTTCATGCTCCTCCTATTTTTCAGACCGTTTCATGCTCCTCATATTTTTGACACCTTTTGAAGCTCTATATATTTTTCACACCTTTTCAGGCTCTTCATGTTTTTCAACAACGCTTCATGCTCCTCCTATATTTCAGAAAGTTTCATGCTCCTCATATTTTTGACACCTTTTGAAGCTCTTCATATTTTTCACACCTTTTCAGGCTCTTCATGTTTTTGAACACTTCTTCATGCTCCTCCTCTTTTTCAGACAGTTTCATGCTCCTCATATTTTTGACATCTTTTGAAGCTCTTCATATTTTTCACACCTTTTCAGGCTCTTCATGTTTTTCCACATCACTTCCTGCTTCTCCTAGTTTTCAGACCGTTTCATGCTCCTCATGTATTTCATACATTTTGAAGCTCTTCATATTTTTCACACCATTTCAGGCTCTTCATGTTTTTGATCACCGTTTCATGCTCCTCCTATTTTTCAGACCGTTTCATGCTCCTCATATTTTTGACACCTTTTGAAGGTCTTCATATTTTTCACACCTTTTCAGGCTCTTCATGTATTTCAACACCACTTCATGCTCCTCCTTTTTTTCAGACCGTTTCAGGCTCCTCATATTTTTCACACCTTTTGAAGCCGTTCATATTTCTCACACCTTTTCAGGCTCTTCATGTTTTTTCAACACCACTTCATACTCCTCCTATTTTTCAGACCATTTCATGGTCCTCTCATTTTTGACACCTTTTGAAGCTTTGCATATTTTTCACAACTTTTAAGGCTCTTCATGTTTTTGAACACCGCTTCATGCTCCTCCTATTTTTCAGACCGTATAATGCTCCTCATATTTTTCAAACCTTTTGAAGCTCTTCATATTTCTCACACCTTTTCATGCTCTTCATGTTTTTGAACACCGTTTCATGCTCCTCCTATTTTTCAGACCATTTCTTGCTACTCATATATTTGACACCTTTTGAAGCTCTTCATATATTTCACAACTTTTCAGGCTCTTCATGTTTTTGAACACTGCTTCATGCACGTCCTATTTTTCAGACCGTTTCATGCTCATCTCATTTTTGACACCTTTTGAAGTTTTTCATATTTTTCACAACTTTTCAGGCTCTTCATGTTTTTGAACACCGCTTCATGCTAATCCTATTTTTCAAACCATATCATGCTCCTCATATTTTTCACACCTTTTGAAGCTCTTCAAATATTTCACACCTTTTCAGGCTCTTCATGTTTTTGAACACCGTTTCATGCTCCTCCTATTTTTCAGACCATTTCTTGCTCCTCATATTTTTGACACCTTTTGAAGCTTTGCATATTTTTCACAACTTTTCAGACTCTTCATGTTTTTGAACACCGCTTCATGCTCCTCCTATTTTTCAGACCATATCATGCTCCTCATATTTTTCACACCTTTTGAAGATCTTCATTTTTTCACTCCTTTTCAGGCTCTTCATATTTTTGAACACGACTTCTTGCTCCTCCTATTTTTCAGACCGTTTCATGCTCCTCTCATTTTTGACACCTTTTGAAGCTTTGCATATTTTTCACAACTTTTCCGGCTCTTCATGTTTTTGAACACTGCTTCATGCTCCTCCTATTTTTCAGACCGTTTCATGCTCCTCATATTTTTGACAACTTTTGATGCTCTTCATATTTTTCACACCTTTTCAGACACTTCATATTTTTCAACATCACTACATGCTCCTCCTATTTTTCAGACCGTTTCATACTCCTCATATTTTTGACACCTTTTGAAGCTCTTCATATTTTCAACACCATTTCAGGCTCTTCATGTTTTTCAACACCGCTTCATGCTCCTCCTCTTTTTCAGAACGTTTCATGCTCCTCATATTTTTGACACCTTTTGCAGCTCTTTATATTTTTCACACTATTTCAGGCTCCTCATGATTTTCAACACCGTTTCATGTTATTCCTATTTTTCAGACCGTTTAATGCTCATCTCATTTTTGACACCTTTTGAAGCTTTTCATATTTTTCACAACTTTTCAGGCTCTTCATGTTTTTGAACACTGCTTCATGCTCCTCCTATTTTTCAGAGAATTTCATGCTCCTCATGTATTTCACACCTTTTGAAGCTCTTCATATTTTCCACACCTATTCAGGCTCTTCATGTGTTTGATCACCGTTTGATGCTCCTTCTATTTTTCAGATCGTTTCATGCTCCTCATATTTTTCACACATTTTGAAGCTCTTCATATTTTTCACACCTTTCCAGGCTCTTCATTTTTTCAACACCACTTCATGCTCCTCCTAGTTTTCAGATCGTTTCATGCTCATCTCATTTTATCACCTTTTGAAGCTCTTCATATTTTTGTCAAATTTTGAAGGTCTTCATATTTTTCACACGTTTTCTGGCTCTTCATGATTTTCAACACCGCTTCATGCTCCTCCTATTTTTCAGAACTTTTCATGCTCATCTCATTTTTGACACATTTTGAAGCTCTTCATATTTTTTACACCTTTTGAAGCTCTTCATATTTTTCACATTTATGAGTCTCTTCATATTTTTCACACGTTTTCAGACAATTCATGTTTTTCAACATCGCTTCATGCTCCTCCTATTTTTCAGACCGTTTCATTCTCCTCATATTTTTGACACCTTTTGAAGCTCTTCATATATTTCACACTTTTTCAGACTTTTCCTTTTTTTCAACACGACTTCATGCTCCTCCTATTTTTCAGACCGTTTCATGCTCATCTCATTTTCACACCTTTTGAAGCTCTTCATGTTTTTCACATCTTTTGAAGCTCTTCATATTTTTCACAACTTTTCAGGCTCTTTATGATTTTCAACAGCGCTTCATGCTCCTCCTATTTTTCAGACCGTTTCATGCTTCTCATAATTTTGACACCTTTTGAAGCTTTCATATTTTTAACACCTTTTCAGGCTCTTCATCTTTTTCAACACCACTTCATGCTCCTCCTTTTTTGCAGACCGTTTCATGCTACTCATATTTTTAACACCTTTTGAAGCTCTTCATATTTCTCACACTTTTTCAGGCTCTTCATGTTTTTCAACAATGCTTCATGCTCCTCCGATTTTTCAGACCGTTTCATGCTCCTCATATTTTGACACCTTTTGAAGCTCTTCATATTTTTCACACCTTTTCAGGCTCTTCATGTTTTTGAACACCGCTTCATGCTCCTCCTATTATCAGACCGTTTCATGCTCCTCATATTTTTGACACTTTTTGAAGCTCTTCATATTTTTCACAAATTTTCAGGCTCTTCATGTTTTTCAACACCGCTTCATGCACGTCCTATTTTTCAAACCGTTTCATGCTCATCTCATTTTTGACACCTTTTGAAGTTTTTCATATTTTTCACACCTTTTCAGGCTCTTCATGTTTTTGAACAACTTTTCATGCTCCTCCTATTTTGCAGACCGTTTCATGCTCCTCATATTTTTGAATCCTTTAGAAACTCTTCATATTTTTTGCAGCTTTTCAGGCTCTTCATGTTTTTCAACACCGCTTCATGCTCCTCCTATTTTTCAGGCCGTTTCATGCTCCTCATATTTTTGACAGGTTTTGAGGCATTTCATATTTTTAACACCCATTCAGGCTCTTCATGTTTTTGAACACCGTTTCATAATCTTCCCATTTTTCTGACCGTTTCATGCTCCTCATATTTTTGACACCTTTTTAAGCTCTTCATATCTTTCGCACCTTTTCAGGCTCTTCATGTATTTGAACACCGCTTCATGCTTCTTATAATTTTCAGACCGTTTCATGCAACTCATATTTTTGACACCATTTGAAGCTCTTCATATTTTTCACACCTTTTGAAGCTCTTCATATTTTTCACACGTTTTCAGGCTCTTCATGTTTTTCAATACTGCTTCATGCTCCTCCTATTTTTCAGAACGTTTCATGCTCGTCTCATTTTTGACACCTTTTGAAGCTTTGCATATTTTTCACAACTTTTCCGGCTCTTCATGTTTTTGAACACTGCTTCATGCTCCTCCTATTTTTCAGACCGTATCATGCTCCTCATATTTTTCACAGCTTTTGAAGTTCTTCATATTTTTGACACCTTTTCAGGCTCTTCATTTTTTTCAACACTACTTGTTGCTCCTCCTATTTTTTAGAACGTTTCATACTCATCTAATTTTTGACACCTTTTGAGGCTCTTCATATGTTTTACACCTTTTGAAGCTCTTCATATTTTTCACATTTTTGAAGCTCTTCATATTTTTCCCACGATTTCAGACTCTTCATGTTTTTCAAAACCGCTTCATGCTCCTGCTATTTATCATACCGTTTCATACTCCTCATATTTTTGCCACGTTTTGAGGCTCTTCATATTTTTCACACCTTTTCAGGCTCTTCATGTTTTTGAACACAGCTTCATGCTCCTCCTATTTTTTCTACCGTAACATGCTCCTCATATTTTTCACACCTTTTGATGCTCTTCATATTTTTCACACCTTTTCAGGCTCTTCATGTTTTTGAACACCGCTTCATACTCCTCCTATTTTGAGACCGTTTCATTCTCCTCATATTTTTGACACCTTTTGATGCTCTTCATATTTTTCACACCTTTTCAGTCTCTTCTTTTTTTCAACACCACTTCATGCTCCTCCTATTTTTCAGACCGTTTCATGCTCATCTCATTTTTGACACATTTGAAGCTCTTCATATTTTTCACACCTTTTGAAGCTCTTCATATTTTTCACGCGTTTTCAGGCTCTTCACGTTTTTCAACACCGCTTCATGCTCCTCCTATTTTTCAGACCGTTTCATGCTACTCATATTTTTGACACTTTTTGAAGCTGTTCATATTTTTCACACCTTTTCAGGCTCTTCATGTTTTTCAACACCGTTTCATGCTCCTCATATTTTTGACACTTTTTGAATCTCTTCATATTTTTCACACCTTTTCAAGCTCTTCATGTTTCTGACCACCGTTTCATGCTCCTCCTATTTTTCAGACCGTTTCATGCTCATCTCATTTTTGACACCTGTTGAAGCTCTTCATATATTTCACACCTTTTGAAGCTCTTCATATTTTTCACACGTTTGGAGGCTCTTCATGTTTGTCAACACCGTTTCATGCTGCCTCTGTTTTTCAGACGGTTTCATGCTCCTCATATTTTTCACAGCTTTTAGAGCTATTCCTATTTTTCACACCTTTTCAGGCTCTTCATGTTTTGTAACACCGCTTCATCCTCCTCCTATTTTTCAGACCGTTTCATGCTCCTCATATTTTTCACACATTTTGAAGCTGTTCATATTTTTCACACCTTCTCAGGTTCTTCATGTTTTTCAACACAGCTTCATGCTCCTCCTTTTTTTCAGACCATTTCATGCTCCTCATATTTTTGACACCTTTTGAAGCTCTTCATATTTTTCACACCTTTTCAGGCTCTTCATGTTTTTCAACACCGATTCATGATCCTCCTATTTTTCAGAAGGTTTCATGCTCCTCATATTTTTGACACACTTTGAAGCTCTTCATATTTGTCACACCTTTTCAGGCTCTTCATGTTTTTGAACACCGTTTCATAATCCTCCTATTTTTCAGACCATTTCATGCTCCTCATAATTTGACACCTTTTGAAGCTCTTCATATTTTTCACACCTTTTCAGGCTCTTCATGTTTTTCAACACCGATTCATGATCCTCCTATTTTTCAGAAGGTTTCATGCTCCTCATATTTTTGACACCTTTTGAAGCTCTTCATATTTTTCACACTTTTCAGGCTCTTCATGTTTTTCAACACCACTTCATGCTCCTCCTATTTTTCAGACCGTGTCATGCTCCTCATATTTTTGACACCTTTAGAAGCTCTTCATATTTTTCACACTTTTCAGGCTCTTCATGTTTTTCAACACCGCTTCATGCTCCTCTTAATTTTCAGACCGTTTCAAGCTCTTCTCATTTTTGAAACCTTTTGAAGCTCTTCATATTTTTCAAACCTTTTGAATCTCTTCATATTTTTCACATTTTTGAAGCTCTTCATATTTTTCACACGATTTCAGACTCTTCCTGTTTTTCAACAGCGCTTCATGCTCCTGCTATTTATCATCCCGTTTCATACTTCTCATATTTTTGACACGTTTTGAGGCTCTTCATAATTTCCACACCTTTTCTGGCTCTTCATGTTTTTGAACACCGTTTCATAATCCTCCTATTTTTCAGACCGTTTCATGCTCCTCATATTTTTGACACGTTTTGAAGCTCTTCATATTTTTCACACCTTCTCAGGCTCTTCATGTTTTTCAACTCCGCTTCATGCTCCTCCTATTTTTCAGACCGTATCAAGTTCCACATAGTTTTCACACCTTTTGAAGCTCTTCATACTTTTCATAATTTGAAGATCTTCATATTTTTCACACGATTTCAGACTCTTCCTATTTTTCAACACCGCTTCATGTTCCTGCTATTTATCATACCGTTTCATACTTCTCATATTTTTGAAACGTTTTGAGGCTCTTCATATTTTTCACACCTTTTCAGTCTCTGCATGTTTTTGAACACCGTTTCATGCTCCTCATGTATTTCACACCTTTTGAAGCTCTTCATATTTTGCACACCTTTTCAGGCTCTTCATGTTGTTGAACATCGCTTCTTCCTCCTCCTATTTTAGAGGGTTTCATGCTCGTCATATTTTTGACACATTTTGAAGCTCTTCATATTTTTCACACCTTTTGAAGCTGTTCATATATTTCACACCTTTTCAGGTTCTTCATGTTTTTCAACACCACTTCATGCTCCTCCTATTTTTCAGACCCTTTCATGCTAATCTAATTTTTGACACATTTTGAAGCTCTTCATATTTTTCACACCTTTTGAAGCTCTTCATATTTTTCACACCTTTTCAGGGTGTGCATGTTTTTGAACATCGCTTGTGCTCGTCCTATTTTTCAGACCGTTTCATGCTCCTCATATTTTTGACACCTTTTGAAGCTCTTCATATTTTTCACACCTTTTCAGCCTCCTCATGGTTTTCAACACCACTTCATGCTCCTCGTATTTTTCAGACCATTTCATGCTCCTCATTTTTTTGACACCTTTTGAAGCTCTTCATATTTTTCACACCTTTTCAGCCTCTTCATGGTTTTCAACACCACTTCATGCTCCTCGTATTTTTCAGACCATTTCATGCTCCTCATATTTTTGACACCTTTTGAAGCTCTTCATATTTTTCACACCTTTTCAGCCTCCTCATGGTTTTCAACACCACTTCATGCTCCTCGTATTTTTCAGACCATTTCATGCTCCTCATTTTTTTGACACCTTTTGAAGCTCTTCATATTTTTCACACTTTTCAGGCTCTTCATGTTTTTCAACACCACTTCATGCTCCTCCTATTTTTCAGACCGTGTCATGCTCCTCATATTTTTGACACCTTTAGAAGCTCTTCATATTTTTCACACTTTTCAGGCTCTTCATGTTTTTCAACACCGCTTCATGCTCCTCTTAATTTTCAGACCGTTTCAAGCTCTTCTCATTTTTGAAACCTTTTGAAGCTCTTCATATTTTTCAAACCTTTTGAATCTCTTCATATTTTTCACATTTTTGAAGCTCTTCATATTTTTCACACGATTTCAGACTCTTCCTGTTTTTCAACAGCGCTTCATGCTCCTGCTATTTATCATCCCGTTTCATACTTCTCATATTTTTGACACGTTTTGAGGCTCTTCATAATTTCCACACCTTTTCTGGCTCTTCATGTTTTTGAACACCGTTTCATAATCCTCCTATTTTTGAGACTGTTTCATGCTCCTCATATTTTCGACACCTTTTGAAGCTTTCATATTTTTCACACCTTTTCAAGCTCTTCATGTTTTTAAACACCACTTCATGCTCCTCCTTTTCTGCAGACCGTTTCATGCTACTCATATTTTTGACACCTTTTGAAGCTCTTCATATTTCTCACACCTTTTCAGGCTCTTCATGTTTTTCAACACCGCTTCATGCATCTCCGATTTTTCAGATCGTTTCATGCTCCTCATATTTTTGACACCTTTTGAAGCTCTTCATATTTCTCCAACCTTTTCAGGCTCTTCATGTTTTTCAACACCGCTTAATGCACCTCCTGTTTTTCAAACCGTTTCATGCTCATCTCATTTTTGACACCTTTTGAAGGTTTTCATATTTTTCACACCTTTTCAGGCTCTTCATGTTTTTCACACGTTTTCAGGCTCTTCATGTTTTTCAACACCGCTTCATGCTCCTCCTATTTTTCAGACCGTTTCATGCTCCTCATATTTTTGACACCTTTTGAAGCTCTATATATTTTTCACACCTTTACAGGCTCTTCATGTTTTTCAACACCGCTTCATGCTCCTCCTATTTTTCAGAAAGTTTCATGCTCCTCATATTTTTGACACCTTTTGAAGCTCTTCATATTTTTCACACCTTTTCAAGCTCTTCATGTTTTTCAACACCGCTTCATGCTCCTCCTAATTTTCAGTCCGTTTGATGCTCCTCATATTTTTGACACCATTGGAAGCTTTTCATATTTCTCACTCATTTTCAGGCTCTTCATGTTTTTGAAAATCACTTCATGGTCCTCCTATTTTTCAGACCGTTTCATGCTCGTCATGTATTTCACACCTTTTGAAGCTCTTCATATTTTTCACACCTTTTCAGGCTCTTCATGTTTTTGAACCCCGGTTCAGGCTCCTCCTATTTTTCAGACCGTTTCATGCTCCTCATATTTTTCACACCTTTTGAAGCTCTTCATATATTTCACACCTTTTCAGGCTCTTCATGTTTTTGAACACCGCTTCATGATCCTCCTATTTTTCAGACCGTTTCATGCTCCTCATATTTTTACACCTTTTGAAGCTCTTCATATATTTCACGCCTTTTCAGGCGCTTCATTTTTTTCAACACCGCTTCATGCTCCTCCTATTATTCAGACCGTTTCATGCTCATCTCATTTTTGACACCTTTTGAAGCTCTTCATATTTTTCACACCTTTTCAGGTTCTTCATGTTTTTGAACACCGCTTCATGGTCCTCCTATTTTTCAGAACATTTCATGCTCCTCATATAATTCACACCTTTTGAAGCTCTTCATATTTTTCACACCTTTTCAGGCTCTTCATGTTTGTCAACACCGTTTCATGCTCCTCATATTTTTCAGACCGTTTCATGCTCCCCATATTTTTGACACCTTTTGAAGCTCTTCATATTTTTCACACCTTTTGAAGTTGTTCATATATTTCACACCTTTTCAGGCTCTTGATGTTTTTCAACACCACTTCATGCTCCTCCTATTTTTCACACCCTTTCAAGCTAATCTAATTTTTTACACCTTTTGAAGCTCTTCATATTTTTCACACCTTTTTAAGGTCTTCATATTTTTCAAACCTTTTCAGGCTGTGCATGTTTTTGAACATCGCTTATGCTCGTCCTATTTTTCGGACCATTTCATGCTCCTCAAATTTTTGACACCTTTTGAAGCTCTTCATATTTTCACACCTTTTTTAGGTCTTCATATTTTTCACACCTTTTCAGGCTGTTCATGTTTTTGAACACCGCTTATGCTCGTCCTATTTTTCGGAACATTTCATGCTCCTCATATTTTTGACACCTTTTGAAGCTCTTCATATTTTTCACACCTTTTGAAGCTCTTCATATTTTTCACACCTTTTCAGGCTGTGCATGTTTTTGAACATCGCTTGTGCTCGTCCTATTTTTCAGACCGTTTCATGCTCCTCATATTTTTGACACCTTTTGAAGCTTTTCATATTTTTCACACCTTTTCAGGCTCTTCATGATTTTCAACACCACTTCATGCTCCTCCTATTTTTCAGACCGTTTCATGCTCATCTCATTTTTGACATCTTTTGAAGCTCTTCATATTTTTTACATTTTTGAAGCTCTTCATAATTTTCATATTTTTGAAGCTCTTCATATTTTTCACACTTTTTCAGGTTCTTCATGTTTTTCAACACCACTTCAGGCTCCTCCTATTTTTTAAACCCTTTCATGCTAATCTAATTTTTGACACTTTTTGAAGCTCTTCATATTTTTCACACCTTTTCAGGCTCTTCATTTTTTTCAACACCACTTCATGCTCCTCGTATTTTTCAGACCGATTCATGCAGATTTCCTTTTTGACACCTTTTGAAGCTCTTCATATTTTTCACACCTTTTCAGGCTCTTCATGTTTTTCACACGTTTTCAGGCTCTTCATGTTTTTCAACACCACTTCATGCTCCTCCTGTTTTTCAGACCGTTTCATGCTCCTCATATTTTTGACACCTTTTGAAGCTCTTTATATTTTTCACACCTTTTCAGGCTCTTCATGTTTTTCAACACCGCTTCATGCTCCTCCTATTTTTCAGAAAGTTTCATGCTCCTCATATTTTTGACACCTTTTGAAGCTCTTCATATTTTTCACACCTTTTCAAGCTCTTCGTGTTTTTCAACACCGCTTCATGCTCCTCCTAATTTTCAGTCCGTTTCATGCTCCTCATGTATTTCACACCTTTTGAAGCTCTTCATATTTTTCACACCTTTTCAGGCTCTTCATATTTTTGAACCCCGGTTCAGGCTCCTCCTATTTTTCAGACCGTTTCATGCTCCTCATATTTTTCACACCTTTTGAAGCTCTTCATATATTTCACACCTTTTCAGGCTCTTCATGTTTTTGAACACCGCTTCATGATCCTCCTATTTTCAGACCGTTTCATGCTCCTCATATTTTTACACCTTTTGAAGCTCTTCATATATTTCATGCCTTTTCAGGCGCTTCATTTTTTTCAACACGGCTTCATTCTCCTCCTATTATTCAGACCGTTTCATGCTCATCTCATTTTTGACACCTTTTGAAGCTCTTCATATTTTTCACACCTTTTCAGATTCTTCATGTTTTTGAACACGGCTTCATGGTCCTCCTATTTTTCAGAACATTTCATGCTCCTCATATAATTCACACCTTTTGAAGCTCTTCATATTTTTCACACCTTTTCAGGCTCTTCATGTTTTTCAACACCGTTTCATGCTCCTGCTATTTTTCAGACCGTTTCATGCTCCCCATATTTTTGACGCCTTTTGAAGCTCTTCATATTTTTCACACCTTTTGAAGTTGTTCATATATTTCACACCTTTTCAGGCTCTTGATGTTTTTCAACACCACTTCATGCTCCTCCTATTTGTCACACCCTTTCAAGCTAATCTAATTTTTGACACCTTTTGAAGCTCTTCATATTTTTCACACCTTTTGAAGGTCTTCATATTTTTCACACCTTTTCAGGCTGTTCATGTTTTTGAACACCGCTTCATGCTCCTCCTATTTTTCAGAATGTTTCATGCTCCTCATAATTTTGACACCTTTTGAAGCTCTTCATATTATTCACACCTTTTCAGTTTCTTCATGTTTTTCAACACCGCTTCATGCTCCTCCTATTTTTCAGACAGTTTCATACTCTTCTCATTTTTGACACCTTTTGAAGCTCTTCATATATTTCACACCTTTTCAGGCTCTTCATGTTTTTCAACAACACTTCATGCTCCTCGTATTTTTCAGTCCGTTTCTTGCTCCTCATATTTTTGACACCTTTTGAAGCTCTTCATATTTCTCACACCTTTTCAGGTTCTTCATGTTTTTCAACACCGCTTCATGCTCCTCCTATTTTTCAGACGGTTTCATGCTCATCTCATTTTTGACACCTTTTGAAGCTCTTCATATTTTTCACATCTTTTGAATCTGTTCATATTTTTCACACTTTTTCAGGCTCTGCATGTTTTTCAACAACCTTTTTTGCTCCTCCTATTTTTCAGACCGTTTCATGCTCCTCATATTTTTGACACCTTTTGATGCTCTTCATATTTTTCACACCTTTTCAGACTCTTCATGTTTTTGAACACCGTTTCATAATCCTCCTATTTTTCAGACCGTTTCATGCTCCTTGTAATTTTGACACCTTTTGAAGCTCTTCATATTTTTCACTCCTTTTCAGGCTCTTCATGTTTTTCAACACCGCTTCAGGCTCCTCCTATTTTTCAGACCGTTTCATGCTCCTCATATTTTTGACACCTTTTGAAGCTTTCATATTTTTCACACATTTTCAGGCTCTTCATGTTTTTCAACACCGCTTCATGCACCTCCTATTTTTCAGAACGTTTCATGCTCATCTCATTTTTGACACCTTTTGAAGCTTTTCATATTTTTCAAAACTTTTCAGGCTCTTCATGTTTTGAACACCGCTTCATGGTAAATCTATTTTTGAAACCATATCATGCTCCTCATATTTTTCACACATTTTGAAGCTATTCATATTTTTCAAACCTTTTCAGACTCTTCGTGTTTTTGAACATCACTTCATGCTCCTCCTAATTTACAGACCGTTTCATGCTCCTCATATTTTTCACACTTTTTGAAGCTCGTCATATTTTTCACACCTTTTCAGGCTATTCATGTTTTTCAACACCACTTCATGCTTCTCCTAATTTTCAGACCGTTTCATGCTCCTCATATTTTTCACACCTTTTGAAGCTCGTCATATTCTTCACACCTTTTCAGGCTATTCATGTTTTTCAACACCACTTCATGCTCCTCCTATTTTTCAGGCCGTTTCTTGCTCCTCATATTTTTGACACTTTTTGAAGCTCTTCATATTTTTCACACCTTTTCAGGTTCTTCATGTTTTTGAACACCGCTTCATGATCCTCCTATTTTTCAGACCGTTTCATGCTCCTCATATTTTTGACACCTTTTGAAGCTCTTCATATTTTTCACACCTTTTCAGGCTCTTCATGTTTCTCAACACAGCTTCATGCTCCTCCTATTTTTCAGACCCTTTCATTCTCCTCATATTTTTGACACCTTTTGAAGCTCTTCATATATTTCACAACTTTTCAATCTCTTCTTTTTTTCAACACCACTTCATGCTCCTCCTATATTTCAGACCGTTTGATGCTCATCTCATTTTTGACACCTTTTGAAGCTCTTCATATATTTCACATCTTTTCAGGCTTTTCATGTTTTTGAACACCGCTTCATGATCCTCCTATTTTTCAGACCGTTTCATGCTCCTCATATTTTTGACAACTTTTGAAGCTCTTCATATTTTTCACACTTTTTCAGGCTCTTCATGTTTTTGAACACCGCTTCATGATCCTCCTATTTTTCAGACCATTTCATGCTCTTCAAATTTTTAACACCCTTTGAAGCTCTTCATATTTTTCACACCTTTTCATGCTCGTCATGTTTTTCAACACCGTTTCATGCTGATTCTATTTTTCAGACCATTTCATGCTTCTCATATTTTTCACATCTTTTGAAGCTCTTCATATTTTTCACACCTTTCAGTCTCTTCATGTTTTTCGACACCGTTTCATGCTGCTTCTATTTTTCAGACCGTTTCATGAGCCTCATATTTTTCACACCTTTTGAAGATCTTCATATTTTTCACACGTTTTCAGGCTCTACATGTTTTTGAACACAGCTTCATGCTCCTCCTATTTTTCACACCGTTTCATGCTCATCTCATTTTTGGCAACTTTTGAAGTTCTTCATATTTTTCACATATTATGAAGCTCTTCATATTTTACAAACCTTTTCAGGCTCTTCATGTTTTTCAACACCGCTTCATGCTCCTCCTTTTTTCAGGCCGTTTGATGCTCCTCATATTTTTGGCACCTTTTGAAGCTCTTCATATTTTTCACACCTTTTCAGGTCTTCATGTTTTTGAACACCATTTCATGCTCCTCGAAATTCTCAGACCGTTTCATGGTCCTCATATTTTTGACACCTTTTGAAGCTCTTCATATTTTTCACACCTTTTCAGGCTCTTCATGATTTTCAACACCGCTTCATGCTCCTCCTGTGTTTCAGACCGTTTTATGCTCCTCATATATTTGACACCTTTTGAAGCTCTTCATAATTTCCACACCTTTTCAGGCTCTTCATGATTTTGAACACCATTTCATGCTCCTCTTATTTTTTTTATTGTTATTTTTTTTAAATTTTTTTTATTATTTTTATTTTTTTTTTCCCCAGTCGGTTTTGTCATACATTGATATGAATCAGCCATGGATTTACATGTATTCCCAATCCCAATCCCCCCTCCCACCTCCCTCTCCACCCGATTCCTCTCCGTCTTCCCAGTGCACCAAGCCGGAGCACTTGTCTCATGCATCCTACCTGGGCTGGTGATCTGTTTCACCATAGATAGCATACATGCTGTTCTTTTGAAATATCCCACTCTCACATTCTCCCACAAAGTTCAAAAGTCTGTTCTGTATTTCTGTGTCTCTTTTTCTGTTCTGCATATAGGGTTATCGTTATCACCTTTCTAAATTCCATATACATGTGTCAGCATGCTCTAATGTTCTTTATCTTTCTGGCTTACTTCACTCTGTATAATGGGCTCCAGCTTCATCCATCTCATTAGGACTGATTCAAATGAATTTTTTAATGGCTGAGTAATATTCCATGGTGTATATGTACCACAGCTTTCTTATCCATTCATCTGCTGAC
Organism: Dama dama; assembly: GCF_033118175.1. Lineage (NCBI taxonomy): Eukaryota > Metazoa > Chordata > Mammalia > Artiodactyla > Cervidae > Dama > Dama dama. The sequence goes on along the minus strand of NW_026870928.1, from coordinate 1,644,472 downwards.
GGGCATCTAGGTTGCTTCCATGTCCTGGCTATTATAAACAGTGCTGTGATGAACATTGGGGTGCACGTGTCTCTTTCAGATGAACCTATGGACACCTTATCTTTGACAAAGAGGCAAGGATATACAATGGAAAAAAGACAACCTCTTTAACAAGTGGTGCTGGGAAAACTGGTCAACCACTTGTAAAAGAATGAAAATAGAACACTTTCTAACACCATACACAAAAATAAACTCAAAATGGATTAAAGATCTAAATGTAAGACCAGAAACTATAAAACTCCTAGAGGAGAAGATAGGCAAAACACTCTCCGACATAAATCAAAGCAAGATCCTCTATGACCCACCTCCCAGAATATTGGAAATAAAAGCAAAACTAAACAAATGGGCCCTAATGAAACTTAAAAGCTTTTGCACTACAAAGGAAACTATACGTAAGGTGAAAAGACAGCCCTCAAATTGGGAGAAAATAATAGCAAATGAAGAAACAGACAAAGGATTAATCTCAAAAATATACAAGCAAATCCTGCAGCTCAATTCCAGAATAATAAATGACCCAATAAAAAATGAGCCAAAGAACTAAACAGACATTTCTCCAAAGAAGACATACAGATGGATAACAAACACATGAAAAGATGCTCAACATCACTCATTATTAGAGAAATGCAAATCAAAACCACAATGAGGTGCCATTATATGCCAGTCAGGATGGCTGCTATCCAAAAGTCTACAAGCAATAAATGCTGGAGATGGTGTGGAGAAAAGGGAAACCTCTTACACTGTTGGTGGGAATGCACACTAGTACAGCCCCTATGGAAAACAGTGTGGAGATTTCTTAAAAAACTGGAAATAGAACTGCCGTATGACCCAGCAATCCCACTTCTGGGCATACACACTGAGGAAACCAGATCCTCTTATTTTTCAGACCGTTTCAAGCTCCTCATATTTTTTACACCTTTTGAAGCTCTTCATATTTTTCACACCTTTTCAGGCTCTTCATGTTTTTGAACACCATTTCATGCTCCTCCTATTTTTTAAACCGTTTCATGCTCCTCATATTTTTCACACCTTTTGAAGCTCTTCATATTTTTCACACCTTTTCAGGCTCTTCATATTTTTCAACAAGGTTTCATGCTCCTCCTATTTTTCAGACCGTTTAATGCTCCCCATAATTTTGACACCTTTTGAAGCGCTTCATAATTATCACACCTTTTTAGGCTCTTCATGTTTTTCAAATCTGCTTCTGCTCCTCCTATTTTTCAGACTGTTTCATGCTCCTCATATTATTGACACCTTTTGAAGCTCTTCATATTTTTCACACCTTTTCAGGCTCTTCATGTTTTTCAACACCGCTTTACTCTCCTCATATTTTTCAGACCGTTTCATGCTCCTCATATTTTTGACACCTTTTGAAGCTCTTCATATTTTTCACACTTTTTCAGGCTCTTCATGATTTTGAACACCGTTTCATGCTTCTCCTATTTTTTAGACCATTTCATGCTCCTCATATTTTGACACCTCTTGATGCTCTTCATATTTTTCACAGCTTTTCAGGCTCTTCATGATTTTGAACACCGATTCATGCTCCTCATATTTTTCAGACCGTTTCAGGCTCCTCATATTTTTGACATCTTTTGAAGCTCTTCATATTTTTCACACCTTTTCAGGCTCTTCATGTTTTTGAACACCACCTCATGCTCCTCCTAATTTTCAGACCGTTACATGCTCCTCATATATTTGATATCCTTTGAAGCTCTTCATATTTTTCACACATTTTATGCACTTCTTGTTTTCAACACCACATCATGCTCCTTCTATTTTTCAAACCGTTTCATGCTCCTCATATTTTGGATATCTTTTGAAGCTCGTCATATTTCTAACAACTTTTCAGGCTCTTCATGTATTTCAACACCACGTCATGCTCCTCCTATTTTCTGATCGTTTCATGCTCCTCATATTTTTGACACCTTTTGAAGCTCTTAATATTTTTAACACCTTTTCCGGCTCTTCATATTTTTCAACACAACTTCATGCTCCTCCTTTATTTGAGACCATTTCATGCTCCTCATATTTTTGACACCTTTTGAAGCTCTCCATAGATTTCACACCTTTTCAGGCTCTTCATGTTTTTCTACACCGCTTTTTGCTCCTCCTATTTTTCAGAGCTTTTCATGCTCCTCATATTTTTGTCACCTTTTGAAGCTCTTCATATTTTTCACACCCTTTCAGGCTTTTCATGTTTTTCAACACCGCTTCATGCTTCTACTATTTTTCAGACCTTTTCATGCTCCTCATATGTTTCACACCTTTTTAAGCTCTTCATGTTTTTTAACACTTTTTCACGCTCCTCCTATATTTCAGACCATTTCATGCTCCTCATATTTTTGACACCTTTTGAAGCTCTTCATATTTTTCACATTTTTTCAGGGTCTTCATGTTTTTTTACACCACTTCATGCTCCTCCTATTTTTCAGACCGTTTCATTCTCCTCATATGTTTCACAACTTTTTCAGGCTCTTCATGTTTCTCAACACCACTTCATGCTCCTCCTATTTTTCAGACCGTTTCATGCTCCTCATATTTTTGACACCTTTTGGAGTTGTTCATATTTTTCACACCTTTTCAGGCTTTTCATGTTTTTCAACACTGCTTCATTTTCCTCCTTTATTTCAGACTGTTTCATGCTCCTCATCTTCTTGACACCTTTTGAAGCTCTTTATATTTTTCACACCTTTTCATGCTTTTCATGTTTTTCTACACCGCTTCATTCTCTTCCTATTTTTCAGACATTTTCATGCTCCTCATATTTTTGACATCCTTTGAAGCTCTTCATATTTTTCACACCTTTTCAGGCTTTTCATGTATTTCAACACCGTCTCATGAGACTCCTATTTTTCAGACCATTTCATGCTCCTCATGTTTCACACCTTTTTCAGGCTCTTCATGTTTTTCAACACCACTTCATGCTCCTCCTATTTTTCAGACCGTTTCATGCTCATCATATTTTTGACACAGTTTGAAGCTCTTCGTACTTTTCACACCTTTTGAGGCTCTTCATGTTTTTGAAAACAGTTTCTTGCTCCTCATATTTTTCAGAACGTTTCATGGTCCTCATATTTTTGACACCTTTTGAAGCTCTTCATATATTTCACACTTTTTCAGGGTCTTCATGTATTTCTACACCACTTCATGCTCCTCCTATTTTTCAGACCGTTTCATTCTCCTCATATGTTTCATAACTTTTTTAGGCTCTTCATGTTTCTCAACACCACTTCATGCTCCTCCTATTTTTCAGACCGTTTCAGGCTCCTCATATTTTGGACACTTTTTGAAGCTCTTCATATTTTTCACACCTTTCCAGGCTCTTCATGTTTTTGAACACCGTTTCATGATCCTCCTATTTTTCAGACCGTTTCATGCTCCTCATATGTTTCACACCTTTTGAAGCTCTTCATGTTTTTTAACACCTTTTCATGCTCCTCCTATATTTCAGACCGTTTAATGCTCCTTATATTTTTGACACCATTTGAAGCTCTTCATATATTTCGCACCTTTTCAGGCTCTTCATATTTTTCAACACCACTTCATGCTTCTCCAATTTTTCAGACCGTTTCATGCTCCTCATATATTTGACACCTTTTGAAGCTCTTCATATTTTTCACATGTTTTCAGGCTCTTCATATTTTTCAACCCGCTTAAGCTCCTCCTATTTTTCAGACCGTTTCTTGCTCCCCATATTTTTGACAACTTTGAGGCTCTTCATATATTTCACACCTTTTCAGGCTCTTCATGTTTTTGAACACCGATTCATGCTCCTCCTATTTTTCAGACCGTTTCATGCTCCTCCTATTTTTCAGACCGTTTCATGCTCCTCATATTTTTGACACCTTTTGAACCTCTTCATATTTTTCACACCTTTTCAGGCTCTTCATGTTTTCAACACCGCTTCATGCTCCTACTATTTTTCAGACCGTTTCCTGCTCCTCATATTTTTGACACCTTTTGAAGCTCTTCATATTATTCACACCTTTTCAGGCTCTTCATGTTTTCAACACCGCTTCATGCTCCTACTATTTTTCAGACCGTTTCCTGCTCCTCATATTTTTGACGCCTTTTGAAGCTCTTCATATTTTTCACACTTCTCCAGGCTCTTCATGTTTTTGAACACCGTTTCATGCTCCTCCTGTTTTTCAGACCGTTCATGCGTCTCATATTTTTGAAACCTTTTGAAGCTCTTCATAATTTCCACACGTTTTCAGGCTCTTCATGTTTTTCTACACCGCTTCATGCTCCCCCTATATTTCAGACCGTTCATGCCTCTCATATTTTTGAAACCTTTTGAAGCTCTTCATATTTTTCACACCTTTTCAGGCTCTTCATTTTTTTCAACACCATTTCATGCTCCTCCTTTTTTTCAAACCGTTTTATGCTCCTCATATATTTGACACCTTTTGAAGCTCTTCATATTTTTCACACCATTTCAGGCTCTTCAAGTTTTTGAAAACGGCTTCATGCTCCTCCTAATTTTCAGACCGTTTCTTGCTCCTCATATTTTTGACACCTTTTGAAGCTCTTCATATTTTTCACAACTTTTCAGGCTCTTCATGTTTTTGAACACAGTTTCATGCTCCGCATATTTTTCACACCTTTTCATGCTCTTCATATTTTTCACACCTTTTCAGGCTCTTCATTTTTCTCAACACCGTTTCATGCTTCTCCTATTTTTCAGACCGTTTCATGCTCCTCATATTTTTGACAGCTTTTGAAGCTCTTCATATATTTCACACCTTTTCAGGCTTTTCATGTTTTTGAACACCGCTTCATTCTCCTCCTATTTTTCAGACCATTTCATGCTCCTCGTATTTTTCACACCTTTTGAAGCTCTTCATATTTTTCACACTTCTCCAGGCTCTTCATGTTTTTGAACACCGTTTCATGCTCCTCCTGTTTTTCAGACCGTTTCATGCTGCTCATATTTTTGACACCTTTTGAAGTTCTTCATATTTTTCACACCTTTTCAGGCTCTTCACGTTTTTCAACACCACTTCATGCTCCTCCTATTTTTCAGGCCGTTTCATGCTCCTTATATTTTTGACACCTTTTTAAGTTCTTCATATTTTTCACACCTTACAGGCTCTTCATGGTTTTCAACACCACTTCATGCTCCTCCTATTTTTCAGACCGTTTCATGCTCCTCATATATTTGACACCTTTTGAAGCTCTTCAGATTTTTCACACCTTTTCAGGCTCTTCATATTTCTCAACACCGCTTCATGCTCCTCCTATTTTTCAGACCGTTTCATGCTCCTCATCTTTTTGACACGTTTTGAAACTCTTCATATTTATCACACCTTTTCAGGCTCTTCATGTTTTTCAACACCATTTCATGCTCCTCCTTTTTTTCAGACCGTTTTTTGCTCCTCATATATTTGACACCTTTTGAAGCTCTTCATAATTTCCACACCTTTTCAGGCTCTTCATGTTTTTCTACACCGCTTCATGCTCCCCCTATATTTCAGACCGTTCTTGCCTCTCATATTTTTGAAACCTTTTGAAGCTCTTCATATTTTTCACACCTTTTCAGGCTCTTCATGTTTTTCAACACCATTTCATGCTCCTCCTTTTTTTCAAACCGTTTTATGCTCCTCATATATTTGACACCTTTTGAAGCTCTTCATAATTTCCACACCTTTTCAGGCTCTTCATGTTTTTGAACACCGTTTCATGCTCCTCTTATTTTTTTTTTTATTGTTATTTTTTTTTTAATTTTTTTTTATTATGTTTATTTTTTTTTCCATTGGGTTTTGTCATACTTTGATATGAATCAGCCATGGATTTACATGCATTCCCATTCCCGATTCCCCCTCCCACCTCCCTCTCCACCCGATTCCTCTGGGTCTTCCCAGTGCACCAAGCCGGAGCACTTGTCTCGTGCATCCTACCTGGGCTGGTGATCTGTTTCACCATAGATAGCATACATGCTGTTCTTCTGAAATATCCCACCCTCACATTCTCCCACAAAGTTTAAAAGTCTGTTCTGTATTTCTGTGTCTCTTTTTCTGTTCTGCATATAGGGTTATCGTTGTCACCTTTCTAAATTCCATATACATGTGTCAGTATGCTCTAATGTTCTTTATCTTTCTGGCTTACTTCACTCTGTATAATGGGCTCCAGCTTCATCCATCTCATTAGGACTGATTCAAATGAATTCTTTTTAATGGCTGAGTAATATTCCATGGTGTATATGTACCACAGCTTTCTTATCCATTCATCTGCTGACGGGCATCTAGGTTGCTTCCATGTCCTGGCTATTATAAACAGTGCTGCGATGAACATTGGGGTGCACGTGTCTCTTTCAGACGAACCTATGGACACCTTATCTTTGACAAAGGAGGCAAGGATATACAGTGGAAAAAAGATAACCTCTTTAACAAGTGGTGCTGGGAAAACTGGTCAACCACTTGTAAAAGAATGAAAATAGAACACTTTCTAACACCATACACAAAAATAAACTCAAAATGGATTAAAGATCTAAATGTAAGACCAGAAACTATAAAACTCCTAGAGGAGAAGATAGGCAAAACACTCTCCGACATAAATCAAAGCAAGATCCTCTATGACCCACCTCCCAGAATATTGGAAATAAAAGCAAAACTAAACAAGTGGGACTTAATGAAACTTAAAAGCTTTTGCACTACAAAGGAAACTATAAGTAAGGTGAAAAGACAGCCCTCAGATTGGGAGAAAATAATAGCAAATGAAGAAACAGACAAAGGATTAATCTCAAAAATATACAAGCAAATCCTGCAGCTCAATTCCAGAAAAATAAATGACCCAATAAAAAATGAGCCAAAGAACTAAACAGACATTTCTCCAAAGAAGACATACAGATGGATAACAAACACATGAAAAGATGCTCAACATCACTCATTATTAGAGAAATGCAAATGAAAACCACAATGAGGTACCATTACATGCCAGTCAGGATGGCTGCTATCCAAAAGTCTACAAGCAATAAATGCTGGAGAGGGAGTGGAGAAAAGGGAACCCTCTTATACTGTTGGTGGGAATGCACACTAGTACAGCCGCTATGGAAAACGGTGTAGAGATTTCTTAAAAAACTGGAAATAGAACTGCCAGATGACCCAGCAATTCCACTTCTGGGCATACACACAGAGGAAACCAGATCCTCTTATTTTTCAGACCGTTTCATGCTCCTCATATTTGTGACACCTTTTGAAGCTCTTCATATTTTTCACAAGTTTTCATGCTCTTCATGTTTTTGAACACCGCTTCATGCTCCTCCTATTTTTCAGACAATTTCATGCTCCTCATATTTTTGACACCTTTTGAAGCTCTTCATATTCTTCACACCTTTTGAGGCTCTTCATGTTTTTCAACACCACTTCATGCCCCTGCTATTTTTCAGACCGTTTCATGCTCCTCATATTTTTGACAGCATTTGAAGCTCTTCATATATTTCACACCTTTTCAGGCTTTTCATGTTTTTGAACACCGCTTCATGCTCCTCCTATTTTTCAGACCATTTCATGCTCCTCGTATTTTTCACACCTTTTGAAGCTCTTCATATTTTTCACAGCTTTTCAGGCCCTTCATGTTTTTGAACACCGTTTCATGCTCCTCCTATTTTTCAAACCGTTTCATTCTCCTCATATTTTTGACCCCTTTTGAAGCTCTTCATATTTTCACACCTTTTCAGGCTCTTCATGTTTCTCAACACCACTTCATTCTACTCCTATATTTCAGACCGATTCATGCTCCTCATATTTTTGGCACCTTTTGAAGCTCTTCATATATTTCGCACCTTTACACGCTCTTCATGTTTTTCAAAACCGCTTCTTGCTCCTCCTCTTTTTCAGACCGTTTCATGCTCCTCAAATTTTTGACACCATTTGAAGCTCTTCATATTTTTTCACACCTTTTCAGGCTCGTCATATTTTTCAAGACGGCTTCATGCTCCTCCTATTTTTCAGACCGTTTCATGCTCCTCTTATTTTTGACACCTTTGAAGCTCTTCATATATTTCACACATTTTCAGGCTATACATGTTTTTCAACATCGCATCATGCTGCTCCTATTTTTGATACCGTTTCATGCTCCTCATATTTTTCACACATTTTGAAGCTTTTCATATTTTTCACAACTTTTCATGCTCTTCATGTTTTTCAACACCGCTTCATGCTACTCCTATTTTTCAGACCGTTTCATGCTCCTCATATTTTTGACACGTTTTGAAGCTCTTCATGTATTTCACACCTTCAGGCTCTTCATGTTTTTCAACACCGCTTCATGGTCCTCCTATTTTTCAGACCGTGTCATGCTCCTCATATTTTTGATAATTTTGAAGCTCTTCATATTTTTCACACCTTTTCAGGCTCTTCATGTTTTTCAACAACGCTTCATGCTCCTCCTATTTTTGAGACCGTTTAATGCTCCTCATATTTTTGCCACCTTTTCAAGCTCTTCATATTTTTCAAACCTCTCAGGCTCTTCATGTTTTTGAACACGGTCTCTTGCTCCTTCTATTTATCAGACCGTTTCATGCTCCTCATATTTTTGACACCCTTTGAATCTCTTCATATTTTTCACATCTTTTCAGGCTCTTCATGGTTTTGAACACCATTTCATGCTCCTCCTATTTTTCAGACCGTTTCATGTTCCTCATATTTTTGACACCTTTTGAATCTCTTCATATTTTTCACACCTTTTCAGGCTCTTCATGTTTTGGAACACCGTTTCATGTTTCTCCTATTTTTCACACCGTTTCACGCTCCTCATATTTTTGATCGCTTTTGAAGCTCTTCATATTTTTCACACCTTTTCAGGCTCTTCATGTTTTTCAACACCGCTTCATGCTCCTCCTATATATCAGAGCGTTTCATGCTCCTCATATATTTGACACGTTTTGAAGCCCTTCATATTTTTCACACATTTTCAGGCTCTTCTTGATTTTGAACACCGCTTCATCCTTCTCCAATTTTTCAGACCGTTTCATGCTCCTCAAATATTTTACACCTTTTGAAGCTCTTCATATTTTACACAGCTTTTCAGGCTCTTCAAGTTTTTCAACAACGTTTGATGCTCCTCCTATTTCAGACCGTTTCATGCTCCTCATAATTTTGACACCTTTTGAAGCTCTTCATGTTTTTCACAGCTTAACAGGCTCTTCATGTTTTTGAACACCAATTCATGCTACTCCTATTTTTCAGACCGTTTCATGCTCCTCATATTTTTGACACCTTTTGAAGCTCTTCATATTTTCACACTTTTTCAGGCTCTTCATGTTTTTAAACAACGCTTCATGCTCCTCCTAATTTTCAGACCGTTTCTTGATCCTCATATTTTTGACACCTTTTGAAGCTCTTCATATTTTTCACACCTTTTCAGGCTCTTCACGTTTTTCAACACCACTTCATGCTCTTCCTATTTTTCAGACCGTTTCATGCTCCTCATATTTTTGACACCTTTTGAAGCTCTTCATATTTTTCACACACTTTCAGTCTTTTCATGTTTTTCAAAACCGCTTCATGCTCCTCCTATTTTTCAGACAGTTTCATTCTCCTCATATTTTTGACACATTTTGGAAGCTTTTCATATATTTCACACCTTATCAGGCTCTTCATGTTTCTCAACATCACTTCATGCTCCACCTATATTTCAGACCGTTTCATGCTCCTCATATTTTTGACACCTTTTGAAGCTCTCTATATTTTTCACACCTTTTCAGGCTCTTCATGTTTTGAACATCGTTTCTTGCACCTCCAATTTTTCAGAACGTTTCATGCTGCTCATATATTTGACACCTTTTGAAGCTCTTCATCATTTCACAACTTTTCAGGTTCTTCATGTTTTAAACACCACTTCATGCTCCTGCTATATTTCTGACCGTGTCATGCTCCTCATATTTTTGACACCTTTTGAAGATCTTCATATTTTTCACACCTTTTCAGGCTCTTCAGGTTTTTCTACACCGCTTCATGCTCCTCCTATTTTTGAACACCTTTTGGAGCTCTTCATATATTTCACACATTTTCAGGCTTTTCATGTTTTTGAACACCGTTTCATACTCCTCATATTTTTGACAGCTTTTGAAGTTCTTCATATTTTTCACACCTTTTCAGGCTCTTCACGATTTGAAAAGCGTTTCATGCTCCTCCTATTTTTCAGACCGTTTCATGCTCCTTATATTTTTGAAACTTTTTGAAGTGCTTCATATTTTTCACATCTTTTAAGCCTCTTCACGTTTTTCAAATCCGCTACATGCTGCTCCTATTTTTCAGACCGTTTCATGCTCCTCACATTTTTGACACCTTTTGAAGCTCTTAATATATTTCACAACTTTTCAGGCTTTTCATGTTTTTGAACACTGTTTCATGCTCCTCATATTTTTGAAACCTTTTGAAGCTCTTCATATTTTTCACACCTTTTCAGGCTCTTCATGTTTTTGAAGACCGTTTCGTGCTCCTTCTATTTTTTAAACCGTTTCATGCTCCTCATATTTTTGACACCTTTTGAAGCTCTTCATATTTTTCACACCTTTTCAGGCACTTCATATTTTTGAAGACCGTTTCGTGCTCCTTCTATTTTTTAAACCGTTTCATGCTCCTCATATTTTTGACACCTTTTGAAGCTCTTCATATTTTTCACACCTTTTCAGGCTCTTTCTGTTTTTCAATACCACTTCATGCTCCTCGTATTTTTCAGACCGTTTCATGCTCCTCATATTTTTGACACCTTTTGAAGCTCTTCATATTTTTCACACCTTTTCAGGCTCTTCATGTTTTTGAAGTCCGATTCATGCTCCTCCTATTTTTTAAACCGTTTCATGCTCCACATATTTTTGACACCTTTTGAAGCTCTTCATATTTTTCACACCTTTTCAGGCTCCTTCTGTTTTTCAATACCAAATCATGCTCCTCCTATTTTTCAGACCGTTTCATGCTCCTCATATTTTTGACACCTTTTGAAGCTCTTCATATTTTTCACACCTTTTCAGGCTCTTCATGTTTGTCAAAACCACTTCATGCTCCTCCTATTTTTCAGACAGTTTCATGCTCCTCATATTTTTGACACCTTTTGTAGCTCTTCTTATATTGCACACCTTTTCATGCTCTTCACGTCTTTGAACACCATTTGATGCTCCTCCTATTTTTCAGACCGTTTCATGCTCCTCATATTTTTCACACCTTTTGAAGCTCTTCATATTTTTCACAACTTTTCAGGCTTTTCATGTTTTTTTAACACGGTTTCATGCTCCCCATATTTTTGACACCTTTTGAAGCTCTTATTATATTGCACACCTTTTCATGCTCTTCACGTCTTTGAACACCATTTGATGCTCCTCCTGTTTTTCAGACCGTTTAATGCTCCCCATAATTTTGACACCTTTTGAAGCGCTTCATAATTGTCACACCTTTTCAGGCTCTTCATGTTTTTCAAATCCGCATCATCCGCCTCCTATATTTCTGACCGTGTCATGCTCCTCATAATTTTGACATCTTTTGAAGATCTTCATATTTTTCACAACGTTTCATGCTCCTCATATTTTTCAGACCGTTTCATGCTCCTCCAATTTTTACCATATTTTGAAGCTCTTCATATATTTCACAACTTTTCAGGGTTTTCATGTTTTTGAACACCGTTTCATGCTCCTCATATTTTTCAGACCGTTTAATGCTCCTCGTATTTCTGACACATTGTGAAGCTCTTCATATTTTTCAAAGCTTTTCATGCTGTTCATGTTTTTCAACACCCTTTCATTCTCCTCCTATTTTTGAGACCGTTTCATGCTCCTCGTATTTCTGACACCTTGTGAAGATCTTCATATTTTTCACACCTTTTCAGGCGCTTCCTGTTTTTCAACACCGCTTCATGCTCCTCCTATTTTTCAGACCGTTTCATGCTCCTCATATTTTTGACACCTTTTGAAGCTCTTCATATGTTTCACATCTTTTCAGGCTCTTCATGTTTTTGAACTCCTTTTCAGGCTCCTCCTCTTGTTCATACCATTTCATGCTCCTCATATTTTTGACACCTTTTGAAGCTCTTCATATTTTTCACACCTTTTCAGGCGCTTCCTGTTTTTCAACACCACTTCATGCTCCTCCTATTTTTCAGACCGTTTCATGCTCATCTAATTTTTGACACCTTTTGAAGCTCTTCATATATTTCACACCTTTTGAAGCTCTTCAAATTTTTCACACCTTTTCAGGCTCTTCATGTTTTTGAACACCGCTTCATGCTCCTCCAGTTTTTCAGAACGTTTCATGCTCCTCATATTTTTGACACCTTTTGAAGCTTTTCATATTTTTTACAACATTTCAGGCTTTTCATGTTTTTGAACACCTCTTCATGCTCCTCGTATTTTTCACACCTTTTGAAGCTCTTCATATTTTTCACACCTTTTCAGGCTCTTCATGTTTTTCAACACCGCTTCATGCTACTCCTATTTTTCAGACCGTTTAATGCTCCTCCTGTACTTCACACCTTTTGTAGCTCTTCATATTTTTCTCACATTTTCCGGCTCTTCATGTTTTTCAACACCGCTTCATGCTACTCCTATTTTTCAGACCGATTAATTCTCCTCATGTATTTCACACCTTTTGATGCTCTTCATATTTTTCACACCTTTTCAGGCGCTTCATGTTTTTCAACACCGCTTCATGCTCCTCCTTTTTTTCAGACCATTTCATGCGCCTCCTATTTTTCAGACCGTTTCATGCTCCTCATATTTTTAACACCTTTTGAAACTCTTTATATATTTCACACCTTTTCAGGCTCTTCATGTTTTTCAACACAGTTTCATGTTCCTCCTATCTTTCAGACCGTTTCAGGCTCCTCATATTTTTGACACAATTTGAAGCTCTTCATAATTTTCACACCTTTTCAAGCTCTTCATGTTTTTCAACACCGCTTCATGCTCCTCCTATTTTTCAGACCATTTCATGCTCCTCATATTTTTGACACCCTTTGAAGCTCTTCATATATGTCACACCTTTTCAGGATATTCATGTTTTTCAACACCACTTCATGCTCCTCCTGTTTTTCAGACCTTTTCATGCCCCTCTCATATTTGACACCTTTTGAAGCTCTTCATATTTTTCACACGTTTTCAGGCTCTTCAAGTTTTTCAACACCACTTCCTGCTCCTTCCATTTTTCAGTCCGTTTCATGCTCCTCACATTTTTGACACGTTTTGAAGCTCTTCATATTTTTCACACCTTTTCAGGCTCTTCATGGTTTTCAACACTGTTTCATGATCCTCCTATTTTTCAGACCGTTTCATGCTCCTCATAATTTTGACACCTTTTGAAGCTCTTCTTATACTTCACACCTTTTCAGACTCTTCATGTTTTCGAACACCACTTCAAGTTCCTCCTATTTTTGCAACCGTGTCATGCTCTTCATATTTTTGACACCTTTTGAAGCTCTTCATATTTTTCACACCTTTTGAAACTCTTCATATATTTCACACATTTTCAGGCTCTTCATGTTTTTCAACACCACTTCATGCTTCTCCTATTTTTCAGACCGTTTCATGATCATCTAATTTTTGAAACCTTTTGAAGCTCTTCATATTTTTCACATTTTTGAAGCTCTTCAAATTTTTCACACCTTTTCAGGCTCTTCATGTTTTTCAACACCACTTCATGCTCCTCCTTTTTCAGACCATTTCATGCTCATCTCATTTTTCGCACTTTTTGAACCTCTTCATATTTTTGACACCTTTTGAGCTCTTCATATTTCTCACACCTTTTCAGGCTCTTCATGTTTTTGAACACGGTTTCATGCTCCTCTTATTTTTCAGACCATTTCATGCTCCTCATATTTTTGACAGCTTTTGAAGCTCTTCATATTTTTCACAACTTTTCAGGCTCTTCATGTTTTTGAACACCGCTTCATGCTCCTCCTATTTCAGACCGTTTCATGCTCCTCATATTTTTGACACCTTTTGAAGCTCTTCATATTTTTCACACCTTTTCAGGTTCTTCATGTTTTTCAACACCGCTTCATGGTCCTCCTATTTTTCAGAACGTTTCATGCTCCCATATTTTTGACATTTTTGAAGCTCTTCATATTTTTCACACCTTTTCAGGTTCTTCATGTTTTTCAACACCGCTTCATGGTCCTCCTATTTTTCAGAACGTTTCATGCTCCCATATTTTTGACATTTTTGAAGCTCTTCATATTTATCACACCTTTTCAGGTTCTTCATGTTTTTCAACACCGCTTCATGGTCCTCCTATTTTTCAGACCGTTTCATGCTCCCATATTTTTGACACTTTTGAAGCTCTTCATATTTTTCGCAGCTTTTCATGCTGTTTATGTTTTTCAACACCGCTTCATGATCCTCCTATATTTCTGACCATTTCATGCTCCTCATATTTTTGACACCTTTTGAAGCTCTTCATATTTTTCACGTCTTTTCATGCTCTTCATGTTTTTCAACACCACTTCATGCTCCTCTATTTTTCAGACCATTTCATGCTCCTAATATTTTTGACACCTTTTGAAGCTCCTAATATACTTCACACAATTTCAGGCTCTTCATGTTTTTCAACACCACTTCATGCTCCTTCTATTTTTCAGACCGTTTAATGCTCATCCCTTTTTTGACAACTTTTGAAGCTCTTTATATTTTTCACACCTTTTGAAGCTCGTGATATTTTTCACACGTTTTCAGGTTCTTCATGTTTTTCAACAACGCTTCTTGCTCCTCATATTTTTCAGACCGTTTCATGCTCCTCATATTTTTTAAACCTTTTGAAGCTCTTCATATTTTCACACTTTTTGAAGCTGTTCATATTTTTCACACCTTTTCAGGCTGTTCATGTTTTTGAACACCGTTTCATGCTCCTCTATTTTTCAGACCGATTCATGCTCCTCATATTTTTGAGACGTTTTGAGGCACTTCATATTTTTCTCACCTTTTGAAGCTCTTCATTTTTTGACACCGCTTCATGCTCCTCCTATTTTTCACACTTCTTGAAGCTCTTCATATTTTTCACACCTTTTCAGGCTCTTCATGTTTTTGAACACCGCTTCATGCTCCTCCTATTTTTCAGACCGTTTAATGCTCCTCATGTATTTCACAACTTTTGAATCTCTTCATATTTTTCACACCTTTTCAGGCTCTTCATGCTTTTGAACACCGTTTAATGCTCCTGCTATTTTTCAGACAGTTTCATGCTCCTCATATTTTTGACACCTTTTGAAGCTCTTCATATTTTTCACGACTTTTCAGGCTCTTCATGTTTTTCAACACCGCTTCATGCTCCTCCTATTTTTCAGACCGTTTCATGCTCATCTCATTTTTGACAACTTTGAAGCTCCTCATATTTTTGACACCTTTAGAAGCTCTTCATATTTTTCACACCTTTTCAGGCTCTTCATGTATTTCAACACCACTTCATGCTCCTCCTATTTTTCAGACCGTTTCATGCTCCTCATATTTTTCAGACCGTTTCATGCTCCTCATGTATTTCACACCTTTTGAAGCTCTTCATATTTTTCACAACTTTTCTGGCTCTTTATGTTTTTGAACACCATTTCATGCTCCTCCTATTTTTCAGACCGTTTAGTGCCCCTCATTTATTTGACACCTTTTGAAGCTCTTCATATTTTTCACACCTTTTCAGGATTTTCATGTTTTTCAACACCGATTCATGCTCCTCCTATTTTGCAGACCGTTTAATGCCCCTCATATTTTCACACCTTTTGAAACTCTTCATATTTTTCACACCTTTTCAGGCTCTTCATGTTTTGAACACCGTTTCATGCTCCTCCGATTTTTCAGACAGTTTCATGCTCCTCCTATTTTTGACACCTTTTGAAGCTCTTCATATTTTTCACACCCTTTTCAGGCTCTTCATGTTTTGGAACACCGTTTCATGCTCCTCCTATTTTTCAGACCGTTTCATGCTCCTCACATTTTTGACACCTTTTGAAGCTCTTCATATTTTTCACAGCTTTCAGGCTCTTCATGTTTTTCAACACCGCTTCATGCTCCTCCTATTTTTCAGACCGTTTCATGCTCCTCGTATTTTTGACACCTTTTGAAGCTCATCATATTTTTCACACGTATTCAGGCTATTCATGTTTTCAACACCACTTCATGCTTCTTCTATTTTTCAGTCCGTTTCATGCTCAGCTCATTTTTGACAGCTTTGGAAGCTCTTCATATTTTCCACACGTTTTGAAGCTCTTCATATTTTTCACACATTTCAAGCTCTTCATGTTTGTCAACACCGCTTCATGATGCTCATATTTTTCTGACCGTTTCATGCTCCTCATATTTTTGACACCTTTTGAAGCTCTTCATATATTTCACACCTTTTCATGCTCTTCATGTTTTTGAACACCGCTTCGTGCTCCTCCTATTTTTCATACCGTCTCATGCTCCTCCTATTTTTCAGACCGTTTCATGCGCCTCATATTTTTGACTCCTTTTGAAGCTCTTGATATTTTTCACACATTTTCAGGCTCTTCATGTTTTTCAACACCGCTTCATGATCCTCCTATTTTTCAGACCGTTTCATGCTCCTCATATTTTTGACACCTTTTGAAGCTCTTCATATTTTTGACACCTTTTCAAGCTCTTCATGTTTTTCAACACCGCTTCATGCTCCTCCTATTTTTCAGTCCGTTTCGTGCTCCTCATAAATTTGACACCTTTTGAAACTCTTCATATTTTCACACCTTTTTAGGCTCTTCATGTTTTTCAACACCGCTTCTTGCTCCTCCTATTTTTCAGACCGATTCATGCGCCTCATATTTTTGACACCTTTTGAATCTCTTCATATTTTTCACACATTTTCAGGCTCTTCAGGTTTTTCAACACCGCTTCATGCTCCTCCTATTTTCATACCGTCTCATGCTCCTCCTATTTTTGACACCTTTTGAAGCTCGTCATATATTTCATACCTTTTCAGGCTCTTCAGGTTTTTCAACACTGCTTCATGCTCCTCCTATTTTCATACCGTCTCATGCTCCTCCTATTTTTGACACCTTTTGAAGCTCATCATATATTTCATACCTTTTCAGGCTCTTCAGGTTTTTCAACACTGCTTCATGCTCCTCCTATTTTTCAGACCGTTTCATGCTCCTCGTATTTTTGACACTTTTTGAAGCTCTTCATATATTTCACACCTTTCCAGGCTCTTCATGTTTCTGAACACCACTTCATGCTCCTCCTATTTTTCAGACCGTTTCATGCTCCTCATATTTTTGACTCCATTTGAAGCTCTTCATATTTTTCACACCTTTTCATGCTCTTCATGTTTTCAACACCCATTCATGCTCCTCCTATTTTTTAGACCATTTCAGGCTCATCATATTTTTAACACCTTTTGTAGCTCTTCTTACATTTCACACCTTTTCAGGCTATTCATGTTTTTCAACACCGCTTCATGCTCCTCCTATTTTTCAGACCGTTTCATGCTCCTCCTATTTTTGACACCTTTTGAAGCTCTTCATATATTTCACGCCTTTTCAGGCTCTTCAGGTTTTTCAACACCGCTTCTTGCTCCTCCTATTTTTCAGACCGTTTCATGCTCCTCCTATTTTTCAGGCCGTTTCATGTTCTTCATAGTTTTGACACCTTTTGAAACTCTTCATATTTTTCACATCTTTTCATGCTCTTCATGTTTTTGAACACCGCTTCGTGCTCCTCCTATTTTTCATACCATCTCATGCTCCTTCTATTTTTCAGTCCGTTTCATGCTCCTCAAAGTTTTGACACCTTTTGAAACTCTTCATATTTTCCACACCTTTTCATGCTCTTCATGTTTTTGAACACCTTTTCATGCTCCTCCTATTTTTCAGACCGTTTAATGCTCCTCATATTTTGACACCTTTTGAAACTCTTCATATTTTTCACAGCTTTTCAGGCTCTTCATGTTTTGAACACCGTTTCATGCTCCTCCGATTTTTCAGACCATTTCATGCTCCTCATATTTTTGACACTTTTGAAGCTCTTCATATTTTTCACACCTTTTCAGGCTCTTCATGTTTTGGAACACCGTTTCATGCTCCTCCTATTTTTCAGACCGTTTCATGCTCCTCATATTTTTGACACCTTTTGTAGCTCTTCATACATTTCACACCTTGTCAGGCTATTCATGTTTTTCAACACCGCTTCATGCTCCTCCTATTTTTCAGACCGTTTCATGCTCCTCCTATTTTTGACACCTTTTGAATCTCTTCATATATTTCATGCCTTTTCAGGCTCTTCAGGTTTTTCAACAGCGCTTCATGCTCCTCCTATTTTTCAGACCGTTTCATGCTCTTCCTATTTTTCAGGCCGTTTCATGCTCCTCATAGTTTTGATACCTTTTGAAACTCTTCATATTTTTCACACCTTTTCATGCTCTTCATGTTTTTGAACACCGATTCATGCTCCTCCTATTTTTCAGGCCGTTTCATGCTCCTCATAGTTTTGATACCTTTTGAAACTCTTCATATTTTTCACACCTTTTCAGGCTCTTCATGTTTTGAACACCGTTTCATGCTCCTCCGATTTTTCAGACAGTTTCATGCTCCTCATATTTTTGACACCTTTTGAAGCTCTTCATATTTTTCACACCCTTTTCAGGCTCTTCATGTTTTGGAACACCGTTTCATGCTCCTCCTATTTTTCAGACCGTTTCATGCTCCTCACATTTTTGACACCTTTTGAAGCTCTTCATATTTTTCACACCTTTCAGGCTCTTCATGTTTTTCAACACCGCTTCATGCTCCTCCTATTTTTCAGACCGTTTCATGCTCCTCGTATTTTTGACACCTTTTGAAGCTCATCATATTTTTCACACGTATTCAGGCTATTCATGTTTTCAACACCACTTCATGCTTCTTCTATTTTTCAGTCCGTTTCATGCTCAGCTCATTTTTGACAGCTTTGGAAGCTCTTCATATTTTCCACACGTTTTGAAGCTCTTCATATTTTTCACACATTTCAAGCTCTTCATGTTTGTCAACACCGCTTCATGATGCTCATATTTTTCTGACCGTTTCATGCTCCTCATATTTTTGACACCTTTTGAAGCTCTTCATATATTTCACACCTTTTCATGCTCTTCATGTTTTTGAACATCGCTTCGTGCTCCTCCTATTTTTCATACCGTCTCATGCTCCTCCTATTTTTCAGACCGTTTCATGCGCCTCATATTTTTGACTCCTTTTGAAGCTCTTGATATTTTTCACACATTTTCAGGCTCTTCATGTTTTTCAACACCGCTTCATGATCCTCCTATTTTTCAGACCGTTTCATGCTCCTCATATTTTTGACACCTTTTGAAGCTCTTCATATTTTTGACACCTTTTCAAGCTCTTCATGTTTTTCAACACCGCTTCATGCTCCTCCTATTTTTCAGTCCGTTTCGTGCTCCTCATAAATTTGACACCTTTTGAAACTCTTCATATTTTCACACCTTTTTAGGCTCTTCATGTTTTTCAACACCGCTTCTTGCTCCTCCTATTTTTCAGACCGATTCATGCGCCTCATATTTTTGACACCTTTTGAATCTCTTCATATTTTTCACACATTTTCAGGCTCTTCAGGTTTTTCAACACCGCTTCATGCTCCTCCTATTTTCATACCGTCTCATGCTCCTCCTATTTTTGACACCTTTTGAAGCTCGTCATATATTTCATACCTTTTCAGGCTCTTCAGGTTTTTCAACACCGCTTCATGCTCCTCCTATTTTCATACCGTCTCATGCTCCTCCTATTTTTGACACCTTTTGAAGCTCATCATATATTTCATACCTTTTCAGGCTCTTCAGGTTTTTCAACACTGCTTCATGCTCCTCCTATTTTTCAGACCGTTTCATGCTCCTCGTATTTTTGACACTTTTTGAAGCTCTTCATATATTTCACACCTTTCCAGGCTCTTCATGTTTCTGAACACCACTTCATGCTCCTCCTATTTTTCAGACCGTTTCATGCTCCTCATATTTTTGACTCCATTTGAAGCTCTTCATATTTTTCACACCTTTTCATGCTCTTCATGTTTTCAACACCCATTCATGCTCCTCCTATTTTTTAGACCGTTTCAGGCTCATCATATTTTTGACACCTTTTGTAGCTCTTCTTACATTTCACACCTTTTCAGGCTATTCATGTTTTTCAACACCGCTTCATGCTCCTCCTATTTTTCAGACCGTTTCATGCTCCTCCTATTTTTGACACCTTTTGAAGCTCTTCATATATTTCACGCCTTTTCAGGCTCTTCAGGTTTTTCAACACCGCTTCATGCTCCTCCTATTTTTCAGACCGTTTCATGCTCCTCCTATTTTTCAGGCCGTTTCATGTTCTTCATAGTTTTGACACCTTTTGAAACTCTTCATATTTTTCACATCTTTTCATGCTCTTCATGTTTTTGAACACCGCTTCGTGCTCCTCCTATTTTTCATACCATCTCAGGCTCCTTCTATTTTTCAGGCCGTTTCATGCTCCTCAAAGTTTTGACACCTTTTGAAACTCTTCATATTTTTCACACCTTTTCATGCTCTTCATGTTTTTGAACACCTTTTCATGCTCCTCCTATTTTTCAGACCGTTTAATGCTCCTCATATTTTGACACCTTTTGAAACTCTTCATATTTTTCACAGCTTTTCAGGCTCTTCATGTTTTGAACACCGTTTCATGCTCCTCCGATTTTTCAGACCATTTCATGCTCCTCATATTTTTGACACTTTTGAAGCTCTTCATATTTTTCACACCTTTTCAGGCTCTTCATGTTTTGGAACACCGTTTCATGCTCCTCCTATTTTTCAGACCGTTTCATGCTCCTCATATTTTTGACACCTTTTGTAGCTCTTCATACATTTCACACCTTGTCAGGCTATTCATGTTTTTCAACACCGCTTCATGCTCCTCCTATTTTTCAGACCGTTTCATGCTCCTCCTATTTTTGACACCTTTTGAATCTCTTCATATATTTCATGCCTTTTCAGGCTCTTCAGGTTTTTCAACAGCGCTTCATGCTCCTCCTATTTTTCAGACCGTTTCATGCTCCTCCTATTTTTCAGGCCGTTTCATGCTCCTCATAGTTTTGATACCTTTTGAAACTCTTCATATTTTTCACACCTTTTCATGCTCTTCATGTTTTTGAACACCGATTCATGCTCCTCCTATTTTTCAGACCGTTTCATGCTCCTCATATTTTTGACACCTTTTGAAGCTCTTCATATTTTTCACACCTTTTCAGGATTTTCATGTTTTTCAACACCGATTCATGCTCCTCCTATTTTTCAGACCGTTTAATGCTCCTCATATTTTCACACCTTTTGAAACTCTTCATATTTTTCACACCTTTTCAGGCTCTTCATGTTTTGAACACCGTTTCATGCTCCTCCGATTTTTCAGACAGTTTCATGCTCCTCATATTTTTGACACCTTTTGAAGCTCTTCATATTTTTCACACCCTTTTCAGGCTCTTCATGTTTTGGAACACCGTTTCATGCTCCTCCTATTTTTCAGACCGTTTCATGCTCCTCACATTTTTGACACCTTTTGAAGCTCTTCATATTTTTCACACCTTTTCAGGCTCTTCATGTTTTTCAACACCGCTTCATGATCCTCCTATTTTTCAGACCGTTTCATGCTCCTCATATTTTTGACACCTTTTGTAGTTCTTCATACATTTCACACCTTGTCAGGCTATTCATGTTTTTCAACACCGCTTCATGCTCCTCCTATTTTTTAGACCGTTTCATGCTCCTCCTATTTTTGACACCTTTTGAATCTCTTCATATATTTCATGCCTTTTCAGGCTCTTCAGGTTTTTCAACAGCGCTTCATGCTCCTCCTATTTTTCAGACCGTTTCATGCTCCTCCTATTTTTCAGGCCGTTTCATGCTCCTCATAGTTTTGATACCTTTTGAAACTCTTCATATTTTTCACACCTTTTCATGCTCTTCATGTTTTTGAACACCGATTCATGCTCCTCCTATTTTTCAGACCGTTTCATGCTCCTCATATTTTTGACACCTTTTGAAGCTCTTCATATTTTTCACACCTTTTCAGGATATTCATGTTTTTCAACACCGATTCATGCTCCTCCTATTTTTCAGACCGTTTAATGCTCCTCATATTTTCACACCTTTTGAAACTCTTCATATTTTTCACACCTTTTCAGGCTCTTCATGTTTTGAACACCGTTTCATGCTCCTCCGATTTTTCAGACAGTTTCATGCTCCTCATATTTTTGACACCTTTTGAAGCTCTTCATATTTTTCACACCCTTTTCAGGCTCTTCATGTTTTGGAACACCGTTTCATGCTCCTCCTATTTTTCAGACCGTTTCATGCTCCTCACATTTTTGACACCTTTTGAAGCTCTTCATATTTTTCACACCTTTCAGGCTCTTCATGTTTTTCAACACCGCTTCATGCTCCTCCTATTTTTCAGACCGTTTCATGCTCCTCGTATTTTTGACACCTTTTGAAGCTCATCATATTTTTCACACGTATTCAGGCTATTCATGTTTTCAACACCACTTCATGCTTCTTCTATTTTTCAGTCCGTTTCATGCTCAGCTCATTTTTGACAGCTTTGGAAGCTCTTCATATTTTCCACACGTTTTGAAGCTCTTCATATTTTTCACACATTTCAAGCTCTTCATGTTTGTCAACACCGCTTCATGATGCTCATATTTTTCTGACCGTTTCATGCTCCTCATATTTTTGACACCTTTTGAAGCTCTTCATATATTTCATACCTTTTCATGCTCTTCATGTTTTTGAACACCGCTTCATGCTCCTCCTATTTTTCATACCGTCTCATGCTCCTCCTATTTTTCAGACCATTTCATGCTCCTAATATTTTTGACACCTTTTGAAGCTCCTAATATACTTCACACAATTTCAGGCTCTTCATGTTTTTCAACACCACTTCATGCTCCTTCTATTTTTCAGACCGTTTCATGCTCATCTCATTTTTGACACCTTTGAAGCTCCTCATATTTTTGACACCTTTAGAAGCTCTTCATATTTTTCACACCCTTTTCAGGCTCTTCATGTTTTGGAACACCGTTTCATGCTCCTCCTATTTTTCAGACCGTTTCATGCTCCTCATATTTTTGACACCTTTTGAAGCTCTTCATATTTTTCACACCTTTTCAGGATTTTCATGTTTTTCAACACCTATTCATGCTCCTCCTATTTTTCAGACCGTTTAATGCTCCTCATATTTTCACACCTTTTGAAACTCTTCATATTTTTCACACCTTTTCAGGCTCTTCATGTTTTGAACACCGTTTCATGCTCCTCCGATTTTTCAGACAGTTTCATGCTCCTCATATTTTTGACACCTTTTGAAGCTCTTCATATTTTTCACACCCTTTTCAGGCTCTTCATGTTTTGGAACACCGTTTCATGCTCCTCCTATTTTTCAGACCGTTTCATGCTCCTCACATTTTTGACACCTTTTGAAGCTCTTCATATTTTTCACATCTTTCAGGCTCTTCATGTTTTTCAACACCGCTTCATGCTCCTCCTATTTTTCAGACCGTTTCATGCTCCTCGTATTTTTGACACCTTTTGAAGCTCATCATATTTTTCACACGTATTCAGGCTATTCATGTTTTCATCACCACTTCATGCTTCTTCTATTTTTCAGTCCGTTTCATGCTCAGCTCATATTTGACAGCTTTGGAAGCTCTTCATATTTTCCACACGTTTTGAAGCTCTTCATATTTTTCACACATTTCAAGCTCTTCATGTTTGTCAACACCGCTTCATGATGCTCATATTTTTCTGACCGTTTCATGCTCCTCCTATTTTTCAGGCCGTTTCATGTTCTTCATAGTTTTGACACCTTTTGAAACTCTTCATATTTTTCACATCTTTTCATGCTCTTCATGTTTTTGAACACCGCTTCGTGCTCCTCCTATTTTTCATACCATCTCAGGCTCCTTCTATTTTTCAGGCCGTTTCATGCTCCTCAAAGTTTTGACACCTTTTGAAACTCTTCATATTTTTCACACCTTTTCATGCTCTTCATGTATTTGAACACCTTTTCATGCTCCTCCTATTTTTCAGACCGTTTAATGCTCCTCATATTTTGACACCTTTTGAAACTCTTCATATTTTTCACAGCTTTTCAGGCTCTTCATGTTTTGAACACCGTTTCATGCTCCTCCGATTTTTCAGACCATTTCATGCTCCTCATATTTTTGACACTTTTGAAGCTCTTCATATTTTTCACACCTTTTCAGGCTCTTCATGTTTTGGAACACCGTTTCATGCTCCTCCTATTTTTCAGACCGTTTCATGCTCCTCATATTTTTGACACCTTTTGTAGCTCTTCATACATTTCACACCTTGTCAGGCTATTCATGTTTTTCAACACCGCTTCATGCTCCTCCTATTTTTCAGACCGTTTCATGCTACTCCTATTTTTGACACCTTTTGAATCTCTTCATATATTTCATGCCTTTTCAGGCTCTTCAGGTTTGTCAACAGCGCTTCATGCTCCTCCTATTTTTCAGACCGTTTCATGCTCCTCCTATTTTTCAGGCCGTTACATGCTCCTCATAGTTTTGATACCTTTTGAAACTCTTCATATTTTTCACACCTTTTCATGCTCTTCATGTTTTTGAACACCGATTCATGCTCCTCCTATTTTTCAGACCGTTTCATGCTCCTCATATTTTTGACACCTTTTGAAGCTCTTCATATTTTTCACACCTTTTCAGGATTTTCATGTTTTTCAACACCGATTCATGCTCCTCCTATTTTTCAGACCGTTTAATGCTCCTCATATTTTCACACCTTTTGAAACTCTTCATATTTTTCACACCTTTTCAGGCTCTTCATGTTTTGAACTCCGTTTCATGCTCCTCCGATTTTTCAGACAGTTTCATGCTCCTCATATTTTTGACACCTTTTGAAGCTCTTCATATTTTTCACACCCTTTTCAGGCTCTTCATGTTTTGGAACACCGTTTCATGCTCCTCCTATTTTTCAGACCGTTTCAGGCTCCTCACATTTTTGACACCTTTTGAAGCTCTTCATATTTTTCACACCTTTTCAGGCTCTTCATGTTTTGGAACACCGTTTCATGCTCCTCCTATTTTTCAGACCGTTTCATGCTCCTCATATTTTTGACACCTTTTGTAGCTCTTCATACATTTCACACCTTGTCAGGATTTTCATGTTTTTCAACACCGATTCATGCTCCTCCTATTTTTCAGACCGTTTCATGCTCCTCCTATTTTTGACACCTTTTGAATCTCTTCATATATTTCATGCCTTTTCAGGCTCTTCAGGTTTTTCAACAGCGCTTCATGCTCCTCCTTTTTTTCAGACCGTTTCATGCTCCTCCTATTTTTCAGGCCGTTTCATGCTCCTCATAGTTTTGATACCTTTTGAAACTCTTCATATTTTTCACACCTTTTCATGCTCTTCATGTTTTTGAACACCGATTCATGCTCCTCCTATTTTTCAGACCGTTTCATGCTCCTCATATTTTTGACACCTTTTGAAGCTCTTCATATATTTCACACCTTTTCAGGATTTTCATGTTTTTCAACACCGCTTCTTGCTCCTCCTATTTTTCAGACCGATTCATGCGCCTCATATTTTTGACACCTTTTGAATCTCTTCATATTTTTCACACATTTTCAGGCTCTTCAGGTTTTTCAACACCGCTTCATGCTCCTCCTATTTTCATACCGTCTCATGCTCCTCCTATTTTTGACACCTTTTGAAGCTCGTCATATATTTCATAACTTTTCAGGCTCTTCAGGTTTTTCAACACCGCTTCATGCTCCTCCTATTTTCATACCGTCTCATGCTCCTCCTATTTTTGACACCTTTTGAAGCTCATCATATATTGCATACCTTTTCAAGCTCTTCAGGTTTTTCAACACTGCTTCATGCTCCTCCTATTTTTCAGACCGTTTCATGCTCCTCGTATTTTTGACACTTTTTGAAGCTCTTCATATATTTCACACCTTTCCAGGCTCTTCATGTTTCTGAACACCACTTCATGCTCCTCCTATTTTTCAGACCGTTTCATGCTCCTCATATTTTTGACTCCATTTGAAGCTCTTCATATTTTTCACACCTTTTCATGCTCTTCATGTTTTCAACACCCATTCATGCTCCTCCTATTTTTTAGACCGTTTCAGGCTCATCATATTTTTGACACCTTTTGTAGCTCTTCTTACATTTCACACCTTTTCAGGCTATTCATGTTTTTCAACACCGCTTCATGCTCCTCCTATTTTTCAGACCGTTTCATGCTCCTCCTATTTATGACACCT
Source organism: Dama dama (assembly GCF_033118175.1). Lineage (NCBI taxonomy): Eukaryota > Metazoa > Chordata > Mammalia > Artiodactyla > Cervidae > Dama > Dama dama. The sequence continues at coordinate 1,618,185 of NW_026870928.1, read as the reverse complement.
TTTGAAGCTCTTCATATATTTCACGCCTTTTCAGACTGTTCAGGTTTTTCAACACCGCTACATGCTCCTCCTATTTTTCAGACCGTTTCATGCTTCTCCTATTTTTCAGGCGGTTTCATGTTCTTCATAGTTTTGACACCTTTTGAAACTCTTCATATTTTTCACATCTTTTCATGCTCTTCATGTTTTTGAACACCGCTTCGTGCTCCTCCTATTTTTCATACCATCTCAGGCTCCTTCTATTTTTCAGGCCGTTTCATGCTCCTCAAAGTTTTGACACCTTTTGAAACTCTTCATATTTTTCACACCTTTTCATGCTCTTCATATTTTTGAACACCTTTTCATGCTCCTCCTATTTTTCAGACCGTTTAATGCTCCTCATATTTTGACACCTTTTGAAACTCTTCATATTTTTCACACCTTTTCAGGCTCTTCATGTTTTGAACACCGTTTCATGCTCCTCTGATTTTTCAGACCATTTCATGCTCCTCATATTTTTGACACTTTTGAAGCTCTTCATATTTTTCACACCTTTTCAGGCTCTTCATGTTTTGGAACACCGTTTCATGCTCCTCCTATTTTTCAGACCGTTTCATGCTCCTCATATTTTTGACACCATTTGAAGCTATTCATATTTTTCACACCTTTCAGGCTCTTCTTGTTTTTCAACACCGCTTCATGCTCCTCCTATTTTTCAGACCGTTTCATGCTCCTCGTATTTTTGATACCTTTTGAAGCTCATCATATTTTTCACACATATTCAGGCTCTTCATGTTTTCAACACCACTTCATGCTTCTTCTATTTTTCAGTCCGTTTCATGCTCAGCTCATTTTTGACAGCTTTTGAAGCTCTTCATATTTTTCACACCTTTTGAAGCTCTTCATATTTTTCACACATTTCAAGCTCTTCATGTTTTTCAACACCGCTTCATGATGCTCATATTTTTCTGACCGTTTCATGCTCCTCATATTTTTGACACCTTTTGAAGCTCTTCATATATTTCACACTTTTTTAGGCTCTTCATGTTTTCAACACCACTTCATGCTCCTCCTATTTTTCAGACCGTTTCATGCTCATCTCATTTTTGACACATTTTGAAGCTCTTCATATATTTCACACCTTTTCAGACTCTTCATGTTTTTGAACACCGCTTCATGCTCCTCCTATTTTTCAGACCGTTTCATTCTCATTTCATTTTTGACACCTTTGGAAGCTATTCATATGTTTCACACCTGTTCAGGCTCTTCATGTTTTAGAACACCTATTCATGCTCCTCTTATTTTTCAGACCGTTTCATGCTCATTTCATTTTTGACAGCTTTTGAAGCTCTTCATATTTTTCACATCTTTTGAAGCTCTTCATATTTTTCACACCTTTTCAGGCTCTTTACGATTTGGAACACCGTTTCATGTTCCTCCGATTTTTTCAGACCGTTTCATGCTCCTCATATTTTTGAAACCTTTTGAAGCTCTTCATATATTTCACACCTTTTCAGGCTTTTCAGGTTTTTGAACAACATTTCATGCTCCTCCCATTTTTCAGAACGTTCCATGCTCCTCATATTTTTCACACCTTTTGCAGCTCTTCATTATTTCACACGTTTTCAGTCTCTTCATGTTTTTCAAAACCGCTTCATGCTCCTCCTATTTTTCAGAACGTTTCATAGTTATCATATTTTTGACACCTTTTGAAGCTCTTCATATTTTTCACACCTTTTCATCGTCTTCATGTTTTCGTCCACCCCTTCAGGCTCCTCTTCTTTTTCAGACCATTTCATACTCCTCATATTGTTGACACCTTTTGAAGCTCTTCATATATTGCACACCTTTCTAGGCTCTTCATGTTTATCAACACTGCTTCATGCTCCTCCTATTTTTTAGACCGTTTCATGCTCCTCATATATTACACACCTTTTGATGCTCTTCATATTTTTCACACCTTTCCAGGCTCTTCATGTTTTTGAACATGGCATCATGCTCCTCCTATTTTTCAGCCCGTTTCTTGCTCCTCATATTTTTGACACCTTTTGAAGCTCTTCATATTTTTCACACATTTTCATGCTCTACATGTTTTTTAACACCGATTCATGCTCCTGCTATTTTTCAGACCGTTTCATGCTCCTCCTATTTTTCAGGCCGTTTAATGCTCCTCATATTTTTGACACCTTTTGAAGCTCTTCATGTTTTTCACACCTTTTCAGGCTCTTCATGTTTTTCAACACGGCTTCATGCTCCTCCTTTTTTTCAGACAGTTTCATGCTCCTCATATTTTTCACACCTTTTTAAAATCTTCAGTTTTTTCACACCTTTTCATGCTCTTCATGTTTTCAACACCGATTCATGCTCCTCCTATTTTTCAGACCGTTTCATGCTCCTCCTATTTATCAGAATTTCATGCTCCTCATATTTTGACACCTTTTGAAGCTCTTCATATTTTTGACACCTTTTCAGGCTTTTCATGTTTTTGAACACGGCTTCATGCTCCTCCTATATTTCAGACAGTTTCATGCTCCTCATATTTTTGACACCTTTTGTAACTCTTCATATATTTCACACCTTTTCAGGCTATTCATGTTTTTCAACACCGCTTCATGCTCCTCCTTTTTTTCAGACCGTATCATGCTCCTCCTATTTTGACACTTTTTGAAGCTCTTCATATATTTCACACTTTTTCAGGCTCTTCAGGTTTTTCAACACCGCTTCATGTTCCTCCTATTTTTCAGACCATTTCATGCTCCTCCTATTTTTGACACCTTTTGAAGCTCTTCATATATATCACGCCTTTTCAGGCTCTTCAGGTTTTTCAACACCGCATCATGCTCCTCCTATGTTTCAGAGCGTTTCATGCTCCTCCTATTTTTCAGGCCGTTTCATGCTCCTCCTATTTTTCAGGCCGTTTCGTGCTCTTCATAGTTTTGACATCTTTGGAAATTCTTCGTATTTTTCACACCTTTTTTGCTCTTCAGGTTTTTCAGCACCGCTTCATGCTCCTCCTATTTTTCAGACCGTTTCATGCTCCTCCTATTTTTCAGGCCGTTTCATGCTCTTCATAGTTTTGACACCTTTGGAAACTCTTCGTATTTTTCACACCTTTTTATGCTCTTCAGGTTTTTCAACACCGCGTCATATTCCTCCTATTTTTCAGACCTTTTCATGCTCTTCCTATTGTTGACACCTTTTGAAGCTCTTCATATATTTCACGCCTTTTCAGGCTCTTCAGGTTTTTCAACACCGCTTCATGCTCCTCCTATTTTTCAGACCGTTTCATGCTCCTCCTATTTTTCAGGCCGTTTCATGCTCTTCATAGTTTTGACACCTTTGGAAACTCTTCGTATGTTTCACACCTTTTTATGCTCTTCAGGTTTTTCAACACCGCGTCATATTCCTCCTATTTTTCAGACCTTTTCATGCTCTTCCTATTGTTGACACCTTTTGAAGCTCTTCATATTTTTCACACCTTTTCAGCATCTTCATGTTTTTCAACACCGATTCATGCTCCTCCTATTTTTCAGACCGTTTCATGCTCCTCCTATTTTTCAGACCGTTTAATGCTCCTCATATTTTGACACCTTTTGAAACTCTTCATATTTTTCACACCTTTTCAGGCTCTTCATGTTTTTGAACACGGCTTCATGCTCCTCCTATTTTTCTGACCGTTTCATGCTCCTGATATTTGACACGATATGAAGCTCTTCATATATTTCACACCTTTTCAGGCACTTCATGATTTTCAACACTGCTTCATGCTCCTCCTATTTTTCAGAACGTTTCATGCTCCTCATATTTGACACGATTTGAAGCTCTTCATATATTTCACACCTTTTCAGGCTCTTCATGTTTTGATCACCACTTCATGCTCCTCCTATTTTTCAGACCGTTTCATGCTCCTCATATTTTTGACACCATTTGATTCTCTTCATATTTTTGACAACTTTTCATGCTCTTCATGTTTTTCAACATCGCTTCATGCTTCTCCTATTTTTCAGACGGTTTTTTGCTCCTCATATTTTTGACACCTTTTGAAGCTCTTCATATATTTCAAGCCTTTTCAGGCTCTTCATGTTTTTCACCACTGCTTCATGCTCCTTCTATTTTTCAGACATTTTCATGCTCCTCCTATTTTTCAGGCGGTTTCATGCTCCTCATAGTTTTGACACCTTTTGAAACTCTTCATATTTTTCACACCTTTTCATGCTCTTCATGATTTTGAAAACGGCTTCATGCTCCTCCTATTTTTCAGACCGTTTCATGCTCCTCATAGTTTTGACACCATTTGAAGCTCTTCATATTTTCACACCTTTTCAGGCTCTTCATGTTTTTCAACACCGCTTCTTCTCCTCCTATTTTTCAGACCGTTTCATGCTCCTCCTATTTTTCAGGCCGTTTCATGCTCCTCCTATTTTTCAGACCGTTTCATGCTTTACCTATTTTTCAGGCCGTTTCATGCTCCTCTTATTTTTCAGACCGTTTCATGCTCCTCCTATTTTTCAGGCCGTTTCATGCTCCTCCTATTTTTCAGGCCGTTTCATGCTCTTCATAGTTTTGACACCTTTTGAAACTCTTCATATTTTTCACACCTTTTCAGGCTCTTCATGTTTTGAACACCGTTTCATGCTCCTCCTATTTTTCAGGCCGTTTCATGCTCCTCATATTTTTGACACCTTTTGAAGCTCTTCATATTTTTCACACCTTTTCAGGCTCTTCATGTTTTTCAACACCGCTTCATGATCCTCCTATTTTTCAGACCGTTTACTGCTCCTCATATTTTTGACACGTTTTGAAGCTCTTCATATATTTCACACCTTTTCAGGCTCTTCATGTTTTGATCACCACTTCATGCTCCTCCTATTTTTCAGACCGTTTCATGCTCCTCATATTTTTGACACCATTTGATTCTCTTCATATTTTTGACAACTTTTCATGCTCTTCATGTTTTTCAACACCGCTTCATGCTTCTCCTATTTTTCAGACGGTTTTTTGCTCCTCATATTTTTGACACCTTTTGAAGCTCTTCATATATTTCAAGCCTTTTCAGGCTCTTCATGTTTTTCACCACTGCTTCATGCTCCTTCTATTTTTCAGACATTTTCATGCTCCTCCTATTTTTCAGGCGGTTTCATGCTCCTCATAGTTTTGACACCTTTTGAAACTCTTCATATTTTTCACACCTTTTCATGCTCTTCATGATTTTGAAAACGGCTTCATGCTCCTCCTATTTTTCAGACCGTTTCATGCTCCTCATAGTTTTGACACCATTTGAAGCTCTTCATATTTTCACACCTTTTCAGGCTCTTCATGTTTTTCAACACCGCTTCTTGCTCCTCCTATTTTTCAGACCGTTTCATGCTCCTCCTATTTTTCAGGCCGTTTCATGCTCCTCCTATTTTTCAGACCGTTTCATGCTTTACCTATTTTTCAGGCCGTTTCATGCTCCTCTTATTTTTCAGACCGTTTCATGCACCTCCTATTTTTCAGGCCGTTTCATGCTCCTCCTATTTTTCAGGCCGTTTCATGCTCTTCATAGTTTTGACACCTTTTGAAACTCTTCATATTTTTCACACCTTTACAGGCTCTTCATGTTTTGAACACCGTTTCATGCTCCTCCTATTTTTCAGGCCGTTTCATGCTCCTCATATTTTTGACACCTTTTGTAGCTCTTCATATTTTTCACACCTTTTCAGGCTCTTCATGTTTTTCAACACCGCTTCATGATCCTCCTATTTTTCAGACCGTTTCATGCTCCTCGTATTTTTGACACCTTTTGAAGCTCATCATATTTTTCACACGTATTCAGGCTCTTCATGTTTTAACACCACTTCATGCTTCTTCTATTTTTCAGTCCGTTTCATGCTCAGCTCATTTTTGACAGCTTTTGAAGCTCTTCATATTTTTCACACCTTTTGAAGCTCTTCATATTTTTCACACATTTCAAGCTCTTCATGTTTTTCAACACCGCTTCATGATGCTCATATTTTTCTGACCATTTCATGCTCCTCATATTTTTGACACCTTTTGAAGCTCTTCATATATTTCACACCTTTTCAGACTCTTCATGTTTTTGAACACCGCTTCATGCTCCTCCTATTTTTCAGACCATTTCATGCTCCTCATATTTTTCACACCTTTTGAAGCTCTACGTATTTTTCACACCTTTTCAGGCTCTTCATGTTTTTCAACACCACTTCATGCTCCTCCTATTTTTCAGACAATTTCATGCTCCTCATATTTTTGACACCTTTTGAAAATCTTCAGTTTTTTCACACCTTTTCATGCTCTTCATGTTTTCAACACCGATTCATGCTCCTCCTATTTTTCAGACCGTTCATGCTCCTCCTATTTTTCAGAACTTCATGCTCCTCTTATTTTGACACCTTTTGAAGCTCTTCATATTTTTCACTCCTTTTCAGGCTCTTCATGTTTTTGAACACGGCTTCATGCTTCTCCTATATTTCAGACCATTTCATGCTCCTCATATTTTTGACACCTTTTGTAACTCTTCATATATTTCACACCTTTTCAGGGTATTCATGTTTTTCAACACCGCTTCATGCTCCTCCTATTTTTCAGACCATTTCATGCTCCTTCTATTTTTGACACTTTTTGAAGCTGTTCATATATTTCACACTTTTTCAGGCTCTTCAGGTTTTTCAACACCGCTTCATGTTCCTCCTATTTTTCAGACCGTTTCATGCTCCTCCTATTTTTGACACCTTTTGAAGCTCTTCATATATATCACGCCTTTTCAGGCTCTTCAGGTTTTTCAACACCGCTTCATGCTCCTCCTATTTTTCAGACCGTTTCATGCTCCTCCTATTTTTCAGGCCGTTTCATGCTCCTCCTATTTTTCAGGCCGTTTCATGCTCTTCATAGTTTTGACACCTTTTGAAACTCTTCATATTTTTCACAACTTTTCATGCTCTTCACGTTTTTCAACACCACTTCATGCTCCTCCTATTTTCAGGCCGTTTCATACTCCTCCTATTTTTCAGGCCGTTTCATGCTCCTCATATTTTTGACACCTTTTTAAGCTATTCCTAATTTTGACGCCATTTCAGGCTCTTCATGTTTTTCAACACCACTTCATGCTCCTCCTATTTTTCAGACCGTTTCATGCTCCTCATGTATTTCACACCTCTTGAAGCTCTTCGTATTTTTCACACCTTTTCAGGCTCTTCATGTTTTTGAACAACGTTTCATGCTCTTCCTATTTTTCAGACCATTTCATGCTACTCTCATTTTTGGCACCGTTTGTAGCACTTCATATTTTTGACATCTTTTGAAGCTCTTCTTATTTTTCACACCTTTTCAGCCTATTCATGTTGTTCAACACCCTTCATGCTCCTCCTATTTTTCAGACCGTTTCATGCTCCTCATATTTTGACACCTTTTGAAACTCTTCATATTTTTCACACCTTTTAATGCTCTTCATGTTTTCCAACAGCGCTTCATTCACCTCTATGTTTTAGACCGTTTCATGCTCCTCATTTATTTGACACCTTTTGAAGCTCTTCATATTTTTCACACCTTTTCATGCTCTGCATTTTTTTCAACACCGATTCATGCTCCTCCTATTTTTCAGACAATTTCATGCTCCTCATATTTTTGACACCTTTTGAAAATCTTCAGTTTTTTCACACCTTTTCATGCTCTTCATGTTTTCAACACCGATTCATGCTCCTCCTATTTTTCAGACCGTTTCATGCTCCTCCTATTTTTCAGAACTTCATGCTCCTCATATTTTGACACCTTTTGAAGCTCTTCATATTTTTCACACCTTTTCAGGCTCTTCATGTGTTTCAACACCGCTTCATGGTCCTCCTATTTTTCAGACCGTTTCATGCTCCTCATGTATTTCACACTTTTTGAAGCTCTTCATATTTTTCACAACTTTTCAGGCTCTTCATGTTTTTGAACACCGTTTCATGCTCCTCCAATTTTTCAAACTGTTTCATGCTCCTCCTATTTTTCAGACCGTTTCATGCTCATCTCATTTTTTACACCTTTTGAAGCTCTTCATATTTTTCACACCTTTTCAGGCTCTTCATGTTTTTCAACACCGCTTCATGTTCCTCCTATTTTTCAGACCGTTTCATGCTCCTCATATATTTGACACGTTTTGAGGCTCTTCATATTTTTCACACCTTTCCAGGCTCTTCAAGTTTTTGAACACCGCTTCATGCTCCTCGTATTTTTCAGAACTTTTCATGCTCCTCATATTTTGACACCATTTAAACTCTTCACATTTTACACATCTTTTCAGGCTCTTCATGTTTTTGAACACCGCTTCATGCTCCTCTTATTTTTCCGACCGCTTCATGCTCCTTCTATTTTTCAGACCATTTCATGCTCCTCATATTTTTGACAATTTTGGAAGCTCTTCATATTTTTCACACCTTTTCATGCTCTTCATGTTTTTGAACACCGTTTCATGCCCCTCCTAATTTTCAGATCGTTTCATGCTCCTCATGTTTTTGACAGCTTTTGAAGCTTTTAATATTTTTCACACCTTTTAAGGCTCTTCATGATTTTGAACACCGCTTCATGCTTCTCTTAATTTTCAGGCCTTTTCATGTTCCTCATATTTTTGACACCTTTTGAAGCTCTTCATATTTTTCACACCTTTTCAGGCTCTTCATATTTTTGAACACACCTTCATGCTCCTCCTATTTTTCAGACCGTTTCATGTTCCTCATGTATTTCACACCTTGTGAAGCTCTTCATATTTTTCACATCTTTTCAGTCTCTTCATGTATTTGAACACGATTTCATGCTCCTCCTATTTTTCAGACCGTTTCATGCTCCTCATATTTTTGAAACCTTTTGAAGCTCTTCATATTTTTCACACCTTTTCAGGTTCTTCATGTTTTTCAACACCGTTTCATGCTCCTCCTATTTTTCAGACCGTTTCATGCTCATCTCATTTTTGACACCTTTTGAAGCTCTTCATATTTTTCACACCTATGAAGCTCTTCATATTTTTCACACCTTTTCAGGCTCTTCATGTTTTTGAACAACGTTTCATGCTCTTCCTATTTTTCAGACCATTTCATGCTACTCTCATTTTTGACACCGTTTGAAGCACTTCATATTTTTGACACCTTTTGAAGCTCTTCTTATTTTTCACACCTTTTCAGCCTATTCATGTTGTTCAACACCCTTCATGCTCCTCCTATTTTTCAGACCGTTTCATGCTCCTCATATTTTTGACACCTTTGAAGCTCTTCATATATTTCACTCCTTTTCAGGCTCTTCATGTTTCGGAACACCACTTCATGCTCGTCCTATTTTTCAGACCGTTACATGCTCATGTCATTTTTGACACCTTTTGAAGTTTTTCATATTTTTCACACCTTTCGAAGCTCTTCATATTTTTCACACGTTTTCAGGCTCTTCATTTTTCAACACCCCTTCTTGCTCCTCCTATTTTTGAGACCATTTCATGCTTCTCACATTTTTGACACGATTTGAAGCTCTTCATATTTTTCACACCTTTTCAACCTTTAATGTTTTGGAACATCAATTCATGCTCCACCGATTTTTCAGACCGATTCATGCTCTTCATATTTTTGACACGTTTTGAAGGTCTTCATATTTTTCACACCTTTTCAGCATCTTCATGTTTTTCAACACCGATTCATGCTCCTCCTATTTTTCAGACCGTTTCATGCTCCGCCTATTTTTCAGACCGTTTAATGCTCCTCATATTTTGACACCTTTTGAAACTCTTCATATTTTTCACACCTTTTCAGGCTCTTCATGTTTTTGAACACGGCTTCATGCTCCTCCTATTTTTCTGTCCGTTTCATGCTCCTGATATTTGACACGATATGAAGCTCTTCATATATTTCACACCTTTTCAGGCACTTCATGATTTTCAACACCGCTTCATGCTCCTCCTATTTTTCAGAACGTTTCATGCTCCTCATATTTGACACCATTTGAAGCTCTTCATATATTTCACACCTTTTCAGGCTCTTCATGTTTTGATCACCACTTCATGCTCCTCCTATTTTTCAGACCGTTTCATGCTCCTCATATTTTTGACACCATTTGAATCTCTTCATATTTTTGACAACTTTTCATGCTCTTCATGTTTTTCAACACCGCTTCATGCTTCTCCTATTTTTCAGACGGTTTTTTGCTCCTCATATTTTTGACACCTTTTGAAGCTCTTCATATATTTCAAGCCTTTTCAGGCTCTTCAGGTTTTTAACCACTGCTTCATGCTCCTCCTATTTTTCAGACATTTTCATGCTCCTCCTATTTTTCAGGCGGTTTCATGCTCCTCATAGTTTTGACACCTTTTGAAACTCTTCATATTTTTCACACTTTTTCATGCTCTTCATGATTTTGAAAACGGCTTCATGCTCCTCCTATTTTTCAGACCGTTTCATGCTCCTCATAGTTTTGACACCATTTGAAGCTCTTCATATTTTTCACATCTTTTCAGGATCTTCATGTATTTCAACACCGATTCTTGCTCCTCCTATTTTTCAGACCGTTTCATGCTCCTCCTATTTTTCAGACCGTTTAATACTCCTCAAATTTTGACACCTTTTGAAACTCTTCATATTTTTCACACCTTTTAATGCTCTTCATGTTTTTCAACAGCGCTTCATTCCCCTCTATTTTTTAGACCGTTTCATGCTCCTCATTTATTTGACACCTTTTGAAGCTCTTTATATTTTTCTCACCTTTTCATGCTCTGCATTTTTTTCAACACCGATTCATGCTCCTCCTATTTTTCAGACAATTTCATGCTCCTCATATTTTTGACACCTTTTGAAAATCTTCAGTTTTTTCACACCTTTTCATGCTCTTCATGTTTTCAACACCGATTCATGCTCCTCCTATTTTTCAGACCGTTTCATGCTCCTCCTATTTTTCAGAACTTCATGCTCCTCATATTTTGACACCTTTTGAAGCTCTTCATATTTTTCACACCTTTTCAGGCTCTTCATGTTTTTCAACACCGCTTCATGGTCCTCCTATTTTTCAGACCGTTTCATGCTCCTCATGTATTTCACACTTTTTGAAGCTCTTCATATTTTTCACAACTTTTCAGGCTCTTCATTTTTTGAACACCGTTTCATGCTCCTCCAATTTTTCAGACCGTTTCATGCTCCTCCTATTTTTCAGACCGTTTCATGCTCATCTCATTTTTTACACCTTTTGAAGCTCTTCATATTTTTCACACCTTTTGAAACTCTTCATATTTTTCACACGTTTTCAGGCTCTTCATGTTTTTCAACACCGCTTCATGTTCCTCCTATTTTTCAGACCGTTTCATGCTCCTCATATATTTGACACGTTTTGAGGCTCTTCATATTTTTCACACCTTTCCAAGCTCTTCAAGTTTTTGAACACCGCTTCATGCTCCTCCTATTTTTCAGACCATTTCATGCTCCTCACATTTTTCTCCCCTTTTGAAGCTCTTCATACTTTTCACACCTTTTCAGGCTATTCATGTTTTTGAGCACAGCTTCATGCTCCTCGTATTTTTCAGAACTTTTCATGCTCCTCATATTTTGACACCATTTAAACTCTTCACATTTTTCACATCTTTTCAGGCTCTTCATGTTTTTGAACACCGCTTCATGCTCCTCTTATTTTTCCGACCGCTTCATGCTCCTTCTATTTTTCAGACCATTTCATGCTCCTCATATTTTTGACAATTTTGGAAGCTCTTCATATTTTTCACACCTGTTCATGCTCTTCATGTTTTTGAACACCGTTTCATGCCCCTCCTAATTTTCAGACCGTTTCATGCTCCTCATGTTTTTGACAGCTTTTGAAGCTTTTAATATTTTTCACACCTTTTAAGGCTCTTCATGATTTTGAACACCGCTTCATGCTTCTCTTAATTTTCAGGCCTTTTCATGTTCCTCATATTTTTGACACCTTTTGAAGCTCTTCATATTTTTCACACCTTTTCAGGCTCTTCATATTTTTGAACACACCTTCATGCTCCTCCTATTTTTCAGACCGTTTCATGTTCCTCATGTATTTCACACCTTGTGAAGCTCTTCATATTTTTCACATCTTTTCAGTCTCTTCATGTATTTGAACACGATTTCATGCTCCTCCTATTTTTCAGACCGTTTCATGCTCCTCATATTTTTGAAACCTTTTGAAGCTCTTCATATTTTTCACACCTTTTCAGGTTCTTCATGTTTTTCAACACCGTTTCATGCTCCTCCTATTTTTCAGACCGTTTCATGCTCATCTCATTTTTGACACCTTTTGAAGCTCTTCATATTTTTCACACCTATGAAGCTCTTCATATTTTTCACACCTTTTCAGGCTCTTCATGTTTTTGAACAACGTTTCATGCTCTTCCTGTTTTTCAGACCATTTCATGCTACTCTCATTTTTGACACCGTTTGTAGCACTTCATATTTTTGACACCTTTTGAAGCTCTTCTTATTTTTCACACCTTTTCAGCCTATTCATGTTGTTCAACACCCTTCATGCTCCTCCTATTTTTCAGACCGTTTCATGCTCCTCATATTTTTGACACCTTTGTAGCTCTTCATATATTTCACTCCTTTTCAGGCTCTTCATGTTTCGGAACACCACTTCATGCTCGTCCTATTTTTCAGACGGTTACATGCTCATGTCATTTTTGACACCTTTTGAAGTTTTTCATATTTTTCACACCTTTCGAAGCTCTTCATATTTTTCACACGTTTTCAGGCTCTTCATGTTTTTCAACACCGCTTCTTGCTCCTCCTATTTTTGAGACCATTTCATGCTTCTCACATTTTTGACACGATTTGTAGCTCTTCATATTTTTCACACCTTTTCAACCTTTAATGTTTTGGAACATCAATTCATGCTCCACCGATTTTTCAGACCGATTCATGCTCTTCATATTTTTGACACGTTTTGAAGGTCTTCATATTTTTCACACCTTTTCAGCATCTTCATGTTTTTCAACACCGATTCATGCTCCTCCTATTTTTCAGACCGTTTCATGCTCCTCCTATTTTTCAGACCGTTTAATGCTCCTCATATTTTGACACCTTTTGAAACTCTTCATATTTTTCACACCTTTTCAGGCTCTTCATGTTTTTGAACACAGCTTCATGCTCCTCCTATTTTTCTGTCCGTTTCATGCTCCTGATATTTGACACGATATGAAGCTCTTCATATATTTCACACCTTTTCAGGCACTTCATGATTTTCAACACCGCTTCATGCTCCTCCTATTTTTCAGAACGTTTCATGCTCCTCATATTTGACACCATTTGAAGCTCTTCATATATTTCTCACCTTTTCAGGCTCTTCATGTTTTGATCACCACTTCATGCTCCTCCTATTTTTCAGACCGTTTCATGCTCCTCATATTTTTGACACCATTTGAATCTCTACATATTTTTGACAACTTTTCATGCTCTTCATGTTTTTCAACACCGCTTCATGCTTCTCCTATTTTTCAGACAGTTTTTTGATCCTCATATTTTTGACACCTTTTGAAGCTCTTCATATATTTCAAGCCTTTTCAGGCTCTTCAGGTTTTTAACCGCTGCTTCATGCTCCTCCTATTTTTCAGACATTTTCATGCTCCTCCTATTTTTCAGGCGGTTTCATGCTCCTCATAGTTTTGACACCTTTTGAAACTCTTTATATTTTTCACACCTTTTCATGCTCTTCATGATTTTGAAAACGGCTTCATGCTACTCCTATTTTTCAGACCGTTTCATGCTCCTCATAGTTTTGACACCATTTGAAGCTCTTCATATTTTTCACATCTTTTCAGGATCTTCATGTATTTCAACACCGATTCTTGCTCCTCCTATTTTTCAGACCGTTTCATGCTCCTCCTATTTTTCAGACCGTTTAATACTCCTCATATTTTGACACCTTTTGCAACTCTTCATATTTTTCACACCTTTTAATGCTCTTCATGTTTTTCAACAGCGCTTCATTCCCCTCTATTTTTTAGACCGTTTCATGCTCCTCATTTATTTGACACCTTTTGAAGCTCTTCATATTTTTCACACCTTTTCATGCTCTGCACTTTTTTCAACACCGATTCATGCTCCTCCTATTTTTCAGACAATTTCATGCTCCTCATATTTTTGACACCTTTTGAAAATCTTCAGTTTTTTCACACCTTTTCATGCTCTTCATGTTTTCAACACCGATTCATGCTCCTCCTATTTTTCAGACCGTTTCATGCTCCTCCTATTTTTCAGAACTTCATGCTCCTCATATTTTGACACCTTTTGAAGCTCTTCATATTTTTCACACCTTTTCAGGCTCTTCATGTTTTTCAACACCGCTTCATGGTCCTCCTATTTTTCAGACCGTTTCATGCTCCTCATGTATTTCACACTTTTTGAAGCTCTTCATATTTTTCACAACTTTTCAGGCTCTTCATTTTTTGAACACCGTTTCATGCTCCTCCAATTTTTCAGACCGTTTCATGCTCCTCCTATTTTTCAGACCGTTTCATGCTCATCTCATTTTTTACACCTTTTGAAGCTCTTCATATTTTTCACACCTTTTGAAACTCTTCATATTTTTCACACGTTTTCAGGCTCTTCATGTTTTTCAACACCGCTTCATGTTCCTCCTATTTTTCAGACCGTTTCATGCTCCTCATATATTTGACACGTTTTGAGGCTCTTCATATTATTCACACCTTTCCAGGCTCTTCAAGTTTTTGAACACCGCTTCATGCTCCTCCTATTTTTCAGACCATTTCATGCTCCTCACATTTTTCTCCCCTTTTGAAGCTCTTCATACTTTTCACACCTTTTCAGGCTATTCATGTTTTTGAGCACAGCTTCATGCTCCTCGTATTTTTCAGAACTTTTCATGCTCCTCATATTTTGACACCATTTAAACTCTTCACATTTTTCACATCTTTTCAGGCTCTTCATGTTTTTGAACACCGCTTCATGCTCCTCTTATTTTTCCGACCGCTTCATGCTCCTTCTATTTTTCAGACCATTTCATGCTCCTCATATTTTTGACAATTTTGGAAGCTCTTCATATTTTTCACACCTGTTCATGCTCTTCATGTTTTTGAACACCGTTTCATGCCCCTCCTAATTTTCAGACCGTTTCATGCTCCTCATGTTTTTGACAGCTTTTGAAGCTTTTAATATTTTTCACACCTTTTAAGGCTCTTCATGATTTTGAACACCGCTTCATGCTTCTCTTAATTTTCAGGCCTTTTCATGTTCCTCATATTTTTGACACCTTTTGAAGCTCTTCATATTTTTCACACCTTTTCAGGCTCTTCATATTTTTGAACACACCTTCATGCTCCTCCTATTTTTCAGACCGTTTCATGTTCCTCATGTATTTCACACCTTGTGAAGCTCTTCATATTTTTCACATCTTTTCAGTCTCTTCATGTATTTGAACACGATTTCATGCTCCTCCTATTTTTCAGACCGTTTCATGCTCCTCATATTTTTGAAACCTTTTGAAGCTCTTCATATTTTTCACACCTTTTCAGGTTCTTCATGTTTTTCAACACCGTTTCATGCTCCTCCTATTTTTCAGACCGTTTCATGCTCATCTCATTTTTGACACCTTTTGAAGCTCTTCATATTTTTCACACCTATGAAGCTCTTCATATTTTTCACACCTTTTCAGGCTCTTCATGTTTTTGAACAACGTTTCATGCTCTTCCTATTTTTCAGACCATTTCATGCTACTCTCATTTTTGACACCGTTTGTAGCACTTCATATTTTTGACACCTTTTGAAGCTCTTCTTATTTTTCACACCTTTTCAGCCTATTCATGTTGTTCAACACCCTTCATGCTCCTCCTATTTTTCAGACCGTTTCATGCTCCTCATATTTTTGACACCTTTGTAGCTCTTCATATATTTCACTCCTTTTGAGGCTCTTCATGTTTCGGAACACCACTTCATGCTCGTCCTATTTTTCAGACCGTTACATGCTCATGTCATTTTTGACACCTTTTGAAGTTTTTCATATTTTTCACACCTTTCGAAGCTCTTCATATTTTTCACACGTTTTCAGGCTCTTCATGTTTTTCAACACCGCTTCTTGCTCCTCCTATTTTTGAGACCATTTCATGCTTCTCACATTTTTGACACGATTTGTAGCTCTTCATATTTTTCACACCTTTTCAACCTTTAATGTTTTGGAACATCAATTCATGCTCCACCGATTTTTCAGACCGATTCATGCTCTTCATATTTTTGACACGTTTTGAAGGTCTTCATATTTTTCACACCTTTTCAGCATCTTCATGTTTTTCAACACCGATTCATGCTCCTCCTATTTTTCAGACCGTTTCATGCTCCTCCTATTTTTCAGACCGTTTAATGCTCCTCATATTTTGACACCTTTTGAAACTCTTCATATTTTTCACACCTTTTCAGGCTCTTCATGTTTTTGAACACAGCTTCATGCTCCTCCTATTTTTCTGTCCGTTTCATGCTCCTGATATTTGACACGATATGAAGCTCTTCATATATTTCACACCTTTTCAGGCACTTCATGATTTTCAACACCGCTTCATGCTCCTCTTATTTTTCAGAACGTTTCATGCTCCTCATATTTGACACCATTTGAAGCTCTTCATATATTTCACACCTTTTCAGGCTCTTCATGTTTTGATCACCACTTCATGCTCCTCCTATTTTTCAGACCGTTTCATGCTCCTCATATTTTTGACACCATTTGAATCTCTTCATATTTTTGACAACTTTTCATGCTCTTCATGTTTTTCAACACCGCTTCATGCTTCTCCTATTTTTCAGACAGTTTTTTGCTCCTCATATTTTTGACACCTTTTGAAGCTCTTCATATATTTCAAGCCTTTTCAGGCTCTTCAGGTTTTTAACCGCTGCTTCATGCTCCTCCTATTTTTCAGACATTTTCATGCTCCTCCTATTTTTCAGGCGGTTTCATGCTCCTCATAGTTTTGACACCTTTTGAAACTCTTTATATTTTTCACACCTTTTCATGCTCTTCATGATTTTGAAAACGGCTTCATGCTACTCCTATTTTTCAGACCGTTTCATGCTCCTCATAGTTTTGACACCATTTGAAGCTCTTCATATTTTTCACATCTTTTCAGGATCTTCATGTATTTCAACACCGATTCTTGCTCCTCCTATTTTTCAGACCGTTTCATGCTCCTCCTATTTTTCAGACCGTTTAATACTCCTCATATTTTGACACCTTTTGAAACTCTTCATATTTTTCACACCTTTTAATGCTCTTCATGTTTTTCAACAGCGCTTCATTCCCCTCTTTTTTTTTAGACCGTTTCATGCTCCTCATTTATTTGACACCTTTTGAAGCTCTTCATATTTTTCACACCTTTTCATGCTCTGCACTTTTTTCAACACCGATTCATGCTCCTCCTATTTTTCAGACAATTTCATGCTCCTCATATTTTTGACACCTTTTGAAAATCTTCAGTTTTTTCACACCTTTTCATGCTCTTCATGTTTTCAACACCGATTCATGCTCCTCCTATTTTTCAGACCGTTTCATGCTCCTCCTATTTTTCAGAACTTCATGCTCCTCATATTTTGACACCTTTTGAAGCTCTTCATATTTTTCACACCTTTTCAGGCTCTTCATGTTTTTCAACACCGCTTCATGGTCCTCCTATTTTTCAGACCGTTTCATGCTCCTCATGTATTTCACACTTTTTGAAGCTCTTCATATTTTTCACAACTTTTCAGGCTCTTCATTTTTTGAACACCGTTTCATGCTCCTCCAATTTTTCAGACCGTTTCATGCTCCTCCTATTTTTCAGACCGTTTCATGCTCATCTCATTTTTTACACCTTTTGAAGCTCTTCATATTTTTCACACCTTTTGAAACTCTTCATATTTTTCACACGTTTTCAGGCTCTTCATGTTTTTCAACACCGCTTCATGTTCCTCCTATTTTTCAGACCGTTTCATGCTCCTCATATATTTGACACGTTTTGAGGCTCTTCATATTTTTCACACCTTTCCAAGCTCTTCAAGTTTTTGAACACCGCTTCATGCTCCTCCTATTTTTCAGACCATATTCATGCTCCTCACATTTTTCTCCCCTTTTGAAGCTCTTCATACTTTTCACACCTTTTCAGGCTATTCATGTTTTTGAGCACAGCTTCATGCTCCTCGTATTTTTCAGAACTTTTCATGCTCCTCATATTTTGACACCATTTAAACTCTTCACATTTTTCACATCTTTTCAGGCTCTTCATGTTTTTGAACACCGCTTCATGCTCCTCTTATTTTTCCGACCGCTTCATGCTCCTTCTATTTTTCAGAGCATTTCATGCTCCTCATATTTTTGACAATTTTGGAAGCTCTTCATATTTTTCACACCTGTTCATGCTCTTCATGTTTTTGAACACCGTTTCATGCCCCTCCTAATTTTCAGACCGTTTCATGCTCCTCATGTTTTTGACAGCTTTTGAAGCTTTTAATATTTTTCACACCTTTTAAGGCTCTTCATGATTTTGAACACCGCTTCATGCTTCTCTTAATTTTCAGGCCTTTTCATGTTCCTCATATTTTTGACACCTTTTGAAGCTCTTCATATTTTTCACACCTTTTCAGGCTCTTCATATTTTTGAACACACCTTCATGCTCCTCCTATTTTTCAGACCGTTTCATGTTCCTCATGTATTTCACATCTTGTGAAGCTCTTCATATTTTTCACATCTTTTCAGTCTCTTCATGTATTTGAACACGATTTCATGCTCCTCCTATTTTTCAGACCGTTTCATGCTCCTCATATTTTTGAAACCTTTTGAAGCTCTTCATATTTTTCACACCTTTTCAGGTTCTTCATGTTTTTCAACACCGTTTCATGCTCCTCCTATTTTTCAGACCGTTTCATGCTCATCTCATTTTTGACACCTTTTGAAGCTCTTCATATTTTTCACACCTATGAAGCTCTTCATATTTTTCACACCTTTTCAGGCTCTTCATGTTTTTGAACAACGTTTCATGCTCTTCCTATTTTTCAGACCATTTCATGCTACTCTCATTTTTGACACCGTTTGTAGCACTTCATATTTTTGACACCTTTTGAAGCTCTTCTTATTTTTCACACCTTTTCAGCCTATTCATGTTGTTCAACACCCTTCATGCTCCTCCTATTTTTCAGACCGTTTCATGCTCCTCATATTTTTGACACCTTTGTAGCTCTTCATATATTTCACTCCTTTTCAGGCTCTTCATGTTTCGGAACACCACTTCATGCTCGTCCTATTTTTCAGACCGTTACATGCTCATGTCATTTTTGACACCTTTTGAAGTTTTTCATATTTTTCACACCTTTCGAAGTTCTTCATATTTTTCACACGTTTTCAGGCTCTTCATGTTTTTCAACACCGCTTCTTGCTCCTCCTATTTTTGAGACCATTTCATGCTTCTCACATTTTTGACACGATTTGTAGCTCTTCATATTTTTCACACCTTTTCAACCTTTAATGTTTTGGAACATCAATTCATGCTCCACCGATTTTTCAGACCGATTCATGCTCTTCATATTTTTGACACGTTTTGAAGGTCTTCATATTTTTCACACCTTTTCAGCATCTTCATGTTTTTCAACACCGATTCATGCTCCTCCTATTTTTCAGACCGTTTCATGCTCCTCCTATTTTTCAGACCGTTTAATGCTCCTCATATTTTGACACCTTTTGAAACTCTTCATATTTTTCACACCTTTTCAGGCTCTTCATGTTTTTGAACACAGCTTCATGCTCCTCCTATTTTTCTGTCCGTTTCATGCTCCTGATATTTGACACGATATGAAGCTCTTCATATATTTCACACCTTTTCAGGCACTTCATGATTTTCAACACCGCTTCATGCTCCTCCTATTTTTCAGAACGTTTCATGCTCCTCATATTTGACACCATTTGAAGCTCTTCATATATTTCACACCTTTTCAGGCTCTTCATGTTTTGATCACCACTTCATGCTCCTCCTATTTTTCAGACCGTTTCATGCTCCTCATATTTTTGACACCATTTGAATCTCTTCATATTTTTGACAACTTTTCATGCTCTTCATGTTTTTCAACACCGCTTCATGCTTCTCCTATTTTTCAGACAGTTTTTTGCTCCTCATATTTTTGACACCTTTTGAAGCTCTTCATATATTTCAAGCCTTTTCAGGCTCTTCAGGTTTTTAACCGCTGCTTCATGCTCCTCCTATTTTTCAGACATTTTCATGCTCCTCCTATTTTTCAGGCGGTTTCATGCTCCTCATAGTTTTGACACCTTTTGAAACTCTTTATATTTTTCACACCTTTTCATGCTCTTCATGATTTTGAAAACGGCTTCATGCTACTCCTATTTTTCAGACCGTTTCATGCTCCTCATAGTTTTGACACCATTTGAAGCTCTTCATATTTTTCACATCTTTTCAGGATCTTCATGTATTTCAACACCGATTCTTGCTCCTCCTATTTTTCAGACCGTTTCATGCTCCTCCTATTTTTCAGACCGTTTAATACTCCTCATATTTTGACACCTTTTGAAACTCTTCATATTTTTCACACCTTTTAATGCTCTTCATGTTTTTCAACAGCGCTTCATTCCCCTCTATTTTTTAGACCGTTTCATGCTCCTCATTTATTTGACACCTTTTGAAGCTCTTCATATTTTTCACACCTTTTCATGCTCTGCACTTTTTTCAACACCGATTCATGCTCCTCCTATTTTTCAGACAATTTCATGCTCCTCATATTTTTGACACCTTTTGAAAATCTTGAGTTTTTTCACACCTTTTCAGGCTCTTCATGTTTTGGAACACCGTTTCATGATCATCCTATTTTTCAGACCGTTTCATGCTCCTCATATTTTTGACACGTTTTGAAGCTCTTCATATTTTTCACACCTTTTCATGCTCTTCATGTTTTCAACACCGATTCATGCTCCTCCTATTTTTCAGACCGTTTCATGCTCCTCCTATTTTTCAGAACTTCATGCTCCTCATATTTTGACACCTTTTGAAGCTCTTCATATTTTTCACACCTTTTCAGGCTCTTCATGTTTTTCAACACCGCTTCATGGTCCTCCTATTTTTCAGACTGTTTCATGCTCCTCATGTATTTCACACTTTTTGAAGCTCTTCATATTTTTCACAACTTTTCAGGCTCTTCATGTTTTTGAACACCGTTTCATGCTCCTCCAATTTTTCAGACCGTTTCATGCTCCTCCTATTTTTCAGACAGTTTCATGCTCATCTCATTTTTTACACCTTTTGAAGCTCTTCATATTTTTCACACCTTTTGAAACTCTTCATATTTTTCACACGTTTTCAGGCTCTTCATGTTTTTCAACACCGCTTCATGTTCCTCCTATTTTTCAGACCGTTTCATGCTCCTCATATATTTGACACGTTTTGAGGCTCTTCATATTTTTCACACCTTTCCAGGCTCTTCAAGTTTTTGAACACCGCTTCATGCTCCTCCTATTTTTCAGACCATTTCATGCTCCTCACATTTTTCACCCCTTTTGAAGCTCTTCATACTTTTCACACCTTTTCAGGCTATTCATGTTTTTGAGCACAGCTTCATGCTCCTCGTATTTTTCAGAACTTTTCATGCTCCTCATATTTTGACACCATTTAAACTCTTCACATTTTTCACATCTTTTCAGGCTCTTCATGTTTTTGAACACCGCTTCATGCTCCTCTTATTTTTCCGACCGCTTCATGCTCCTTCTATTTTTCAGACCATTTCATGCTCCTCATATTTTTGACAATTTTGGAAGCTCTTCATATTTTTCACACCTTTTCATGCTCTTCATGTTTTTGAAAACCACTTCATGCACCTCCTATTTTTCAGACAGTTTCATGCTCCTCATGTATTTCACACCTTTTGAAGCTCTTCATATTTTTCACACCTTTTCGGGCTCTTCATGTTTTTCAACACTAATTCATGCCTCTCCTATTTTTCAGACCGTTTCATGCTCCTCATATTTTGACTTCTTTTGAACCTCTTCATATTTTTCACACCTTTTGAAGCTCTTCATATTTTTCACACGTTTTTAGGATCTTCATGATTTTGAACACGGCTTCATGCTCCTCCTCCTTTTCAGACCTTTTCATGCTCCTCATGTATTTCACACATTTTGAAGCTCTTAATATTTTTCACACCTTTTCAGGCTCTTCATGTTTTTGAACACGATTTCATGCTCCTCTTATTTTTCAGACCGTTTCATGCTCCTCACGTTTTTGACACCTTTGAAGTTCTTCATATTTTTCACAACTTTTCAGACTCTTCATGTTTTTCAACACCGCTTCATGATCGTCCAATTTTTCAGACCGTTTCATGCTCCTCTTATTTTTGACAGGTTTTGAGGCTCTTCATATATTTCACACCTTTTCAGGCTCTTCATTTTTTTGAACACCGCTTCATGCTCCTCCTATTTTTCAGACCGTTTCATGCTCCTCATATATTTGACACCTTTTGAAGCCCTTCATATTTTTCACACCTTTTCAGGCTTTCATGTTTTTCAACACCGCTTCATGCTCCTCCGATTTTTCAGACCGTTTCATGCTCCTCATGTATTTCACATCTTTTGAAGTTCTTCATATTTTTCACACCTTTTGAAGCTCTTCATATTTTTCACTCCTTTTGAAGCTCTTCATATTTTTCACACCTTTTCAGGCTCTTCATGTTTTTGAACACCGTTTCATGCTCCTCCTATATTTCAGACCGTTTCATGCTCCACATATTTTTGACACCTTTTGATGCTCTTCATATTTTTCACCCCTTTTCAGGCTCTTCATGTTTTTCAACACCGCTTCATGCTCCTCCTATTTTTCAAAATATTTCATGCTCCTCATATTTTTGACACCTTTTGAAGCTCTTCATATTTTTCACCCCTTTTCAGGCTCTTCATGTTTTTCAACACCGCTTCATGCTCCTTCTATTTTTCAGACCGTTTCATGCCCCTATGTATTTCACACCTTTGGAAGCTCTTCATATTTTTCACACCTTTTCATGCCCTTCGTGTTTTTCAAAAGCGTTTCATGCTCCTCCTATTGTTCAGACCGTTTCATGCTCCTCATATTTTTGACCTCTTTTGAAGCTCCTAATATTTTACACAAATTTTGAAGCTCTTCATATATTTTACAGTTTTTCAGACTCTTCATGTTTTTCAACACCACTTCCTGCTCCTCCTATTTTTCATACCGTTTCATGCTCATCTCATATTTGACAGTTTTGAAGCTCTTCATATTTTTCACACCTTTTCAGGCTCTTCATGTTTATGAACACCGCTTCATGCTCTTCCTATAATTCAGAGGGTTTCATGCTCCTCATGTATTTCACTCCTTTTGAAGCTCTTCACATTTATCAGACCTTTTCAGGCTCTTCATGTTTTTCAACACCGCTTCATGATCCACCTATATTTCAGAGCGTTTCATGCTCCTCTTATTTTTCACACCTTTTCCGGCTCTTCATGTTTTTCAACACCGCTTCATGCTCCTCCTATTTTTCAGATCGTTTCAGGCTCCGCATATTTTTGACTCCTTTTGAAGCTCTTCATATTTTTCACACGTTTTCAGGCCCTTCATGTTTTTGAACACCGCTTCATGCTCCTCCTATTTTTCAAACCTTTTGAAGCTCTTCATGTTTTTCACACCTTATCAGCCTCTTCATGTTTTTGAACATCTCTTCATGCTCCTCATATTTTTGACAATTTTATAAGCTCTTCATATTTTTCACACTTTTTCAGGCTCTTCATGTTTTTGAGCACCGCTTCATGCTCCTCCTATTTTTCAAACCTTTTGAAGCTCTTCATGTTTTTCACACTTTATCAACCTCTTCATGTTTTTGAACATCTCTTCATGCTCCTCATATTTTTGACAATTTTATAAGCTCTTCATATTTTTCACACTTTTTCAGGCTCTTCATGTTTTTGAGCACTGCTTCATGCTCCTCCTATTTTTCAAACCTTTTGAAGCTCTTCATGTTTTTCACACTTTTTCATGCTGTTTATAGTTTTAAACACCGCTGCATGATTCTCCTATATTTGAGCCCATTTCATGCTCCTCATATTTTTGACATTTTTTGAAGCTCTTCATATTTTTCACACTTTTTCAGGCTCTTCATGTTTTGAACAACACTTCATGCTCCTCCTATTTTTCAGACCGTTTCATGCTCCTCAGGTATTTCACACCTTTTGAAGCTCTTCATATTTTTCACACCTTTTCAGGCTCTTCACCTTTTTGAACAACACTTCATGCTCCTCCTACTTTTCAGACTGTTTCATGCTCATCTCATTTTTGACACCTTTTCAGGGTCTTCATATTTTTCAAACTTTTGAAGATCTTCATATTTTTCACACTTTTTCCGGCTCTTCATGTTTTGAACACTGCTTCATGCTCCTCCTATTTTTCAGACCGTTTCATTCTCCTCATGTTTTTCACACCTTTTGAAGCTCTTCATAATTTTCACACCTTTTCATGCTCTTCATGTTTTTGAACACCGTTTCATGCTCGTTCTATTTTTCAGACCATTTCAAGCTCCTCATATTTTGGAAACCTTTTGAAGCTCTTCATATTTTTCACACCTTTTCCGTCTCTTCTTGTTTTTCAACACCGCTTCTTGCTCCTCCTATTTTTCAGACCGTTTCATGCTCCTCATATTGTTGACACCTTTTGAAGCACTTCATATTTTTCACACCTTTTCAGGCTCTTCATATTTTTGAACGCCGCTTCATGTTCCTCCTGTTTTTCACACCTATTGAAGCTCTTCATATTTTTCACACCTTTTCAGGCTGTACATGTTTTTGAAGACCACTTCATGCTCCTCATCTTTCTCAGACCGTTTCATGCTCCTGATAATTTTCACACCATTTGAAGCTCTTCATATTTTTCACACGTTTTCAGATTCTTCATGATTTTGATCACCGTTTCATGCTCCTCCTATTTTTCAGACCGTTTCATACTCCTCATATTTTTGACACCTTTTGAAGCTCTTCACATTTATCACACCTTTTCAGGCTCTTCATGTTTTTCAACACCGCTTCATGATCCTCCTATATTTCAGAGCGTTTCATGCTCCTCATATTTTTGACACCTTTTGAAGCTCTTCACATTTTTCACACCTTTTCCGGCTCTTCATGTTTTTCAACTCCGCTTCATGCTCCTCCTATTTTTCAGATCGTTTCAGGCTCCGCATATTTTTGACTCCTTTTGAAGCTCTTCATATTTTTCACACGTTTTCAGGCCCTTCATGTTTTTGAACACCGCTTCATGCTCCTCCTATTTTTCAGACGGTTTCAGGCTGCTCGTATTTTTCAGACCGTTTCATGCTCCTCATATTTTTGACAATTTTATAAACTCTTCATATTTTTCACACTTTTACAGGCTCTTCATGTTTTTGAGCACTGCTTCATGCTCCTCCTATTTTTCAAACCTTTTGAAGCTCTTCATGTTTTTCACACCTTATCAGCCTCTTCATGTTTTTCAACATCTCTTCATGCTCCTCATATTTTTGACAATTTTATAAGCTCTTCATATTTTTCACACTTTTTCAGGCTCTTCATGTTTTTGAACACCGCTTCATGCTCCTCCTATTTTTCAAACCTTTTGAAGCTCTTCATATTTTTCACACTTTTTCAGGCTCTTCATGTTTTGAACACCGCTTCATGCTCCTCCTATTTTTCAGACCGTTTCATGCTCCTCAGATATTTCACACCTTTTGAAGCTCTTCATATTTTTCACACCTTTTCAGGCTCTTCACGTTTTTGAACAACACTTCATGCTCCTCCTACTTTTCAGACTGTTTCATGCTCATCTCATTTTTGACACCTTTTCAGGGTCTTCATATTTTTCAAACTTTTGAAGATCTTCATATTTTTCACACGTTTTCCGGCTCTTCATGTTTTGAACACTGCTTCATGCTCCTCCTATTTTTCAGACCGTTTCATTCTCCTCATGTTTTTCACACCTTTTGAAGCTCTTCATAATTTTCACACCTTTTCATACTCTTCATGTTTTAGAACACCGTTTCATGCTCGTCCTATTTTTCAGACCATTTCAAGCTCCTCATATTTTGGAAACCTTTTGAAGCTCTTCATATTTTTCACACCTCTTCCGTCTCTTCTTGTTTTTCAACATCGCTTCTTGCTCCTCCTATTTTTCAGACCGTTTCATGCTCCTCATATTGTTGACACCTTTTGAAGCACTTCATATTTTTCACACCTTTTCAGGCTCTTCATATTTTTGAACACCGCTTCATGTTCCTCCTTTTTTTCACACCTTTTGAAGCTCTTCATATTTTTCACACCTTTTCAGGCTGTACATGTTTTTGAAGACCACTTCATGCTCCTCATCTTTTTCAGACCGTTTCATGCTCCTGATATTTTTCACACCGTTTGAAGCTGTTCATATTTTTCACACGTTTTCAGATTCTTCATGATTTTGATCACCGTTTCATGCTCCTCCTATTTTTCAGACCGTTTCATGCTCCTCATATTTTTGACACCTTTTGAAGCTCTTCACATTTATCACACCTTTTCAGGCTCTTCATGTTTTTCAACACCGCTTCATGATCCACCTATATTTCAGAGCGTTTCATGCTCCTCATATTTTTGACACCTTTTGAAGCTCTTCACATTTATCACACCTTTTCAGGCTCTTCATGTTTTTCAACACCGCTTCATGCTCCTCCTATTTTTCAGATCGTTTCAGGCTCCGCATATTTTTGACTCCTTTTGAAGCTCTTCATATTTTTCACACGTTTTCAGGCCCTTCATGTTTTTGAACACCGCTTCATGCTCCTCCTATTTTTCAAACCTTTTGAAGCTCTTCATGTTTTTTACACCTTATCAGCCTCTTCATGTTTTTGAACATCTATTCATGCTCCTCATATTTTTGACAATTTTATAAGCTCTTCATATTTTTCACACTTTTTCAGGCTCTTCATGTTTTTGAGCACCGCTTCATGCTCCTCCTATTTTTCAAACCTTTTGAAGCTCTTCATGTTTTTTACACCTTATCAGCCTCTTCATGTTTTTGAACATCTCTTCATGCTCCTCATATTTTTGACAATTTTATAAGCTCTTCATATTTTTCACACTTTTTCAGGCTCTTCATGTTTTTGAGCACCGCTTCATGCTCCTCCTATTTTTCAAACCTTTTGAAGCTGTTCATGTTTTTCACACTTTTTCAGGCTGTTTATAGTTTTAAACACCGCTGCATGATTCTCCTATATTTGAGACCATTTCATGCTCCTCATATTTTTGACATTTTTTGAAGCTCTTCATATTTTTCACACTTTTTCAGGCTCTTCATGTTTTGAACAACACTTCATGCTCCTCCTATTTTTCAGACCGTTTCATGCTCCTCAGGTATTTCACACCTTTTGAAGCTCTTCATATTTTTCACACCTTTTCAGGCTCTTCACCTTTTTGAACAACACTTCATGCTCCTCCTACTTTTCAGACTGTTTCATGCTCATCTCATTTTTGACACCTTTTCAGGGTCTTCATATTTTTCAAACTTTTGAAGATCTTCATATTTTTCACACTTTTTCAGGTCTTCATGTTTTGAACACTGCTTCATGCTCCTCCTATTTTTCAGACCGTTTCATTCTCCTCATGTTTTTCACACCTTTTGAAGCTCTTCATAATTTTCACACCTTTTCATGCTCTTCATGTTTTTGAACACCGTTTCATGCTCGTCCTATTTTTCAGACCATTTCAAGCTCCTCATATTTTTGAAACCTTTTGAAGCTCTTCATATTTTTCACACCTTTTCCGTCTCTTCTTGTTGTTCAACACCGCTTCTTGCTCCTCCTATTTTTCAGACCGTTTCATGCTCCTCATATTGTTGACACCTTTTGAAGCACTTCATATTTTTCACACCTTTTCAGGCTCTTCATATTTTTGAACGCCGCTTCATGTTCCTCCTGTTTTTCACACCTATTGAAGCTCTTCATATTTTTCACACCTTTTCAGGCTGTACATGTTTTTGAAGACCACTTCATGCTCCTCATCTTTCTCAGACCGTTTCATGCTCCTGATAATTTTCACACCGTTTGAAGCTCTTCATATTTTTCACACGTTTTCAGATTCTTCATGTTTTTGATCACCGTTTCATGCTCCTCCTATTTTTCAGACCGTTTCATACTCCTCATATTTTTGACACCTTTTGAAGCTCTTCACATTTATCACACCTTTTCAGGCTCTTCATGTTTTTCAACACCGCTTCATGATCCTCCTATATTTCAGAGCGTTTCATGCTCCTCATATTTTTGACACCTTTTGAAGCTCTTCACATTTTTCACACCTTTTCCGGCTCTTCATGTTTTTCAACTCCGCTTCATGCTCCTCCTATTTTTCAGATCGTTTCAGGCTCCGCATATTTTTGACTCCTTTTGAAGCTCTTCATATTTTTCACACGTTTTCAGGCCCTTCATGTTTTTGAACACCGCTTCATGCTCCTCCTATTTTTCAGACGGTTTCAGGCTGCTCGTATTTTTCAGACCGTTTCATGCTCCTCATATTTTTGACAATTTTATAAACTCTTCATATTTTTCACACTTTTACAGGCTCTTCATGTCTTTGAGCACTGCTTCATGCTCCTCCTATTTTTCAAACCTTTTGAAGCTCTTCATGTTTTTCACACCTTATCAGCCTCTTCATGTTTTTCAACATCTCTTCATGCTCCTCATATTTTTGACAATTTTATAAGCTCTTCATATTTTTCACACTTTTTCAGGCTCTTCATGTTTTTGAACACCGCTTCATGCTCCTCCTATTTTTCAAACCTTTTGAAGCTCTTCATATTTTTCACACTTTTTCAGGCTCTTCATGTTTTGAACACCGCTTCATGCTCCTCCTATTTTTCAGACCGTTTCATGCTCCTCAGATATTTCACACCTTTTGAAGCTCTTCATATTTTTCACACCTTTTCAGGCTCTTCACGTTTTTGAACAACACTTCATGCTCCTCCTACTTTTCAGACTGTTTCATGCTCATCTCATTTTTGACACCTTTTCAGGGTCTTCATATTTTTCAAACTTTTGAAGATCTTCATATTTTTCACACTTTTTCCGGCTCTTCATGTTTTGAACACTGCTTCATGCTCCTCCTATTTTTCAGACCGTTTCATTCTCCTCATGTTTTTCACACCTTTTGAAGCTCTTCATAATTTTCACACCTTTTCATGCTCTTCATGTTTTTGAACACCGTTTCATGCTCGTCCTATTTTTCAGACCATTTCAAGCTCCTCATATTTTGGAAACCTTTTGAAGCTCTTCATATTTTTCACACCTTTTCCGTCTCTTCTTGTTTTTCAACACTGCTTCTTGCTCCTCCTATTTTTCAGACCGTTTCATGCTCCTCATATTTTTGATACCTTTTGAAGCACTACATATTTTTCACACCTTTTCAGGCTCTTCATATTTTTGAACACCGCTTCATGTTCCTCCTGTTTTTCACACCTTTTGAAGCTCTTCATATTTTTCACACCTTTTCAGGCTGTACATGTTTTTGAAGACCACTTCATGCTCCTCATCTTTTTCAGACCGTTTCATGCTCCTGATATTTTTCACACCGTTTGAAGCTGTTCATATTTTTCACACGTTTTCAGATTCTTCATGATTTTGATCACCGTTTCATGCTCCTCCTATTTTTCAGACCGTTTCATGCTCCTCATATTTTTGACACCTTTTGAAGCTCTTCACATTTATCACACCTTTTCAGGCTCTTCATGTTTTTCAACACCGCTTCATGATCCACCTATATTTCAGAGCGTTTCATGCTCCTCATATTTTTGACACCTTTTGAAGCTCTTCACATTTATCACACCTTTTCAGGCTCTTCATGTTTTTCAACACCGCTTCATGCTCCTCCTATTTTTCAGATCGTTTCAGGCTCCGCATATTTTTGACTCCTTTTGAAGCTCTTCATATTTTTCACACGTTTTCAGGCCCTTCATGTTTTTGAACACCGCTTCATGCTCCTCCTATTTTTCAAACCTTTTGAAGCTCTTCATGTTTTTCACACCTTATCAGCCTCTTCATGTTTTTGAACATCTCTTCATGCTCCTCATATTTTTGACAATTTTATAAGCTCTTCATATTTTTCACACTTTTTCAGGCTCTTCATGTTTTTGAGCACCGCTTCATGCTCCTCCTATTTTTCAAACCTTTTGAAGCTCTTCATGTTTTTCACACCTTATCAGCCTCTTCATGTTTTTGAACATCTCTTCATGCTCCTCATATTTTTGACAATTTTATAAGCTCTTCATATTTTTCACACTTTTTCAGGCTCTTCATGTTTTTGAGCACCGCTTCATGCTCCTCCTATTTTTCAAACCTTTTGAAGCTCTTCATGTTTTTCACACTTTTTCAGGCTGTTTATAGATTTAAACACCGCTGCATGATTCTCCTATTTTTGAGACCATTTCATGCTCCTCATATTTTTGACATTTTTTGAAGCTCTTCATATTTTTCACACTTTTTCAGGCTCTTCATGTTTTGAACAACACTTCATGCTCCTCCTATTTTTCAGACCGTTTCATGCTCCTCAGGTATTTCACACCTTTTGAAGCTCTTCATAATTTTCACACCTTTTCAGGCTCTTCACCTTTTTGAACAACACTTCATGCTCCTCCTACTTTTCAGACTGTTTCATGCTCATCTCATTTTTGACACCTTTTCAGGGTCTTCATATTTTTCAAACTTTTGAAGATCTTCATATTTTTCACACTTTTTCCGGCTCTTCATGTTTTGAACACTGCTTCATGCTCCTCCTATTTTTCAGACCGTTTCATTCTCCTCATGTTTTTCACACCTTTTGAAGCTCTTCATAATTTTCACACCTTTTCATGCTCTTCATGTTTTTGAACACCGTTTCATGCTCGTCCTATTTTTCAGACCATTTCAAGCTCCTCATATTTTGGAAACCTTTTGAAGCTCTTCATATTTTTCACACCTTTTCCGTCTCTTCTTGTTTTTCAACACCGCTTCTTGCTCCTCCTATTTTTCAGACCGTTTCATGCTCCTCATATTGTTGACACCTTTTGAAGCACTTCATATTTTTCACACCTTTTCAGGCTCTTCATATTTTTGAACGCCGGTTCATGTTCCTCCTGTTTTTCACACCTATTGAAGCTCTTCATATTTTTCACACCTTTTCAGGCTGTACATGTTTTTGAAGACCACTTCATGCTCCTCAGCTTTCTCAGACCGTTTCATGCTCCTGATAATTTTCACACCGTTTGAAGCTCTTCATATTTTTCACACGTTTTCAGATTCTTCATGTTTTTGATCACCGTTTCATGCTCCTCCTATTTTTCAGACCGTTTCATACTCCTCATATTTTTGACACCTTTTGAAGCTCTTCACATTTATCACACCTTTTCAGGCTCTTCATGTTTTTCAACACCGCTTCATGATCCTCCTATATTTCAGAGCGTTTCATGCTCCTCATATTTTTGACACCTTCTGAAACTCTTCACATTTTTCACACCTTTTCCGGCTCTTCATGTTTTTCAACTCCGCTTCATGCTCCTCCTATTTTTCAGATCATTTCAGGCTCCGCATATTTTTGACTCCTTTTGAAGCTCTTCATATTTTTCACACGTTTTCAGGCCCTTCATGTTTTTGAACACCGCTTCATGCTCCTCCTATTTGTCAGACGGTTTCAGGCTGCTCGTATTTTTCAGACCGTTTCATGCTCCTCATATTTTTGACAATTTTATAAGCTCTTCATATTTTTCACACTTTTTCAGGCTCTTCATGTTTTTTAGGACCGCTTCATGCTCCTCCTATTTTTCAAACCTTTTGAAGCTCTTCATGTTTTTCACACCTTATCAGCCTCTTCATGTTTTTGAACATCTCTTCATGCTCCTCATATTTTTGACAATTTTATAAGCTCTTCATATTTTTCACACGTTTTCAGGCTCTTCATGTTTTTGATCACCATTTCATGCTCCTGCTATTTTTCAGACCGTTTCATGCTCCTCATATTTTTGACAATTTTATAAGCTCTTCATATTTTTCACACTTTTTTAGGCTCTTCATGTTTTTTAACACCGCTTCATGCTCCTCCTATTTTTCAAACTTTTTGAAGCTCTTCATGTTTTTCACACCTTATCAGCCTCTTCATGTTTTTGAACACCTCTTCATGCTACTCCTATTTTTCAGACCTTTTCATGTTCCTCCTGTTTTTCACACCTTTTGAAGCTCTTCATATTTTTCACACCTTTTCAGGCTGTACATGTTTTTGAAGACCACTTCATGCTCCTCATCTTTTTCAGACCGTTTCATGCTCCTGATATTTTTCACACCGTTTGAAGCTCTTCATATTTTTCACACGTTTTCAGATTCTTCATGATTTTGATCACCGTTTCATGCTCCTCCTATTTTTCAGACCGTTTCATGCTCCTCATATTTTTGACACCTTTTGAAGCTCTTCACATTTATCACTCCTTTTCAGGCTCTTCATGTTTTTCAACACCGCTTCATGATCCACCTATATTTCAGAGCGTTTCATGCTCCTCTTATTTTTCACACCTTTTCCGGCTCTTCATGTTTTTCAACACCGCTTCATGCTCCTCCTATTTTTCAGATCGTTTCAGGCTCCGCATATTTTTGACTCCTTTTGAAGCTCTTCATATTTTTCACACGTTTTCAGGCCCTTCATGTTTTTGAACACCGCTTCATGCTCCTCCTATTTTTCAAACCTTTTGAAGCTCTTCATGTTTTTCACACCTTATCAGCCTCTTCATGTTTTTGAACATCTCTTCATGCTCCTCATATTTTTGACAATTTTATAAGCTCTTCATATTTTTCACACTTTTTCAGGCTCTTCATGTTTTTGAGCACCGCTTCATGCTCCTCCTATTTTTCAAACCTTTTGAAGCTCTTCATGTTTTTCACACCTTATCAGCCTCTTCATGTTTTTGAACATCTCTTCATGCTCCTCATATTTTTGACAATTTTATAAGCTCTTCATATTTTTCACACTTTTTCAGGCTCTTCATGTTTTTGAGCACCGCTTCATGCTCCTCCTATTTTTCAAACCTTTTGAAGCTCTTCATGTTTTTCACACTTTTTCAGGCTGTTTATAGTTTTAAACACCGCTGCATGATTCTCCTATATTTGAGACCATTTCATGCTCCTCATATTTTTGACATTTTTTGAAGCTCTTCATATTTTTCACACTTTTTCAGGCTCTTCATGTTTTGAACAACACTTCATGCTCCTCCTATTTTTCAGACCGTTTCATGCTCCTCAGGTATTTCACACCTTTTGAAGCTCTTCATATTTTTCACACCTTTCCAGGCTCTTCACCTTTTTGAACAACACTTCATGCTCCTCCTACTTTTCAGACTGTTTCATGCTCATCTCATTTTTGACACCTTTTCAGGGTCTTCATATTTTTCAAACTTTTGAAGATCTTCATATTTTTCACACTTTTTCAGGCTCTTCATGATTTGAACACTGCTTCATGCTCCTCCTATTTTTCAGACCGTTTCATTCTCCTCATGTTTTTCACACGTTTTGAAGCTCTTCATAATTTTCACACCTTTTCATGCTCTTCATGTTTTTGAACACCGTTTCATGCTCGTCCTATTTTTCAGACCATTTCAAGCTCCTCATATTTTTGAAACCTTTTGAAGCTCTTCATATTTTTCACACCTTTTCCGTCTCTTCTTGTTGTTCAACACCGCTTCTTGCTCCTCCTATTTTTCAGACCGTTTCATGCTCCTCATATTGTTGACACCTTTTGAAGCACTTCATATTTTTCACACCTTTTCAGGCTCTTCATATTTTTGAACGCCGGTTCATGTTCCTCCTGTTTTTCACACCTATTGAAGCTCTTCATATTTTTCACACCTTTTCAGGCTGTACATGTTTTTGAAGACCACTTCATGCTCCTCATCTTTCTCAGACCGTTTCATGCTCCTGATAATTTTCACACCGTTTGAAGCTCTTCATATTTTTCACACCTTTTCAGGCTCTTCATGTTTTTCAACACCACTTCATGCTCCTCCTATTTTTCAGACCGTTTCATGCTCCTCATATTTTTGACACATTTTGAAGCTCTTCATATTTTTCACACCTTTTCAGGCTCTTCATGTTTTTGAACACCTCTTCATGCTCCTTCTATTTTCAAACCGTTTCATGCTCCTCATTTCTTTGAGACATTTTGAAGCTCTTCATATTTTTCACACCTTTTGTGGATCTTCATGTTTTTGAACACAGTTTATGTTCCTCATATTTTTCACACATTTTCATGCTCTTCATATTTTTCACACCTTTTCAGGCTCTTCAGGTTTTTGAACACCGTTTCATGCTCCTCCTATTTTTCAGACCGTTTCCTGCTCCTCATATATTTGACATCTTTTGAAGCTCTTCTTATTTTTCACACTTTTTCATGCTTTTCATGTTTTTCAACACCGTTTCATGCTCCTCCTATTTTCAGACCGTTTCATGCTCCTCATATATTTGACACCTTTTAAAGCTCTTCATATATTTCACACCTTTTCAGGCTCTTCAAGTTTTTGAACACCGTTTCATGCTCCTCATATTTTTCAGACCGTTTCGTGCTCCTCATATATTTGACATCTTTTGAAGGTCTTCTTATTTTTCACACCTTTTCACGCTTTTCATGTTTTTCAACACCATTTCATGCTCCTCCTATTTTTAAGATCGTTTCCTGCTCCTCATATTTTTCACACCTTTTGAAGCTTTTCATATTTTTCACAGCTTTTCAGGTTCTTCATGTTTTTCAACACCGCTTAATGCTCCTCCTATTTTTCAGACCGTTTCATGCTCCTCATATTTTTGACACATTTTGAAGCTTTTCATATTTTTCACACCTTTTCAGGTTCTTCATGTTTTTCAACACCTCTTCATGCTCCTTCTATTTTCAGACCGTTTCATGCTCCTCATTTCTTTGAGACATTTTGACGCTCTTCATATTTTTCACACCTTTTGTAGATCTTCATGTTTTTGAACACAGTTTATGCTCCTCATATTTTTCACACATTTTCATGCTCTTCATATTTTTCACACCTTTTCAGGCTCTTCAGGTTTTTGAACACCGTTTCATGCTCCTCCTATTTTTCAGACCGTTTCCTGCTCCTCATATATTTGACATCTTTTGAAGCTCTTCTTATTTTTCACACCTTTTCATGCTTTTCATGTTTTTCAACACCGTTTCATGCTCCTCCTATTTTCCGACCGTTTCATGCTCCTCACATATTTGACACCTTTTAAAGCTCTTCTTATTTTTCACACCTTTTCATGCTTTTCATGTTTTTCAACACCATTTCATGCTTCTCCTAATTTTCAGACCGTTTCCTGCTCCTCATATATTTGACATCTTTTGAAGCTCTTCTTATTTTTCACACCTTTTCATGCTTTTCAAGTTTTTCAACACCGTTTCATGCTCCTCCTATTTTCAGACCGTTTCATGCTCCTCATATATTTGACACCTTTTAAAGCTCTTCATGTATTTCACACCTTTTCAGGCTCTTCATGTTTTTGAACACCGTTTCATGCTCCTCATATTTTTCAGACCGTTTCGTGCTCCTCATATATTTGACATCTTTTGAAGGTCTTCTTATTTTTCACACCTTTTCACTCTTTTCATGTTTTTCAACACCGTTTCATGCTCCTCCTATTTTTCAGACCGTTTCGTGCTCCTCATATATTTGACACCTTGTGAAGCTCTTCATATTCTTCACACCTTTTCAGTCTCTTCATGTTTTTCAACACCGCCTCATGCTCCTCCTTTTTTCAGAACGTTTCATGCTGTTAATATTTTTGTCACCTTTTGAAGCTCTTCATATTTTTCACACCTTCTCAGGCTCTTCATGTTTTTGAACACCGTTTCTTGCTGCTACTATTTTTCAGACCTTTTCATGCTCCAAATACTTTTGACACCTTTTGAAGCCTTTCATATTTTTCACACCTTTTCAGGCTCTTCATGTTTTTCAACACCACTTCATGCTCCTCTTATTTTTCAGACCGTTTCATGCTCCTCATATTTTTGACACCTTTTGAAGCTCTTCCTATTATTCACACCTTTCCAGACTCTTCATGTTTTTGAACACCGCTTCATGCTCCTCCTATTTTTCAGACCGTTTCATGTTCCTCATATTTTTGACTCCTTTTGAAGCTCTTCATATTTTTCAGACGTTTTCAGGCTCTTCTTGTTTTTCAACACCACTTCATGCTCCTCTTATTTTTCAGACCGTTTCATGCTCCTCATATTTTTGACAACTTTTGAATCTCTTCATATTTTTCACACCTTTTCTGTCTCTGCATATTTTGAACACCGCTTCATGCTCCTCCTATTTTTCAGACCGTTTCATGATCCTCATATTTTTAACACCTTTTGAAGCTTTTCATATTTTTCACACTTTTACAGGCTCTTCATGTTTTTAACACTGCTTCATGCTCCTCCTATTTTTCAGACCGTTTCATTCTCCTCAGGTATTTCACACCTTTTGAAGCTCTTCATATTTTTCACACCTTTTGAAGCTCTTCATATATTTCACACCTTTTGAAGCTCTTCATGTTTTTCAACACCTCTTCATGCTCCTCCTATTTTTCAGACCGTTCATGCTCCTCATATTTTGAAACAATTTGAAGCTCCTCCTATTTTCCACACGTTTTCAGGCTCTTCATGTTTTTCAACACCGTTTCATGTTCCTCCTATTTTTCCTACCGTTTCATGCTCCTCCTATTTTTCAGACCGTTTCATGCTCCTCATATTTTTGACAATTTTGGAAGCTCTTCATATTTTTCACACCTTTTCAGGCTCTTCATATTTTTCAACACCGCTATATGCTCCTACTAAATTTCAGACTGTTTCATGTTCCTCATATTTTTCACACCTTTTGAAGCTCTTCATATTTTTCACACCTTTTCAGGCTCTTCATGTTTTTCAACACCACTTCATATTCCTCCTATTATTCAGACCGTTTCATGCTCATCTCATTTTTGACACCTTTTGAAGCTATTGGTATTTTTCAAACCTTTTGAAGCTCTTCATATTTTTCACACCTTTTCAGGATCTTCATGTTTTTAAACACCGCTTCATGCTCCTCCCATTTTTCAGAACTTTTCATGCTCCTCATGTATTTCACACCATTTGAAGCACTTCATATTTTTCACACCTTTTCAGTCTCTTCATGTTTTTCAACACCACTTCATGTTCCTCCTATTTTTCAGACCGTTTCATGCTCATCTCATTTTTGACACCTCTTGAAGCTCTTGATATTTTTCACACCTTTTGAATCTCTTCATATTTTTCACACCTTTTCAGGATCGTCATGTTTTTAAACACCCCTTCATGCTCCTCCTATTTTTCAGAACTTTTCATGCTCCTCATATTTTTCAAATCTTTTGAAGCTCTTCATATTTTTCACACCTTTTGAAGCTCTTCATATTTTTCGCACCATTCCAGTCTCTTCATGTTTTTGAACAGCGCTTCATGCTTCTCCTATTTTTCAGACCGTGTCATGCTCCTCATATTTTTGACACCTTTTGAAGCTCTTCATATTTTCCACACCTTTTGAAGCTCTTCATATTTTTCGCACCATTCCAGGCTCTTCATGTTTTTCAACACCGTTTCATGCTCCTCGTATTTTTCAGACCGTTTCATGCTCCTCATATTTTTGACACCTTTTGAAGCTCTTCCTATTTTCCACACCTTTTCAGCCTCTTGATGTTTTAGAACACCGCTTCATGCTCCTTCTATTTTTCATAACGTTTCATGCTCCTCTCATTTTTCACACCTTTTGAAGCTCTTCATATTTTTCACACCTTTTGAATCTCTTCATATTTTTCACACCTTTTCAGGCTCTTCATGTTTTGGAGCACACCTTCATGCTCCTCCCATTTTTCAGACCTGTTCATGCTACTCATATTTTTCAAATCTTTTGAAGCTCTTCATATTTTTAACACCTTTTCAGGCTCTTCATGTTTTTCAACACCGCTTCATGCTCCTCCTATTTTCAGAACGTTTCATGCTCCTCATATTTTTGACAACTTTTGAAGCTCTTCATATTTTTCACACCTTTTCAGGCTCTTCATGTTTTTCAACACCGCTTCATGCTCCTCCTATTTTCAGACCGTTTCATGCTCCTCATATTTTTGACATCTTTTGAAGCTGTTCATATTTTTCACTCCTTTTCAGGCACTTCATGTTTTTGAACACCGTTTCATGCTCCTCCTATTTTTCAGAACGTTTCATGCTCTTCATATTTTAGACACCTTTTGAGGCTCTTCATATTTCTCATACATTTTCAGGCTCTCCATATTTTTGAACACTGCTTCTTGCTCCTCCTAATTTTGAGACGGTTTCATGCTCCTCATATTTATGACACATTTTGAAGCTCTTCATATTATTCACTCCTTTTCAGGCTCTTCATGGTTTTGAACACCGCTTTATGCTCCTCCTATTTTTCAGACCGTTTCATGCTCTTCATATATTTCACACCTTTTGAAGCTCTTCATATTTTTCACACCTTTTCAGGCTCATCATGTTTTTCCACACCGATTCATGCTCCTTCTATTTTTCAAAACGTTTCATGTTCCTCATATTTTTGACACCTTTTGAAGCTCTTCCTTTTTTTCACACCTTTTCATGCTCTTCATGTTTCTAACACCGTTTCATGCTTCTCCTATTTTTCAGACCGTTTAATGCTCCGCATATTTTTCACACCTTTTGAATCTCTTTATATTTGTCACACCTTTTCAGGCTCTTCATGTTTTTCAACACCGCTTCATGCTCCTCCTATTTTTCAGATCGTTTCTTGCTCCTCCTATATTTCAAACTGTTTCACGCACCTCTTATTATTGACACCTTTTGAAGCTCTTCATATTTTTCACACCTTTTCAGGCTCTTCATGTTTTTCAACACCACTTCATGCTCCTCCTATTTTTGAGACCGGTTCATGCTCCTCATATTTTTCACACATTTAGAAACTCTTCATATTTTTCCCACCTTCCCAGGCTCTTCATGTATTTGAGCACAGCTTCATGCTCCTCCTATTTTTCAGACCGTTTCATGCTCCTCATATTTTTGACAGCTTTTGAAGCTCTTCATATTTTTCACACCATTGCAGGCTCTTAATGTTTTTGAACACCGTTTCATGCTCCTCCTATATTTCACACCGTTTCATGCTCCTCATATTTTTGACACATTTTGAAGCTCTTCATATTTTTCACACCTTTTGAAGCTCTTCATATTTTTCACAACATTTCAGGCTCTTCATGTTTTTGAACACCGTTTCATGCTCCTCCTATATTTCAGACCATTTCATGCTCCTCATATTTCTGACAAATTTTGAAGCTCTTCAAATATTTCAAACATTTTCAGGCTCTTCATGTTTTGAACACCACTTCATGCTCCTCCTATTTTTCAGACCGTTTCATGCTCATCTCATTTTTGACACCTTTTGAAGCTCTTCATATTTTTCACAACTTTTAAAGCTTTTCATATTTTTGACACATTTTCAGGCACTTCAGGTTTTTCAACACCGCTTCTTGCTCCTCCTAATTTTCAGACCGCTTCTTGCTCCTCCTAATTTTCAGACCGCTTCATGCTCCTCCTATTTTTCAGACCGTTTCATGCTCCTCTCATTTTTCACACCTTTTGAAGCTCTTCATATTTTTCACACCTTTTCAGGCTCTTCATGTTTTTGAACACCGCTTCATGCTCCTCCTATTTTTCTGACCGTTTCATGCACCTCATATTTTTGACACCTTTTGAAGCTGCTCCTATTTTACACACGTTTTCAGGCTATTCATGTTTTTCAACACCGTTTCATGCTCCTCCTATTTTTCCAACCGTTTCATGCTCCTCCTATTTTTCAGACCGTTTCATGCTCCTAATAATTTTGACAATTTTGGAAGCTCTTCATATTTTTCACACCTTTTCAGGCTCTTCATGTTTTTCAACACCACTATATGCTCCTACTAATTTTCAGACTGTTTCATGCTCGTCATATATTTTACACCTTTTGAAGCTCTTCATATTTTTCACACCTTTTCAGGCTCTTCATGTTTTGGAGCACACCTTCATGCTCCTCCCATTTTTCAGACCGTTTCATGCTCCTCATGTATTTCACACCATTTGAAGCACTTCATATTTTTCACACCTTTTCAGTCTCTTCATGTTTTTCAACACCACTTCATGTTCCTCCTATTATTCAGACCGTTTCATGCTCATCTCATTTTTGACACCTTTTGAAGTTCTTGATATTTTTGACACCTTTTGAAGCTCTTCATATTTTTCACACCTTTTCAGGCTCTTCATGTTTTGGAGCACACCTTCATGCTCCTCCCATTTTTCAGACCGTTTCATGCTCCTCATGTATTTCACACCATTTGAAGCACTTCATATTTTTCACACCTTTTCAGGCTCTTCATGTTTCTCAACACCGCTTCATGCTCCTCCTATTTTTCAGACCGTTTCATGCTCCTCCTATTTTTCAGACCGTTTTATGCTCCTCATATTTTTGACACCTTTTGAAGCTCTTCATATTTTTCACACCTTTTCAGGCTATTCATGTTTTCCAGCACCACTTCATGCTCCTCCTATTTTTCAGACCGATTCATGCTCCTCATATTTTTGATACCTTTTGAAGCTCTTCATATTTTTCACACCTTTTCAGGCTATTCATGTTTTCCAACACCATTCATGCTCCTCCTATTTTTCAGACCGTTTCATGCTCCTCCTAATTTTGACACCTGTTGATGCTGTTCATATTTTTCACACCTTTTGAAGCTCTTTTAATTTTTCACACGTTTTCAGATTCTTCATGTTTTTCAACACCGCTTCATGCTCGTGCTATTTTTCAGACCGTTTCATGCTCCTCATGTATTTCACATCTTTTGAAGCTCTTCATATTTTTCACACCTTTTCAGGCTCTTCATGTTTTTCAACACCGCTTCATGCTCCTCCTAATTTGCAGATCGTTTCATGCTCCTCATATTTTTCACACCTTTTGAAGCTGTTCATATTTTTCACACCTTTTCAGTCTCTTCATGTTTTTCAACACCGTCTCATAATTCTCCTATTTTTCAGACCGTTTCATGCTCTCCATGTATTTCACACATTTTGAAGCTCTTCATATACTTCACACCTTTTCAGGCTCTGCATGTTTTTGAACACCGTTTCATGCTCCTCCTATTTTTCAGACCGTTTCATGCTCATCTCATTTTTGACACCTTTTTGAAGCTCTTCATATTTTTAACACCTTTGAAGCTCTTCATAGATTTGACACGTTTTCAGGCTCTTCATGTTTTTGAACACTGTTTCATGCTGCTCCTATTTTTCATACCGTTTCATGTTCCTCCTATTTTTCAGATCATTTCATGCTCCTCATATTTTTGACACCTTTTGAAGCTCTTCATATATTTCACACCTTTTCAGGCTCTTCAATTTTTTCAACCCCACTTCATGCTCCTCCTATTTTTCAGACCGTTTCATGCTCACATCACTTTTGACACCTTTTGAAGCTCTTCTTATTTTTCACATCTTTTGAAACTCTTCATATTTTTCACACGTTTTCAGGCTCTTCATGTTTTCAAAACCGTTTCATGCTCCTCCTATTTTTCAGACCGTTTCTTGCTCCTTATATGTTTGTCTCCTTTTGAAGCTCTTCATATTTTTCACAGCTTTTGAAGCTCTTCATATTTTTCACACCTTTTCAGGCTCTTCATGTTTTGAACACCGTTTCATGCTCCTCCTATTTTTCATACCGTTTCATGTTCCTCCTATTTTTCAGACCGTTTCATGCTCATCTCATTTTTGACACCTTTTGAAGTTCTTGATATTTTTGACACCTTTGAAGTTCTTCATATATTTCACAACTTTTAAGGCTCTTCATGTTTTTCAACACCGCTTCATGCTCCACCTATTTTTCAGTCGTTTCATGCTTTTCATATTTTTGACACCTTTTTAAGCTCTTCATATTTTTCACACCTTTTCAGGATCTTCATATTTTTGACTTCTGCTTCATGCCCCTGCTATTTTTCAGAATGTTTCATGCTCCTCATATTTTTGAAACCTTTTGAAGCTCTTCATATTTTTCACACCTTTTCATGCTCTTAATGTTTTTGAACACCGCTTCATGATCCTCCTATTTTTCAGACAGTTTCATGCTCCTCATATTTTTGACACCTTTTAAAGCTCTTCATATGTTTCACACCTTTTCAGGATCTTCATGTTTTTGACGTCTGCTTCATGCCCCTGCTATTTTTCAGACTGTTTCTTGCTCCTCATATATTTGACACCTTTTGAAGCTCTTCATATTTTTCACACCTTTTCAGGCTCTTCATGTTTTTCAACACCGCTTCATGCTCCTCCTATTTTTCAGAACGTTTTATGCTCCTCATAATTTTAACACCCTTGAAGCTCTTCATATTTTTCACACCTTTTCAGGCTCTTAATGTTTTTCAACACCGCTTCATGCTCCTCCTATTTTTCACATCGTTTTATGATCCTCATATTTTTGACACATTATGAAGCTCTTCATATTTTTCACACCTTTTCAGGCTCTTCATGTTTTTGAACACCGCTTCATGCTCCTCCTATTTTTCAGACCGATTCATGTTCCTCATATTTTTGAAACCTTTTGAAGCTTTTCATATTTTTCACACCTTTTCAGGGTTTCATGTTTTGAACACCGCTTCATGCCCCTGCTATTTTTCAGACTGTTTCTTGCTCCTCATATATTTGACACCTTTTGAAGCTCTTCATATATTTCACACCTTTTCAGGCTCTTCATGTTGTTTAACACCGCTTTTTGCTCCTCTATTTTTCAGATAGTTTCATGTTCCTCCTATTGTTCAGACCGTTTTATGCACCTCATATTTTTCACACCTTTTGAAGCTCTTCATATTTTTCACACCTTTTCAGGCTCTTCATGTTTTTGAACACCGCTTCATGCTCCTGCTATTTTTTAGACCGTTTCATGCTCCACATAATTTTGACACATTTTGAAGCTCTTTATATTTTTCACATCTTTTCAGGCTCTTCATGTTTTTCAACACCGCTTCATGCTCCTCCTATTTTTCAGTCGTTTCATGCTCCTAATATTTTGACACCTTTTGAAGCTCTTCATATTTTTGACACCTTTTCAGGCTCTTCATGTTTTTGAAAACCGTTTCATGCTCCTCCTATTTTTCAGACCGCTTCCTGATCCTCATAATTTTCACACCTTTTGAAGCTCTTCATATTTTTGACACCTTTTCAGGCTCTTCATGTTTTTGAACAGCGCTTCATGCTCGTGCTATATTTTAGACCGTTTCATGCTCCACATATTTTTGACACCTTTTGAAGCTCTTTATATTTTTCACATCTTTTCAGGCTCTTCATGTTTTTCAACACCGCTTCATGCTCCTCCTATTTTTCAGTCGTTTCATGCTCCTAATATTTTGACACCTTTTGAAGCTCTTCATATTTTTGACACCTTTTCAGGCTCTTCATGTTTTTGAAAACCGCTTCATGCTCCTCCTATTTTTCAGACCGCTTCCTGATCCTCATAATTTCACACCTTTTGAAGCTCTTCATATTTTTCACACCTTTTCAGGCTCTTCATGTTTTTGAACATCGCTTCATGCTCCTCCTATTTTTTAAACAGTTTCTTGCTCCTCATATTTTTGACACCTTTTGATGCTCTTCATATTTTTCACACCTTTTGAAGCTCTTCATATGTTTCACACGTTTTCAGGCTCTTCATGTTTTTCAACACTGCTTCATGCTCCTCCTATTTTTCAGACCGTTTCATGCTCCTCTTATTTTCGACACCTTTTGAAGCTCTTCATTTTTTTCACACATTTTCAGGCTCTTCATGTTTTTGAACCCCGCTTCAATGCTCATCCTATTTTTCAGACCATTTCATGCTCCTCGAAGTTTTTGACACGTTTTGTAGCTCTTCATGTTTTTCACAACTTTTCAGGCTCTTCATGTTTTTGAATACCGCTTCATGCTCCTAGTATTTATCGACCGTTTCAGTCTCCTCCTGTATTTCACATCATTTGAAGCTCTTCGTATTTTTCACACCTTTTCAGGCTCTTCATGGTTTTGAACACCGCTTCATGCTCCTCCTATTTTTCAGACCGTTTCATGCTCCTCATATTTTTGACACGATTTGAAGCTCTTCATATTTTTCACACATTTTCAGGCTCTTCATGTTTTTCAACACCGCTTCATGCTCCTCCTATTTATCAGACCGTTTCATGCCCCTCATTTATTTCACACCTTTGGAAGCTCTTCATAATTTTCACACCTTTTCAGGCTCTTCATGTTTTTCAACACCGTTTCATGCTTCCGCTTTTTTCAGACCGTTTCTTGCTCCTCATATTTTTGACACCATTTGAAGCTTCTCATATTTTTCACACCTTTTGAAGCTCTTCATATTTTTCACAACTTTTGAAGCTCTTCATATTTTTCACAACATTTCAGGCTCTTCATATTTTTGAACACCGTTTCATGCTCCTCCTATATTTCAGACCATTTCATATTCCTCATATTTTTGACACCTTTTGATGCTCTTCATATTTTTCACACCTTTTGAAGCTCTTCATATGTTTCACACGTTTTCAGGCTCTTCATGTTTTTCAACACTGCTTCATGCTCCTCCTATTTTTCAGACCGTTTCATGCTCCTCTTATTTTCGACACCTTTTGAAGCTCTTCATTTTTTTCACACATTTTCAGGCTCTTCATGTTTTTGAACCCCGCTTCAATGCTCATCCTATTTTTCAGACCATTTCATGCTCCTCGAAGTTTTTGACACGTTTTGTAGCTCTTCATGTTTTTCACAACTTTTCAGGCTCTTCATGTTTTTGAATACCGCTTCATGCTCCTAGTATTTATCGACCGTTTCAGTCTCCTCCTGTATTTCACATCATTTGAAGCTCTTCGTATTTTTCACACCTTTTCAGGCTCTTCATGGTTTTGAACACCGCTTCAT
Source organism: Dama dama (assembly GCF_033118175.1). Classification (NCBI taxonomy): domain Eukaryota; kingdom Metazoa; phylum Chordata; class Mammalia; order Artiodactyla; family Cervidae; genus Dama; species Dama dama. Next base: position 1,573,253 of record NW_026870928.1, on the reverse strand, counting down.
GCTCCTCCTATTTTTCAGACCGTTTCATGCTCCTCATATTTTTGACACGATTTGAAGCTCTTCATATTTTTCACACATTTTCAGGCTCTTCATGTTTTTCAACACCGCTTCATGCTCCTCCTATTTATCAGACCGTTTCATGCCCCTCATTTATTTCACACCTTTGGAAGCTCTTCATAATTTTCACACCTTTTCAGGCTCTTCATGTTTTTCAACACCGTTTCATGCTTCCGCTTTTTTCAGACCGTTTCTTGCTCCTCATATTTTTGACACCATTTGAAGCTTCTCATATTTTTCACACCTTTTGAAGCTCTTCATATTTTTCACAACTTTTGAAGCTCTTCATATTTTTCACAACATTTCAGGCTCTTCATATTTTTGAACACCGTTTCATGCTCCTCCTATATTTCAGACCATTTCATATTCCTCATATTTTTGACACCTTTTGAAGCTCTTCATATTTTTCACATCTTTTCAGGCTCTTCATGTTTTTCAACACCGCTTCATGCTCCTCCTATTTTTCAGACCGTTTCATGCTCCTCTCATTTTTGACACATTTTGAAGCTCTTCAAATATTTCACACATTTTCAGGCTCTTCATGATTTTCAACACGCTTCATGCTCCTCCTATTTTTCAGACCGTTTCATTCTCATCTCATTTTTGACACCTTTTGAAGCTCTTCATATTTTTCACAACTTTTGAAGCTTTTCATATTTTTCACACATTTTCAGGCTCTTCAGGTTTTTCAACACCGCTTCTAGCTCCTCCTAATTTTCAGACCGTTTCATGCTCCTCATATTTTTGACACCTTTTGAAGTTCTTCATATTTTTCACACCTTTTCAAAATCTCATGTTTTTGAACACAGCTTCATGCTCGTCCTGTTTTTAAGGTTGTTTCATGCTCCTCATTATTGCACACCTTTTGAAGCTCTTCATATTTTTCACACCTTTTCAGGCTCTTCATGTTTTTGAACACCGCTTCATGCTCCTCCTATTTTTGACACCTTTTGAAGCTCTTCATATTTTTCACACCTTTTCAAAATCTCATGTTTTTGAACACAGCTTCATGCTCGTCCTGTTTTTAAGGTTGTTTCATGCTCCTCATTATTGCACACCTTTTGAAGCTCTTCATATATTTCACACCTTTTCAGGCTCTTCATGTTTTTGAACACCGCTTCATGCTCCTCCTATTTTTCAGACCGCTTCATGCTCCTTTTATTGTTCACACCGCTTCATGCTCCTCCTATTTTTCAGACTGCTTCATGCTCCTCATATTTTTGACACCTTTTGAAACTCTTCATATTTTTGACACCTTTTGAAGTTCTTCATATTTCTCACACGATTTCAGGCTCTTCAGGTTTTTCAACACCGCTTCTAGCTCCTCCTAATTTTCAGACCGTTTCATGCTCCTCATATTTTCACACCTTTTGAAGTTCTTCATATTTTTCACACCTTTTCAAAATCTCATGTTTTTGAACACAGCTTCATGCTCGTCCTGTTTTTAAGGTTGTTTCATGCTCCTCATTATTGCACACCTTTTGAAGCTCTTCATATATTTCACACCTTTTCAAGCTCTTCATTTTTTGGAAGACCACTTCATGCTCCTCCTATTTTTCAGACCGTTTCATGCTCATCTCATTTTTGACAACTTTTGAAGCTCTTCATATTTTTCACACCTTTTCAGGCTCTTCATGTTTTTCAAACCACTTCATGCTCGTCCTATTTTCCAGACCATTTCATGCTCCTCATATTTTTGAAACCTTTTGAATCTCTTCATATATTTCACTTCTTTTGAGGCTCTTCATGTTTTTCAACACGACTTCGTGCTCCACCTATTTTTCGTTCCTTTTCATGCTCATCTCATTATTCACACCTTTTGAAGCACTTCATATTTTTCACACTTTTTCAGTCTCTTAATGTTTTTCAATGCCACTTCACGCTCCTCCTATTTTTCAGATCGTTTCATACTCCTCATATTTTTGACACCTTTTGAAGCTCTTCATATTTTTCACACCTTTTCAGGCTCTTCATGATTTTGAACACTGCTTCATGCTCCTACTATTTTCAGACCATTTCAAGCTCCTCATGTATTTCACACCTTTTGAAGCTCTTCATATTTTTCACACATTTTCAGGCTCTTGATGTTATTAAACACCGTTTCATGCTGCTCCTACTTTTCAGACCGTTTCATACTCCTCATATTTTTGACACATTTTGAAGCTCTTCATATATTTCACACCTTTTCAGGCTCTTCATGTTTTTCAACACCACTTCATGCTCCTCCTATTTTTCAGATTGCTTCATGCTCATCTCATTTTTGACACCTTTTGAAGCTGTTCATATTTTTCACACCTTTTGAAGCTCTTCATATTTTTCACAAGTTTTCAGGCTCTTCATGTTTTTGAACACCGCTTCATGCTCCTCCTATTTTTCAGACCGTTTCAGCCTCCTAATATTTTTGACACCATTTGAAGCTCTTCATATTTTGGACACCTTTTCAGGCTCTTCATGTTTTTGAACACCGCTTCATGCTCCTCCTATTTTTCAGACCGTTTCAGCCTCCTAATATTTTTCACACCATTTGAAGCTCTTCATATTTTGGACACCTTTTCAGGCTCTTCATGTTTTTGAACACCGCTTCATGCTCCTCCTATTTTTCAGACCGTTTCATGCTCCTCATGTATTTCACACTTTTTGAAGCTCTTCATATTTTTCACACCTTTTCAGCGTCTCATGTTTTTGAACACCGCTTCATGCTCCTCCTATTTTTCAGACCGTTTCAGCCTCCTAATATTTTTGACACCATTTGAAGCTCTTCATATTTTGGACACCTTTTCAGGCTCTTCATGTTTTTCAAAACCACTTCATGCTTCTCCTATTTTTCAGACCGTTTCATGCTCCTCATATTTTTGACACCTTTTGAAACTCTTCATATTTTTCACACCTTTTCAAGCTCTTCATATTATTGAACACAGTTTCATGCTCCTCGTATTTTTCAGACCTTTTCATGCTCCTCATATTTTTGACACCTTTAGAAGCACTTCATATTTTTCACACCTTTTCAGGCTCTTCTTTTTTTTGAACACCACTTCATGCTCCTTATATTTTTCAGACCGTTTCATGCTCCTCATATTTTTGACACCATTTGAAGCTCTTAATATTTTTCACACCTTTTCAGGCTCGTCATGTTGTTGAACACCACTTCATACTCCTAATATCTTTAAAACCGTTTCATGCTCATCTCATTCTTGACACCTTTTGAAGCTCTTCATATTTTTCACACGTTTTCAGGCTCTTCATGTTTTTTTTTTTTATATTTTTTTTGTTTCTTGTTATATTTTTTCATGTTTTTGAATACCGCTTCATGCTCCTCCTATTTTTCAGACCATTTCATGCTCCTCATATTGTTCACACCTTTTGAAGCTCTTCATATTTTTCACACATTTTCAGGCTCTTCATGTTTTTCAACACCACTTAATGCTCCTCCTATTTTTCAGACCGTTTCATGCTCCTCATATTTTTGACACCTTTTGAAGCTCTTCGTATATTTCACACCTTTTCATGCTCTTCATGTTTATCAACACCAATTCATGCTCCTCCTATTTTTCAGACCGTTTCATGCTAATCTCATTTTTGACACCTATTGAATCTCTTCATATTTTTCCAACCTTTTGAAGTTCTTCATATTTTTCGCACCATTTCAGGCTCTTCATGTATTTCAACACCGCTTCATGCTCCTCCTCTTTTTCAGACAATTTTTGCTCCTCATAATTTTGACACCAATTGAAGCTCTTCATATTTCTCACAACTTTTCTGGTTCTTCATGTATTTCAACACCGCTTCATGCTCCTCCTATTTTTCAGACCGTATCATGCTCATCTAATTTTTGAGACCTTTTGAAGCTCTTCATATTTTTCCACATATTTTGAAGCTCTTCGTACTTTTCACGCATTTTCAGGCTCTTCATATTTTGCAACACCCCTTTTTGCTCCTCCTATTTTTCAGCCCGTTTCATGCTCCTCATGTATTTCACACCTTTTGAAGCTCTTCATATTTTCCACACGTATTCAGGCTCTTCAGGTTTTTGAACACCGCTTCATGCTCCTCCTTTTCTGCAGACCGTTTCATGCTCCTCATATTTTTGACACCTTTTGAAGCTCTTCATATTTCTCACACCTTTTCAGGCTCTTCATATTTTTGAACACCGCTTCATGCTCCTCCTATTTTTCAGACCGTTTCATGCTCATCTCATTTTTGACACTTTTTGAAGCTCTTCATATTTTTCACACCTTTTCAGGCTCTTCATATTTTTCAACACCACTTCATGCTCCTTCTATTTTTCAGAGAGTTTCATGCTCCTCATGTATTTCACACCTTTTGAAGCTCTTCATATTTTTCACACCTTTTCAGGCTCGTCATGTTTTTCATCACTGTTTCATGCTCCTCCTATTTTTCAGACCGTTTCATGCTCCTCATATTTTTGAAACCTTTTGAAGCTCATCATATTTTTCACATCTTTTCAGGCTCTTCATCTTTTTGAACACCGTTTCATATTCCTCCTATTTTTCAGACCGTTTCATGCTCCTCATATTTTTGACACTTTTTGAAGCTCTTCATATTTTTCACAACTTTTCCGGCTCTTCATGATTTTCAACACCGCTTCATGCTCCTCCTATTTTTCAGACCGTTCCATTCTCATCTCATTTTTGACACCTTTTGAAGCTCTTCATATTTTTCACACCTTTTGAAGCTCTTCATAATTTTCACACGTTTTCAGGCTCTTCATGTTTTTCAACATCGCTTCATGATCCTCCAATTTTTCAGACCGTTTCATGCACCTCATATTTTTCACACCTTTTGAAGCTCTTCATATTTCTCACACATTTTCAGGCTCTTCATGTTTCTCAACACCGCTTCATGATCCTCCTATTTTTCAGACCGTTTCATGCTCCTCATATTTTTGACACCTTTTGAAGCTCGTCATATTTTTCTCACCTTTTCAGGCTCTTCATGTTTTTGAACACCGCTTCATGCTCCTCCTATTTTTCAACCGTTTCATACTCCTCATATTTTTGACACCTTTTGAAGCTCTTCATATTTTTCACACCTTTTCAGGCTCTTCATGTTTTTGAACACCGCTCCATGCTCCTCCTATTTTTCAGACCGTTTAATGCTCCTCATGTATTTCACACCTTTTGAAGCTCCTCATATTTTTCACGCCTTTTCAGGCTCTTCATGTTTTTGAACACAGCTTCATGCTCCTCCTATTTTTCAGACCGTTTCATGCTCCTCATATTTTTGACACCTTTTGAAGCTTTTCATATTTTTCACAATTTTTCAGGCTCTTCATTTTTTTCAACAACACTTCATGCCCCTCTTTTTTTTCAGACCGTTTCATTCTCATCTAATTTTTGTCACCTTTTGAAGCTCTTCATATTTTTCACACCTTTTGAAGCTCTTCATATTTTTCACACGTTTTCAGGCTCTTCATGTTTTTGAACACCGCTTCATGCTCCTCCTATTTTTCAGACCATTTAATCCTCCCCATGTATTTCACACCTTTTGAAGCTCTTCATATTTTTCACACATTTTCAGGCTCTTCATGTTTTTGAACACCATTTCATGCTCCTCCTATTTTGCAGACCGTTTCATTCTCCTCATATTTTTGACACCTTTTGAAGCTCTTCATGTATTTCACACCTTTTCAGGCTTTTCATTTTTTTCAACACCACTTCATTCTCCTCCTATTTTTCAGACCGTTTCATGCTTATCTCATTTTGACACATTTTGAAGCTCTTCATATTTTTCACATCTTTTGAAGCTTTTCATATTTTTCACACCTTTTCAGGCTCTTCATGATTTTCAACACCGCTTCATGCTCCTCCTAATTTTCAGACCGTTTCATGCTCATTTCTTTTTTGACACCCTTTGAAGCTCTTCATATTTTTCACAATTTGAAGTTCTTCATATTTTTCATATTTTTGAAGCTCTTCATATTTTCACACCATTTCAGACTCTTCATGATTTTCAACACCGCTTCATGCTCCTGAAATTTTTCAGACCGTTTCATGCTCCTCATATTTTTGACACCTTTTGAAGCTCTTCATATTTCTCACACCTTTTCAGGCTGTTCATGTTTTTCAGCACCGCTTCATGCTCCTCCTATTTTTCAGACCGTTTCATGCTCATCTCATTTTGACACCTTTTGAAGCTCTTCATATTTTTCACACCTATTGAAGCTCTTCATATTTTTCACATTTTTGAAGCTCTTCATATTTTCACACGTTTTCAGACTCTTCATGTTTTTCAAAACCGCTTCATGCTCCTGAAATTTTTCAGACCGTTTCATGCTCCTCATATTTTTGACACCTTTTGAAGCTCTTCATATTTCTCACACCTTTTCAGGCTCTTCATGTTTTTCAACACCGCTTCATGCTCCACCTATTTTTCAGACCGTTTCATGCTCATCTCATTTTTGACACCTTTTGAAGGTTTTCATATTTTTCACACCTTTTCAAGCTCTTCATGTTTTTGAACACCGCTTCATGCTCCTCCTATTTTTCAGAACGTTTCATGCTCCTCATATTTTTCGCACCTGTTGAAGCTCTTCATATTTTTCACAACTTTTCAGGCTCTTCATGTTTTAGAACACCGCTTCATGCTCCTCCTATTTTTCAGACCGTTTAATGCTCCTCATGTATTTCACACCTTTTGAAGCTCTTCATATTTTTCACACATTTTCAGGCTCTTCATGTTTTGGAACACCGTTTCATGCTCCTCCAATTTTTCAGACCGTTTCATGCTCCTCATATATTTGACACCTTGTGAATCTCTTCATATTTTTCACACCTTTTCTGGCTCTTCCATTTTTTCAACACCGCTTCATGCTCCTCCTATTTTTCAGACCGTTTCATGCTCCTCATATTTTTGACACCTTGTGAAGGTCTTCATATTTTTCACAGCTTTTCATGCTCTTCATGTTTTTTCAACACCGCTTCATGCTCCTCCTCTTTTTCAGACCATTTTTGCTCCTCATAATTTTGACACCATATGAAGCTCTTCATATTTCTCACAACTTTTCTGGTTCTTCATGTATTTCAACACCGCTTCATGCTCCTCCTATTTTTCAGACCGTATCATGCTCATCTAATTTTTGAGACCTTTTGAAGCTCTTCATATTTTTCCACATCTTTTGAAGCTCTTCATATTTTTCATCGTTTTCAGGCTCTTCATGTTTTTCAACACGCCTTCTTGGTCCTCCTATTTTTCAGACCGTTTCATGCTCCTCATATTTTTGACACCCTTAGAAGCTCTTCATATTTTTCACACTTTTCATGCTCTTCATGTTTTTCAACACCGCTTCATGCTCCTCCTATTTCAGACCGTTTCATGCTCCTCATAATTTTGACACGTTTTGAAGCTCTTCATATTTTTCACACCTTTTCAGGCTCTTCATGTTTTTCAACACCGCTTCATGCTCCTCCTCTTTTTCAGACAGTTTAATCCTCCCCATGTATTTCACACCTTTTGAAGCTCTTCATATTTTTCACACATTTTCAGGCTCTTCATGTTTTTGAACACCATTTCATGCTCCTCCTATTTTTCAGACCGTTTCATGTGCCTCATACATTTGACACCTTTTGAAGCTCTTCATATTTTTCACACCTTTTTAAGCTCTTCATATTTTTCACACCTTTTCAGGCTCTTCATGTTTTGGAACACCGCTTCATGCTCCTCCTATTTTTCAGACCGTTTCATGCTCCTGATATATTTGACACCTTGTGAAGCTCTTCATATTTTTCACACCTTTTCAGGCTCTTCCATTTTTTCAACACCGCTTCATGCTCCTCCTATTTTTCAGACCGTTTCATGCTCCTCATATTTTTGACACCTTGTGAAGGTCTTCATATTTTTCACAGCTTTTCATGCTCTTCATATTTTTTCAACACCGCTTCATGCTCCTCCTCTTTTTCAGACCATTTTTGCTCCTCATAATTTTGACACCATATGAAGCTCTTCATATTTCTCACAACTTTTCTGGTTCTTCATGTATTTCAACACCGCTTCATGCTCCTCCTATTTTTCAGACCGTATCATTTTCATCTAATATTTGAAACCTTTTGAAGCTCTTCATATTTTTCCACATCTTTTGAAGCTCTTCATATTTTTCACGCGTTTTCAGGCTCTTCATGTTTTTCAACACGCCTTCTTGGTCCTCCTATTTTTCAGACCGTTTCATGCTCCTCATATATTTGACAACTTTAGAAGCACTTCGTATTTTTCACACCTTTTCAGGTTCTTAATGTTTTTGAACGCCACTTCATGCTCCTGCTATTTTTCAGACCGTTTCATACTCCTCATATTTTTGATACCTTTTGAAGCTCTTCATATTTTTCACACCTTTTCAGGCTCTTTATGCTTTTCAACACCAATTCATGCTCCTCCTTTTTTGCAGACCGTTTCATACTCCTCATATTTTTGACACCTTTTGAAGCTCTTCATATTTCTCACACAATTTCAGGCTTTTCATGTTTTTCAACAACGCTTCATGCTCCTAATTTTCAGACCGTTTCATGCTGATCTCATTTTTGACACCTTTTGAAGCTTTTCATATTTTTCACACCTTTTCAGGCTCTTCATGTTTTTCCACACCACTTCATGCTCCTCCTTTTTTGTAGACCGTTTCATTCTCCTCATGTATTTCACACCTTTTGAAGCTCTTCATATTTTTCCCACCTTTTCCGGCTCTCCATGTTTTTGATCACCGTTTCATGCTCCTCCTATTTTTCAGACCGTTTCATGCACCTCATATTTTTCACACCTTTTGAAGCTCTTCATATTTTTCACACCTTTTCAGGCTCTTCATGTTTCTCAACACCGCTTCATGCTCCTGCTATTTATCATAACGTTTCATACTCTTCATATTTTTGACACTTTTTGAGTCTCTTCATATTTTTCACATCTTTTCAGGCTCTTCATGTTTTTGAACACCGTTTCATAATCCTCCCATTTTTCATACCGTTTCATGCTCCTCATATTTTTGAAACCTTTTGAAGCTCTTCATATTTTTCACACCTTTTCAGGCTCTTCAAGTTTTTGAACACCGCTTCATCCTCCTCGTATTTTTAAGACCGTTTCATGCTCCTCATATTTTTGAAACCTTTTGAAGCTCTTCATATTTTTCACACCTTTTCAGGCTCTTCAAGTTTTTGAACACCGCTTCATCCTCCTCGTATTTTTAAGACCGTTTCATGCTCCTCATATTTTTGAAACCTTTTGCAGCTCTTCATATTTTTCACACCTTTTTAGGCTCTTCATTTTTTTGAACACCGCTTCATGCTCCTCCTATTTTTCAGACCGTATCATGCTCCTCATATGTTTCACACCTTTTGAAGCTCTTCATATTTTTCACACCTTTTTAGCCTCTTCATGTTTTTCAACACCAGTTCATGCTCCTCCTAATTTTCAGACCGTTTCATGCTCCTCATATTTTTAACACCTTTAGAAACTCTTCATATTTTTCACACATTTTCAGGCTCTTCATGTTTTTCAACACCGTTTCATGATCCTCTTTTTTTTCAGACCGTTTCATGCTCCTCATATTTTTGACACCTTTTGAAGCTCTTCATATTTTTCACACTTTTCAGGCTCTTCATGTTTTTCAACAACGCTTCATGCTCCGCCTATTTTTCAGACCATTTCATTCTCCTCATTTTTTTTACACCATTTCAAGCTCTTCAGATATTTCACACCTTTTCAGGCTCTTCATTTTTTTCAACACCACTTCATGCTCCTCCTATTTTTCAGACCGTTACATGCTCCTCATATTTTTGACACTTTTTGAAGCTCTTTATATATTTCACACATTTTCAGGCTCTTCATGTTTTTCAACACCGTTTCATGATCCTTCTATTTTCAGACCGTTTCATACTCCTCATATTTTTGACACCTTTTGTAGCTCTTCATATTTTTCACAATTTTCAGGCTGTTCATGTTTTTCAACAACGCTTCATGCTCCGCCTATTTTTCAGACCATTTCATTCTCCTCATATTTTTGACACCTTTTGAAGTTCTTCAGATATTTCACACCTTTTCAGGCTCTTCATTTTTTTCAACACCACTTTATGCTCCTACTATTTTTCAGATCGTTTCATGCTCTTCTCATTTTGACACCTTTTAAAGCTCTTCATATTTTTCACATCTTTCGAAGCTCTTCATATTTTTCACACGTTTTCAGGCTCTTCATGTTGTTCAACACCCTTTCTTGCTTCTCCTATTTTTAAGACCATTTCATGCTCCTCATATATTTGACAGGTTTTGAAGCTCTACATATTTTTCACACCTTTTCAGCCTTTTCATTTATTTCAATATCACTTCATGCTCCTCCTATTTTTCAGACCGTTTCATGCTCATCTCATTTTGACACCTTTTGAAGCTCTTCATATTTTTCACACCTTTTCAGGCTCTTCATGTTTTTGAACACGGCTTCATGCTCCTCCTATTTTTCAGACCGTACCCTGCTCCTATATTTTTCACACCTATTGAAGCTCTTAATATTTTTCACAACTTTGCAGGCTCTTCATGTTTTTGAACACAACTTCATGCTCCTCCTATTTTACAGAGAGTTTCAGGCCCCTCATGTATTTCACACCTTTTGAAGCTCTTCATATTTTTCACACCTTTTCAATCTCTTCATGTTTTTCAACACCGTTTCATGCTGCTTATATTTTTCAGACCGTTTCATGCTCCTCATATCTTTCACACCTTTTGATGCTCTTCATGTTTTTCACACCATTTCAGGCTCTTCATGTTTTTGAACACTGCTTCATGCTCCTCCTGTTTTTCAGGTCATTTCATGCTCCTCATATTTTTGAAACCTTTTGAAGCTCTTCATATTTTTCACTCCTTTTCAGGCTCCACATGTTTTTGAACAGCGCATCATGCTCCTCCTATTTTCAGACCGTTCCATGCTCCTCATATTTTTGACACCTTTTGAAGCTCTTCATAAATTTCACACCTTTTCAGGCTCTTCATGTTTTTCAACACCACTTCATCCTCCAAATATTTTTCAGATGGCTTCATGCTCATCTCATTTTTGACACCTTTTGAAGCTCTTCATATTTTTGACATCTTTTGAAGCTCTTCATATTTCTCACACTTTTTCAGGCTCTTCATGTTTTTCATCACCGCTTCATGCTCCTCCTATTTTTCAGACCGTTTCATGCTCCTCAAATTTTTGACACCTTTTAAAGCTCTTCATATATTTCACACCTTTTCAGGCTCGTCATTTTTTTGAACACCACTTCATGCTCCTCCTATTTTTCAGACCGTTTCATGCTCCTCATATTTTTGACACCTTTTGAAGCTCCTCATATTTTTCACACCTTTTGAAGCTCTTCATATTTTTCACACCTTTTGAAGCTCTTCATATTTTTCACAACTTTTCAGGCTCTTCATGTTTTTGAACACCGTTTCATGCTCCTCCTATATTTCAGATCATTTCATGCTCCTCATATTTTTGACAGCGTTTAGAGCTCTTCAAATATTTCACACATTTTCAGGCTATTCATGTTTTTCAACACAAATTCATGCTCCCCCTTTTTTTCAGACCGTTTCATGCTCATCTCATTTTTGACATCTTTTGAAACTCTTCATATTTTTCACACCTTTTGAAGCTCTTCATATTTTTCACAGCTTTTGAAGCTCTTCATATTTTTCACACCTTTTCAGGATTTCATGTTTTGAACACCGCTTCATACTCCTCCAATTTTCTGAATGTTTCGTTCTCCTCATATTTTTCAGACCGTTTCATGCTCCTCATATATTTCACACCTTTTGAATCTCTTCACGTTTTCACACCTTTTGAATCCCTTCATATTATCACACCTTTTCAGGCTCCTCATGTTTTTGAACAAGGCTTCATGCTCCTCCTATATTTCAGACCGTGTCATGCTCCTCATATTTTTGACACCTTTTTAAGGTCTTCATATTTTTCACACCTTTTCAGTCTCTTCAAGTTTTTGAACACTGGTACATGCTCCGCCTATTTTTCACACCTTTTGAAGCTCTTCAAATTTTTCACACCTTTTCAGGCTCTTCATGTTGTCAACACCGTTTCATGCTCCTCCTATATTTCAGACCGTGTCATGCTCCTCATATTTTTGACACCTTTTGAAGCTCTTCATATATTTCACACCTTTTCAGGCTCTTCATGTTTTTGAACACCGCTTCATGCTCCTCCTATTTTTCAGTCCGTTTCATGCTCCTCATATTTTTGACACCTTTTGAAGCTCTTCATATTTTTCACACATTTTCAGGCACCTCATATTTTTAAACACCGCATCATGCTCCTCCTATTTTCAGACCGTTTCATGCTCCTGATGTATTTTACACCTTTGGAAGCTCTTCACATTGTTCAAACCTTTTCAGGCTCTTCATGTTTCTGAACACCGTTTCAAGCTGTTCCTAATTTTCAGACCGCTTCATGCTCCTCTCATTTTTGACACCTTTTGAAGCTCTTCATATTTTTGACAACTTTTGAGGCTCTTCATATTTCTCACACGTTTTCAGGTTGTTCATGTTTTTCAACACCGCTTCATGCTCCTCCCCTTTTTCAGACCGTTTAATGCTCATCTCATTTTTGACACCTTTTGAAGGTCTTCATATTTTTCACACCTTTTGAAGCTCTTCATATTTTCACAACTTTTCAGGCTTTTCATGTTTTTGAACACCGTTTCATGCTCCTGCATATTTCAGACCGATTCTTGCTGCTCATATGTTTGACCTGTTTTGAAGCTCTTCATATTTTTCACACCTTTTCAGGCTCTTCATGTTTTTCAACACTGCTTCATGCTCCTCCTATTTTTTACACCTTTTGAAGCTCTTCATATTTTTCACACCTTTTCAGGCTGTTCATGTTTTTGAACATGGTTTCATGTTCCTCCTATTTTTCAGACCGTTTCATGCTCCTCATATTTTTGAAACCTTTTGAAGCTCTTCATATTTTTCACACCTTTTCAGGCTCTTCATGTTTTTCAACACTACTTCATGCTCCCCCTCTTTTTCAGACGGTTTCATGCACATCTCTTTTTTGACACCTTTTGAAGCTCTTCATATTTTTCATACCTTTTGAAACTCTTTATATTTTTCACACGTTTTCAGGCTCTTCATGTTTTTCAACACCGCTTCATGCTCCTCCTATTTTTCAGGCCGTTTCATGCTCCTCATTTATTTCACACCTTTTGAAGCTCTTCATATTTTTCAAGCTTTTTCAGGCTCTTCATGTTTTTGAACACCGCTTCATGCTCCTCCTATTTTTCAAACCTTTTCATGATCCTCATGTATTTCAGACGTTTGAAACTCTTCATATTTTTCACACCTTTTGAAGCTCTTCATATTTTTCACAACTTTTCAGGCCTTTCATGTTTTCAACACAGTTTCAGGCTCCGCCTATTTTTCAGACCGTTTCATGCTCCTCATATTTTTGACACCTTTTGAAGGTCTTCATATTTTTCACACCTTTTCAGGCTCTTCAAGTTTTTGAACGTCGTTTCATGCTCCTCCTATTTTTCAGACTGTTTCATGCTCCTCTTATTTTTCACACCTTTTGAAGCTCTTCATATTTTTGCCACCTTTTCAGGCTCTTCATGTTTTTCAACACAGTTTCATGCTCCTCCTATTGTTCCAACCGTTTCAAGCTTCTCATATTTTTGACACCTTTTGAAGCTCATCATATTTTTCACACCTTTTCATGCTCTTCATGTTTTTCAACACCGTTACATGATTCTCCTATTTTTCAGACTGTTTCATGCTCCTCATATTTTTGACACTTTTTGAAGCTCTTCATGTTTTTCACACCATTTAGGATCTTCATGATTTTCAACACCGCTTCATACTCCTCCTATTTTTCAGACCGTTTCATGCTCCACATATTTTTGACACCTTTTGAAGCTCTTCATATTTTTCACACCTTTTCAGTCTCTTCATGTCTTTCAACACCGCTTCATGCTCCTCCTATTTTTCAGACCGTATCATGCTCCTCGTATTTTTGACACGTTTTGAAGCTCTTCATATAATTCACACTTTTTCAGGCTCTTCAAGATTTTCAACACCGTTTCATGCTCCTCCTATTTTTCAAACCGTTTCAAGCTTCTCATATTTTTGACACCTTTTGAAGCTCTTCATATTTTTCACACCTTTTCAGGCTCTTCATGTTGTTGAACACGGTTTCATGCTTCTCCTATGTTTCAGACCGTTTCATGCTCCTCATATTTTTGACACCTTTTGAAGCTCTTCATATTTTTCACACCTTTTCAGGCTCTTCATGTTTTTGAACACCGTTTCATGCTCCTCATATTTTTGACATATTTTGAAACTCTTCATATTTTTGCCACCTTTTGAAGCTCTTCATATCTTTCACACCTTTTCAGGCTCTTCATATTTTTCACACCTTTTCATGCTCTTCATGTTTTTCAACACCACTTCATACTCCTCATATTTTTGACACATTTTGAAGCTCTTCATATTTTTCAAACTTTTTGAACCTCTTCATATTTTTCACACCTTTTCAGCCTCTTCATGTTGTTTAACGCCGCTTCATGCTCCTGCTATTTTTCTGACCGTTTGATACTCCTCATATTTTCACACCTTTGAAGCTATTCATATTTTTCACACCTTTTCAGGCTCTTCATGTTTTTGAACACCATTTCATGCTCCTCCTATTTTTGACACCTTATGGAACTCCTCATATTTTTCACACCTATTCAGGCTCTTCATGTTTTTGAACACCGTTTTATGTTACTCCTATTTTTCCGACCGTTTCATGCTCCTCATATTTTTGACACCTTTTGAAGCTCTTCATATTTTCATTCATTTTCAGGCTCTTCATGTGTTCAACAACGCTTCATGCTCCTCCTATTTCTCAGAAAGTTTCATGCTCCTCATATGTTTGACACTTTTTGAAGCTCTTCATATTTTTTACACCTTTTGAAGCTCTTCATATTTTTCACATCTTTTCAGACTCTTCATGTATTTCAACACCAGGTCATGCTCCTCCTATTTTTCAGAACTTTTCCTGCTCCTCATATTTTTGACACCTTTTGAAGCTCCTCATATATTTCACACCTTGTCAGGCTCTTCATGTTTTTCAACTCCGCTTCATGCTCCTCCTATTTTTCAGACCGTTTCATGCTCCTCATATTTTTGACACTTTTTGAAACTCTTCATATTTTTCACACCTTTTCAGGTTCTTCATGTTTTGAACAAAACTTCATGCTCCTCCTATTTTTCAGACAGTTTCATTTTCCTCATATTTTTGACAACTTTTTAAGCTCTTCATATATTTCACACCTTTTCAGGCTCTTTATGTTTTTGAACACCGTTTCATGCTCCTCCTATTTGTCTGACCGTTTCATGCTCCTCATATTTTTGACACCTTTTGAAGCTCTTCATGTATTTCACAGCTTTTCAGTCTCTTCATGGTTTTGAACAGCGTTTCATGCTCCTCCTATTTTTCAGACCGTTTCATGCTCCTCATATTTTTCACTCCTTTTTAGGCTCTGCATATTGTTCACACCTTTTCAGGATCTACATGTTTGTCAACACCGTTTCATTCTCCTCCTATATTTGAGACCGTTTCAAGCTCCTCATATTTTTGACACCTTTTGAAGCTCTTCATACATTTCTCACATTTTCAGTCTCTTCATGGTTTTGAACACCGTTTCATGCTCCTCATTTTTTTCAAACCTTTTGATGCTTTTCATATTTTTCACACATTTTCAAGCTCTTCATGTTTTTGAACATGGTTTCATGCTTCTCCTATTTTTCAGACCGTTTCATGCACCTCATATTTTTGACACCTTTTGAAGCTCTTCATATTTTTCACAAATTTTCAGTATCTTCAATTTTTTGAACACCGTTTCATGCTCCTGATATTTTTCAGACCTTTTGAAGCTCTTCATATTTTTCACAAATTTTCAGGTTCTTCATGTTTTTGAACACCATTTCATGATCCTCCTATTTTTCAGACCGTGTCATGCTCCTCATAATTTTGACACCTTTAGGGCTCTTCATATTTTACACACCTTTTCGGGCTGTTCATGTTTTTGAACATTGCTTCATACTCCCCCTATTTTTCAGACCGTTCCCTGCTCTTCATATTTCTGACACTTTTTGAAGCTCTTCATATTTTTCACACATTTTCAGGCTCTTCATGTTTTTGAACATGGTTTCATGCTTCTCCTATTTTTCAGACCATTTCATGCTCCTCATATTTTTGACACCTTTTGAAGCTCTTCATAGTTTTCACACCTTTTGAAGCTCTTCATATTTTTCACACCTTTTCAGGCTCTTCATGTTTTCCAACACCACTTCATGCTCCTCCTATTTTTCAGACCGTTTCATGCTCCTCATATTTTTGACTCGTTTTGAAACTCTTTATATTTTTCACACCTTTTCAGGCTCTTCATGTTTTTCAACAGTGCCTCATGCTCCTCGTAATTTTCAGACCGTTTCATGCTCCTCATATTTTTGACACATTTTGAAGCTCTTCATATTTTTGACACCTTTTCACGCTCTTCATGTTTTCAACGCCGCTTCATGCTCCTCCTATTTATCAGACCGTTTCATGCCCTTCATATTTTTCACACCTTTTGAAGCTCTTCATATTTTTAACACCTTTTCAGCCTCTTCATGTTTTTCAACACCTCTTCATGCTCCTCCTAATTTTCAGATCGTTTCATGCTCCTCATCTTTTGACACCTTTTGAAGGTCTTCATATTTTTCACACCTTTTCAGTATCAAGTTTTTGAACACCGCTTCATGCTCCTCATATTTTTCACAGCTTCTGAAGCTCTTCATATTTTTCTCACCTTTTCAGGCTCTTAATATTTTTGAACATCGTTTCGTGCTCCTCTTATTTTCAGAACGTTTCATGCTCCTCATATTTTTGACACTTTTTGAAGCTCTTCATATTTTTCACACCTTTTGAAGCTCTTCATATTTTTCACACTTTTTCAGGCTCTTCATGTTTTTGAACACCGCTTCATGCTCCTTCTATTTTTCAGAGAGTTTCATGCTCCTCATGTATTTCACACTTTTTGAAGCTCTTCATATTTTTCAAACCTTTTGAGGCTCTTCATGTCTTTCAACACCGCTTCATGCTCCTCCTATTTTTCAGACCGTATCATGCTCCTCGTATTTTTGACACGTTTTGAAGCTCTTCATATAATTCACACTTTTTCAGGCTCTTCAAGATTTTCAACACCGTTTCATGCTCTTCCTATTTTTCAGACTATTTCATGCTCCTCATATATTTGACACCTTTTGAAGCTCTTCATATTTTTCACACCTTTTCAGGCTCTTCATGTTTTTGTACACCGTTTCATGCTCCTCCTATTTTTTAGAAGTTTCATTCTCCTCATATTTTTCACACATTTTGAAGCTGTTCATATTTTTGACACCTTTTGAAGCTCTTCATATATTTCACACCTTTTCAGGCTCTTCATGTTTTTGAACACCGCTTCATGCTCCTCCTATTTTTCAGACCATTTCATGCTCCTCATATTTTTGACACCTATTGATGCTCTTCAATTTTTTCACACCTTTTCAGGCTCTTCATGTTTTCGAACACGGTTTCATGCTTCTCCTGTTTTTCACAGATTCATCCTCCTCTTATTTTTGACATGTTTTGAATCTCTTCATATTTTTCACACCTTCTCAGGCGCTTCAGGGTTTCAACCCCGTTTCATGCTCCTCCTATTTTTCAGTCCATTTCGTGCTCCTCATATTTTTGACACTTTTTGAAGCTCTTCATATTTTCCACAACTTTTAATGCTCTTCATCTTTTTCAACACCACTTCATGCTCCTCATATTTTTGACACCTTTTGAAGCTCTTCATGTATTTCACACCTTTTCAGGCTCTTCATGTTTTTGAACACCACTTCATGCTTTTCCAATTTTTCACAACGTTTCATGCTCCTCATATTTTTGACACCTTTTGAAGCTCTTCATGTATTTCACACCTATTCAGGCTCTTCATGTTTTTGAATACCGTTACATGATTCTCCTATTTTTCAGACTGTTTCATGCTCCGCATATTTTTGACACCTTTTGAAGCTCTTCATATTTTTCACACCTTTTGAAGCTCTTCATATTTTTCACACCTTTTCAGGCTCTTCATGTTTTTCAACACCGTTTCATGCTCCTCCTATTTTTCAGACCGTTTCATGCTCCTCATATTTTGACATGTTTTGAATCTCTTCATATTTTTCACATCTTTTCAAGCGCTTCAGGTTTTCAACACCGCTTCATGCTCCTCCTATTTTTCAGACCGTTTCATGCTCCTCATATTTTTGATACCTTTTGAAGCTCTTCATGTTTTTCACAACTTTTCAGACCTTTCATGTTTTCAACACAGTTTCATGCTCCGCCTATTTTCAGCACTTTTCATGCTCCTCATATTTTTCACGACTTTTGAAGCTCTTCGTATATTTCACACTTTTTCAGGCTCTTCATGTTTTGGAACACCGCTTCATGCTTCTCCTATATTTCACACCTTTTCATAATCTTCATATTTTCCACGCCTTTTTAAGCTCTTCGTATTTTTCACACCTTTTCAGGCTCTTCATGTTTATGAACAAAGTTTCATGCTCCTCCTATTTTTCAGACCGTTTCATGTTCCTCATATTGTTGACACTTTTTGAAACTCTTCATATTTTTCACACCTTTTCAGACTCTTAATGATTTTCAACACCGTTTCATGCTCCTCCTATTTTTCAGAACGTTTCATGCTCCTCATATTTTTGACACCTTTTGAAGATCTTCATATTTTTCACACCTTTTGAAGCTCTTCATATTTTTCACAGCTTTTCAGGCTCTTCATGTTTTTGAATACCGTTACATGATTCTCCTATTTTTCAGACTGTTTCATGCCCGCATATTTTTGACACCTTTTGAAGCTCTTCATATTTTTCACACCTTTAGAAGCTCTTCATATTTTTCACACCTTTTCAGGCTCTTCATGTTTTTCAACACCGTTTCATGCTCCTCCTATTTTTCAGACCGTTTCTTGCTCCTCATATTTTGACATGTTTTGAATCTCTTCATATTTTTCACATCTTTTCAGGCGCTTCAGGTTTTCAACACCGTTTCATGCTCCTCCTATTTTTCAGACCGTTTCATGCTCCTCATATTTTTGATACCTTTTGAAGCTCTTCATATTTTTCACAACTTTTCAGACCTTTCATCTTTTCAGCACAGTTTCATGCTCCGCCTATTTTTCAGCACTTTTCATGCTCCTCATATTTTTCACGACTTTTGAAGCTCTTCATATATTTCACACTTTTTCAAGCTCTTCTTGTTTTGGAACACCGCTTCATGCTTCTCCTATATTTCACACCTTTTCATAATCCTCAGTGTTGACACTTTTTGAAACTCTTCATATTTTTCACACCTTTTCAGACTCTTAATGATTTTCAACACCGTTTCATGCTACTTCTATTTTTCAGACCGTTTCATGCTCCTCATATTTTTCACACCTTTTGAAGCTCTTCATATTTTTCACACCTTTTCAGGCTCTTCATGTTTTTCTACACCACTTCATGCTTCTCCTATTTTTCAGACTATTTCATGCTCCTCATTTATTTCACACCATTTGAAGCTCTTCATATTTTTCACACCTTTTCAGGCTCTTCATGTTTTTAAACACCGTTTCATGCTACTTCTATTTTTCAGACCGTTTCATGCTCCTCATATTTTTCACACCTTTTGAAGCTCTTCATATTTTTCACACCTTTTCAGGCTCTTCATGTTTTTCTACACCACTTCATGCTTCTCCTATTTTTCAGCACGTTTCATGCTCCTCATGTATTTCACACCTTTTGAAGCTCTTCATATTTTTCACACCTTTTCAGGCTCTTCATGTTTTTCAACACCACTTCAAGCTCCTCCAGGTTTGCAGACCGTTTCATGCTCCTCATATATTTCACACCTTTTGAAGCTCTTCATATTTTTCACACCTTTTCAGGCTCTTCATATTTTTGAACACCGCTTCATGCTCCTCCTGTTTTTCAGACCGTTTCATGCTCCTCATATTTTACACCTTTTGAAGCTCTTCATATTTTTCACACCTTTTCAGGCTCTTCGTGTTTTTGATCACCGTTACATTCTCCTCCTATTATTCAGACCGTTTCATGCTCCTCATATTTTTGACACTTTTTGAAGTCTTTATATATTTCACACCTTTTCTGGCTCTTCATGTTTTTGATCACCGTTACATTCTCCTCCTACTATTCAGACCGTTTCATGCTCCTCATATTTTTGACACTTTTTGAAGCTCTTCATATTTTTCACACCTTTTCAGGCTCTTCATGTTTTTGATCACCGTTACATTCTCCTCCTATTATTCAGACCGTTTCATGCTCCTCATATTTTTGATACCTTTTGATGATCTTCATATTTTTCACACCTTTTCAGGCTCTTCATTTTTTCAACACCACTTCATGCTCCTCCTATTTTTCAGACCGTTTCATGCTCATCTCATTTTTGACTCCTTTTGAAGCTTTTCAGATTTTTCACACCTTTTCAGGATCTTCATGTTTTTCAACACCACTTCAAGCTCCTCCAGGTTTGCAGACCGTTTCATTCTCCTCATATTTTTCAGACCATTTCATATTCCTCATATTTTTCACACCTTTTTGAAGCTCTTCATATTTTTCACACCTTTTCAGGCTCTTCATGTTTTTGAACACCGCTTCATGCTCCTCCTATGTTTCAGACCGTTTCATGCTCCTCATATTTTACACCTTTTGAAGCTCTTCATATTTTTCACACCTTTTCAGGCTCTTCATGTTTTTGATCACCGTTACATTCTCCTCCTATTATTCAGACCGTTTCATGCTCCTCATATTTTTGACACTTTTTGAAGCTCTTTATATATTTCACACATTTTCAGGCTCTTCATGTTTTTGATCACCGTTACATTCTCCTCCTATTTTTCAGACCGTTTCATGCTCCTCATATTTTTGACAACTTTGGAAGCTCGTCATATTTTTCACACATTTTCAGGCTCTTCATGTTTTTCAACACTGTTGCATGATCCTCTTATTTTTCAGACCGTTTCATGCTCCTCATATACTTGACACATTTTTAAGCTCTTCATATATTTCACACATTTTCAGGCTATTCATGTTTTTCAACACCGCTTCATGCTCCTTGTATCTTTAAGACCGTTTCATGCTCCTCATATTTTTGACACCTTTTTAAGCTCTTCATATTTTTCACACCTTTTTAAGCTCTTCATATTTCTCACACCTTTTCAGGCTCTTCATGTTTTTCAACAACGCTTCATGCACCTCCTATTTGTCAGACCGTTTCATGCTCATCTCATTTTTGACACCTTTTGAATCTTTTCATATTTTTCACACCTTCTCAGGCTCTTCATGTTTTTCAACAACGCTTCACGCACCTCCTATTTTTCAGACCGTTTAGTGCTCATCAAATTTTTGACACCTCTTGAAGCTCTTCATATTTTTCACACCTTTTGAAGCTCTTCATATTTTTCACACCATTTCAGGCTCTTCATGTTTTTCAACACCGTTTCATGCTGCTTCTATTTTTCAGACCGTTTCATGCTCCTCATATTTTTCACACCTTTTGAAGCTCTTCATATTTTTCACACCTTTTCAGGCTCTTCATGTTTTTCTACACCACTTCATTCTTCTCCTATTTTTCAGACCGTTTCATGCTCCTCATATTTTTCACACCTTTTGAAGCTCTTCATATTTTTCACACCTTTTCAGGCTCTTCATGTTTTTCTACACCACTTCATGCTTCTCCTATTTTTCAGCCTGTTTCATGCTCCTCATTTATTTCACACCTTTTGAAGCTCTTCATTTTTTTCACACATTTACATGCTCTTCATGTTTTTGATCACCGTTTCATGCTCCTCCTATTTTTCAGACCATTTCATGCTCCTCATATTTTTGACACCTTTTGAAGCTCTTCGTATTTTTCACACTTTTTCAGGTCTCTTCATGTTTTTATACACCGTTTCATGCTAATCCCATTTTTCAAACCTTATCATGCTCCTCATATTTTTCACACCTTTTTAAGCTCTTCATATTTTTCACACCTTTTCAGGATCTTCATGTTTTTGAACACCGCTTTATGCTCCTCATATTTTTCAGACCGTTTCTTGCTCCTCGTATTTTTGACATCTTTTGAAGCTTTTCATATTTTTCACACCTTCTCAGGCTCTTCAAGTTTTTCAACACCACTTCATGCTCCTCCTTTTTTGCAGACCGTTTGATGCTCCTCATATTTTTGATACCTTTTGATGCTCTTCATATTTTTCACACCTTTTCAGGCTCTTCATTTTTTCAACACCGCTTCATCCTCCTCCTATTTTTCAGACCGTTTCATGCTCATCTCATTTTTGACACCTCTTGAAGCTTTTCATATTTTTCACAACGTTTCAGGCTCTTCAAGTTTTTGAACACCGCTTCATGTTCTTCCTATTTTTCAGACCGTTTCATGCTCCTCATATTTTTGACACCTTTTGAAGCTCTTCATATTTTTCACACCTTTTCAGGCTCTTCATGTTTTTGAACACCGCTTCATGCTCCTCCTATTTTTCAGAGAGTTTCATTCTCCTCATGTATTTCACACCTTTTGAAGCTCTTCATATTTTTCAAAACTTTTCAGGCTCTTCATATTTTTCCACACCACTTCATGCTCATCCTATTTTTCAGACCGTTTCATGCTCCTCATATTTTTGACATCTTTTGAAGCTCTTCTTATTTTTCACACCTTTTCAGGCTCTTCATGTTTTTCAACACAGCTTCATGCTCCTCCTATTTTTCAGACCGTTTCATGCTCATCTCATTTTTGACACCTTTTGAAGATCTTCATATTTTTCACACCTTTTCAGGCTCTTCATGTTTTTGAACACCGCTTCATGCTAATCCGATTTTTCAAACCATATCATGGTCCTCATAATTTTCACACCTTTTTAAGCTCTTCATATGTTTCACACCTTTTCAGGCTCTTCATGTTTTTGAATACTACTTCATGCTCCTTCTATTTTTCAGAGAGTTTCATGCTCCTCATGTATTACACACCTTTTGAAGCTCTTCATATTTTTCACACTTTTACAGGCTCTTCATGTGTTTCCACACCACTTCATGCTACTCAGATTTTTCAGCTCGTTTCATGCTGCTCATGAATTTCACACCTTTTGAAGCTCTTCATATTTTTCACACCTTTTCAGGCTCTTCCTGTTTTGATCACCGTTTCATGCTCCTCCTATTTTTCAGACCGTTTCATGCTCCTCATAATTTTTGACACCTTTTAAAGGTCTTCATTATTTTCACACCTTTTCTGGCACTTCATGTTTTTGAACACAACTTCATGCTCCTCCTATTTTTCAGACCATTTCATATTCCTCATATTTTTCACACCTTTTGAAGCTCTTCATATTTTTCACACATTTTCAGGCTCTTCATGTTTTTGAACACCGTTGCATGCTCCTCCTATTTTTCAGACCATTTCATGCTCATCTCATTTTTTAAACCTTTTGAAGCTTTTCATATTTTTCACAACGTTTCAGGCTGTTCAAGGTTTTGAACACCGCTTCATGCTCCTCCTATTTTTCAGACCGTTTCATGCTCCTCATATTTTTCACACTTTTTGAAGCTCTTCATATTTTTCACACCTTTTCAGGCTCTTCATGTTTTTCTACACCGCTTCATGCTCCTCCTATTTTTCAGACCGTTTCATGCTCCTCATATTTTACACCTTTTGAAGCTCTTCATATTTTTCACACCTTTTCAGGCTCTTCATGTTTTTGATCACCGTTACATTCTCCTCCTATTATTCAGACCGTTTCATGCTCCTCATATTTTTGACACTTTTTGAAGCTCTTTATATATTTCACACATTTTCAGGCTCTTCATGTTTTTGAACACAGCTTCATGCTCCTCCTATTTTTCAGACCGTTTCATGCTCCTCATATACTTGACACATTTTTAAGCTCTTCATATATTTCACACATTTTCAGGCTATTCATGTTTTTCAACACCGCTTCATGCTCCTTGTATTTTTAAGACCGTTTCATGCTCCTCATATTTTTGACACCTTTTTAAGCTCTTCCTATTTTTCACACCTTTTTAAGCTCTTCATATTTCTCACACCTTTTCAGGCTCTTCATGTTTTTCAACAACGCTTCATGCACCTCCTATTTGTCAGACCGTTTCATGCTCATCTCATTTTTGACACCTTTTGAATCTTTTCATATTTTTCACACCTTCTCAGGCTCTTCATGTTTTTGAACACTGCTTCATGCTAATCCTTTTTTTCAAACCATATCATGCTCCTCATATTTTTCACACCTTTTAAGCTCTTCATATTTTTCACACATTTTCAGGCTCTTCATGTTTTTGAAAACCGCTTCATGCTCCTCCTATTTTTCAGCCCGTTTCATGCTCCTCATTTATTTCACACCTTTTGAAGCTCTTCATATTTTTCACACCTTCTCAGGCTATTCATGTTTTTCAACAACGCTTCATGCACCTCCTATTTTTCAGACCGTTTCATGCTCATCTCATTTTTGACACCTTTTGAAGCTTTTCATATTTTTCACACCTTTTCAGGCTCTTCATGTTTTTCCACACCACATCATGCTTCTCCTAATTTTCAGCAAGTTTCATGCTCCTCATGTATTTCACACCTTTTGAAGCTCTTCATATTTTTCAAAACTTTTCAGGCTCTTCCTGTTTTTGAACAGCGCTTCATGCTCCTCCTATATTTCAGACCGTTTCATGCTCCTCATGTATTACACACCTTTTGAAGCTCTTCATTTTTTTCACACAGTTACAGGCTCTTCATGTTTTTGATCACCGTTTCATGCTCCTCCTATTTTTCAGACCATTTCATGCTCCTCATATTTTTGACACCTTTTGAAGCTCTTCGTATTTTTCACACCTTTTCAGGTCTCTTCATGTTTTTATACACCGTTTCATGCTAATCCCATTTTTCAAACCATATCATGCTCCTCATATTTTTCACACCTCTTCAAGCTTTTCATATTTTTCACAACGTTTCAGGCTCTTCAAGTTTTTGAACACCGCTTCATGTTCTTCCTATTTTTCAGACCGTTTCATCCTCCTCATATTTTTGACACCTTTTGATGCTCTTCATATTTTTCACACCTTTTCAGGCTCTTCATTTTTTCAACACCGCTTCATACTCCTCCTATTTTTCAGACCGTTTCATGCTCATCTCATTTTTGACACTTCTTGAAGCTTTTCATATTTTTCACAACGTTTCAGGCTCTTCAAGTTTTTGAAGACCGCTTCATGTTCTTCCTATTTTTCAGACCGTTTCATGCTCCTCATATTTTTGACACCTTTTGAAGCTCTTCATATTTTTCACACCTTTTCAGGCTCTTCATGTTTTTGAACACCGCTTCATGCTCCTCCTCTTTTTCAGAGAGTTTCATGCTCCTCATGTATTTCACACCTTTTGAAGCTCTTCATATTTTTCAAAACTTTTCAGGCTCTTCATATTTTTCCACACCACTTCATGCTCATCCTTTTTTTCAGACCGTTTCATGCTCCTCATATTTTTGACACCTTTTTAAGCTCTTCTTATTTTTCACACCTTTTCAGTCTATTCATGTTTTTGAACACCATTTCAGGCTCCTCCTATTTTTCAGAGAGTTTCATGCTCCTCATGTATTTCACTCCGTTGAAAGCTCTTCATATTTTTCAAAGATTTTGAAGCTCTTCATTTTTTTCACACCTTTTCAGGCTCTTCATGTTTTTCAACACCGTTTCATGCTCCTCCTATTTTTCAAACCGTTTCATGTTCCTCATAATTTTGACACCTTTTGAAGATCTTCATAATTTTCACACATTTTCAGGCTCTTCATGTGTTTGAACACCGCTTCATGTTCCTCCTATTTTTCAGACCGTTTCATGCTCCTCATATTTTTGACACCTTTTGAAGCTCTCATATTTTTCATACCTTTTGAAGCTCTTCATGTTTTTGAACACTGGTTCATGCTCCTCGTATTTTTCAGACCGTTTCATGCTCCTCATATTTTTGACACTTTTTGAGCTCTTCATATTTTTCAAACCTTTTCAGGCTCTTCATGTTTTCGAACTCTGCTTCATGCTCCTCCAGTTTTTCACACCGTTTCATGATCCTCTTGTATTTCACAACTTTGAACCTCTTCATATTTTTCACACCTTTTCATGCTCTTCAAGTTTTTCTACATCACTTCATGCTCCTACATTTTTGCAGACCGTTTCATGCTCCTCATATTTTTGACACATTTTGAAGCTCTTCATATTTCTCACACCTTTTCAGGCTGTTCATGTCTTTCAACACCGCTTCATGCTCCTCCTATTTTTCAGACGGGTTCATGCTCATCTCATTTTTGACACCTTTTGAAGGTCTTCATATTTCTCACACCTTTTCAGGCTGTTCATGTTTTTGAACACAGGTTGATGCTCCTCCTATTTTTCAGAACGTTTCATGCTCCTCATATTTTTGACACCTTTTGAAGGTCTTCATATTTTTCACACCTTTTCAAGCTCTTCATATATTTACACACCACTTCATGCTTCTCCTATTTTTCAGGCCATTTCATGCTCCTCATGTATTTCACACCTTTTGAAGCTCTTCATATTTTTCACAGCTTTTCAGGCTCTTCATGTTTTTCCACAGCACTTCATGCTTCTCTTATTTTTCAGCCCGTTTCATGCTCCTCATGTATTTCACACCTTTTGAAGCTCTTCATATTTTTCACACCTTTTCAGGCTCTTCATGTTTTTGATCACCGTTTCATGCTCCTCCTATTTTTCAGACCGTTTCATGCTCCTCATATTTTTGACACCTTTTGAAGCTCTTCATATTTTTCACACCTTTTCAGGCTCTTCATGTTTTTGAACACCACTTCATGATCCTCCTCTTTTTCAGACCGTATCATGCTCTTCATATTTTTGAAACATTTTGAAGCTCTTCATATTTTTCACACCTTTTCAGGCTCTTCATGTTTTTCTCCACCACTTCATGCTCCTCCTATTTTTCAGACCGTTTCATGCTCATCTCATTTTTTTCACCTTTGAAGCTCTTCATATTTTTCACACCTTTTAAATCTCTTCATATTTTTCACAAGTTTTCAGGCTCTTCATGTTTTTCAAAACCGTTTCATGCTGCTTCTATTTTTCAGACCGTTTCATGCTCCTCATATTTTTCACACCTTTTAAAGCTCTTCATATTTTTCACACCTTTTCAGGCTCTTCATCTTTTTCAAAACCGTTTCATGCTGCTTCTATTTTTCAGACCGTTTCATGCTCCTCATATTTTTCACACCTTTGAAGCTCTTCATATTTTTCACACCTTTTCAGGCTCTTCATGTTTTTGGTCACCGTTTCATGCTCCTCCTATTTTTCAGACCGTTTCATGCTCCTCATATTTTTGACACCTTTTGAAACTCTTCATATTTTTCACACGTTTTCAGCTCTTAATGTTTTTCAACACCGCTTCATGCTCTTCCTATTTTTCAGACCGTTTCATGCTCATTTCATTTTTGACACCTTTTGAAGCTCTTCAGATTTTTCACACGTTTTCAGCTCTTAATGTTTTTCAACACCGCTTCATGCTCTTCCTATTTTTCAGACCGTTTCATGCTCATCTCAATTTTGACACCTTTTGAAGCTCTTCATATTTTTCACACATTTTCAGGCTCTTCATGTTTTTGAACATCGCTTCATGCTCCTCCTATTTTTCAGAGAGTTTCATGCTCCTCATGTATTTCACACCTTTTGAAGCTATTCATATTTTTCACACCTTTTCAGGCTCTTCATGATTTTCAACACCGCTCATGCTCCTCCTATTTTTCAGACCGTTTCATGCTCATCTCATTTTTGACACCTTTTTAATCTCTTCATATTTTTCAAAACTTTTGAAGCTCTTCATATTTTTAATATTTTTGAAGCTCTTCATATTTTCACACGTTTTCACACTCTTCATGTTTTTCAACACCGCTTCATGCTCCTCCTATTTTTCAAACCGTATCATGCTCCTCATATTTTTGACACTTTTTGAAGCTCTTCATATTTTTCACTCATTTTCAGGCTCTTCATATTTTTCAACACCACTTCATGCTCCTCCTATTTTTGAGACCGTTTGGTGCTCCGCATATTTTTGACACCTTTAGGAACTCTTCATATTTTTCACACCTTTTCAGGCACTTCATGTTTTTTATCACTGCTTCATGCTCGTCCTATTTTTCAGAACGTTTCATGCTCCTCATATTTTTGACACCTTTTGATGCTCTTCATATTTTTCACACCTTTTCAGGCTCTTCATGTTTATCGACACAGCTTCATGCTCCTCCTATTTTTCAGACCGTTTCATTCTCCTCATATTTTTGACACCTTTTGAAGCTCTTCATATTTTTCCCACATTTTCAGGCTCTTCATGTTTTTCGACACAGCTTCATGCTCCTCCTATTTTTCAGACCGTTTCATTCTCCTCATATTTTTGACACCTTTTGAAGCTCTTCATATTTTTCACACATTTTCAGGCTCTTCATGTTTTTGAACATCGCTTCATGCTCCTCCTATTTTTCAGAGAGTTTCATGCTCCTCATGTATTTCACACCTTTTGAAGCTCTTCATATTTTTCACACATTTTCAGGCTCTTCATGTTTTTGACCATCGCTTCATGCTCCTCCTATGTTTCAGACCGTTTCATGCTCCTCATATTTTTGACACCTTTTGAAGCTCTTCATATTTTTCACAACATTTCAGGCTCTTCATGTTTTTCAACACCGCTTCATGTACGTCCTATTTTTCAGACCGTTTCATGCTCATCTCATTTTTGACACCTTTTGAAGTTTTTCATATTTCTCACAACTTTTCAGGCTCTTCATGTTTTTGAACACCGCTTCATGCTAATCCTATTTTTCAAACCATATCATGCTCCTCATATTTTTCACACCTTTTGAAGCTCTTCATATATTTCACACCTTTTCAGGCTCTTCCTGTTTTTGAACACCACTTCATGCTCCTTCTCTTTTTCAGAGAGTTTTATGCTCCTCATGTATTTCACACCTTTTGAAGCTCTTCATATTTTTCACACCTTTTCAGGCTCTTCATGTTTTTCAACACCGCTTCATGCTGCTCATATTTTTCAGACCGTTTCATGCTCCTCATAATTTTGACACCTTTTGAAGCTCTTCATATTTTTCACACGTTTTCAGTCTATTCATTTTTTTGAACACCATTTCAGGCTCCTCCTATTTTTCAGAGAGTTTCATGCTCCTCATGTATTTCACACCTTTGAAAGCTCTTCATATTTTTCAAAGATTTTGAAGCTCTTCATATTTTTCACACCTTTTCAGGCTCTTCATGTTTTTCAACACCGCTTCATGCTGCTCATATTTTTCAGACCGTTTCATGCTCATCTCATTTTTGACACCTTTTGAATCTCTTCATATTTTTCACACGTTTTCAGCTCTTCATGTTTTTGACCACCGTTTCATGCTCCTCCTATTTTTCAGACCGTTTCATGCTCCTCATATTTTTGACACCTTTTGAAGCTCTTCATATTTTTCACACCTTTTCAGGCTCTTCATGTTTTTGAACACCGCTTCATGATCCTCCTGTTTTTCAGACCGTTTCATGCTCTTCATATTTGTGAAACATTTTGAAGCTCTTCATATTTTTCACACCTTTTCAGGCTCTTCATGTTTTTCACCACCACTTCACGCTCCTCCTATATTTCAGACCGTATCATGCTCATCTCATTTTTGTCACCTTTGAAGCTCTTTATTTTTTTCACACCTTTTGAAGCTCTTCATATTTTTCACACGTTTTTTGCTCTTCATATTTTTCAACACCGTTTCATGCTGCTTCTATTTTTCAGTCCGTTTCATGCTCCTCATATATTTCACACCTTTTGAAGCTCTTCATATTTTTCACACCTTTTCAGGATCTTCATGTTTTGGAACACAGCTTCATGCTCCTCCTATTTATCAGACCGTTTCATGCTCCTCATATTTTTGACACCTTTTGAAGCTCTTTATATTTTTCAAAGTTTTTCAGGCTCTTCATTATTTTCAACACCGTTTCATGTTATTCCTATTTTTCAGACCGTTTAATGCTCATCTCATTTTTGACACCTTTTGAAGCTCTTCATATTTTTCACACCTTTTCAGGCTCTTCATGATTTTGGACACCGTTTCATGCTCCTCCTGTTTTTCAGACCGTTTCATGCTCCTCATATTTATGACACCTTTTGAAGCTCTTCATATTTTTCACACCTTTTCATGCTCTTCATGTTTCTGAAAACCGCTTCATGATCCTCCTATTTTTCAGAACGTTTCATGCTCCTCATATATTTCACACCTTTTGAAGCTCTTCATATTTTTCACATCATTGAAGCTCTTCATATTTTTCACGCCTTTTCAGGCTCTTCATGATTTTCAACACCGCTTCATGCTCCTCGTATTTTTCGGACCGTTTTATGCTCATCTCATTTTTGACACCTTTTGAAGCTCTTCATATTTTTCACACCTTTTGAAGCTCTTCATATTTTTCATATGTTTGAAGCTCTTCATATTTTCACACGTTTTCAGACTCTTCATGTTTTTCAACACCGCTTCATGCCCCTGCTATTTTTCAGACAGTTTCATGCTCCTCATATTTTTGACAGGTTTTGAGGCTTTTCATATTTTTCACACCTTTTCAGGCTCTTAATGTTTTTGAACACCGTTTCATAATCCGCCTATTTTTAAGACCGTTTCATGCTCCTCATATTTTTGACACCTTTAGAACCTCTTCATATTTTACACAGCTTTTCAGGCTCTTCATGTTTTTCAACACCGCTTCATGTTCCTCCTCTTTTTCAGAACGTTTCATGCTCCTCATATATTTGACACCTTTTGAAGCTCTTGATATTTCTCACACCTTTTCAGGTTCTTCATGTTTTTCAACACCGCTTCATGCTCCTCCTATTTTTCAGACCGTTTCATGCTCATCTCATTTTTGACACCTTTTGAAGCTCCTCATATTTTTCACATCTTTTGAAGCTCTTCATATTTTTCACACCTTTTCAGGCTCTTCATGTTTTTGAACACCGCTTCATGATCCTCCTGTTTTTCAGACCGTATCATGCTCATCTCATTTTTGTCACCTTTGAAGCTCTTTATATTTTTCACACCTTTTGAAGCTCTTTATATTTTTCACACCTTTTCAGGCTCTTCATGTTTTTGATCACCGTTTCATGCTCCTCCTATTTTTCAGACCGTTTCATGCTCCTCATAATTTTGACACCTTATGAAGCTCTTCATATTTTTCACACCTTTTCTGGCTCTTCATGTTTTTGAACACCGCTTCATGATCCTCCTGATTTTCAGACCGTTTCATGCTCTTCATATTTTTGAAACATTTTGAAGCTCTTCATATTTTTCACACCTTTTCAGGCTCTTCATGTTTTTCACCACCACTTCATTCTCCTCCTATTTTTCAGACCGTTTCATGCTCATCTCATTTTTGTCACCTTTGAAGCTCTTTATATTTTTCACACCTTTTGAAGCTCTTCATATTTTTCACACTTTTTCAGGCTCTTCATAGTTTTCAACACCGTTTCATGCTGCTTCTATTTTTCAGATCGTTTATGCTCCTCATATTTTTGACACCTTTAGAAGCTCTTCATATTTTTCAAACCTTTTCAGGTTCTTCATGTTTTTGATCACCGTTTGATGCTCCTCCTATTTTTCAGACCGTTTCGTGCTCCTCATATTTTTGACACATTTTGAAGCTGTTCATATTTTTCACACCTTTTCAGGCTCTTCATGTTTTTGAACACCGCTTCATGATCCTCCTATTTTTCAGACCGTTTCATGCTCCTCATATTTTTGACAGTTTTTGAGCTCTTCATATTTTTCACACCTTTTCAGGCTCTTCATGTTTTTGAACACCGCTTCATGCTACTCCTATTTTTCAGATCGTTTATGCTCCTCATATTTTTGACACCTTTAGAAGATCTTCATATTTTTCAAACCTTTTCAGGTTCTTCATGTTTTTGATCACCGTTTCATGCTCCTCCTATTTTTCAGACAGTTTCATGCTCCTCATATTTTTGACAGGTTTTGAGGCTTTTCATATTTTTCACACCTTTTCAGGCTCTTAATGTTTTTGAACACCGTTTCATAATCCGCCTATTTTTAAGACCGTTTCATGCTCCTCATATTTTTGACACCTTTAGAACCTCTTCATATTTTACACAGCTTTTCAGGCTCTTCATGTTTTTCAACACCGCTTCATGTTCCTCCTCTTTTTCAGAACGTTTCATGCTCCTCATATATTTGACACCTTTTGAAGCTCTTGATATTTCTCACACCTTTTCAGGTTCTTCATGTTTTTCAACACCGCTTCATGCTCCTCCTATTTTTCAGACCGTTTCATGCTCATCTCATTTTTGACACCTTTTGAAGCTCCTCATATTTTTCACATCTTTTGAAGCTCTTCATATTTTTCACACCTTTTCAGGCTCTTCATGTTTTTGAACACCGCTTCATGATCCTCCTGTTTTTCAGACCGTATCATGCTCATCTCATTTTTGTCACCTTTGAAGCTCTTTATATTTTTCACACCTTTTGAAGCTCTTTATATTTTTCACACCTTTTCAGGCTCTTCATGTTTTTGATCACCGTTTCATGCTCCTCCTATTTTTCAGACCGTTTCATGCTCCTCATAATTTTGACACCTTATGAAGCTCTTCATATTTTTCACACCTTTTCTGGCTCTTCATGTTTTTGAACACCGCTTCATGATCCTCCTGATTTTCAGACCGTTTCATGCTCTTCATATTTTTGAAACATTTTGAAGCTCTTCATATTTTTCACACCTTTTCAGGCTCTTCATGTTTTTCACCACCACTTCATTCTCCTCCTATTTTTCAGACCGTTTCATGCTCATCTCATTTTTGTCACCTTTGAAGCTCTTTATATTTTTCACACCTTTTGAAGCTCTTCATATTTTTCACACTTTTTCAGGCTCTTCATAGTTTTCAACACCGTTTCATGCTGCTTCTATTTTTCAGATCGTTTATGCTCCTCATATTTTTGACACCTTTAGAAGATCTTCATATTTTTCAAACCTTTTCAGGTTCTTCATGTTTTTGATCACCGTTTCATGCTCCTCCTATTTTTCAGACCGTTTCATGCTCCTCATATTTTTGACACATTTTGAAGCTGTTCATATTTTTCACACCTTTTCAGGCTCTTCATGTTTTTGAACACCGCTTCATGATCCTCCTATTTTTCAGACCGTTTCATACTTCTCATATTTTTGACACATTTAGAAGCTCTTCATTTTTTTCACACCTTTTCAGGCTCTTCATGTTTTTTGACACAGCTTCATGATCCTCCTATTTTTCAGACCGTTTCATGTTCATCTCATTTTTTACACCTTTTGAAGCTTTTCATATTTTTCACACATTTTCAGGCTCTTCATATTTTTCCACACCACTTCATGCTTCTCCTATTTTTCAGCCCGTTTCATGCTCCTCATGTATTTCACACCTTTTGAAGCTCTCCATATTTTTCACAGCTTTTCAGGCTCTTCATGTTTTTCCACAGCACTTCATGCTTCTCTTATTTTTCAGCCGGTTTCATGCTCCTCATGTATTTCACACCTTTTGAAGCTCTTCATATTTTTCACACCTTTTCAGGCTCTTCATGTTTTTGATCACCGTTTCATGCTCCTCCTATTTTTCAGACCGTTTCATGCTCCTCATATTTTTGACACCTTTTGAAGCTCTTCATATTTTTCACACCTTTTCAGGCTCTTCATGTTCTTGAACACCGCTTCATGATCCTCCTGATTTTCAGACCGTTTCATGCTCTTCATATTTTTGAAACATTTTGAAGCTCTTCATATTTTTCACACCTTTTCAGGCTCTTCATGTTTTTCACCACCACTTCATTCTCCTCCTAATTTTCAGACCGTTTCATGCTCATCTCATTTTTGTCACCTTTGAAGCTCTTTATATTTTTCACACCTTTTGAAGCTCTTCATATTTTTCACACCTTTTCAGGCTCTTCATATTTTTCAACACCTTTTCATGCTGCTTCTATTTTTCAGACCGTTTCATGCTCCTCATATTTTTCACACCTTTTGAAGCTCTTCATATTTTTCACACCTTTTCAGGCTCTTCATGTTTTTGAACACAGCTTCATGCTCCACCTATTTATCAGACCGTTTCATGCTCCTCATATTTTTGACACCTTTTGCAGCTCTTTATATTTTTCACATTATTTCAGGCTCTTCATGATTTTCAACACCGTTTCATGTTATTCCTATTCTTCAGACCGTTTAATGCTCATTATCATTTTTGACACCTTTTGAAGCTCTTCATATTTTCCACACCTTTTCAGGCTCTTCATGTGTTTGATCACCTTTTCATGCTTCTTCTATTTTTCAGATCGTTTCATGCTCCTCATATTTTTGACACTTTTTGAGCTCTTCATATTTTTCACACCTTTTCAGGCTCTTCATGTTTTTGAACACCGCTTCATGCTACTCCTATTTTTCAGATCGTTTATGCTCCTCATATTTTTGACACCTTTAGAAGCTCTTCATATTTTTCAAACCTTTTCAGGCTCTTCATGTTTTTGATCACCGTTTCATGCTCCTCCTATTTTTCAGACCGTTTCATGCTCCTCATATTTTTGACACCTTTTGAATCTCTTCATATTTTTCACACCTTTTCAGGCTCTTCATGTTTTTGAACACCGCTTCATAATCCTCCTGTTTTTCAGACCGTTTCATGCTCTTCATATTTGTGAAACATTTTGAAGCTCTTCATATTTTTCACACCTTTTCAGGCTCTTCATGTTTTTGAACACAGCTTCATGCTCCACCTATTTATCAGACCGTTTCATGCTCCTCATATTTTTGACACCTTTTGCAGCTCTTTATATTTTTCACATTATTTCAGGCTCTTCATGATTTTCAACACCGTTTCATGTTATTCCTATTCTTCAGACCGTTTAATGCTCATTATCATTTTTGACACCTTTTGAAGCTCTTCATATTTTCCACACCTTTTCAGGCTCTTCATGTGTTTGATCACCTTTTCATGCTTCTTCTATTTTTCAGATCGTTTCATGCTCCTCATATTTTTGACACTTTTTGAGCTCTTCATATTTTTCACACCTTTTCAGGCTCTTCATGTTTTTGAACACCGCTTCATGCTACTCCTATTTTTCAGATCGTTTATGCTCCTCATATTTTTGACACCTTTAGAAGCTCTTCATATTTTTCAAACCTTTTCAGGCTCTTCATGTTTTTGATCACCGTTTCATGCTCCTCCTATTTTTCAGACCGTTTCATGCTCCTCATATTTTTGACACCTTTTGAATCTCTTCATATTTTTCACACCTTTTCAGGCTCTTCATGTTTTTGAACACCGCTTCATAATCCTCCTGTTTTTCAGACCGTTTCATGCTCTTCATATTTGTGAAACATTTTGAAGCTCTTCATATTTTTCACACCTTTTCAGGCTCTTCATGTTTTTGAACACAGCTTCATGCTCCACCTATTAATCAGACCGTTTCATGCTCCTCATATTTTTGACACCTTTTGCAGCTCTTTATATTTTTCACACTATTTCAGGCTCTTCATGATGTTCAACACCGTTTCATGTTATTCCTATTTTTCCGACCGTTTAATGCTAATCTCATTTTTGACACCTTTTGAAGCTTTTCATATTTTTCACAACTTTTCAGGCTCTTCATGTTTTTGAACACCGCTTCATGCTCCTCCTATTTTTCAGAGCGTTTCATGCTCCTCATATTTTTGACACTTTTTGAGCTCTTCATATTTTTCACACCTTTTCAGGCTCTTCATGTTTTTGATCACCGTTTCATGCTCCTTCTATTTTTCAGATCGTTTCATGCTCATCATATTTTTGACACTTTTTGAGCTCTTCATATTTTTCACACCTTTTCAGGCTCTTCATGTTTTTGAACACCGCTTCATGATCCTCCTATTTTTCAGACCGTTTCATGCTCCTCATATTTTTGACACATTTAGAAGCTCTTCATTTTTTTCACACCTTTTCAGGCTCTTCATGTTTTTCGACACAGCTTCATGATCCTCCTATTTTTCAGACCATTTCATTCTCCTCATATTTTTGACACCTTTTGAAGCTCTTCATATATTTCACACTTTTTCAGTCTCTTCTTTTTTTTTCAACAGGACTTCATGCTCCTCCTATTTTTCAGACCGTTTCATGCTCTTCATATTTTTGAAACATTTAGAAGCTCTTCATATTTTTCACTCCTTTTCAGGCTCTTCATGTTTTTGAACACCGCTTCATGCTCCTCGTATTTTTCAGAACGTTTCATGCTCCTCATATTTTTCACACTTTTTGAAGCTCTTCATATTTTGCACACCTTTTCAAGCCCTTCATGTTTTTCAACACAGCTTTATGCTCCTCCTATTTTTCAGACCGTTTCATGCTCCTAATATTTTGACACCTTTTGAAGCTCTTCATATATTTCACACCTTTTCAGGCTCTTCATGTTTTTGAACACCGCTTCATGCTCCTCTTATTTTTCAGACCGTTTTTTGCTCCTCATATTTTTACCACCTTTTTAAACTTTTCATATTTTTCACACCTTTTCAGGCTCTTCAAGTTTTTCAACACCACTTCATGCTCCTTCTTTTTTGCAGACCTTTTCATGCTCCTCATATATTTGACACCTTTTGATCCTCTTCATATTTTTCACACCTTTTCAGGCTCTTCATTTTTCAACACCGCTTCATGCTCCTCCTATTTTTCAGACCGTTTCATGCTCATGTCATTTTTGACACCTTTTGAAGCTTTTCATATTTTTCACAACTTTTCAGGCTCTTCATGTCTTTCAACACCGTTTCAGGCTCCTCCTATTTTTCAGACCGTTTCATGCTCATCTCAATTTTGACACCTTTTGAAGCTCTTCATAATTTTCACACATTTTCAGGCTCTTCATGTTTTTGAACACTGCTTCATGCTCCTCGTATTTTTCAGATCGTTTCATGCTCCTCATATTTTTGACACTTTTTGAGCTCTTCATATTTTTCACACCTTTTCAGGCTCTTCATGTTTTTGAACACCGCTTCATGATCCTCCTGATTTTCAGACCGTTTCATGCTCTTCATATTTTTGAAACATTTTGAAGCTCTTCATATTTTTCACACCTTTTCAGGCTCTTCATGTTTTTCACCACCACTTCATTCTCCTCCTATTTTTCAGACCGTTTCATGCTCATCTCATTTTTGTCACCTTTGAAGCTCTTTATATTTTTCACACCTTTTGAAGCTCCTCATATTTTTCACACGTTTTCAGGCTCTTCATATTTTTCAACACCGTTTCATGCTGCTTCTATTTTTCAGACCGTTTCATGCTCCTCATATTTTTCACACCTTTTGAAGCTCTTCATATTTTTCACACCTTTTCAGGCTCTTCATGTTTTTGAACACAGCTTCATGCTCCACCTATTTATCAGACCGTTTCATGCTCCTCATATTTTTGACACCTTTTGCAGCTCTTTATATTTTTCACATTATTTCAGGCTCTTCATGATATTCAACACCGTTTCATGTTATTCCTATTTTTCAGACCGTTTAATGCACATCTCATTTTTGACACCTTTTGAAGCTTTTCATAATTTTCACAACTTTTCAGGCTCTTCATATTTTTGAACACCGCTTGATGCTCCTCCTATTTTTCAGAGAGTTTCATGCTCCTCATGTATTTCACACCTTTTGAAGCTCTTCATATTTTCCACACCTTTTCAGGCTCTTCATGTGTATGATCACCGTTTCATGCTTCTTCTATTTTTCAGATCGTTTCATGCTCCTCATATTTTTGACACTTTTTGAGCTCTTCATATTTTTCACACCTTTTCAGGCTCTTCATGTTTTTGAACACAGCTTCATGCTACTCCTATTTTTCAGATCGTTTATGCTCCTCATATTTTTGACACCTTTAGAAGCTCTTCATATTTTTCAAACCTTTTCAGGCTCTTCATGTTTTTGATCACCGTTTCATGCTCCTCCTATTTTTCAGACCGTTTCATGCTCCTCATATTTTTGACACCTTTTGCAGCTCTTCATATTTTTCACACCTTTTCAGGCTCTTCATGTTTTTGAACACCGCTTCATGATCCTCCTGTTTTTCAGACCGTTTCATGCTCTTCATGTTTGTGAAACATTTTGAAGCTCTTCATATTTTTCACACCTTTTCAGGCTCTTCATGTTTTTGAACACAGCTTCATGCTCCACCTATTTATCAGACCGTTTCATGCTCCTCATATTTTTGACACCATTTGCAGCTCTTTATATTTTTCACACTATTTCAGGCTCTTCATGATTTTCAACACCGTTTCATGTTATTCCTATTTTTCCGACCGTTTAATGCTAATCTCATTTTTGACACCTTTTGAAGCTTTTCATATTTTTCACAACTTTTCAGGCTCTTCATGTTTTGGAACACCGCTTCATGCTCCTCCTATTTTTCAGAGCGTTTCATACTCCTCATATTTTTGACACTTTTTGAGCTCTTCATATTTTTCACAACTTTTCAGGCTCTTCATGTTTTTGATCACCGTTTCATGCTCCTTCTATTTTTCAGATCGTTTCATGCTCATCATATTTTTGACACTTTTTGAGCTCTTCATATTTTTTACACCTTTTCAGGCTCTTCATGTTTTTGAACACCGCTTCATGCTCCTCCTATTTTTCAGAACGTTTCATGCTCCTCATATTTTTCACACTTTTTGAAGCTCTTCATATTTTGCACACCTTTTCAGGCCCTTCATGTTTTTCAACACAGCTTCATGCTCCTCCTATTTTTCAGACCGTTTCATGCTCCTAATATTTTGACACCTTTTGAAGCTCTTCATATATTTCACACCTTTTCAGGCTCTTCATGTTTTTGAACACCGCTTCATGCTCCTCCTATTTTTCAGAGAGTTTCATGCTCCTCATGTATTTCACACCTTTTGAAGCTCTTCATATTTTTCACACCTTTTCAGGCTCTTCATGTTTTTGATCACCGTTTCAAGCTCCTCCTATTTTTCAGACCGTTTCATGCTCCTCATATTTATGACACCTTTTGAAACTCTTCCTATTTTTCACACCTTTTCATGCTCTTCATGTTTCTGAAAACCGCTTCATGATCCTCCTATTTTTCAGACCGTTTCATTCTCCTCATATATTTCACACCTTTTGAAGCTCTTCATATTTTTCACACCTTTTCATGCTCTTCATGTTTCTGAAAACCGCTTCATGATCCTCCTATTTTTCAGACCGTTTCATTCTCCTCATATATTTCACACCTTTTGAAGCTCTTCATATTTTTCCCACCTTTTCAGGCTCTTCATGTTTTTGAACACTGCTTCATGCTCCTCGTATTTTTCAGACCGTTTCATGCTCCTCATATTTTTGACACTTTTTGAGCTCTTCATATTTTTCACACCTTCTCAGGCTCTTCATGTTTTTCACCACCACTTCATTCTCCTCCTATTTTTCAGACCGTTTCATGCTCATCTCATTTTTGTCACCTTTGAAGCTCTTTATATTTTTCACACCTTTTGAAGCTCTTCATATTTTTCACACGTTTTCAGGCTCTTCATATTTTTCAACACCGTTTCATGCTGCTTCTATTTTTCAGACCGTTTCATGCTCCTCATATTTTTCACACCTTTTGAAGCTCTTCATATTTTTCCCACCTTTTCAGGCTCTTCATGTTTTTGAACACCGCTTCATGCTACTCCTATTTTTCAGATCGTTTATGCTCCTCATATTTTTGACACCTTAAAAGCTCTTCATATTTTTCAAACCTTTTCAGGCTCTTCATGTTTTTGATCACCGTTTCATGCTCCTCCTATTTTTCAGACCGTTTCATGCTCCTCATATTTTTGACACCTTTTGAAGCTCTTCATATTTTTCACACCTTTTCAGGCTCTTTATGTTTTTGAACACCGCTTCATGATCCTCCTGTTTTTCAGACCGTTTCATGCTCTTCATATTTGTGAAACATTTTGAAGCTCTTCATATTTTTCACAACTTTTCAGGCTCTTCATGTTTTTGAACACAGCTTCATGCTCCACCTATTTATCAGACTGTTTCATGCTCCTCATATTTTTGACACCTTTTGAAGCTCTTTATATTTTTCACACTATTTCAGGCTCTTCATGATTTTCAACACCGTTTCATGTTATTCCTATTTTTCCGACCATTTAATGCTAATCTCATTTTTGACACCTTCTGAAGCTTTTCATATTTTTCACAACTTTTCAGGCTCTTCATGTTTTTGAACATCGCTTCATGCTCCTCCTATTTTTCAGAGCGTTTCATGCTCCTCATATTTTTGACACTTTTTGAGCTCTTCATATTTTTCACACCTTTTCAGGCTCTTCATGTTTTTGATCACCGTTTCATGCTCCTTCTATTTTTCAGATCGTTTCATGCTCATCATATTTTTGACTCTTTTTGAGCTCTTCATATTTTTCACACCTTTTCAGGCTCTTCATTTTTTCAACACCGCTTCATGATCCTCCTATTTTTCAGACCGTTTCATGCTCCTCATATTTTTGACACATTTAGAAGCTCTTGATTTTTGTCACACCTTTTCAGGCTCTTCATGTTTTTCGACACAGCTTCATGATTCTCCTATTTTTCAGACCGTTTCATTCTTCTCATATTTTTGACACCTTTTGAAGCTCTTCATATATTTCACACCTTTTCAGTCTCTTCTTTTTTTTTCAACACGACTTCATGCTCCTCCTATTTTTCAGACCGTTTCATGCTCTTCATATTTTTGAAACATTTTGATGCTATTCATATTTTTCACACCTTTTCAGGCTCTTCATGTTTTTGAACACCGCTTCATGCTCCTCCTATTTTTCAGAACGTTTCATGCTCCTCATATTTTTCACATTTTTGAAGCTCTTCATATTTTGCACACCTTTTCAGGCCTTTCATGTTTTTCAACACAGCTTCATGCTCCTCCTATTTTTCAGACCGTTTCATGCTCATCTCATTTTTTTCACCTTTGAAGCTCTTTATATTTTTCTCACCTTTTGAAGCTCTTCATATTTTTCACATGTTTTCAGGCTCTTCATATTTTTCAACACCGTTTCATGCTGCTTCTCTTTTTCAGACCATTTCATGCTCCTCATATTTTTCACACCTTTTGAAGCTCTTCATATTTTTCACACCTTTTCAGGCTCTTCATGTTTTTGAACACCGCTTCATGCTCCTCTTATTTTTCAGACCGTTTCATGCTCCTCATATT
Organism: Dama dama; assembly: GCF_033118175.1. Taxonomy (NCBI): domain Eukaryota; kingdom Metazoa; phylum Chordata; class Mammalia; order Artiodactyla; family Cervidae; genus Dama; species Dama dama. The sequence continues at coordinate 1,531,891 of NW_026870928.1, read as the reverse complement.
TTTGACACCTGTTGAAGCTCTTCATATTTTTCACACCTTTTCAGGCTCTTCATATTTATGAACACCGCTTCATGATCCTCCTGTTTTTCAGACCGTTTCATGCTCTTCATATTTTTGAAACATTTTGAAGCTCTTCATATTTTTCACACCTTTTCAGGCTCTTCATGTTTTTCACACGTTTTCAGACTCTTCATGTTTTTCAACAACGCTTCATGCTCCTGCTATTTTTCAGACCGTTTCATGCTCCTCATATTTTAGACACCTTTAAAAACTCTTCATATTTTTCACACCTTTTTAGGCTCTTCATGTTTTTCACACGTTTTCAGACTCTTCATGTTTTACAACACCGCTTCATGCTCCTGCTATTTGTCAGACCGTTTCATGCTCTTCATATTTTTGACACGTTTTGAAGCTCTTCATATTTGTCACACCTTTTCAGGCTCTTCATGTTTTTCAACACCGTTTCATGCTGCTTCTATTATTTCAGACAGTTTCATGCTCCTCATATTTTTGACATCTTTTGAAGCTCTTCATATTTTTCACATCATTGAAGCTCTTCATATTTTTCACGCCTTTTCAGGCTCTTCATGATTTTCAACACCGCTTCATGATCCTCGTATTTTTCGTACCGTTTCATGCTCATCTCATTTTTGACACCTTTTGAAGCTCTTCATATTTTTCACACCTTTTGAAGCTCTTCATATTTTTCATATGTTTGAAGCTCTTCATAATTTCACACGTTTTCAGACTCTTCATGTTTTTCAACAACGCTTCATGCCCCTGCGATTTTTCATACCGTTTCATGCTCCTCATATTTTTGACAGGTTTTGAGGCTTTTCATATTTTTCACACCTTTTCAGGCTCTTCATGTTTTGGAACACCGTTTCATAATCCGCCTATTTTTAAGACCGTTTCATGCTCCTCATATTTTTGACACCTTTAGAACCTCTTCATATTTTACACAGCTTTTCAGGCTCTTCATGTTTTTTATCACTGCTTCATGCTCGTCCTATTTTTCAGAAAGTTTCATGCTCCTCATATACTTGACACCTTTTGAAGCTCTTGATATTTCTCACACCTTTTCAGGTTCTTTATGTTTTTCAACCCGCTTCATGATCCTCCTATTTTTCAGACCGTTTCATGCTCATCTCATTTTTGACACCTTTTGAAGCTCTTCATATTTTTCACATCTTTTGAAGCTCTTTATATTTTTCACACATTTTCAGGCTCTTCATGTTTTTGAACACCGCTTCATGCTCCTGCTATTTTTCAGACCGTTTCATGCTCCTCATATTTTTGACACCTTTTGAAGCTCTTCATATTTGTCACACCTTTTCAGGCTCTTCATGATTTTCAACACCGCTTCATGCTCCTCCTATTTTTCAGACCGTTTCATGCTCATCTCATTTTGACACCTTTTGAAGCTTTTCATATTGTTCACACCTTTTCAGTCTGTTCATGATTTTCAACACCGCTTCATGCTCCTTCTATTTTTCAGACCGTTTCAAGCTCATCTCATTTTTGACACCTTTTTAATCTCTTCATATTTTTCACAACTGTTGAAGCTCTTCATATTTTTAATATTTTTGAAGCTCTTCATATTTTCACACGTTTTCACACTCTTCATGTTTTTCAACACCGCTTCATGCTCCTCCTTTTTTCAAACCGTATCATGCTCCTCATGTTTTTGACACCTTTAGAAACTCTTCATATTTTTCACACCTTTTCAGGCTCTTCATGTTTTTTATCACTGCTTCATGCTCGTCCTATTTTTCAGAAAGTTTCATGCTCCTCATATTTTTGACACCTTTTGAAGGTCTTCATATTTTTCACACCTTTTCAGGCTCTCCATTTTTTTCAACACTACTTGTTGCTCCTCCTATTTTTTAGAACTTTTCATACTCATCTAATCTTTGACACATTTTGAGGCACTTCATATTTTTTACACCTTTTGAAGCTCTTCATATTTTTCACATTTTTGAAGCTCTTCATATTTTTCACACGATTTCAGACCCTTCATGTTTTTCAAAACCGCTTCATGCTCCTGCTATTTATCATACCGTTTCATACTTCTCATATTTTTGACACGTTTTGAGGCTCTTCATATTTTTCACACCTTTTCAGGCTCTTCATGTTTTTGAACACAGCTTCATGCTCCTCCAATTTTTTCTACCGTATCATGCTCCTCATATTTTTCACACCTTTTGAAGCTCTTCATATTTTTCACACCTTTTCAGGCTCTTCATGTTTTTGAACAGCACTTCATGCTCCTCCTATTTTTCAGACCGTTTCATGCTCCTCATATTTTTGACACCTTTTGAAGGTCTTCATATTTTTCACACCTTTTCAGGCTCTTCATGTTTTTCAACACCACTTCATGCTCCTCCTTTTTTTCAGACCGTTTCAGGCTCCTCATATTTTTCACACCTTTTGAAGCCGTTCATATTTCTCACACCTTTTCATGCTCTTCATTTTTTTCAACACTATTTGTTACTCCTCCTATTTTTTAGACCGTTTCATACTCATCTAATTTTTGACAACTTTTGAAGCTCTTCATATTTTTCACCTTTTTGAAGCTCTTCATATTTTTCACACAATTTCAGACTCTTCATGTTTTTCAACACCGCTTCATGCTCCTTATATTTATCATATCGTTTCATACTCCTAATATTTTGACACGTTTTGAGGCTCTTCATATTTTTCACACCTTTTCAAGCTCTTCATGTTTTTGAACTCCGCTTCATGCTCCTCCTATTTTTTCGACAGTATCATGCTCCTCATATTTTTCACACCTTTTGAAGCTCTTCATATTTTTCTCACCTTTTCAGGCTCTTCATGTTTTTGAACAGCATTTCATGCTCCTCCTATTTTTCAGAGAGTTTCATGCTCCTCATGTATTTCACACCTTTTGAAGCTCTTCATATTTTTCACACCTTTTCAGGCTCTTCATGTTTTTCCACACCACTTCATGCTTCTCCTATTTTTCATCCGTTTCATGCTCATCTCAATTTTGAAACCATTTGAAGCTTTTCATATTTTTCACAACTTTTCAGGCTCTTCATGTTTTTGAACACCGCTTCATGCTCCTCCTATTTTTCAGACCGTTTCCTGCTCCTCATATTTTTGACACTTTTTGAACCTCTTCATTTTTTTGACACCTTTTCAGACTCTTCATGTTTTTCAACACCGCTTCATGCTCCTCCTTTTTTTCAGACCGTTTCATGCTCCTCATGTATTTCACACCTTTTGAAGCTCTTCATATTTTTCACACCTTTTCAGGCTCTTCATGTTTTTGAACACCGCTTCATGCTCCTCCTATTTTTCAGACCGTTTCATCCTCCTCATGTATTTCACACCTTTTGAAGCTCTTCATATTTTTCACACCTTTTCAGGCTCTTCATGTTTTTCCACACCACTTCATGCTTCTCCTATTTTTCATCCGTTTCATGCTCATCTCAATTTTGACACCATTTGAAGCTTTTCATATTTTTCACAACTTTTCAGGCTCTTCATGTTTTTGAACACCGCTTCATGCTCCTCCTATTTTTCAGACCATTTCATGCTCCTCATATTTTCCACACCTTTTGAAGCTCTTCATATTTTTGCCACCTTTTCAGGCTCTTCATGTTTTTCCACACCAGTTCATGCTCCTCCTATTTTTCAGACCATTCATGCTCCTCATATTTTTGAAACCTTTAGAAACTCTTCATATTTTTCACACCTTTTCCGGCTCTTCATGTTTTTCAACACCGCTTCATGCTCCTCCTATTTTTCAGATCGTTTCATGCTCCTCATATTTGACACCTTTTGAAGCTCTTCATATTTTTCACACCTTTTCAGGCTCTTCATGTTTTTGAACACTTCTTCTTGCTCCTCCTCTTTTTCAAACCCTTTCATGCTTCTCATATTTTTGACATCTTTTAAAGCTCTTCATATTTTTCACACCTTTTCAGGCTCTTCATGTTTTTCAACACCACTTCATGCTCCTCCTATTTTTGAGACCGTTTCATGCTCCTCATATTTCTGACACCTTTAGAAACTCTTCATATTTTTCACACGTTTTCAGGCTCTTCATGTTTTTTAACACCTCTTCATACTCCTCCTATTTTTCAGACAGTTTCATTCTCCTCATATTCTTGACACCTTTTCAAGCTCTTCATATATTTCACACCCTTTCAGGTTCTTCATTTTTTTCAACACCACTTCATGCTCCTCCTATTTTTCAGAGCGTTTCATGCTCCTCATCTTTTTGATAGCTTTTGAAGCTCTTCATATATTTCACACATTTTCAGGCTCTTCATGTTTTTCAACACTGCTTCATGCTCGTCCTATTTTTCAGAATTTTTCATGCTCCTCAAATTTTTGACACCTTTTCAAGCTCTTCATATATTTCACACCTTTTCAGGCTCTTCATGTTTCTGAACACCACTTCATGCTCCTTCTCTTTTTCAGAGAGTTTTATGCTCCTCATGTATTTCACACCTTTTGAAGCTCTTCATATTTTTCACACCTTTTCAGGCTCTTCATGTTTTTCAACACCACTTCATGCTGCTCATATTTTTCAGACCGTTTCATGCTCCTCATATTTTTTACACCTTTTGAAGCTCTTCATTTTTTTCACACGTTTTCAGTCTATTCATGTTTTTGAACACCATTTCAGGCTCCTCCTATTTTTCAGAGTGTTTCATGCTCCTCATATTTCACACCTTTGAAAGCTCTTCATATTTTTCAAAGATTTTGAAGCTCTTCATATTTTTCACACCTTTTCAGGCTCTTCATGTTTTTCAACACCGTTTCATGCTCCCCCTATTTTTCAAACCGTTTCATGTTCCTCATAATTTTGAAACCTTTTGAAGATCTTCATAATTTTCACACATTTTCAGGCTCTTCATGTGTTTCAACACCGCTTCATGTTCCTCCTATTTTTCAGACCGTTTCATGCTCCTCATATTTTTGACACCTTTTGAAGCTCTTCATATTTTTCACACCTTTTCAGGCTTTTCATGTTTTTTTGAACACCGCTTCATGTTCCTCCTATTTTTCAGACCGTTTCATGCTCCTCATATTTTTGACACCTTTTGAAGCTCTTCATATATTTCACAACTTTTCAGGCTCTTCATATTTTTGAACACCGCTTCATGCTCCTCCTATTTTCAGACCGTTTCATGCTCCTCTCATTTTTGACACCTTTTGAAGATTTGCATTTCTTTACACACCTATTCAGGCTCTTCATGTTTTTGAACACTGCTTCATGCTCCTCCTATTTTTCAGACCGTATCATGCTCCTCATATTTTTCACACATTTTGAAGCTCTTCATATTTTTCACACCTTTTCAGGCTCTTCATTTTATTCAACACTACTTGTTGCTCCTCCTATTTTTTAGACCTTTTCATGCTCATCTAATTTTTGACACTTTTGAAGCTCTTCATATTTTTTACACCTTTTGAAGCTCCTCATATTTTTCACACATTTTGAAGCTCTTCATATTTTTCTCACCTTTTCAGGCTCTTCATGATTTTCATCACCGCTTCATGCTCCTCCTATTTTTCAGACCGTTTCATGCTCATCTCATTTTTGACACCTTGTGAAGCTCTTCCTATTTTTTACAGGTTTTCAGGCTCTTCATGTTTTTCAACACTGCTTCATGCTCCTCCTATTTTTCCGACCGTTTCATGCTCATCTCATTTTGACATCTTTTGAAGCTCTTCATATTTTTCACACCTTTTGAAGCTCTTCATATTTTTCACATTTATGAATCTCTTCATATTTTCCACACGTTTTCAGACAATTCATGTTTTTCAACATCGCTTCATGCTCCTCCTATTTTTCAGACCGTTTCATGCTCCTCATAATTTTGACACCTTTTGAAGCTTTAATATTTTTAACACTTTTTCAGGCTCTTCATCTTTTTCAACACCACTTCATGCTCCTCCTTTTTTGCAGACCTTTTCATGCTACTCATATTTTTAACAACTTTTGAAGCTCTTCATATTTCTCACACCTTTTCAGGCTCTTCATGTTTTTCAACAACGCTTCATGCTCCTCCGATTTTTCAGACCGTTTCATGCTCCTCATATTTTTGACACCTTTTGAAGCTCTTCATGTTTTTCACACCTTTTCAGGCTCTTCATGTTTTTGAACACCGCTTCATGCTTCTCCTATTTTTCAGACCGTTTCATGCTCCTCATATTTTTGACACCTTTTGAAGCTCTTCATATTTTTCACAACTTTTCAGGCTCTTCATGTTTTTCAACACCGCTTCATGCACGTCCTATTTTTCAGACCATTTCATGCTCATCTCATTTTTGACACCTTTTGAAGTTTTTCATATTTTTCACAACTTTTCAGGCTCTTCATGTTTTTGAACACCGCTTCACGCTAATCCTATTTTTCAAACCATATAATGCTCCTCATATTTTTCACACCTTTTGAAGCTCTTCATATATTTCACACCTTTTCAGGCTCTTCATGTTTCTGAACACCACTTCATGCTCCTTCTCTTTTTCAGAGAGTTTTATGCTCCTCATGTATTTCACACCTTTTGAAGCTCTTCATATTTTTCACACCTTTTCAGGCTCTTCATGTTTTTCAACACCACTTCATGCTGCTCATATTTTTCAGACCGTTTCATGCTCCTCATATTTTTTACACCTTTTGAAGCTCTTCATGTTTTTCACACCTTTTAAGGCTCTTCATGTTTTTCAACACCGCTTCATGCTGCTCATATTTTTCAGACCGTTTCATGCTCCTCATATTTTTGACACCTTTTGAAGCTCTTCATATTTTTCACACGTTTTCAGTCTATTCATGTTTTTGAACACCATTTCAGGCTCCTCCTATTTTTCAGAGTGTTTCATGCTCCTCATGTATTTCACACCTTTGAAAGCTCTTCATATTTTTCAAAGATTTTGAAGCTCTTCATATTTTTCACACCTTTTCAGGCTCTTCATGTTTTTCAACACCGTTTCATGCTCCCCCTATTTTTCAAACCGTTTCATGTTCCTCATAATTTTGAAACCTTTTGAAGATCTTCATAATTTTCACACATTTTCAGGCTCTTCATGTGTTTGAACACCGCTTCATGTTCCTCCTATTTTTCAGACCGTTTCATGCTCCTCATATTTTTGACACCTTTTGAAGCTCTCATATTTTTCATACCTTTTGAAGCTCTTCATGTTTTTGAACACTGCTTCATGCTCCTCGTATTTTTCAGATCGTTTCATGCTCCTCATTTTTTGACACTTTTTGAGCTCTTCGTATTTTTCAAACCTTTTCAAGCTCTTCATGTTTTCGAACTCTGCTTCATGCTCCTCCAATTTTTCACACCGTTTCATGATCCTCATATTTTTGATACTTTTTGAGCTCTTCATATTTTTCACACATTTTCAGGCTCTTCATGTTTTTGATCACCGTTTCATGCTCCTCCTATTTTTCAGACCGTTTCATGCTCCTCATATTTTTGACACCTTTTGAAGCTCTTCATATTTTTCACACCTTTTCAGGCTCTTCGTGTTTTTGCACACCGCTTCATGATCCTCTTGTTTTTCAGACCGTTTCATGCTCTTCATATTTGTGAAACATTTTGAAGCTCTTCATATTTTTCACACCTTTTCAGGCTCTTCATGTTTTTCACCACCACTTCACGCTCCTCCTATTTTTCAGACCGTATCATGCTCATCTCATTTTTGTCACCTTTGAAGCTCTTTATTTTTTTCACACTTTTTGAAGCTCTTCATATTTTTCACACGTTTTCATGCTCTTCATATTTTTCAACACCGTTTCATGCTGCTTCAATTTTTCAGTCCGTTTCATGCTCCTCATATTTTTCACAACTTTTGAAGCTCTTCATATTTTTCACACCTTTTCAGGATCTTCATGTTTTGGAACACAGCTTCATGCTCCTCCTATTTTTCAGACCGTTTCATGCTCCTCATATTTTTGACACTTTTTGAGCTCTTCATATTTTTCACACCTTTTCAGGCTCTTCATGTTTTTGAACACCGCTTCATGCACCTCTATTTTTCAGACCGTTTCATGCTCATCTCATTTTTGACACCTTTTGAAGCTCTTCATATTTTTCACACCTTTTCAGGCTCTTCATGTTTTTGAACACCACTTCACACTCCTCCTAATTTTCAGACCGTATCATGCTCCTCATATTTTTCACACCTTTTGACGCTCTTCATATTTTTCACACCTTTTCAGGCTCTTCATATTTTTGAACACGACTTCATGCTCCTCCTATTTTTCAGACCGTTTCATGCTCCTCTCATTTTTGACACCTTTTGAAGCTTTGCATATTTTTCACAACTTTTCAAGCTCTTCATGTTTTTGAACACCGCTTCATGCTCCTCCTATTTTTCAGACCGTATCATGCTCATGTAATTTTTGACACCTTTTGAAGCTCGTCAATTTTTCACACCTTTTGAAGCTCTTCATATTTTTCACACGTTTTCAGGCTCTTCATGTTTTTCAACACAGCTTCATGCTCCTCATATTTTTCAGACCGTTTAATCCTCCTCATGTATTTCACACCTTTTGAATCTCTTCATATTTTTCACACGTTTTCAGGCTCTTCATCGTTTTCAACACCGCTTCATGCTCCTCCTATTTTTCAGACCGTTTCATGCTCATCTCATTTTTGACACCTTGTGAAGCTCTTCATATTTGTCACACCTTTTGAAGCGCTTCATATTTTTTATATTCTTGAAGCTCTTCATATTTTCACACGTTTTCAGACTCTTCATGTGTTTCAACACCGCTTCATGCTCCTGCTATTGTTCAGACCGTTTCATGCTCCTCATATTTTTGACACGTTTTGAGGCTTTTCTATTTTTCACACCTTTTCAGCTCTTCATGTTTTTGAACACCGCTTCATCCTCCTTCTATTTTTCAGACCATTTCATGATCCTTATATTTTTGACACCTTTTGAAGCTCTTCTAATTTTTCACACCTTTTCAGGCACTTCATGTTTTTGAACACCGCTTTATGCTCCTCCTATTTTTCAGGCCGTTTCATGCTCCTCATATTTTTGACACCTTTTGAAGCTCTTCATATTTTTGACACCTTTTCATTCTCTTCATGATTTTCAACAGCATTTCATGCTCCTCCTATTTTTCAGACCGTTTCATGCTCATCTCATTTTTGACACCTTTTCAAGCTCTTCATATTTTTCAAACCTTTTGAAGCTCTTCATATTTTTCACATTTTTGAAGCTCTTCATATATTTCACACCTTAACAGGCTCTTCTTTTTTTTCAACACCACTTCATGCTCCTCCTATTTTTCAGACCGTTTGATGCTCATCTCATTTTTGACACCTTTTGAAGCTCTTCATATTTTTCACACCTTTGAAGCTCTTCATATTTTTCTAACCTTTTCAGGCTCTTCACTTTTTTGAACAACGCTTCATGCTCCTCGTATTTTTCAGACCGTTTCATGCTCCTCGAATGTTTGACACCTTTTGAAGCTCTTCATATTTTTCACACCTTTTGAAGCTCTTCATATTTTTCAACACCGCTTCATGCTCCTCCTATTATTCAGACCATTTCATGCTCATCTCATTTTTGACACCTTTTGAAGCTCTTCATATTTTTCACACCTTTTCAGGTTCTTCATGTTTTTGAACACCGCTTCATGGTCCTCCTATTTTTCAGAACTTTTCATGCTCCTCATATAATTCAGACCTTTTGAAGCTCTTCATATTTTTCACACCTTTTAAGGCTCTTCATGTTTTTCAACACCGTTTCATGCTCCTCCTATTTTTCAGACCGTTGCATGCTCCCCATATTTTTGACACATTTTGAAGCTCTTCATATTTTTCACACATTTTCAGGCTCTTCATGTTTTTCAACACCGCTTCATGCTCCTCCTATTTTTCAGAATGTTTCATGCTCCTCATATTTTTCACACCTTTTGAAGGTCTTCATATTTTTCACACATTTTCAGGCTCTTCATGTTTTTCAACACCGCTTTATGCTCCTCCTATTTTGCAGACCGTTTCATGCTCCTATATTTTTGACACCTTTTGAAGCTTTTCATATTTCTCACTCATTTTGAGGCTCTTCATGTTTTTGAACATCACTTCATGCTCCTCCTATTTTTCAGACCGTTTCATGCTCCCCATATTTTTGACACCTTTTGAAGCTCTTCATATTTTTCACCCCTTTTGAAGCTGTTCATATATTTCACACCTTTTCAGGCTCTTGATGTTTTTCAACACCACTTCATGCTCCTTCTATTTTTCACACCCTTTCATGCTAATCTAATTTTTGACACCTTTTGAAGCTCTTCATATTTTTCACACCTTTTGAAGGTCTTCATATTTTTCACACCTTTTCAGGATGTTCATGTTTTTGAACACCGCTTATGCTCGTCCTATTTTTCAGACCATTTCATGCTCCTCATACTTTTGACACCTTTTGAAGCTCTTCATATTTTTCACACCTTTTCAGGCTCTTCATGTTTTTCAACACCGCTTCATGATCCTCCTATTTTTCAGACCGTTTCAAGCTCCGCATATTTTTGACACCTTTTGAAGCTCTTCATATTATTCACACCTTTTCAGGCTCTTCATGTTTTTCAACAACACTTCATGCTCCTCCTATTTTTCAGACCGTTTCATGCTCATCTCATTTTTGACATCTTTTGAAGCTCTTCATTTTTTTCACACCTTTTGAAGCTCTTCATAATTTTCATATTTTTGAAGCACTTCATATTTTTCACACTTTTTCAGGCTTTTCCTGTTTTTCAACACCTCTTCAGGCTCCTCCTATTTTTCGGACCCTTTCATGCTAATCTAATTTTTGGCACTTTTTGAAGCTCTTCATATTTATCACACCTTTTAAGTCTCTGCATGTTTTTGAACACCTTTACATGCTCCTCATGTATTTCACTCCTTTTGAAGCTCTTCATATTTTGCACAAATTTTCAGGCTCTTCATGTTTTTGAACACCGCTTCATCCTCCTATTTTTAAGGGGGTTTCATGCTCGTCGTTTTTTTGACACATTTTGAAGCTCTTCATATTTTTCACACGTTTTCAGGCTCTTCATGTTTTTCAACACAGCTTCATGCTCCTCATATTTTTCAGACCGTTTAATCCTCCTCATGTATTTCACACCTTTTGAATCTCTTCATATTTTTCACACGTTTTCAGGCTCTTCATCGTTTTCAACACCGCTTCATGCTCCTCCTATTTTTCAGACCGTTTCATGCTCATCTCATTTTTGACACCTTGTGAAGCTCTTCATGTTTGTCACCCCTTTTGAAGCGCTTCATATTTTTTATATTCTTGAAGCTCTTCATATTTTCACACGTTTTCAGACTCTTCATGTGTTTCAACACCGCTTCATGCTCCTGCTATTGTTCAGACCGTTTCATGCTCCTCATATTTTTGACACGTTTTGAGGCTTTTCTATTTTTCACACCTTTTCAGCTCTTCATGTTTTTGAATACCGCTTCATCCTCCTTCTATTTTTCAGACCATTTCATGATCCTTATATTTTTGACACCTTTTGAAGCTCTTCTAATTTTTCACACCTTTTCAGGCACTTCATGTTTTTGAACACCGCTTTATGCTCCTCCTATTTTTCAGGCCGTTTCATGCTCCTCATATTTTTGACACCTTTTGAAGCTCTTCATATTTTTGACACCTTTTCATTCTCTTCATGATTTTCAACAGCATTTCATGCTCCTCCTATTTTTCAGACCGTTTCATGCTCATCTCATTTTTGACACCTTTTCAAGCACTTCATATTTTTCAAACCTTTTGAAGCTCTTCATATTTTTCACATTTTTGAAGCTCTTCATATATTTCACACCTTAACAGGCTCTTCTTTTTTTTCAACACCACTTCATGCTCCTCCTATTTTTCAGACCGTTTGATGCTCATCTCATTTTTGACACCTTTTGAATCTCTTCATATTTTGCACACCTTTTGAAGCTCTTCATATTATTCACACCTTTTCAGGCTCTTCATGTTTTTCAACAACACTTCATGCTCCTCCTATTTTTCAGACCGTTTCATGCTCATCTCATTTTTGACATTTTTGAAGCTCTTCATTTTTTTCACACCTTTTGAAGCTCTTCATAATTTTCATATTTTTGAAGCACTTCATATTTTTCACACTTTTTCAGGCTCTTCCTGTTTTTCAACACCTCTTCAGGCTCCTCCTATTTTTCGGACCCTTTCATGCTAATCTAATTTTTGGCACTTTTTGAAGCTCTTCATATTTATCACACCTTTTAAGTCTCCGCATGTTTTTGAACACCTTTACATGCTCCTCATGTATTTCACTCCTTTTGAAGCTCTTCATATTTTGCACAAATTTTCAGGCTCTTCATGTTTTTGAACACCGCTTCATCCTCCTATTTTTAAGGGGGTTTCATGCTCGTCGTTTTTTTGACACATTTTGAAGCTCTTCATATTTTTCACACCTTTTCAGGCTCTTCATGTTTTTGAACACCGCTTCATGCTCCTCCTATATTTCAGTCCGTTCCATGCTCCTCCTATTTTTCACACCTTTTGAAGCTCTTCATATTTTTCACACCTTTTCAGGCTCTTCATGTTTTTGAACACCGCTTGATGCTCCTCCTATTTTTCAGACCGTTTCATGCTCCTCATGTATTTCACACGTTTTGAAGCTCTTCATATTTTTCACACCTTTTCAGCCTCTTCATGATTTTGAACACCGCTTCATCATCCTACTATTTTTCAGAATGTTTCATGCTCCTCATATTTTTGACAACTTTTGAAGCTTTTCATATTTTTCACAACTTTTCAGGCTCTTCATGTTTTTGAACAGAGCTTCATGCTCCTCCTATTTTTCAGACCGTATCATGTTCCTCATGTATTTTACACCTTTTGAAGCTCTTCATATTTTTCACACCTTTTCAGGCTCTTCATGCATTTGAACAACTTTTCATGCTCCTCCTATTTTTCAGACCGTTTCATACTCCTCATAGTTTTGACACCTTTTGAAGCTCTTCATATTTTTCACACCTTTTCAGGTTCTTCATGTTTTTCAACATCGCTTCATGCTCCTCCTATTTTTCAGACCGTTTCATGCTCCTCATATTTTTGACACCTTTTGAAGCTCTTAATATATTTCACAGCTTTTCAGACTCTTCATGATTTCCATTACCGCTTCATGCTCCTCATATTTTTCAGACCGTTTCATGCTCATCTCATTTTTATCACCTTTTGAAACTCTTCATATTTTTCACACCTTTTGAAGCTCTTCATATTTTTCACACGTTTTCAGGCTCTTCATGTTTTTCAACACCACTTCTTGCTTCTCCTATTTTTCAGACCGTTTCATGATCCTCATATTTTTGACCCATTTTGAAACTCTTCATATTTTTCACACCTTTTCAGGCTCTTCATGTTTTTCAACACCGCTTCTTGCTCCTCCTATTTTTCAGACCCTTTCATGCTCCTCATAATTTTGACACCTTTTGATGCTCTTCATATTTTTCACACCTTTTCAGGCTCTTCATGTTTTTCCACACCGCTTCATGCTCCTCCTATTTTTCAGACCATTTCATGCTCCTCATATATTTGACACATTTTGAAGCTCTTCATATTTTTCACACCTTTTCATGCTCTTCATGTTTGTGAACACCGCTTCATGCTCGTCCTATTTTTCAGACCGTTTCATGCTCCTCATGTATTTCACACCTTTTGAAGCTCTTCATATTTTGCACAGCTTTTCAGGCTCTTCATGTTTTTCACAATCACTTCATGCTCGTCCTATTTTTCAGACCGTTTCATGCTCCTCATATTTTTGACAACTTTTGAAGCTCTTCATATTTTTGACACCTTTGAGGCTCTTCATGTTTTTGAACACCACTTCATGCTCCTCCTATATTTCAGTCCGTTTCATGCTCCTCCTATGTTTCACACCTTTTGAAGCTCTTCATATTTTTGACACCTTTGAGGCTCTTCATGTTTTTGAACATCACTTCATGCTCCTCCTATTTTTCAGACCGTTTCATGGTCCTCATATATTTGACTCCTTTAGAAGCTCTTCATATTTTTCACACCTTTTCAGGCTCTTCATGGTTTTCAACACCGCTTCATGCTCCTCCTCTTTTTCAGACCGTTTCATGCTCCTCATATTTTTGACAACTTTTGAAGCTCTTCTTATTTTTCACACCTTTTCAGGCTCTTCATGATTTTCAAAACGGCTTCATGCTCCTCCTATTTTCACACCATTTCATGCTCATCTCATTTTTGACACCTTTTGAAGCTCCTCTCCTTTTGACCCCTTTAGAGGCTCTTCATATTTTTGACAACTTTTCAGGCTCTTCATGTTTTTCAACACCGCTTCATGCTCCTCCTAATTTTCAGACCGTTTCATGACCCTCATATTTTTGACACCTTTTGAAGCTCCTCATATATTTCACACCTTTTCAGACTCTTCATGATTTCCAACACCACTTCATTCTCCTCATTTTTTTCACACCGTTTAATGCTCATCTCATTTTTGACACCTTTTGAAGCTCTTCATATTTTTGACACATTTAGAAGCTCTTCATATTTTTTACACATTTTCAGGCTCTTCATATTTTTCAACACCGCTTATTGCTCCTCCTATTTGTCAGACCGTTTCATGCTCATCTCATTTTTGACAACTTTTGAAGCTCTTCATGTTTTTCACATATAATGAAGCTCTTCATATTTTACACACCTTTTCAGGCTCTTCATGTTTTTCAACACCGCTTCATGCTCCTCCTATTTTTCAGACCGTTTCATGCTCCTCATATTTTTGACACCTTTAAAGCTCTTCATATTTTTCACACCTTTTCAGACTCTTCATGTTTCAACACCGCTTCATGCTCCTCCTATTTTTCAGACCTTTTCATGCTCCTCCTATTTTTCAGACCGTTTCATGCTTCTCATATTTTGAAACCTTTTGAAGCTCTTCATATTTTTCACAACTTTTCAGTCTCTTCATGTTTTTCAACACCGCTTCATGCTCCTCCTTTTTTCAGACCGTTTGATGCTCCTCATATTTTTGGCACCTTTTGAAGCTCTTCATATTTTTCACACCTTTTCAGGTCTTCATGTTTTTGAACACCATTTCATGCTCCTCCTATTTTTCAGACCGTTTCATGGTCCTCATATTTTTGACACCTTTTGAACCTCTTCATATGTTTCACACCTTTTCAGGCTCTTCATGTTTTCAACACCGCTTCATGCTCCTACTATTTTTCAGACGGTTTCATGCTCCTCATATTTTTGACACCTTTTGAAGCTCTTCATATTATTCACACGTTTTCAGGCTCTTCATGTTTTTCAACACCGCTTCATGCTCCTCCTTTTTTTCAGGCCGTTTCATGCTCCTCATATTTTTGACGCCTTTTGAAGCTCTTCATATTTTTCACACTTCTCCAGGCTCTTCATGTTTTTGAACACCGTTTCATGCTCCTCCTGTTTTTCAGACCGTTTCATGCTCCTCATCTTTTTGACACGTTTTGAAACTCTTCATATTTATCACACCTTTTCAGGCTCTTCATGTTTTTCAACACAATTTCATGCTCCTCCTTTTTTTCAGACCGTTTTATGCTCCTCATATATTTGACACCTTTTGAAGCTCTTCATTATTTCCACACCTTTTCAGGCTCTTCATGTTTTTCTACACCGCTTCATGCTCCCCCTACATTTCAGACCGTTCATGCCTCTCATATTTTTGAAACCTTTTGAAGCTCTTCATATTTTTCACACCGTTTTAGGCTCTTCATGTTTTTCAACACCATTTCATGCTCCTCCTTTTTTTCAAACCGTTTTATGCTCCTCATATATTTGACACCTGTTGAAGCTCTTCATAATTTCCACACCTCTTCAGGCTCTTCATGTTTTTGAACACCATTTCATGCTCCTCTTATTTTTTTTTTATTGTTTTTTTTTTTAAATTTTTTTTAATTATTTTTATTTTTTCTTTCCCAGTCGGTTTTGTCATACATTGATATGAATCAGCCATGGATTTACATGTATTCCCAATTCCAATCCCCCCTCCTCCCTGTCCACCCGATTCCTCTCCGTCTTCCCAGTGCACCAAGCCGGAGCACTTGTCTCGTGCATCCTACCTGGGCTGGTGATCTGTTTCACCATAGATAGCATACATGCTGTTCATTTGAAATATCCCACCCTTACATTCTCCCACAAAGTTCAAAAGTCTGTTCTGTATTTCTGTGTCTATTTTTCTGTTCTGCATATAGGGTTATCGTTATCACCTTTCTAAATTCCATATACATGTGTCAGCATGCTCTAATGTTCTTTATCTTTCTGGCTTACTTCACTCTGTATAATGGGCTCCAGCTTCATCCATCTCATTAGGCCTGATTCAAGTGAATTTTTTAATGGCTGAGTAATATTCCATGGTGTATATGTACCACAGCTTTCTTATCCATTCATCTGCTGACGGGCATCTAGGTTGCTTCCATGTCCTGGCTATTATAAATAGTGCTGCGATGAACATTGGGGTGCACGTGTCTCTTTCAGACGAACCTATGGACACCTTATCTTTGACAAAGGAGGCAAGGATATACAATGGAAAAAAGACAACCTCTTTAACAAGTGGTGCTGGGAAAACTGGTCAACCACTTGTAAAAGAATGAAAATAGAACACTTTCTAACACCATACACAAAAATAAACTCAAAATGGATTAAAGATCTAAATGTAAGACCAGAAACTATAAAACTCCTAGAGGAGAAGATAGGCAAAACACTCTCCGACATAAATCAAAGCAAGATCCTCTATGACCCACCTCCCAGAATATTGGAAATAAAAGCAAAACTAAACAAATGGGACCTAATGAAACTTAAAAGCTTTTTGCACTACAAAGGAAACTATAAGTAAGGTGAAAAGACAGCCCTCAGATTGGGAGAAAATAATAGCAAATGAAGAAACAGACAAAGGATTAATCTCAAAAATATACAAGCAAATCCTGCAGCTCAATTCCAGAAAAATAAATGACCCAATACAAAATGAGCCAAAGAACTAAACAGACATTTCTCCAAAGAAGACATACAGATGGATAACAAACACATGAAAAGATGCTCAACATCACTCATAATTAGAGAAATGCAAATCAAAACCACAATGAGGTACCATTATATGCCAGTCAGGATGGCTGCTATCCAGAAGTCTACAAGCAATAAATGCTGGAGATGGTGTGGAGAAAAGGGAACCCTCTTACACTGTTGGTGGGAATGCACACTAGTACAGCCGCTATGGAAAACAGTGTGGAGATTTCTTAAAAAACTGGAAATAGAACTGCCATATGACCCAGCAATCCCACTTCTGGGCATACACACTGAGGAAACCAGATCCTCTTATTTTTCAGACCGTTTCAAGCTCCTCATATTTTTTACACCTTTTGAAGCTCTTCATATATTTCACACCTTTTCAGGCTCTTCATGTTTTTCAACACCGCTTATTGCTCCTCCTATTTGTCAGACCGTTTCATGCTCATCTCATTTTTGACAACTTTTGAAGCTCTTCATGTTTTTCACATATAATGAAGCTCTTCATATTTTACACACCTTTTCAGGCTCTTCATGTTTTTCAACACCGCTTCATGCTCCTCCTATTTTTCAGACCGTTTCATGCTCCTCATATTTTTGACACCTTTAAAGCTCTTCATATTTTTCACACCTTTTCAGACTCTTCATGTTTTCAACACCGCTTCATGCTCCTCCTATTTTTCAGACCTTTTCATGCTCCTCCTATTTTTCAGACCGTTTCATGCTTCTCATATTTTGAAACCTTTTGAAGCTCTTCATATTTTTCACAACTTTTCAGTCTCTTCATGTTTTTCAACACCGCTTCATGCTCCTCCTTTTTTCAGACCGTTTGATGCTCCTCATATTTTTGGCACCTTTTGAAGCTCTTCATATTTTTCACACCTTTTCAGGTCTTCATGTTTTTGAACACCATTTCATGCTCCTCCTATTTTTCAGACCGTTTCATGGTCCTCATATTTTTGACACCTTTTGAACCTCTTCATATGTTTCACACCTTTTCAGGCTCTTCATGTTTTCAACACCGCTTCATGCTCCTACTATTTTTCAGACGGTTTCATGCTCCTCATATTTTTGACACCTTTTGAAGCTCTTCATATTATTCACACGTTTTCAGGCTCTTCATGTTTTTCAACACCGCTTCATGCTCCTCCTTTTTTTCAGGCCGTTTCATGCTCCTCATATTTTTGACGCCTTTTGAAGCTCTTCATATTTTTCACACTTCTCCAGGCTCTTCATGTTTTTGAACACCGTTTCATGCTCCTCCTGTTTTTCAGACCGTTTCATGCTCCTCATCTTTTTGACACGTTTTGAAACTCTTCATATTTATCACACCTTTTCAGGCTCTTCATGTTTTTCAACACAATTTCATGCTCCTCCTTTTTTTCAGACCGTTTTATGCTCCTCATATATTTGACACCTTTTGAAGCTCTTCATTATTTCCACACCTTTTCAGGCTCTTCATGTTTTTCTACACCGCTTCATGCTCCCCCTACATTTCAGACCGTTCATGCCTCTCATATTTTTGAAACCTTTTGAAGCTCTTCATATTTTTCACACCGTTTTATGCTCTTCATGTTTTTCAACACCATTTCATGCTTCTCCTTTTTTTCAAACCGTTTTATGCTCCTCATATATTTGACACCTGTTGAAGCTCTTCATAATTTCCACACCTCTTCAGGCTCTTCATGTTTTTGAACACCATTTCATGCTCCTCTTATTTTTTTTTTATTGTTTTTTTTTTTAAATTTTTTTTAATTATTTTTATTTTTTCTTTCCCAGTCGGTTTTGTCATACATTGATATGAATCAGCCATGGATTTACATGTATTCCCAATTCCAATCCCCCCTCCCACCTCCCTGTCCACCCGATTCCTCTCCGTCTTCCCAGTGCACCAAGCCGGAGCACTTGTCTCGTGCATCCTACCTGGGCTGGTGATCTGTTTCACCATAGATAGCATACATGCTGTTCATTTGAAATATCCCACCCTCACATTCTCCCACAAAGTTCAAAAGTCTGTTCTGTATTTCTGTGTCTATTTTTCTGTTCTGCATATAGGGTTATCGTTATCACCTTTCTAAATTCCATATACATGTGTCAGCATGCTCTAATGTTCTTTATCTTTCTGGCTTACTTCACTCTGTATAATGGGCTCCAGCTTCATCCATCTCATTAGGCCTGATTCAAGTGAATTTTTTAATGGCTGAGTAATATTCCATGGTGTATATGTACCACAGCTTTCTTATCCATTCATCTGCTGACGGGCATCTAGGTTGCTTCCATGTCCTGGCTATTATAAATAGTGCTGCGATGAACATTGGGGTGCACGTGTCTCTTTCAGACGAACCTATGGACACCTTATCTTTGACAAAGGAGGCAAGGATATACAATGGAAAAAAGACAACCTCTTTAACAAGTGGTGCTGGGAAAACTGGTCAACCACTTGTAAAAGAATGAAAATAGAACACTTTCTAACACCATACACAAAAATAAACTCAAAATGGATTAAAGATCTAAATGTAAGACCAGAAACTATAAAACTCCTAGAGGAGAAGATAGGCAAAACACTCTCCGACATAAATCAAAGCAAGATCCTCTATGACCCACCTCCCAGAATATTGGAAATAAAAGCAAAACTAAACAAATGGGACCTAATGAAACTTAAAAGCTTTTGCACTACAAAGGAAACTATAAGTAAGGTGAAAAGACAGCCCTCAGATTGGGAGAAAATAATAGCAAATGAAGAAACAGACAAAGGATTAATCTCAAAAATATACAAGCAACTCCTGCAGCTCAATTCCAGAAAAATAAATGACCCAATACAAAATGAGCCAAAGAACTAAACAGACATTTCTCCAAAGAAGACATACAGATGGATAACAAACACATGAAAAGATGCTCAACATCACTCATTATTAGAGAAATGCAAATCAAAACCACAATGAGGTACCATTATATGCCAGTCAGGATGGCTGCTATCCAGAAGTCTACAAGCAATAAATGCTGGAGATGGTGTGGAGAAAAGGGAACCCTCTTACACTGTTGGTGGGAATGCACACTAGTACAGCCGCTATGGAAAACAGTGTGGAGATTTCTTAAAAAACTGGAAATAGAACTGCCATATGACCCAGCAATCCCACTTCTGGGCATACACACTGAGGAAACCAGATCCTCTTATTTTTCAGACCGTTTCAAGCTCCTCATATTTTTTACACCTTTTGAAGCTCTTCATATATTTCACACCTTTTCAGGCTCTTCATGTTTTTCAATACCGCTTCATGCTCCTCCTATTTTTCAGACCGTTTCATGGTCCTCATGTTTTTGTCACCTTTTGAAGCTCTTCACATTTTTCACACCTTTTCATGCTCTTCATGTTTTTGAACACCATTTCATGCTCCTCCTATTTTTTAAACCGTTTCATGCTCCTCATATTTTTCACACATTTTGAAGCTCTTCATATTTTTCACACCTTTTCAGGCTCTTCATATTTTACAACACGTTTTCATGCTCCTCCTATTTTTCAGACCGTTTAATGCTCCCCATAATTTTGACACCTTTTGAAGCGCTTCATAATTATCACACCTTTTCAGGCTCTTCATGTTTTTCAAATTTGCTTCTGCTCCTCCTATTTTTCAGACCATTTCATGCTCCTCATATTTTTGACACCTTTTGAAGCTCTTCATATTTTTCACAGCTTTTCAGGCTCTTCATGTTTTTCAACACCGCTTTATTCTCCTCATATTTTTCAGACCGTTTCATGCGCCTCATATTTTGGATATCTTTTGAAGCTCGTCATATTTCTAACAACTTTTCAGGCTCTTCATGTTTTCAACACAGTTTCATGCTCCTCCAATTTTTCAGACCGTTTCATGCGCCTCATATTTTGACTCCTTTTGAAGCTCTTCATATTTTTCACACATTTTCAGGCTCTTCATGTTTTTCAACACCGTTTCTTGCTCATCCTCTTTTTCAGACCGTTTCATGCCCCTCATATTTTTGACACCTTTTCAAGCTCTTCACATTTTTCAAAACATTTCAGGCTCTTCATGTTTTGAACACCGTTTAATCCTCCTCCTAATTTTCAGACCGTTTCATGCTCCTCATATTTTTCACACATTTTGAAGCTCTTCATATTTTTCACACCTTTTCAGGCTCTTCATATTTTACAACACGTTTTCATGCTCCTCCTATTTTTCAGACCGTTTAATGCTCCCCATAATTTTGACACCTTTTGAAGCGCTTCATAATTATCACACCTTTTCAGGCTCTTCATGTTTTTCAAATTTGCTTCTGCTCCTCCTATTTTTCAGACCGTTTCATGCTCCTCATATTTTTGACACCTTTTGAAGCTCTTCATATTTTTCACAACTTTTCAGGTTCTTCATGTTTTCAACACCACTTCATGCTCCTCCTATATTTCTGACCGTGTCATGCTCCTCATATTTTTGACAACTTTTGAAGCTCTTCATATTTTTCACACCTTTTCAGGCTCTTCATGTTTTTCTACACCGCTTCATGCTCCTCCTATTTTTGACATCTTTTGAAGCTCTTCATATATTTCACACCTTTACAGGGTTTTCATGTTTTTGAACACCGTTTCATGCTCCTCATATTTTTCAGACCGTTTCATGCTCCTCATATTATTGACACCTTTTGAAGCTCTTCATATATTTCACACCTTTTCAGGGTTTTCATGTTTTTCAACCCGCTTAAGCTCCTCCTATTTTTCAGAGCGTTTCTGGCTCCTCATATTTTTGACACCTTTGAGGCTCTTCATATATTTCACAGCTTTTCTGGCTCTTCATGTTTTTGAACACCGATTCATGCTCCTCCTATTTGTCAAACCGTTTCATGTTCCTCCTATTTTTCAGACCGTTTCATGCTCCTCATATTTTTGACACCTTTTGAAGCTCTTCATGTTTTTCACACCCTTTCATGGTCTTCATATTTTTCAACACGGTTTCATGCTCCTCCTAATTTTCAGATCGTTTCATGCTCCTCATATTTTTGACACCTTTTGAAGCTCTTCTTATTCTTCACAATTTTTCAGGCTCTTCATGATTTTCAACACCGATTCATACTCCTCCTCTCTTTCAGACCGTTTCAGGCTCCTCATATGTTTCACACCTTTTTCAGGCTCTTCATGTATTTCAACACCACTTCATGCTCCTCCTATTTTTCAGATCGTTTCATGCTCCTCATATTTTTGATACCTTTTGAAGCTCTTCATATTTTTCACAGCTTTCCAGGCTCTTCATATTTTTGAACACCGATTAATGCTCCTCCTATTTTTCAGACCGTTTCATGCTCCTCATATTTTTGACACCTTTTGAAGCTCTTCATATTTTTCACACCTTTTCAGGCTCTTCAAATTTTTCAACACAACTTCATGCTCCTCCTTTATTTGAGACCGTTTCATGCTCCTCATATTTTTGACTCATTTTGAAGCTCTCCATAGATTTCACACCTTTTCAGGCTCTTCATGTGTTTCTACACCACTTCATGCTCCTCCTATTTTTAAGAGCTTTTCATGATCTTCATATTTTTGTCACCTTGTGAAGCTCTTCATATTTTTCACACCTTTTCAGGCTTTTCATGTTTTTCAACACCGCTTCATGCTCCTACTATTTTCAGACCTTTTCATGCTCCTCATATGTTTCACACCATTTTAAGCTCTTCATGTTTTAACACCTTTTCACGCTCCTCCTATATTTCAGACCGTTTCAAGCTCCTCATATTTTTGACACCTTTTGAAGCTCTTCATATTTTTCACATTTTTTCAGGGTCTTCATGTTTTTCTACACCACTTCATGCTACTCCTATTTTTAAGAGCTTTTCATGCTCCTCATATTTTTGTCACCTTTTGAAGCTCTTCATATTTTTCACACCTTTTCAGGCTTTTCATGTTTTTCAACACCACTTCATTCTCCTCCTTTATTTCAGACCGTTTCATGCTCCTCATCTTTTTCACACCTTTTGAAGCTCTTTATATTTTTCACACCTTTTCAGGCTTTTCATGTTTTTCTACACCGCTTCATTCTCTTCCTATTTTTCAGACATGTTCATGCTCCTCATATTTTTGACATCCTTTGAAGCTCTTCATATTTTTCACACCTTTTCAGGCTTTTCATGTATTTCAACACCGTCTCATGCACCTCCTATTTTTCAGACCGTTTCATGCTCCTCATATGTTTCACACCTTTTTCAGGCTCTTCATGTTTTTCAACACCACTTCATGCTCCTCCTATTTATCAGACCGTTTCATGCTCATCATATTTTTGACACAGTTTGAAGCTCTTCATACTTTTCACACCTTTTGAGGCTCTTCATGTTTTTGAAAACAGTTTCTTGCTCCTCATATTTTTCAGACCGTTTCATGGTCCTCATATTTTTGACACCTTTTGAAGCTCTTCATATTTTTCGCACCTTTTCAGGCTCTTCATTTTTTTGAACACCACTTCATGCTTCTCCAATTTTTCAGACCGTTTCATGCTCCTCATATATTTGACACCTTTTGAAGCTCTTCATATTTTTCACATCTTTTCAGGCTCTTCATATTTTTCAACCCGCTTAAGCTCCTCCTATTTTTCAGACCGTTTCTTGCTCCTCATATTTTTGACACCTTTGAGGCTCTTAATATATTTCACACCTTTTCAGGCTCTTCATGTTTTTGAACACCGCTTCATGCTCCTCCTATTTTTCAGACCGTTTCATGCTCCTCCTATTTTTCAGACCGTTTCATGCTCCTCATATTTTTGACACCTTTTGAACCTCTTCATATTTTTCACACCTTTTCAGGCTCTTCATGTTTTCAACACCGCTTCATGCTCCTACTATTTTTCAGACGGTTTCATGCTCCTCATATTTTTGACACCTTTTGAAGCTCTTCATATTATTCACACCTTTTCAGGCTCTTCATGTTTTTCAACACCGCTTCATGCTCCTCCTTTTTTTCAGACCGTTTCATGCTCCTCATATTTTTGACAACTTTTGAAGCTCTTCATATTTTTCACACTTCTCCAGGCTCTTCATGTTTTTGAACACCGTTTCATGTTCCTCCTTTTTTTCAGACTGTTTCATGCTGCTAATATTTTTGACACCTTTTGAAGTTCTTCATATTTTTCACACCTTTTCAGGCTCTTCACGTTTTTCAACACCACTTCATGCTCCTCCTATTTTTCAGACCATTTCAGGCTCCTCTTATTTTTTTTTTTTATTGTTATTTTTTTTTATTATTATTTTTATTTTTTTTTCCAGTGGGTTTTGTCATACCTTGATATGAATCAGCCATGGATTTACATGTATTCACAGTCCCGATTCCCCCTCCCACCTCCCTCTCCACCCGATTCCTCTGGGTCTTCCCAGTGCACCAAGCCGGAGCACTTGTCTCGTGCATCCTACCTGGGCTGGTGATCTGTTTCACCATAGATAGCATACATGCTGTTCTTTTGAAATATCCCACCCTCACATTCTCCCACAAAGTTTAAAAGTCTGTTCTGTATTTCTGTGTCTCTTTTTCTGTTCTGCATATAGGGTTATCGTTGTCACCTTTCTAAATTCCATATACATGTGTCAGTATGCTGTAATGTTCTTTATCTTTCTGGCTTACTTCACTCTGTATAATGGGCTCCAGCTTCATCCATCTCATTAGGACTGATTCAAATGAATTCTTTTTAATGGCTGAGTAATATTCCATGGTGTATATGTACCACAGCTTTCTTATCCATTCATCTGCTGACGGGCATCTAGGTTGCTTCCATGTCCTGGCTATTATAAACAGTGCTGCGATGAACATTGGGGTGCACGTGTCTCTTTCAGACGAACCTATGGACACCTTATCTTTGACAAAGGAGGCAAGGATATGCAATGGAAAAAAGACAACCTCTTTAACAAGTGGTGCTGGGAAAACTGGTCAACCACTTGTAAAAGAATGAAAATAGAACACTTTCTAACACCATACACAAAAATAAACTCAAAATGGATTAAAGATCTAAATGTAAGACCAGAAACTATAAAACTCCTAGAGGAGAAGATAGGCAATACACTCTCCGACATAAATCAAAGCAAGATCCTCTATGACCCACCTCCCAGAATATTGGAAATAAAAGCAAAACTAAACAAATGGGACCTAATGAAACTTAAAAGCTTTTGCACTACAAAGGAAACTATAAGTAAGGTGAAAAGACAGCCCTCAGATTGGGAGAAAATAATAGCAAATGAAGAAACAGACAAAGGATTAATCTCAAAAATACACAAGCAAATCCTGCAGCTCAATTCCAGAAAAATAAATGACCCAATAAAAAATGAGCCAAAGAACTAAACAGACATTTCTCCAAAGAAGACATACAGATGGATAACAAACACATAAAAGATGCTCAACATCACTCATTATTAGAGAAATGCAAATCAAAACCACAATGAGGTACCATTACATGCCAGTCAGGATGGCTGCTATCCAAAAGTCTACAAGCAATAAATGCTGGAGAGGGAGTGGAGAAAAGGGAACCCTCTTATACTGTTGGTGGGAATGCACAATAGTACAGCCGATATGGAAAACGGTGTAGAGATTTCTTAAAAAACTGGAAATAGAACTGCCATATGACCCAGCAATTCCACTTCTGGGCATACACACTGAGGAAACCAGATCCTCTTATTTTTCAGACCGTTTCAAACTCCTCATATTTTTTACAACTTTTGAAGCTCTTCATATATTTCACACCTTTTCAGGCTCTTCATGTTTTTCAACACCGCTTCATGCTCCTACTATTTTTCAGACCGTTTCATGGTCCTCATATTTTTGACACCTTTTGAAGCTCTTCATATTTTTCACACCTTTTCAGGCTCTTCATGTTTTTGAACACCGTTTCATGCTCCTCCTATTTTTCAGACCGTTTCATGCTCCTCATGTTTTTGAGACGTTTTGAAGCTCTGCATATTTTTCAAAACTTTCAGGCTCTTCATGCTTTTGAAACACCGTTACATGCTCCTCCTGTTTTTCATACATATCATCCTCGTCATTTTTTTGACACATTTTGAAGCTCTTCATATTTTTCACACCTTTTCAGGCTCTTTATGTTTTTCAACGCCGTATCATGCTCCTCCTATTTTTCAGACCGTTTCATGCTCCTCATATCTTTGACACCTTTTGAAGCTCTTCATATTTTTCACATCATTTCAGGCTCTTCAAGTTTTTGAAAACGGCTTCATGCTCCTCCTAATTTTCAGACCGTTTTTTGCTCATCATATTTTTGACACATTTTGAAGCTTTTCATATTTTTCACAGCTTTTCAGGCTCTTCATGTTTTTGAACACAGTTTCATGCTCCGCATATTTTTCACACCTTTTCATGCTCTTCATATTTTTCACACCTTTTCAGGCTCTTCATGTTTCTCAACACCGTTTCATGCTTCTCCTATTTTTCAGACCATTTCATGCTCCTCATACTTTTGACAGCTTTTTAAGCTCTTCATATATTTCACACCTTTTCAGGCTTTTCATGTTTTTGAACACCGCTTCATGCTCCTCCTATTTTTCAGACCATTTCATGCTCCTCGTATTTTTCACACCTTTTGAAGCTCTTCCTATATTTCACACCTTTTCAGGCTCTTCATGTTTTTGAACACCGCTTAATGCTCCTCCTATTTTTCAGATTGTTTCATCCTCCTCATATTTTTGACACCTTTGAAGCTCTTCATATTTGTCACACCCTTCCAGGCTCTTCATGTTCTTCATCACTGTTTCATGCTCCTCCTATTTTTCAAACTGTTTCAGGCTCCTCATATTTTTCACACCTTTTGAAGCTCTTCATATTTTTCACACCTTTTCAGGCTCTTCATGTTTTTCAAAACCGCTTCATGCTCCTCCTGTTTTTCAGACCGTTTCAAGCTCCTCATGTTTTTCATATCTTTTGAAGCTCTTCATATTTTTCACACGTTTTCAGGCTCTTCATGATTTTCAACAACGCTTCATGATCCTCCTATTTATCAGACCGTTTCATGCTCATCTCATTTTTGACACCTTTTGAAGCTGCTCATATTTTTCACACCTTTTGAAGCTCTTCATTTTTTTCACAACTTTTCAGGCTCTTCAAGTTTTTCAACACCGCTTCATGCTCCTCCTATTTTTCAGACCGTTTCATGCTCCTCATGTAATTCACACCTTTTGAAACTCTTCATATTTTTCACAACTTTTCAGGCTCTTCATGTTTTGGAACACCGTTTCATGCTCCTCCTATTTTTCAGACCTTTTCATGCTCCTCATATTTTTGACACCTTTTGAAGCTCTTCATATTTTTCACAACTTTTCAGGCTGTTCATGTTTTGGAACACCGTTTCATGCTCCTCCTTTTTTTCAGACCGTTTCATGCTCCTCATATCTTTGACACCTTTTGAAGCTCTTCATATTTTTCACAACTTTTCAGGCTCTTCATGTTTTTCAACACGGCTTCATGCTTCTCCTATTTTCCAGACCGTTTCATTGTCCTAATATTTTTGACACCTTTAGAAGCTCTTCATATTTTTCACACGTTTTCAGGCTCTTCATGTTTTTCAACACGGCTTCATGCTCCTCCTATTTTTCAGATCGGTTCATTCTCCTCATATTTTTCACACCTTTTGATGCTCTTCATATTTTTCACACCTTTTCAGGCTCTTCATGTTTTGGAACACCGTTTCATGCTCCTCCTATTTTTCAGACCTTTTCATGCTCCTCATATTTTTGACACCTTTTGAAGCTCTTCATATTTTTCACAACTTTTCAGGCTGTTCATGTTTTGGAACACCGTTTCATGCTCCTCCTTTTTTTCAGACCGTTTCATGCTCCTCATATCTTTGACACCTTTTGAAGCTCTATATTTTTCACACCTTTTCAGGCTCTTCATGTTTTTGAACACCGTTTCATGCTGCTCCTATTTTTCAGACTCTTTCATGCTCGTCATATTTTTGACACCTTTTGAAGCTCTTCGTATTTTTCACACCTTTTCAGGCTCTTCATGTTTTTGAAAACCGCTTCATGCTCCTCCTATTTTTCACACCTTTTGAAGCTCTTCATATTTTTCACACCTTTTCAGGCTCTTCATGTTTTTCAACTCCGCTCATGCTCCTCCTCTTTTTCAGACCGTTTCATGCTCCTCATATTTTTGACACTTTTTGAGGCTCTTCATATTTTTCACACCATTTCAGGCTCTTCTTCGTTTTGAACAACGTTTCATGCTTCTCCAATTTTTCAGACCGTTTCATGCTCCTCATATATTTGACACCTTTTGAAGCTCTTCATATTTTTCACATCTTTTCAGGCTCTTCATATTTTTCAACCCGCTTAAGCTACTCCTATTTTTCAGACCGTTTCTTGCTCCTCATATTTTTGACACCTTTGAGGCTCTTAATATATTTCACACCTTTTCAGGCTCTTCATGTTTTTGAACACCGCTTCATGCTCCTCCTATTTTTCAGACCGTTTCATGCTCCTCCTATTTTTCAGACCGTTTCATGCTCCTCATATTTTTGACACCTTTTGAACCTCTTCATATTTTTCACACCTTTTCAGGCTCTTCATGTTTTCAACACCGCTTCATGCTCCTACTATTTTTCAGACGGTTTCATGCTCCTCATATTTTTGACACCTTTTGAAGCTCTTCATATTATTCACACCTTTTCAGGCTCTTCATGTTTTTCAACACCGCTTCATGCTCCTCCTTTTTTTCAGACCGTTTCATGCTCCTCATATTTTTGACAACTTTTGAAGCTCTTCATATTTTTCACACTTCTCCAGGCTCTTCATGTTTTTGAACACCGTTTCATGTTCCTCCTTTTTTTCAGACTGTTTCATGCTGCTAATATTTTTGACACCTTTTGAAGTTCTTCATATTTTTCACACCTTTTCAGGCTCTTCACGTTTTTCAACACCACTTCATGCTCCTCCTATTTTTCAGACCATTTCAGGCTCCTCTTATTTTTTTTTTTTATTGTTATTTTTTTTTTTTATTATTTTTATTTTTTTTTCCAGTGGGTTTTGTCATACCTTGATATGAATCAGCCATGGATTTACATGTATTCACAGTCCCGATTCCCCCTCCCACCTCCCTCTCCACCCGATTCCTCTGGGTCTTCCCAGTGCACCAAGCCGGAGCACTTGTCTCGTGCATCCTACCTGGGCTGGTGATCTGTTTCACCATAGATAGCATACATGCTGTTCTTTTGAAATATCCCACCCTCACATTCTCCCACAAAGTTTAAAAGTCTGTTCTGTATTTCTGTGTCTCTTTTTCTGTTCTGCATATAGGGTTATCGTTGTCACCTTTCTAAATTCCATATACATGTGTCAGTATGCTGTAATGTTCTTTATCTTTCTGGCTTACTTCACTCTGTATAATGGGCTCCAGCTTCATCCATCTCATTAGGACTGATTCAAATGAATTCTTTTTAATGGCTGAGTAATATTCCATGGTGTATATGTACCACAGCTTTCTTATCCATTCATCTGCTGACGGGCATCTAGGTTGCTTCCATGTCCTGGCTATTATAAACAGTGCTGCGATGAACATTGGGGTGCACGTGTCTCTTTCAGACGAACCTATGGACACCTTATCTTTGACAAAGGAGGCAAGGATATGCAATGGAAAAAAGACAACCTCTTTAACAAGTGGTGCTGGGAAAACTGGTCAACCACTTGTAAAAGAATGAAAATAGAACACTTTCTAACACCATACACAAAAATAAACTCAAAATGGATTAAAGATCTAAATGTAAGACCAGAAACTATAAAACTCCTAGAGGAGAAGATAGGCAATACACTCTCCGACATAAATCAAAGCAAGATCCTCTATGACCCACCTCCCAGAATATTGGAAATAAAAGCAAAACTAAACAAATGGGACCTAATGAAACTTAAAAGCTTTTGCACTACAAAGGAAACTATAAGTAAGGTGAAAAGACAGCCCTCAGATTGGGAGAAAATAATAGCAAATGAAGAAACAGACAAAGGATTAATCTCAAAAATACACAAGCAAATCCTGCAGCTCAATTCCAGAAAAATAAATGACCCAATAAAAAATGAGCCAAAGAACTAAACAGACATTTCTCCAAAGAAGACATACAGATGGATAACAAACACATAAAAGATGCTCAACATCACTCATTATTAGAGAAATGCAAATCAAAACCACAATGAGGTACCATTACATGCCAGTCAGGATGGCTGCTATCCAAAAGTCTACAAGCAATAAATGCTGGAGAGGGAGTGGAGAAAAGGGAACCCTCTTATACTGTTGGTGGGAATGCACAATAGTACAGCCGATATGGAAAACGGTGTAGAGATTTCTTAAAAAACTGGAAATAGAACTGCCATATGACCCAGCAATTCCACTTCTGGGCATACACACTGAGGAAACCAGATCCTCTTATTTTTCAGACCGTTTCAAACTCCTCATATTTTTTACAACTTTTGAAGCTCTTCATATATTTCACACCTTTTCAGGCTCTTCATGTTTTTCAACACCGCTTCATGCTCCTACTATTTTTCAGACCGTTTCATGGTCCTCATATTTTTGACACCTTTTGAAGCTCTTCATATTTTTCACACCTTTTCAGGCTCTTCATGTTTTTGAACACCGTTTCATGCTCCTCCTATTTTTCAGACCGTTTCATGCTCCTCATGTTTTTGAGACGTTTTGAAGCTCTGCATATTTTTCAAAACTTTCAGGCTCTTCATGCTTTTGAAACACCGTTACATGCTCCTCCTGTTTTTCATACATATCATCCTCGTCATTTTTTTGACACATTTTGAAGCTCTTCATATTTTTCACACCTTTTCAGGCTCTTTATGTTTTTCAACGCCGTATCATGCTCCTCCTATTTTTCAGACCGTTTCATGCTCCTCATATCTTTGACACCTTTTGAAGCTCTTCATATTTTTCACATCATTTCAGGCTCTTCAAGTTTTTGAAAACGGCTTCATGCTCCTCCTAATTTTCAGACCGTTTTTTGCTCATCATATTTTTGACACATTTTGAAGCTTTTCATATTTTTCACAGCTTTTCAGGCTCTTCATGTTTTTGAACACAGTTTCATGCTCCGCATATTTTTCACACCTTTTCATGCTCTTCATATTTTTCACACCTTTTCAGGCTCTTCATGTTTCTCAACACCGTTTCATGCTTCTCCTATTTTTCAGACCATTTCATGCTCCTCATACTTTTGACAGCTTTTTAAGCTCTTCATATATTTCACACCTTTTCAGGCTTTTCATGTTTTTGAACACCGCTTCATGCTCCTCCTATTTTTCAGACCATTTCATGCTCCTCGTATTTTTCACACCTTTTGAAGCTCTTCCTATATTTCACACCTTTTCAGGCTCTTCATGTTTTTGAACACCGCTTAATGCTCCTCCTATTTTTCAGATTGTTTCATCCTCCTCATATTTTTGACACCTTTGAAGCTCTTCATATTTGTCACACCCTTCCAGGCTCTTCATGTTCTTCATCACTGTTTCATGCTCCTCCTATTTTTCAAACTGTTTCAGGCTCCTCATATTTTTCACACCTTTTGAAGCTCTTCATATTTTTCACACCTTTTCAGGCTCTTCATGTTTTTCAAAACCGCTTCATGCTCCTCCTGTTTTTCAGACCGTTTCAAGCTCCTCATGTTTTTCATATCTTTTGAAGCTCTTCATATTTTTCACACGTTTTCAGGCTCTTCATGATTTTCAACAACGCTTCATGATCCTCCTATTTATCAGACCGTTTCATGCTCATCTCATTTTTGACACCTTTTGAAGCTGCTCATATTTTTCACACCTTTTGAAGCTCTTCATTTTTTTCACAACTTTTCAGGCTCTTCAAGTTTTTCAACACCGCTTCATGCTCCTCCTATTTTTCAGACCGTTTCATGCTCCTCATGTAATTCACACCTTTTGAAACTCTTCATATTTTTCACAACTTTTCAGGCTCTTCATGTTTTGGAACACCGTTTCATGCTCCTCCTATTTTTCAGACCTTTTCATGCTCCTCATATTTTTGACACCTTTTGAAGCTCTTCATATTTTTCACAACTTTTCAGGCTGTTCATGTTTTGGAACACCGTTTCATGCTCCTCCTTTTTTTCAGACCGTTTCATGCTCCTCATATCTTTGACACCTTTTGAAGCTCTTCATATTTTTCACAACTTTTCAGGCTCTTCATGTTTTTCAACACGGCTTCATGCTTCTCCTATTTTCCAGACCGTTTCATTGTCCTAATATTTTTGACACCTTTAGAAGCTCTTCATATTTTTCACACGTTTTCAGGCTCTTCATGTTTTTCAACACGGCTTCATGCTCCTCCTATTTTTCAGATCGGTTCATTCTCCTCATATTTTTCACACCTTTTGATGCTCTTCATATTTTTCACACCTTTTCAGGCTCTTCATGTTTTGGAACACCGTTTCATGCTCCTCCTATTTTTCAGACCTTTTCATGCTCCTCATATTTTTGACACCTTTTGAAGCTCTTCATATTTTTCACAACTTTTCAGGCTGTTCATGTTTTGGAACACCGTTTCATGCTCCTCCTTTTTTTCAGACCGTTTCATGCTCCTCATATCTTTGACACCTTTTGAAGCTCTATATTTTTCACACCTTTTCAGGCTCTTCATGTTTTTGAACACCGTTTCATGCTGCTCCTATTTTTCAGACTCTTTCATGCTCGTCATATTTTTGACACCTTTTGAAGCTCTTCGTATTTTTCACACCTTTTCAGGCTCTTCATGTTTTTGAAAACCGCTTCATGCTCCTCCTATTTTTCACACCTTTTGAAGCTCTTCATATTTTTCACACCTTTTCAGGCTCTTCATGTTTTTCAACTCCGCTCATGCTCCTCCTCTTTTTCAGACCGTTTCATGCTCCTCATATTTTTGACACTTTTTGAGGCTCTTCATATTTTTCACACCATTTCAGGCTCTTCTTCGTTTTGAACAACGTTTCATGCTTCTCCAATTTTTCAGACCGTTTCATGCTCCTCATATATTTGACACCTTTTGAAGCTCTTCATATTTTTCACATCTTTTCAGGCTCTTCATATTTTTCAACCCGCTTAAGCTACTCCTATTTTTCAGACCGTTTCTTGCTCCTCATATTTTTGACACCTTTGAGGCTCTTAATATATTTCACACCTTTTCAGGCTCTTCATGTTTTTGAACACCGCTTCATGCTCCTCCTATTTTTCAGACCGTTTCATGCTCCTCCTATTTTTCAGACCGTTTCATGCTCCTCATATTTTTGACACCTTTTGAACCTCTTCATATTTTTCACACCTTTTCAGGCTCTTCATGTTTTCAACACCGCTTCATGCTCCTACTATTTTTCAGACGGTTTCATGCTCCTCATATTTTTGACACCTTTTGAAGCTCTTCATATTATTCACACCTTTTCAGGCTCTTCATGTTTTTCAACACCGCTTCATGCTCCTCCTTTTTTTCAGACCGTTTCATGCTCCTCATATTTTTGACAACTTTTGAAGCTCTTCATATTTTTCACACTTCTCCAGGCTCTTCATGTTTTTGAACACCGTTTCATGTTCCTCCTTTTTTTCAGACTGTTTCATGCTGCTAATATTTTTGACACCTTTTGAAGTTCTTCATATTTTTCACACCTTTTCAGGCTCTTCACGTTTTTCAACACCACTTCATGCTCCTCCTATTTTTCAGACCATTTCAGGCTCCTCTTATTTTTTTTTTTTATTGTTATTTTTTTTTTTTATTATTTTTATTTTTTTTTCCAGTGGGTTTTGTCATACCTTGATATGAATCAGCCATGGATTTACATGTATTCACAGTCCCGATTCCCCCTCCCACCTCCCTCTCCACCCGATTCCTCTGGGTCTTCCCAGTGCACCAAGCCGGAGCACTTGTCTCGTGCATCCTACCTGGGCTGGTGATCTGTTTCACCATAGATAGCATACATGCTGTTCTTTTGAAATATCCCACCCTCACATTCTCCCACAAAGTTTAAAAGTCTGTTCTGTATTTCTGTGTCTCTTTTTCTGTTCTGCATATAGGGTTATCGTTGTCACCTTTCTAAATTCCATATACATGTGTCAGTATGCTGTAATGTTCTTTATCTTTCTGGCTTACTTCACTCTGTATAATGGGCTCCAGCTTCATCCATCTCATTAGGACTGATTCAAATGAATTCTTTTTAATGGCTGAGTAATATTCCATGGTGTATATGTACCACAGCTTTCTTATCCATTCATCTGCTGACGGGCATCTAGGTTGCTTCCATGTCCTGGCTATTATAAACAGTGCTGCGATGAACATTGGGGTGCACGTGTCTCTTTCAGACGAACCTATGGACACCTTATCTTTGACAAAGGAGGCAAGGATATGCAATGGAAAAAAGACAACCTCTTTAACAAGTGGTGCTGGGAAAACTGGTCAACCACTTGTAAAAGAATGAAAATAGAACACTTTCTAACACCATACACAAAAATAAACTCAAAATGGATTAAAGATCTAAATGTAAGACCAGAAACTATAAAACTCCTAGAGGAGAAGATAGGCAATACACTCTCCGACATAAATCAAAGCAAGATCCTCTATGACCCACCTCCCAGAATATTGGAAATAAAAGCAAAACTAAACAAATGGGACCTAATGAAACTTAAAAGCTTTTGCACTACAAAGGAAACTATAAGTAAGGTGAAAAGACAGCCCTCAGATTGGGAGAAAATAATAGCAAATGAAGAAACAGACAAAGGATTAATCTCAAAAATACACAAGCAAATCCTGCAGCTCAATTCCAGAAAAATAAATGACCCAATAAAAAATGAGCCAAAGAACTAAACAGACATTTCTCCAAAGAAGACATACAGATGGATAACAAACACATAAAAGATGCTCAACATCACTCATTATTAGAGAAATGCAAATCAAAACCACAATGAGGTACCATTACATGCCAGTCAGGATGGCTGCTATCCAAAAGTCTACAAGCAATAAATGCTGGAGAGGGAGTGGAGAAAAGGGAACCCTCTTATACTGTTGGTGGGAATGCACAATAGTACAGCCGATATGGAAAACGGTGTAGAGATTTCTTAAAAAACTGGAAATAGAACTGCCATATGACCCAGCAATTCCACTTCTGGGCATACACACTGAGGAAACCAGATCCTCTTATTTTTCAGACCGTTTCAAACTCCTCATATTTTTTACAACTTTTGAAGCTCTTCATATATTTCACACCTTTTCAGGCTCTTCATGTTTTTCAACACCGCTTCATGCTCCTACTATTTTTCAGACCGTTTCATGGTCCTCATATTTTTGACACC
This sequence comes from Dama dama, assembly GCF_033118175.1. Taxonomy (NCBI): domain Eukaryota; kingdom Metazoa; phylum Chordata; class Mammalia; order Artiodactyla; family Cervidae; genus Dama; species Dama dama. The sequence goes on along the minus strand of NW_026870928.1, from coordinate 1,496,566 downwards.
TTTTGAAGCTCTTCATATTTTTCACACCTTTTCAGGCTCTTCATGTTTTTGAACACCGTTTCATGCTCCTCCTATTTTTCAGACCGTTTCATGCTCCTCATGTTTTTGAGACGTTTTGAAGCTCTGCATATTTTTCAAAACTTTCAGGCTCTTCATGCTTTTGAAACACCGTTACATGCTCCTCCTGTTTTTCATACATATCATCCTCGTCATTTTTTTGACACATTTTGAAGCTCTTCATATTTTTCACACCTTTTCAGGCTCTTTATGTTTTTCAACGCCGTATCATGCTCCTCCTATTTTTCAGACCGTTTCATGCTCCTCATATCTTTGACACCTTTTGAAGCTCTTCATATTTTTCACATCATTTCAGGCTCTTCAAGTTTTTGAAAACGGCTTCATGCTCCTCCTAATTTTCAGACCGTTTTTTGCTCATCATATTTTTGACACATTTTGAAGCTTTTCATATTTTTCACAGCTTTTCAGGCTCTTCATGTTTTTGAACACAGTTTCATGCTCCGCATATTTTTCACACCTTTTCATGCTCTTCATATTTTTCACACCTTTTCAGGCTCTTCATGTTTCTCAACACCGTTTCATGCTTCTCCTATTTTTCAGACCATTTCATGCTCCTCATACTTTTGACAGCTTTTTAAGCTCTTCATATATTTCACACCTTTTCAGGCTTTTCATGTTTTTGAACACCGCTTCATGCTCCTCCTATTTTTCAGACCATTTCATGCTCCTCGTATTTTTCACACCTTTTGAAGCTCTTCCTATATTTCACACCTTTTCAGGCTCTTCATGTTTTTGAACACCGCTTAATGCTCCTCCTATTTTTCAGATTGTTTCATCCTCCTCATATTTTTGACACCTTTGAAGCTCTTCATATTTGTCACACCCTTCCAGGCTCTTCATGTTCTTCATCACTGTTTCATGCTCCTCCTATTTTTCAAACTGTTTCAGGCTCCTCATATTTTTCACACCTTTTGAAGCTCTTCATATTTTTCACACCTTTTCAGGCTCTTCATGTTTTTCAAAACCGCTTCATGCTCCTCCTGTTTTTCAGACCGTTTCAAGCTCCTCATGTTTTTCATATCTTTTGAAGCTCTTCATATTTTTCACACGTTTTCAGGCTCTTCATGATTTTCAACAACGCTTCATGATCCTCCTATTTATCAGACCGTTTCATGCTCATCTCATTTTTGACACCTTTTGAAGCTGCTCATATTTTTCACACCTTTTGAAGCTCTTCATTTTTTTCACAACTTTTCAGGCTCTTCAAGTTTTTCAACACCGCTTCATGCTCCTCCTATTTTTCAGACCGTTTCATGCTCCTCATGTAATTCACACCTTTTGAAACTCTTCATATTTTTCACAACTTTTCAGGCTCTTCATGTTTTGGAACACCGTTTCATGCTCCTCCTATTTTTCAGACCTTTTCATGCTCCTCATATTTTTGACACCTTTTGAAGCTCTTCATATTTTTCACAACTTTTCAGGCTGTTCATGTTTTGGAACACCGTTTCATGCTCCTCCTTTTTTTCAGACCGTTTCATGCTCCTCATATCTTTGACACCTTTTGAAGCTCTTCATATTTTTCACAACTTTTCAGGCTCTTCATGTTTTTCAACACGGCTTCATGCTTCTCCTATTTTCCAGACCGTTTCATTGTCCTAATATTTTTGACACCTTTAGAAGCTCTTCATATTTTTCACACGTTTTCAGGCTCTTCATGTTTTTCAACACGGCTTCATGCTCCTCCTATTTTTCAGATCGGTTCATTCTCCTCATATTTTTCACACCTTTTGATGCTCTTCATATTTTTCACACCTTTTCAGGCTCTTCATGTTTTGGAACACCGTTTCATGCTCCTCCTATTTTTCAGACCTTTTCATGCTCCTCATATTTTTGACACCTTTTGAAGCTCTTCATATTTTTCACAACTTTTCAGGCTGTTCATGTTTTGGAACACCGTTTCATGCTCCTCCTTTTTTTCAGACCGTTTCATGCTCCTCATATCTTTGACACCTTTTGAAGCTCTATATTTTTCACACCTTTTCAGGCTCTTCATGTTTTTGAACACCGTTTCATGCTGCTCCTATTTTTCAGACTCTTTCATGCTCGTCATATTTTTGACACCTTTTGAAGCTCTTCGTATTTTTCACACCTTTTCAGGCTCTTCATGTTTTTGAAAACCGCTTCATGCTCCTCCTATTTTTCACACCTTTTGAAGCTCTTCATATTTTTCACACCTTTTCAGGCTCTTCATGTTTTTCAACTCCGCTCATGCTCCTCCTCTTTTTCAGACCGTTTCATGCTCCTCATATTTTTGACACTTTTTGAGGCTCTTCATATTTTTCACACCATTTCAGGCTCTTCTTCGTTTTGAACAACGTTTCATGCTCCTCCTATTTTTCAGACCGTTTCATGCTCCTCATGTATTTCACACCTTTTGAAGCTCTTCATAATTTTCACACCTTTTCAGGCTCTACATGTTTTTCAACATCACTTCATGCTTCTCTTATTTTTCAGACCGATTCATGTTCCTCATATTTTTGACACCTTTTGAAGCTCTTCATATTTTTCACACCTGTTCAGGCTCTTCATGTTTTTCAACGCCGCTTCATGCTCCTCATCTTTTTCAGACCGTTTCGTGCTCCTCATATTTTTCACACCTTTTGAAGCTCTTCATATTTTTCACAACTTTTCAGGTTCTTCATATTTTTGATCACCGTTTCATGCTCCTCCTATTTTTCAGACCGTTTCATGCTCCTCATATTTTGACACCTTTTTAAGCTCTTCACATTTTTCACACCTTTTCAGGCTCTTCATGTTTTTCAAAACCGCTTCATGATCCCCCTATATTTCAGACCGTTTCATGCTCCTCATATTTTTCACACCTTTTGAAGCTCTTCATATTTTTCACACCTTTTCAGACTCTTCATGTTTTTCAACACCACTTCATGCTCCTCCTATTTTTCCGACGGTTTCATGCTCATCGCATTTTTGACACCTTCTGAAGCTCTTCATTTTTATCAAAACTTTTGAGCTCTTCACATTCTTCACACGTTTTCAGGCTCTTCATGTATTTCAATAACGGTTCTTACTCCTCCTATTTTTCAGAACGTTGCATGCTTCTCATATTTTTGACACGTTTTGAAGCTCTTCATATTTTTCACACCTTTTCAGGCTCTTCATGTTTTTCAACACCACTTCATGCTCCTCCTATTTTTCAGACCGTTTCATGCTCCTCCTATTTTTCACAACTTTTGAAGCTCTTCATATTTTTCACACCTTTTCAGGCTGTACATGTTTTTGAACACCACTTCATGCTCCTCCTATTTTTCAGATCGTTTCTTGCTCCTCATGTATTTCACACATTTTGAAGCTCTTCATATTTTTCACACCTTTTCAGGCTCTTCATGTTTTTCAACACCGCATCATGCTCCTCCTATTTTTCAGACCGTTTCATGCTCATCTCTTTTTTGACACCTTTTGAAGCTCTTCATATTTTTCATACGTTTTGAAGCTCTTCATACTTTTCACACTTTTTCAGGCTCTTCGTGTTTTTGAACACCGCTTCACGCTCCTCCTATTTTTCAGACCGTTTCATGCTGCTCGTATTTTTCAGACCGTTTCATGCTCCTCATAATTTTGACAATTTTATAAGCTCTTCATATTTTTCACACTTTTTCAGGCTCTTCATGTTTTTGAACACCGCTTCATGCTCCTCCTATTTTTCAAACTTTTGAAGCTCTTCATGTTTTTCACACCTTTTCAGGCTCTTCATGTTTTTGAACACAGCTTCATGCTCCTCCTAATTTTCAGACCGTTTCATGCTCCTCATACATTTCACACCTTTTTAAGCTCTTCCTATTTTTCACACCTTTTCACGCTCTTCATGTTTTTGAACACCGTTTTATGCTGCCTCTATTTTTCAGACCGTTTCATGCTCCTCATATATTTTAAACCTTTTGAATCTCTTCATATATTTCACACATTTTCAGGCTGTTCATGTTTTTCAACAACGCTTCATGATCTTCCTATTATTCAGACCGTTTCATGCTCCTCAAGTATTTCACACCTTTTGAAGCTCTTCATATTTTTCACACCTTTTCAGGCTCTTCATGTTTTTCAACACCACTTAATGCCCCTCCTATTTTTCAGACCGTATCATGCTCATCTCATTTTTACACCTTTTGAAGCTCTTCATATTTTTCACACCTTTTGAAGCTCTTCCTATTTTTCACACCTTTTCAGGCTCTTCAGGGTTTTGAACACCGCTTCATGCTCCTCATATTTTTCACACCTTTTGAAGCTCTTCATATTTTTCACACCTTTTCAGGCTCTTCATGTTTTTCAACACCACTTAATGCCCCTCCTATTTTTCAGACCGTATCATGCTCATCTCATTTTTACACCTTTTGAAGCTCTTCATATTTTTCACACCTTTTGAAGCTCTTCCTATTTTTCACATCTTTTCAGGCTCTTCAGGGTTTTGAACACCGCTTCATGCTCCTCATATTTTTCACACCTTTTGAAGCTCTTCATATTTTTCACATCTTTTCAGGCTCTTCATGTTTTTGAACAAGGTTTCATGCTCCTCCCATTTTTCAGACCGTTTCATGCTACTCATATTTTTGACACGTTTTGAAGCTCTTCATATTTTTCCCATTTTTCAGGCTCTTCATGTTTTTGAACACCGTTTCATGCTCCTCCTATTTTTCAGACCGTTCATGCTCCTCATATTTTGACACATTTTGAAGCTCTTCATATTTTTCACATCTTTTCAGGCTCTTCATGTTTCTGAACACCGCGTCATGCTCCTCCTATTTTTCATATCGTTTCATGCTTCTCATATTTTTCACACCTTTTGAAGCTCTTCATATTTTTCACACCTTTTCAGGCTCTTCATGTTTTTCGACACCGCTTCATGCTCCTCCTATTTTTCAGACCGTTTCATGCTCATCTCATTTTTGACACCTTTTGAAGCTCTTCATATTCTTCACTCCTTTTGAAGCTCTTCATATTTTTCACACCTTTTGAAGCTCTTCATATTTCTCACACCTTTTCAGACTCTTCATGTTTTTCAACACCGCTTCATGCTGCTCCTGTTTTTCAGACCTTTTCATGCTCCTCATATTTTTCACATCTTTTGAAGTTCTTCTTATTTTTCACACCTTTTCAAGCTCTTCATCATTTTCAAAACCGCTTCATGCTCCTCCTATTTTACAGACCGTTTCATTCTCCTCATGTATTTCACACGTAATGAAGCTCTTCCAATTTTGCACAACTTTTCAGTCTCTTCTTGTTTTACAACACCGCATCATGCTCCTCCTATTTTTCAGACTGTTTCATGCACCTCATAATTTTGACACCTTTTGAAGCTCTTCATATTTTTCACACCTTTTGAAGCTCTTCATGTTTTTCACACCTTTTCAGGCTCTTCATGATTTTCAACACCGCTTCATGCTCCTGCTATTTTTCAGACCGTTTCATGCTCATCTCTTTTTTGACACCTTTAGAAGCTGTTCATATTTTTCACACCTTTTAAAGCTCTTCATATTTTTCACATTTTTGAAACTCTTCATATTTTTCTCACCTTTTGAAGCTCTTCATATTTTTCACACCTTTTCAGTCTTCTCATGTTTTTGAACACCGCTTCATGCTCCTCCTATTTTTCACTCCTTTTGAAGCTCTTCATATTTTTCACACCTTTTCAGGCTGTACATGTTTTTGAACACCACTTCATGCTTCTCCTATTTTTCAGACCGTTTCTTGCTCCTCATGTATTTCACACATTTTGAAGCTCTTCATATTTTTCACACCTTTTCAATGTCTTCATGTTTTTGATCACTGTTTCATGCTGCTCCTGTTTTTCAGACCATTTCATGATACTCATATTTTTGACACCTTTTGAAGCTCTTCATATTTTTCTCACTTTTTCAGGCTGTTTATAGTTTTCAACACCGCTGCATGATTCTCCTATATTTGAGACCATTTCATGCTCCTCATATTTTTGACATTTTTTGAAGCTCTTCATATTTTTCACACCTTGTGAAACTCTTCCTATTTTTCACAGGTTTTCAGGCTCTTCATGTTTTTCAACACCGCTTCATGCTCCTCCTATTTTTCCGACCGTTTCATGCTCATCTCATTTTTGACACCTTTTGAAGGTCTTCATATTTTTCACACCTTTTGAAGCTCTTCATATTTTTCCCTTCTTTTCAGGCTCTTCATGTTTTTTAACGCCGCTTCATGCTCCTCATATTTTTCAGACCGTTTCATGCTCCTCATATTTTTGACATCTTTTGAAGCTCTTCACATTTTTCACACATGTTCAGGCTCTTCATATTTTTGAACACCGCTTCATGTTCCTCCTGTTTTTCACACCTTTTGAAGCTCTTCATATTTTTCACACCTTTTCAGACTCTTCATGTTTTTCAACACCGCTTCATGCTGCTCCTATTTTTCAGACCGTTTCATGCTCATCTCTTTTTTGACAACTTTTGAAGCTCTTTATATTTTCATACCTTTTGAAGCTCTTCATATTTTTCACACATTTTCAGGCTCTTCATGTTTTTCAACACCGCTTCATGCTCCTCCTGTTTTTCAGACAGTTTCATGCTCCTCATATTTTTGACACGTTTTGAAGCTCTTCATATTTTTCACACCTTTTCCGTCTCTTCTTGTTTTTCAACACCGCTTCTTGCTCCTCCTATTTTTCAGACCGTTTCATGCTCCTCATATTGTTGACACCTTTTGAAGCACTTCATATTTTTCACACCTTTTCAGGCTCTTCATATTTTTGAACACCGCTTCATGTTCCTCCTGTTTTTCACACCTTTTGAAGCTCTTCATATTTTTCACACCTTTTCAGGCTCTTCATATTTTTGAACACCGCTTCATGTTCCTCCTGTTTTTCACACCTTTTGAAGCTCTTCATATTTTTCACACCTTTTCAGGCTCTTCATATTTTTGAACACCGCTTCATGCTCCTCATGTATTTCACACCTTTTGAAGCTGTTCATATTTTTCACACCTTTTCAAGCTATCCATGTTTCTGAACACCACTTCCTGCTCCTCCTATTTTTGAGGCCGTTTCATGCTCATCTCATTTTTGACACCTTCTGAAGCTCTTCATTTATTTCACACCTTTTGAGCTCTTCATATTCTTCACACGTTTTCAGGCTCTTCATGTATTTCAATAACGCTGCTTACTCCTCCTATTTTTCAGACCGTTTCATGCTCCTCATATTTTTGACATCTTTTGAAGCTCTTCACATTTTTCACACATTTTCAGGCTTTTCATGTTTCTGAACTCCGGTTCATCCTCCTCCTATTTTTCACACCTTTTGAAGCTCTTCATATTTTTCACAGCTTTTCAGGCTGCACATGTTTTTGAACACGACTTCATGCTCCTCATCTTTTTCAGTCTGTTTCATGCTCCTCATATTTTTCACACCTTTTGAAGCTCTTCATATTTTTCACACGTTTTCAGGCTCTTCATGTTTTTGATCACCGTTTCATGCTCCTCCTATTTTTCAGACCGTTTCATGCTCCTCATATTTTTGACCATTTTATAAGCTCTTCATAATTTTCACACTTTTTTAGGCTCTTCATGTTTTTTAACACCGTTTCATGCTCCTCCTATTTTTCAAACTTTTTGAAGCTCTTCATGTTTTTCACACCTTATCAGACTCTTCATGCTTTTGAACACCTCTTCATGCTACTCCTATTTTTCAGACCTTTTCATGCTCCTCATGTATTTCACACGTTTTGAAGCTCTTCATATTTTTCACACCTTTTCAGACTCTTCATGTTTTTGAACACTGCTTCATGCTCCTCCTATTTTTCAGACCGTTTCAAGCTCCTCATATTTTTGACCCCTTTTGAAGCTCTTCATATTTTTCACACCTTTTCAGTCTCTTCATGTTTTTAAACTCCAGTCATGCTCCTCCTCTTTTTGTGACCTTTTCATGCTCCTCATAATTTTGACACCTTTGTAAGCTCTTCATATTTTTCACACCTTTTGATGCTCTTCATATTTTTTACAGCTTTTCAGGGTCTTCAAGTTTTTCAGCACCGTTTCATTCTCCTCCTATTTTTCAGACCGTTTCATGCTCATCTCATTTTTGACACCTTTTGAAGCTCTTCATATTTTTCACACCTTTTGAAGCTCTTCATATTTTACACGTTTTCAGGCTCTTCAAGTTTTTCAACATCGCTTCATGCTCCTCCTATTTTTGACGCGTTTTGAGGCTCTTCATAATTTTCACACCATTTTAGGCTCTTCATGTTTTTGAACACCGTTTCATACTCCTCGTATTTTTCACACCCTTTTAAAGCTCTTCATGTTTTCACACCTTTTCAGGCTCTCATGTTTTTGAACACAGCTTCATGCTCCTCCTATTTTTTATACCGTTTCATGATACTCATGTATTTCACACCTTTTGAAGCTCTTCATATTTTCCACACCTTTTCAGGCTGTACATGTTTTTGAAGACCACTTCATGCTCCTCATCTTTTTCAGACCGTTTCATGCTCCTGATATTTTTCACACCGTTTGAAGCTCTTCATATTATTCACACGTTTTCAGACTCTTCATGTTTTTGATATCCATTTCATACTCCTCCTATTTTTCAGACCGTTTCATGCTCCTCATATTTTTGACCACCTTTTGAAGCTCTTCACATTTATCACACCTTTTCAGGCTCTTCATGTTTTTCAACACCGCTTCATGATCCTCCTATATTTCAGAGCGTTTCATGCTCCTCATATTTTTGACACCTTTTGAAGCTCTTCACATTTTTCACACCTTTTCTGGCTCTTCATGTTTTTCAACACCGCTTCATGCTCCTCCTATTTTTCAGATCGTTTCAGGCTCCGCATATTTTTGACTCCTTTTGAAGCTCTTCATATTTTTCACACGTTTTCAGGCCCTTCATGTTTTTGAACACCGCTTCATGCTCCTCCTATTTTTCAGACGGTTTCAGGCTGCTCGTATTTTTCAGACCGTTTCATGCTCCCCAGATTTTTGACAATTTTATAAGCTCTTCATATTTTTCACACATTTTCAGGCTCTTCATGTTTTTGAGCACCGCTTCATGCTCCTCCTATTTTTCAAACCTTTTGAAGCTCTTCATGTTTTTCACACCTTATCAGCCTCTTCATGTTTTTGAACATCTCTTCATGCTCCTCATATTTTTGACCATTTTATAAGCTCTTCATATTTTTCACACTTTTTCAGGCTCTTCATGTTTTTGAACAACACTTCATGCTCCTCCTACTTTTCAGACTTTTTCATGCTCATCTCTTTTTTGACACCTTTTCAGGGTCTTCATATTTTTCAAACTTTTGAAGATCTTCATATTTTTCACACTTTTTCAGGCTCTTCATGTTTTGAACACTGCTTCATGCTCCTCCTATTTTTCAAACCTTTTGAAGCTCTTCATATTTTTCACACGTTTTCAGGCCCTTCATGTTTTTGAACAACACTTCATGCTCCTCCTACTTTTCAGACTTTTTCATGCTCATCTCTTTTTTGACACCTTTTCAGGGTCTTCATATTTTTGAAACTTTTGAAGATCTTCATATTTTTCACACTTTTTCAGGCTCTTCATGTTTTGAACACCTCTTCATGCTACTCCTATTTTTCAGAACTTTTCATGCTCCTCATGTATTTCACACGTTTTGAAGCTCTTCATATTTTTCACACCTTTTTAGACTCTTCATGTTTTTGAACACTGCTTCATGCTCCTCCTATTTTTCAGACCGTTTCAAGCTCCTCATATTTTTGACACCTTTTGAAGCTCTTCATATTTTTCACACCTTTTCAGTCTCTTCATGTTTTTCAACTCCACTCATGCTCCTCCTCTTTTTCTGACCTTTTAATGCTCCTCATATTTTTGACATCTTTTGAAGCTCTTCACATATTTCACACATTTTCAGGCTTTTCATGTTTCTGAACACCGCTTCATCCTCCTCCTATTTTTCACACCTTTTGAAGCTTTTCATATTTTTCACAGCTTTTCAGGCTGCACATGTTTTTGAACACGACTTCATGCTCCTCATCTTTTTCAGTCTGTTTCATGCTCCTCATATTTTTCACACCGTTGGAAGCTCTTCATACTTTTCACACGTTTTCAGGCTCTTCATGTTTTTGATCACCGTTTCATGCTCCTCCTATTTTTCAGACCGTTTCTTGCTCCTCATATTTTTGACCATTTTATAAGCTCTTCATATTTTTCACACTTTTTTAGGCTCTTCATGTTTTTTAACACCGCTTCATGCTCCTCCTATTTTTCAAACTTTTTGAAGCTCTTCATGTTTTTCACACCTTATCAGCCTCTTCATGTTTTTGAACACCTCTTCATGCTACTCCTATTTTTCAGACCTTTTCATGCTCCTCATGTATTTCACACGTTTTGAAGCTCTTCATATTTTTCACACCTTTTCAGACTCTTCATGTTTTTGAACACTGCTTCATGCTCCTCCTATTTTTCAGACCGTTTCAAGCTCCTCATATTTTTGACACCTTTTGAAGCTCTTCATATTTTTCACACCTTTTCAGTCTCTTCATGTTTTTCAACTCCACTCATGCTCCTCCTCTTTTTCTGACCTTTTAATGCTCCTCATATTTTTGACACCTTTGGAAGCTCTTCATATTTTTCACACCTTTTGAAGCTCTTCATATTTTTCACAGCTTTTCAGGGTCTTCAAGTTTTTCAACATCGTTTCATTCTCCTCCTATTTTTCAGACCGTTTCATGCTCATCTCATTTTTGACACCTTTTGAAGCTCTTCATATTTTTCACACCTTTTGAAGCTCTTCATATTTTACACGTTTTCAGGCTCTTCAAGTTTTTCAACATCGCTTCATGCTCCTCCTATTTTTCAGACCGTTTCATACTCCTCATATTTTTGACACGTTTTGAGGCTCTTCATAATTTTCACACCATTTTAGGCTCTTCATGTTTTTGAACACCGTTTCATGCTCCTCGTATTTTTCACACCTTTTAAAGCTCTTCATATTTTCACACCTTTTCAGGCTCTCATGTTTTTGAACACAGCTTCATGCTCCTCCTATTTTTTATACCGTTTCATGATACTCATGTATTTCACACCTTTTGAAGGTCTTCATATTTTTCACACCTTTTCAGGCTGTACATGTTTTTGAAGACCACTTCATGCTCCTCATCTTTTTCAGACCGTTTCATGCTCCTGATATTTTTCACACCGTTTGAAGCTCTTCATATTATTCACACGTTTTCAGATTCTTCATGTTTTTGATCACCGTTTCATGCTCCTCATATTTTTGACACCTTTTGAAGCTCTTCACATTTATCACACCTTTTCAGGCTCTTCATGTTTTTCAACACCGCTTCATGATCCTCCTATGTTTCAGAGCGTTTCATGCTCCTCATAATTTTGACAATTTTATCAGCTCTTCATATTTTTCACACTTTTTCAGGCTCTTCATGTTTTTGAACACCGCTTCATGCTCCTCCTATTTTTCAAACTTTTGAAGCTCTTCATGTTTTTCACACCTTTTCAGGCTCTTCATGTTTTTGAACACAGCTTCATGCTCCTCCTAATTTTCAGACCGTTTCATGCTCCTCATACATTTCACACCTTTTTAAGCTCTTCCTATTTTTCACACCTTTTCACGCTCTTCATGTTTTTGAACACCGTTTTATGCTGCCTCTATTTTTCAGACCGTTTCATGCTCCTCATATATTTTAAACCTTTTGAATCTCTTCATATATTTCACACCTTTTCAGGCTGTTCATGTTTTTCAACAACGCTTCATGATCTTCCTATTATTCAGACCGTTTCATGCTCCTCAAGTATTTCACACCTTTTGAAGATCTTCATATTTTTCACACCTTTTCAGGCTCTTCAGGGTTTTGAACACCGCTTCATGCTCCTCATATTTTTCACACCTTTTGAAGCTCTTCATATTTTTCACACCTTTTCAGGCTCTTCATGTTTTTCAACACCGCTTCTTGCTCCTCCATTTTTCACACCCTTTCATGCTTCTCATGTATTTCACACCTTTTGAAACTCTTCATATTTTTCACATCTTTTCAGGCTCTTCATGTTTTTGAACAAGGTTTCATGCTCCTCCCATTTTTCAGACCGTTTCATGCTCCTCATATTTTTGACACGTTTTGAAGCTCTTCATATTTTTCCCATTTTTCAGGCTCTTCATGTTTTTGAACACCGTTTCATGCTCCTCCTATTTTTCAGACCGTTCATGCTCCTCATATTTTGACACATTTTGAAGCTCTTCATATTTTTCACATCTTTTCAGGCTCTTCATGTTTTTGAACAAGGTTTCATTCTCCTCCCATTTTTCAGACCGTTTCATGCTCCTCATATTTTTGACACGTTTTGAAGCTCTTCATATTTTTCACACCTTTTCAGGCTCTTCATGTTTTTGAACACCGTTTCATGCTCCTCCTATTTTTCAGACCGTTCATGCTCCTCATATTTTGACACCTTTTGAAGCTCTTCATATTTTTCACACCTTTTCAGGCTCTTCATGTTTCTGAACACCGCGTCATGCTCCTCCTATTTTTCATATCGTTTCATGCTTCTCATATTTTTCACACCTTTTGAAGCTCTTCATATTTTTCACACCTTTTCAGGCTCTTCATGTTTTTCAACACCGCTTTTTGCTCCTCCTATTTTTCAGACCGTTTCATGCTCCTCATATTTTTGACACGTTTTGAAGTTCTTCATATTTTTCACACCTTTTCAGGCTCTTCATGTTTTTAAACACCGCTTCATGCTGCTCCTGTTTTTCAGACCTTTTCATGCTCCTCATATTTTTCACATCTTTTGAAGTTCTTCTTATTTTTCACACCTTTTCAAGCTCTTCATCATTTTCAAAACCGCTTCATGCTCCTCCTATTTTACAGACCGTTTCATTCTCCTCATGTATTTCACACCTAATGAAGCTCTTCCAATTTTGCACAACTTTTCAGTCTCTTCTTGTTTTACAACACCGCATCATGCTCCTCCTATTTTTCAGACTGTTTCATGCTCCTCATATTTTTGACACCTTTTGAAGCTCTTCATATTTTTCACACCTTTTGAAGCTCTTCATGTTTTTCACACCTTTTCAGGCTCTTCATGATTTTCAACACCGCTTCATGCTCCTGCTATTTTTCAGACCGTTTCATGCTCATCTCTTTTTTGACACCTTTAGAAGCTGTTCATATTTTTCACACCTTTTAAAGCTCTTCATATTTTTCACATTTTTGAAACTCTTCATATTTTTCTCACCTTTTGAAGCTCTTCATGTTTTTCACACCTTTTCAGGCTTCTCATGTTTTTGAACACCGCTTCATGCTCCTCCTATTTTTCACTCCTTTTGAAGCTCTTCTTATTTTTCACACCTTTTCAGGCTGTACATGTTTTTGAACACCACTTCATGCTCCTCCTATTTTTCAGACCGTTTCTTGCTCCTCATGTATTTCACACATTTTGAAGCTCTTCATATTTTTCACACCTTTTCAATGTCTTCATGTTTTTGATCACTGTTTCATGCTGCTCCTGTTTTTCAGACCATTTCATGATACTCATATTTTTGACACCTTTTGAAGCTCTTCATGTTTTTCACACTTTTTCAGGCTGTTTATAGTTTTCAACACCGCTGCATGATTCTCCTATATTTGAGACCATTTCATGCTCCTCATATTTTTGACATTTTTTGAAGCTCTTCATATTTTTCACACTTTTTGAAGCTCTTCCTATTTTTCACAGGTTTTCAGGCTCTTCATGTTTTTCAACACCGCTTCATGCTCCTCCTATTTTTCCGACCTTTTCATGCTCATCTCATTTTTGACACCTTTTGAAGGTCTTCATATTTTTCACACCTTTTGAAGCTCTTCATATTTTTCACTTCTTTTCAGGCTCTTCATGTTTTTTAACACCGCTTCATGCTCCTCATATTTTTCAGACCGTTTCATGCTCCTCATATTTTTGACATCTTTTGAAGCTCTTCACATTTTTCACACATTTTCAGGCTCTTCATGTTTTTCAACACCGCTTGATGATCCTCCTATATTTCAGACCGTTTCATGCTCCTCATATTTTTGACACCTTTTGAAGCTCTTCATATTTTTCACACCTTTTCAGACTCTTCATGTTTTTCAACACCGCTTCATGCTGCTCCTATTTTTCAGACCGTTTCATGCTCATCTCTTTTTTGACAACTTTTGAAGCTCTTCATATTTTCATACCTTTTGATGCTCTTCATATTTTTCACACATTTTCAGGCTCTTCATGTTTTTCAACACCGCTTCATGCTCCTCCTGTTTTTCAGACAGTTTCATGCTCCTCATATTTTTGACACGTTTTGAAGCTCTTCATATTTTTCACACCTTTTCCGTCTCTTCTTGTTTTTCAACACCGCTTCTTGCTCCTCCTATTTTTCAGACCGTTTCATGCTCCTCATATTGTTGACACCTTTTGAAGCACTTCATATTTTTCACACCTTTTCAGGCTCTTCATATTTTTGAACACCGCTTCATTTTCCTCCTGTTTTTCCCACCTTTTGAAGCTCTTCATATTTTTCACACCTTTTCAGGCTCTTCAGGTTTTTGAACACCTCTTCATGCTCCTCCTATTTTTCAGACCGTTTCATGCTCCTCATGTATTTCACACCTTTTGAAGCTGTTCATATTTTTCACACCTTTTCAAGCTCTCCATGTTTCTGAACACCACTTCCTGCTCCTCCTATTTTTGAGGCCGTTTCATGCTCATCTCATTTTTGACACCTTCTGAAGCTCTTCATTTATTTCACACCTTTTGAGCTCTTCATATTCTTCACACTTTTTCAGGCTCTTCATGTATTTCAATAACGCTTCTTACTCCTCCTATTTTTCAGACCGTTTCATGCTCCTCATATTTTTGACATCTTTTGAAGCTCTTCACATATTTCACACATTTTCAGGCTTTTCATGTTTCTGAACACCGCTTCATCCTCCTCCTATTTTTCACACCTTTTGAAGCTCTTCATATTTTTCACAGCTTTTCAGGCTGCACATGTTTTTGAACACGACTTCATGCTCCTCATCTTTTTCAGTCTGTTTCATGCTCCTCATATTTTTCACACCGTTGGAAGCTCTTCATATTTTTCACACGTTTTCAGGCTCTTCATGTTTTTGATCACTGTTTCATGCTCCTCCTATTTTTCAGACCGTTTCTTGCTCCTCATATTTTTGACCATTTTATAAGCTCTTCATAATTTTCACACTTTTTTAGGCTCTTCATGTTTTTTAACACCGCTTCATGCTCCTCCTATTTTTCAAACTTTTTGAAGCTCTTCATGTTTTTCACACCTTATCAGACTCTTCATGTTTTTGAACACCTCTTCATGCTACTCCTATTTTTCAGACCTTTTCATGCTCCTCATGTATTTCACACGTTTTGAAGCTCTTCATATTTTTCACACCTTTTCAGACTCTTCATGGTTTTGAACACTGCTTCATGCTCCTCCTATTTTTCAGACCGTTTCAAGCTCCTCATATTTTTGACACCTTTTGAAGCTCTTCATATTTTTCACACCTTTTCAGTCTCTTCATGTTTTTAAACTCCACTCATGCTCCTCCTCTTTTTGTGACCTTTTCATGCTGCTCATAATTTTGACACCTTTGGAAGCTCTTCATATTTTTCACACCTTTTGATGCTCTTCATATTTTTCACAGCTTTTCAGGGTCTTCAAGTTTTTCAACACCGTTTCATTCTCCTCCTATTTTTCAGACCGTTTCATGCTCATCTCATTTTTGACACCTTTTGAAGCTCTTCATATTTTTCACACCTTTTGAAGCTCTTCATATTTTACACGTTTTCAGGCTCTTCAAGTTTTTCAACATCGCTTCATGCTCCTCCTATTTTTGACACGTTTTGAGGCTCTTCATAATTTTCACACCATTTTAGGCTCTTCATGTTTTTGAACACCGTTTCATGCTCCTCGTATTTTTCACACCTTTTAAAGCTCTTCATATTTTCACACCTTTTCAGGCTCTCATGTTTTTGAACACAGCTTCATGCTCCTCCTATTTTTTATACCGTTTCATGATACTCATGTATTTCACACCTTTTGAACCTCTTCATATTTTCCACACCTTTTCAGGCTGTACATGTTTTTGAAGACCACTTCATGCTCCTCATCTTTTTCAGACCGTTTCATGCTCCTGATATATTTCACACCGTTTGAAGCTCTTCATATTATTCACACGTTTTCAGATTCTTCATGTTTTTGATATCCGTTTCATGCTCCTCCTATTTTTCAGACCGTTTCATGCTCCTCATATTTTTGACACCTTTTGAAGCTCTTCACATTTATCACACCTTTTCAGGCTCTTCATGTTTTTCAACACCGCTTCATGATCCTCCTATATTTTAGAGCGTTTCATGCTCCTCATATTTTTGACACCTTTTGAAGCTCTTCACATTTTTCACACCTTTTCTGGCTCTTCATATTTTTCAACACCGCTTCATGCTCCTCCTATTTTTCAGATCGTTTCAGGCTCCGCATATTTTTGACTCCTTTTGAAGCTCTTCATATTTTTCAAACGTTTTCAGGCCCTTCATGTTTTTGAACACCGCTTCATGCTCCTCCTATTTTTCAGACGGTTTCAGGCTGCTCGTATTTTTCAGACCGTTTCATGCTCCCCATATTTTTGACAATTTTATAAGCTCTTCATATTTTTCACACATTTTCAGGCTCTTCATGTTTTTGAGCACCGCTTCATGCTCCTCCTATTTTTCAAACCTTTTGAAGCTCTTCATGTTTTTCACACCTTATCAGCTTTTTCATGTTTTTGAACATCTCTTCATGCTCCTCACATTTTTGACAATTTTATAAGCTCTTCATATTTTTCACACTTTTTCAGGCTCTTCATGTTTTTCAACACCGCTTCATGCTCCTCCTATTTTTCAAACCTTTTGAAGCTCTTCATATTTTTCACACATTTTCAGGCCCTTCATGTTTTTGAACAACACTTCATGCTCCTCCTACTTTTCAGACTTTTTCATGCTCATCTCTTTTTTGACACCTTTTCAGGGTCTTCATATTTTTCAAACTTTTGAAGATCTTCATATTTTTCACACTTTTTCAGGCTCTTCATGTTTTGAACACTGCTTCATGCTCCTCCTATTTTTCAGACCGTTTCATTCTCCTCATGTGTTTCACACCTTTTGAAGCTCTTCATAATTTTCACACCTTTTCATGCTCTTCATGTTTTTGAACACCGTTTCATGCTCGTCCTATTTTTCAGACCATTTCAAGCTCCTCATATTTTTGAAACCTTTTGAAGCTCTTCATATTTTTCACACCTTTTCAGGCTTTTCATGTATTTGAACATCGCTTCATGCTCCTCACATTTCTCACACCTTTTGAAGCTCTTCATATTTTTCTCACCTTTTCAGGCTCCTCATGTTTTTGAACACCGCTTCATGCTCCTCATATTTTTCAGACCGTTTCATGATCCTCATGTATTTCACACCTTTTGAACCTCTTCATATTTTTCACACCTTTTCAATGTCTTCATGTTTTTGAACACTGTTTCATGCTGCTCCTGTTTTTCAGACCATTTCATGATACTCATATTTTTGACACCTTTTGAAGCTCTTCATATTTTTCACACTTTTTCAGGCTGTTTATAGTTTTCAACACCGCTGCATGATTCTCCTATATTTGAGACCATTTCATGCTCCTCATATTTTTGACATTTTTTGAAGCTCTTCATATTTTTCACACTTTTTCAGGCTGTTTATAGTTTTCAACACCGCTGCATGATTCTCCTATATTTGAGACCATTTCATGCTCCTCATATTTTTGACATTTTTTGAAGCTCTTCATATTTTTCACACCCTTTGAAGCTCTTCCTATTTTTCACAGCTTTTCAGGCTCTTCATGTTTTTCAACACCGCTTCATGCTCCTCATATTTTTCAGACCGTTTCATGCTCCTCATATTTTTGACATCTTTTGAAGCTCTTCATATTTTTGACACCTTTTGAAGGTCTTCATATTTTTCACACCTTTTGAAGCTCTTCATATTTTTCACTTCTTTTCAGGCTCTTCATGTTTTTTAACACCGCTTCATGTTCCTCATATTTTTCAGACCGTTTCATACTCCTCATATTTTTGACATCTTTTGAAGCTCTTCACGTTTATCACACATTTTCAGGCTCTTCATGTTTTTCAACACCGCTTGATGATCCTCCTATATTTCAGACCGTTTCATGCTCCTCATATTTTTGACACGTTTTGAAGCTCTTCATATTTTTCACACCTTTTCCGTCTCTTCTTGTTTTTCAACACCGCTTCTTGCTCCTCCTATTTTTCAGACCGTTTCATGCTCCTCATATTGTTGACACCTTTTGAAGCACTTCATATTTTTCACACCTTTTCTGGCTCTTCATATTTTTGAACACCGCTTCATGTTCCTCCTGCTTTTCATACCTTTTGAAGCTCTTCATATTTTTCACACCTTTTCAGGCTCTTCAGGTTTTTGAACACCTCTTCATGCTCCTCCTATTTTTCAGACCGTTTCATGCTCCTCAGGTATTTCACACCTTTTGAAGCTCTTCATATTTTTCACACCTTTTCAGGCTCTCCATGTTTCTGAACACCACTTCCTGCTCCTCCTATTTTTGAGGCCGTTTCATGCTCATCTCATTTTTGACACCTTCTGAAGCTCTTCATTTGTTTCACACCTTTTGAGCTCTTCATATTCTTCACACGTTTTCAGGCTCTTCATGTATTTCAATAACGCTTCTTACTCCTCCTATTTTTCAGACCGTTTCATGCTCCTCATATTTTTGACATCTTTTGAAGCTCTTCACATATTTCACACATTTTCAGGCTTTTCATGTTTCTGAACACCGCTTCATCCTCCTCCTATTTTTCACACCTTTTGAAGCTCTTCATATTTTTCACAGCTTTTCATGCTGAACATGTTTTTGAACACGACTTCATGCTCCTCATCTTTTTCAGTCTGTTTCATGCTCCTCATATTTTTCACACCGTTTGAAGCTCTTCATATTTTTCACACGTTTTCAGGCTCTTCATGTTTTTGATCACCGTTTCATGCTCCTCCTATTTTTCAGACCGTTTCATGCTCCTCATATTTTTGACCATTTTATAAGCTCTTCATATTTTTCACACTTTTTTAGGCTCTTCATGTATTTTAACACCGCTTCATGCTCCTCCTATTTTTCAAACTTTTTGAAGCTCTTCATGTTTTTCACACCTTATCAGCCTCTTCATGTTTTTGAACACCTCTTCATGCTACTCCTATTTTTCAGACCTTTTCATGCTCCTCATATTTTTCACTCCTTTAAAGCTCTTCCTATTTTTCACAGCTTTTCAGGCTCTTCATGTTTTTCAACAACGCTTCATGCTCCTCATATTTTTCAGACCGTTTCATGCTCCTCATATTTTTGACATCTTTTGAAGCTCTTCATATTTTTGACACCTTTTGAAGGACTTCATATTTTTCACACCTTTTGAAGCTCTTCACATTTTTCACTTCTTTTCAGGCTCTTCATGTTTTTTAACACCGCTTCGTGCTCCTCATATTTTTCAGACCGTTTCATGCTCCTCATATTTTTGACATCTTTTGAAGCTCTTCACGTTTTTCACACATTTTCAGGCTCGTCATGTTTTTCAACACCGCTTCATGCTGCTCCTATTTTTCAGACCGTTTCATGCTCATCTCTTTTTTGACAACTTTTGAAGCTCTTCATATTTTCATACTTTTTGAAGCTCTTCATATTTTTCACACGTTTTCAGGCTCTTCATGTTTTTCAACACCGCTTCATGCTCCTCCTATTTTTCAGACTGTTTCATGCTCCTCATATTTTTGACACCTTTTGAAGCTCTTCATATTTTTCACACCTTTTCAGACTCTTAATGTTTTTCAACACCGCTTCATGCTGCTCCCATTTTTCAGACCGTTTCATGCTCATCTCTTTTTTGACAACTTTTGAAGCTCTTCATATTTTCATACCTTTTGAAGCTCTTCAGATTTTTCACACGTTTTCAGGCTCTTCATGTTTTTCAACACTGCTTCATGCTCCTCCTATTTTTCAGACCGTTTCATGCTCCTCATATTTTTGACACCTTTTGAAGCTCTTCACATTTATCACACCTTTTCCGGCTCTTCATGATTTCAACACCGCTTCATGCTCCTCCTATTTTTCAGATCGTTTCAGGCTCCGAATATTTTTGACTCCTTTTGAAGCTCTTCATATTTTTCACACGTTTTCAGGCCGTTCATGTTTTTGAACACCGCTTCATGCTCCTCCTATTTTTCAGATCGTTTCAGGCTGCTCGTATTTTTCAGACCGTTTCATGCTCCTCATATTTTTGACAATTTTATAAGCTCTTCATATTTTTCACACTTTTTCAGGCTCTTCATGTTTTGAACACCGCTTCATGCTCCTCCTATTTTTCAGACCTTTTCATGCTCCTCATGTATTTCACACGTTTTGAAGCTCTTCATATTTTTCACACCTTTTCAGGCTCTTCATGTTTGTGAACACTGCTTCATGCTCCTCCTATTTTTCAGACCGTTTCAAGCTCCTCATATTTTTGACACTTTTTGAAGCTCTTCATATTTTTCACACCTTTTTAGGCTCTCCATGTTTCTGAACACCACTTCATGCTCCTCCTATTTTTCAGACCGTATCATGCTTCTCATATTTTTCACACCTTTTGGAGCTCTTCATATTTTTCACATCTTTTCAGGCTCTTCATGTTTTTCAACACCACTTCATGCTCCTCCTATGTTTCAGAGAGATACATGCTCCACATATATTTCACACCTTTTGAAGCTCTTCATATTTTTCACACTTTTTCAGGCTCTTCATTTTTTTCCACACCACTTCATGCTTCTCCTATTTTTCAGACCGTATCATGCTCCCCATGTATTTCAAACCTTTGAAGATTTTCAAATTTTTCACACATTTTCAGGCTCTTCATGTTTTTGAACACCATTTCATGCTCCTCCTATTTTTCAGACCGTTTCATGCTTTTCATATTTTTGACATCTTTTGAAGCTCTTCATATTTTTCACACCTTTTGAAGCTCCTCATATATTTCACACCTTTTGAAGCTCTTCATATTTTTCACACATTTTCAGGCTCTTCATGTTTTTGAACACCGCTTCATGCTCCTCCTATTATTCAGACGGTTTCATGCTCTTCATATTTTAGACAACTTTTGAAGCTCGTCATATTTTTCACACCTTTTCAGGCTCTTCATGTTTTTGAACATCGCTTCATGCTCCTTTATTTTTCAGACAATTTCTTGCTCCTCATATTTTTAAAACCTTTTGAAGCTCTTCAGATTTTTCACACCTTTTCAGGCACTTCATGTTTTTGAACACCGCTTCATTCTCCTCCTATATTTCAGACCGTTTCATGCTCCTCATATATTTGACACCTTTTCAAGCTCTTCATATTTTTCACAACTTTTCAGGCTCTTCATGTTTTTGAACACCGCTTCATGCTCCTCCTATTTTTCAGACCGTTTCATGCTCATCTCATTTTTGACACATTTTGAACTTCTTCATATTTTTCACACCTTTAAAGCTCTTCATATTTTTCACAACTTTTCAGTCTCTGCATTTTTTTGAACACCGCTTCATGCTCCTCCTATTTTTCAGACCGTTTCATGCTCCTCATGTATTTCACACCTTTTGAAGCTCTTCAAATTTTTCACACCTTTTCAGGCTCTTCATGTTTTTGATTACCGTTTCATCCTCCTCCTATTTTTCAGACCGTTTCATGCTCCTCATATTTTTCACACCTTTTGAAGCTCTTCATATTTTTCCCACCTTTTCAGGCTCTTCATGTTTTTCAACACCAGTTCATGCTCCTCCTATTTTTCACCGTTTCAAGCTCCTCATAATTTTCACACCTTTTAAAGCTCTTCTTATTTTTCACACCTTTTCAGGCTCTTCATGTTTTTCAACACCGCTTCATGCTGCTCCTTTTTTTCAGACCGTTTCATGCTCATCTCTTTTTTGACAACTTTTGAAGCTCTTCATATTTTCATACCTTTTGAAGCTCTTCATATTTTTCACACGTTTTCAGGCTCTTCATGTTTTTCAACACCGCTTCATGCTCCTCCTATTTTTCAGACCGTTTCGTGCTCCTCATATTTTTGACACGTTTTGAAGCTCTTCATATTTTTCACACCTTTTCAGGCTCTTCTTGTTTTTCAACACCGCTTCTTGCTCCTCCTATTTTTCAGACCGTTTCATGCTCCTCATATTGTTGACACCTTTTGAAGCACTTCATATTTTTCACACCTTTTCAGGCTCTTCATGTTTCTGAACACCACTTCCTGCTCCTCCTATTTTTGAGGCCGTTTCATGCTCATCTCATTTTTGACACCTTCTGAAGCTCTTCATTTTTTTCACACCTTTTGAGCTCTTCATATTCTTCACACGTTTTCAGGCTCTTCATGTATTTCAATAACGCTTCTTACTCCTCGTATTTTTCAGACCGTTTCATGCTCCTCATATTTTTGACACCTTTTGAAGCTCTTCACAATTTTCACACCTTTTCCGGCTCTTCATGTTTTTCAACACCGCTTCATGCTCCTCCTATTTTTCAGATCGTTTCAGGCTCCGCATATTTTTGACTCCTTTTGAAGCTCTTCACATTTTTCACACCTTTTCCGGCTCTTCATGTTTTTCAACACCGCTTCATGCTCCTCCTATTTTTCAGACGTTTTCAGGCTGCTCGTATTTTTCAGACCGTTTCATGCTCCTCATATTTTTGACAATTTTATAAGCTCTTCATATTTTTCACACATTTTCAGGCTCTTCATGTTTTTGAACACAGCTTCATGCTCCTCCTATTTTTCAAACCTTTTGAAGCTCTTAATTTTTTTCACACCTTATCAGCCTCTTCATGATTTTGAACACCGCTTCATGCTCCTCCTATTTTTCAGACCGTTTCATGCTCCTCAGGTATTTCACACCTTTTCAAGCTCTTCATATTTTTCACAACTTTTCAGGCTCTTCACGTTTTTGAACAACACTTCATGCTCCTCCTACTTTTCAGACTGTTTCATGCTCATCTCATTTTTGACACCTTTTCAGGGTCTTCATATTTTTCAAACTTTTGAAGATCTTCATATTTTTCACACTTTTTCAGGCTCTTCATGTTTTGAACACTGCTTCATGCTCCTCCTATTTTTCAGACCGTTTCATTCTCCTCATGTTTTTCACACCTTTTGAAGCTCTTCATAATTTTCACACCTTTTCATGCTCTTCATGTTTTTGAACACCGTTTCATGCTCGTCCTATTTTTCAGACCATTTCAAGCTCCTCATATTTTTGAAACCTTTTGAAGCTCTTCATATTTTTCACACCTTTTCCGTCTCTTCTTGTTTTTCAACACCGCTTCTTGCTCCTCCTATTTTTCAGACCGTTTCATGCTCCTCATATTGTTGACACCTTTTGAAGCACTACATATTTTTCAAACCTTTTCAGGCTCTTCATATTTTTGAACACCGCTGCATGTTCCTCCTGTTTTTCACACCTTTTGAAGCTCTTCATATTTTTCACACCTTTTCAGGCTCTTCATGTTTTTGAACACCGCTTCATGCTCCTCCTATTTTTCAGACGGTTTCATGCTCTTCATATTTTAGACAACTTTTGAAGCTCGTCATATTTTTCACACCTTTTCAGGCTCTTCATGTTTTTGATCACCGTTTCATGCTCCTTTATTTTTCAGACAATTTCTTGCTCCTCATATTTTTAAAACCTTTTGAAGCTCTTCAGATTTTTCACACCTTTTCAGGCACTTCATGTTTTTGAACACCGCTTCATGCTCCTCCTATATTTCAGACCGTTTCATGCTCCTCATATATTTGACACCTTTTCAAGCTCTTCATATTTTTCACAACTTTTCAGGCTCTTCATGTTTTTGAACACCGCTTCATGCTCCTCCTATTTTTCAGACCGTTTCATGCTCATCTCATTTTTGACACATTTTAAACTTCTTCATATTTTTCACACCTTTAAAGCTCTTCATATTTTTCACAACTTTTCAGTCTCTGCATTTTTTTGAACACCGCTTCATGCTCCTCCTATTTTTCAGACCGTTTCATGCTCCTCATGTATTTCACACCTTTTGAAGCTCTTCAAATTTTTCACACCTTTTCAGGCTCTTCATGTTTTTGATTACCGTTTCATCCTCCTCCTATTTTTCAGACCGTTTCATGCTCCTCATATTTTTCACACCTTTTGAAGCTCTTCATATTTTTCCCACCTTTTCAGGCTCTTCATGTTTTTCAACACCAGTTCATGCTCCTCCTATTTTTCACCGTTTCAAGCTCCTCATAATTTTCACACCTTTTAAAGCTCTTCTTATTTTTCACACCTTTTCAGGCTCTTCATGTTTTTCAACACCGCTTCATGCTGCTCCTATTTTTCAGACCGTTTCATGCTCATCTCTTTTTTGACAACTTTTGAAGCTCTTCATATTTTCATACCTTTTGAAGCTCTTCATATTTTTCACACGTTTTCAGGCTCTTCATGTTTTTCAACACCGCTTCATGCTCCTCCTATTTTTCAGACCGTTTCGTGCTCCTCATATTTTTGACACGTTTTGAAGCTCTTCATATTTTTCACACCTTTTCAGGCTCTTCTTGTTTTTCAACACCGCTTCTTGCTCCTCCTATTTTTCAGACCGTTTCATGCTCCTCATATTGTTGACACCTTTTGAAGCACTTCATATTTTTCACACCTTTTCAGGCTCTTCATGTTTCTGAACACCACTTCCTGCTCCTCCTATTTTTGAGGCCGTTTCATGCTCATCTCATTTTTGACACCTTCTGAAGCTCTTCATTTTTTTCACACCTTTTGAGCTCTTCATATTCTTCACACGTTTTCAGGCTCTTCATGTATTTCAATAACGCTTCTTACTCCTCGTATTTTTCAGACCGTTTCATGCTCCTCATATTTTTGACACCTTTTGAAGCTCTTCACACTTTTCACACCTTTTCCGGCTCTTCATGTTTTTCAACACCGCTTCATGCTCCTCCTATTTTTCAGATCGTTTCAGGCTCCGCATATTTTTGACTCCTTTTGAAGCTCTTCATATTTTTCACACGTTTTCAGTCCCTTCATGTTTTTGAACACCGCTTCATGCTCCTCCTATTTTTCAGACGTTTTCAGGCTGCTCGTATTTTTCAGACCGTTTCATGCTCCTCATATTTTTGACAATTTTATAAGCTCTTCATATTTTTCACACATTTTCAGGCTCTTCATGTTTTTGAACACCGCTTCATGCTCCTCCTATTTTTCAAACCTTTTGAAGCTCTTAATTTTTTTCACACCTTATCAGCCTCTTCATGATTTTGAACACCGCTTCATGCTCCTCCTATTTTTCAGACCGTTTCATGCTCCTCAGGTATTTCACACCTTTTCAAGCTCTTCATATTTTTCACAACTTTTCAGGCTCTTCACGTTTTTGAACAACACTTCATGCTCCTCCTACTTTTCAGACTGTTTCATGCTCATCTCATTTTTGACACCTTTTCAGGGTCTTCATATTTTTCAAACTTTTGAAGATCTTCATATTTTTCACACTTTTTCAGGCTCTTCATGTTTTGAACACTGCTTCATGCTCCTCCTATTTTTCAGACCGTTTCATTCTCCTCATGTTTTTCACACCTTTTGAAGCTCTTCATAATTTTCACACCTTTTCATGCTCTTCATGTTTTTGAACACCGTTTCATGCTCGTCCTATTTTTCAGACCATTTCAAGCTCCTCATATTTTTGAAACCTTTTGAAGCTCTTCATATTTTTCACACCTTTTCCGTCTCTTCTTGTTTTTCAACACCGCTTCTTGCTCCTCCTATTTTTCAGACCGTTTCATGCTCCTCATATTGTTGACACCTTTTGAAGCACTACATATTTTTCAAACCTTTTCAGGCTCTTCATATTTTTGAACACCGCTGCATGTTCCTCCTGTTTTTCACACCTTTTGAAGCTCTTCATATTTTTCACACCTTTTCAGGCTCTTCATGTTTTTGAACACCGCTTCATGCTCCTCCTATTTTTCAGACGGTTTCATGCTCTTCATATTTTAGACAACTTTTGAAGCTCGTCATATTTTTCACACCTTTTCAGGCTCTTCATGTTTTTGATCACCGTTTCATGCTCCTTTATTTTTCAGACAATTTCTTGCTCCTCATATTTTTAAAACCTTTTGAAGCTCTTCAGATTTTTCACACCTTTTCAGGCACTTCATGTTTTTGAACACCGCTTCATGCTCCTCCTATATTTCAGACCGTTTCATGCTCCTCATATATTTGACACCTTTTCAAGCTCTTCATATTTTTCACAACTTTTCAGGCTCTTCATGTTTTTGAACACCGCTTCATGCTCCTCCTATTTTTCAGACCGTTTCATGCTCATCTCATTTTTGACACATTTTAAACTTCTTCATATTTTTCACACCTTTAAAGCTCTTCATATTTTTCACAACTTTTCAGTCTCTGCATTTTTTTGAACACCGCTTCATGCTCCTCCTATTTTTCAGACCGTTTCATGCTCCTCATGTATTTCACACCTTTTGAAGCTCTTCAAATTTTTCACACCTTTTCAGGCTCTTCATGTTTTTGATTACCGTTTCATCCTCCTCCTATTTTTCAGACCGTTTCATGCTCCTCATATTTTTCACACCTTTTGAAGCTCTTCATATTTTTCCCACCTTTTCAGGCTCTTCATGTTTTTCAACACCAGTTCATGCTCCTCCTATTTTTCACCGTTTCAAGCTCCTCATAATTTTCACACCTTTTAAAGCTCTTCTTATTTTTCACACCTTTTCAGGCTCTTCATGTTTTTCAACACCGCTTCATGCTGCTCCTATTTTTCAGACCGTTTCATGCTCATCTCTTTTTTGACAACTTTTGAAGCTCTTCATATTTTCATACCTTTTGAAGCTCTTCATATTTTTCACACGTTTTCAGGCCCTTCATGTTTTTCAACACCGCTTCATGCTCCTCCTATTTTTCAGACCGTTTCGTGCTCCTCATATTTTTGACACGTTTTGAAGCTCTTCATATTTTTCACACCTTTTCAGGCTCTTCTTGTTTTTCAACACCGCTTCTTGCTCCTCCTATTTTTCAGACCGTTTCATGCTCCTCATATTGTTGACACCTTTTGAAGCACTTCATATTTTTCACACCTTTTCAGGCTCTTCATGTTTCTGAACACCACTTCCTGCTCCTCCTATTTTTGAGGCCGTTTCATGCTCATCTCATTTTTGACACCTTCTGAAGCTCTTCATTTTTTTCACACCTTTTGAGCTCTTCATATTCTTCACACGTTTTCAGGCTCTTCATGTATTTCAATAACGCTTCTTACTCCTCGTATTTTTCAGACCGTTTCATGCTCCTCATATTTTTGACACCTTTTGAAGCTCTTCACACTTTTCACACCTTTTCCGGCTCTTCATGTTTTTCAACACCGCTTCATGCTCCTCCTATTTTTCAGATCGTTTCAGGCTCCGCATATTTTTGACTCCTTTTGAAGCTCTTCATATTTTTCACACGTTTTCAGTCCCTTCATGTTTTTGAACACCGCTTCATGCTCCTCCTATTTTTCAGACGTTTTCAGGCTGCTCGTATTTTTCAGACCGTTTCATGCTCCTCATATTTTTGACAATTTTATAAGCTCTTCATATTTTTCACACATTTTCAGGCTCTTCATGTTTTTGAACACCGCTTCATGCTCCTCCTATTTTTCAAACCTTTTGAAGCTCTTAATTTTTTTCACACCTTATCAGCCTCTTCATGATTTTGAACACCGCTTCATGCTCCTCCTATTTTTCAGACCGTTTCATGCTCCTCAGGTATTTCACACCTTTTCAAGCTCTTCATATTTTTCACAACTTTTCAGGCTCTTCACGTTTTTGAACAACACTTCATGCTCCTCCTACTTTTCAGACTGTTTCATGCTCATCTCATTTTTGACACCTTTTCAGGGTCTTCATATTTTTCAAACTTTTGAAGATCTTCATATTTTTCACACTTTTTCAGGCTCTTCATGTTTTGAACACTGCTTCATGCTCCTCCTATTTTTCAGACCGTTTCATTCTCCTCATGTTTTTCACACCTTTTGAAGCTCTTCATAATTTTCACACCTTTTCATGCTCTTCATGTTTTTGAACACCGTTTCATGCTCGTCCTATTTTTCAGACCATTTCAAGCTCCTCATATTTTTGAAACCTTTTGAAGCTCTTCATATTTTTCACACCTTTTCCGTCTCTTCTTGTTTTTCAACACCGCTTCTTGCTCCTCCTATTTTTCAGACCGTTTCATGCTCCTCATATTGTTGACACCTTTTGAAGCACTACATATTTTTCAAACCTTTTCAGGCTCTTCATATTTTTGAACACCGCTGCATGTTCCTCCTGTTTTTCACACCTTTTGAAGCTCTTCATATTTTTCACACCTTTTCAGGCTGTACATGTTTTTGAAGACTACTTCATGCTCCTCATCTTTTTCAGACCGTTTCATGCTCCTGATATTTTTCACACCGTTTGAAGCTCTTCATATTTTTCACACGTTTTCAAATTCTTCATGTTTTTGATCACCGTTTCATGCTCCTACTATTTTTCAGACCGTTTCATGCTCCTCATATTTTTGACACCTTTTGAAGCTCTTCACATTTATCACACCTTTTCAGGCTCTTCATGTTTTTCAACACCGCTTCATGATCCTCCTATATTTCAGAGCGTTTCATGCTCCTCATATTTTTGACACCTTTTGAAGCTCTTCACATTTTTCACACCTTTTCCGGCTCTTCATGTTTTTCAACTCCGCTTCATGCTCCTCCTATTTTTCAGATCGTTTCAGGCTCCGCATATTTTTGACTCCTTTTGAAGCTCTTCATATTTTTCACCCGTTTTCAGGCCCTTCATGTTTTTGAACACCGCTTCATGCTCCTCCTATTTTTCAGACCGTTTCAGGCTGCTGTATTTTTCAGACCGTTTCATGCTCCTCATATTTTTGACAATTTTATAAGCTCTTCATATTTTTCACACTTTTTCAGGCTCTTCATGTTTTGAACACCGCTTCATGCTCCTCCTATTTTTCAGACGGTTTCAGGCTGCTCGTATTTTTCAGACCGTTTCATGCTCCTCATATTTTTGACAATTTTATAAGCTCTTCATATTTTTCACACTTTTTCAGGCTCTTCATGTTTTTAACACCGCTTCATGCTCCTCCTATTTTTCAGACGGTTTCAGGCTGCTCGTATTTTTCAGACCGTTTCATGCTCCTCATATTTTTGACAATTTTATAAGCTCTTCACATTTTTCACACCTTTTCCGGCTCTTCATGTTTTTCAACACCGCTTCATGCTCCTCCTATTTTTCAGATCGTTTCAGGCTGCTCGTATTTTTCAGACCGTTTCATGCTCCTCATATTTTTGACAATTTTATAAGCTCTTCATATTTTTCACACTTTTTCAGGCTCTTCATGTTTTGAACACCGCTTCATGCTCCTCCTATTTTTCAGACCTTTTCATGCTCCTCATGTATTTCACACGTTTTGAAGCTCTTCATATTTTTCACACATTTTCAGGCTCTTCATGTTTTTGAACACCGCTTCATGCTCCTCCTATTTTTCAAACCTTTTGAAGCTCTTAATGTTTTTCACACCTTATCAGCCTCTTCATCTTTTTGAACATCTCTCCATGCTCCTCATATTTTTGACAATTTTATAAGCTCTTCATATTTATCACACTTTTTCAGGCTCTTCATGTTTTTGAACACCGCTTCATCCTCCTCCTATTTTTTAAACCTTTTGAAGCTCTTCATATTTTTCACACTTTTTCAGGCTCTTCATGTTTTGAACACCGCTTCATGCTCCTCCTATTTTTCAGACCGTTTCATGCTCCTCAGGTATTTCACACCTTTTCAAGCTCTTCATATTTTTCACAACTTTTCAGGCTCTTCACGTTTTTGAACAACACTTCATGCTCCTCCTCCTTTTCAGACTGTTTCATGCTCATCTCATTTTTGACACCTTTTCAGGGTCTTCATATTTTTCAAACTTTTGAAGATCTTCATATTTTTCACACTTTTTCAGGCTCTTCATGTTTTGAACACTGCTTCATGCTCCTCCTATTTTTCAGACCGTTTCATTCTCCTCATGTTTTTGACACCTTTTGAAGCTCTTCATAATTTTCACACCTTTTCATGCTCTTCATGTTTTTGAACACCATTTCATGCTCCTCCTATTTTTCAGACCTTTTCATGCTCCTCATGTATTTCACACGTTTTGAAGCTCTTCATATTTTTCACACCTTTTCAGGCTCTTCATGTTTGTGAACACTGCTTCATGCTCCTCCTATTTTTCAGACCGTTTCATGCTCATCTCATTTTTGACACATTTTGAACTTCTTCATATTTTTCACACCTTTAAAGCTCTTCATATTTTTCACACCTTTTTAGGCTCTCCATGTTTCTGAACACCACTTCATGCTCCTCCTATTTTTCAGACCGTATCATGCTTCTCATATTTTTCACACCTTTTGGAGCTCTTCATATTTTTCACATCTTTTCAGGCTCTTCATGTTTTTCAACACCACTTCATGCTCCTCCTATTTTTCAGAGAGATACATGCTCCACATATATTTCACACCTTTTGAAGCTCTTCATATTTTTCACACTTTTTCAGGCTCTTCATTTTTTTCCACTCCACTTCATGCTTCTCCTATTTTTCAGACCGTTTCATGCTCCTCATGTATTTCAAACCTTAGAAGCTTTTCAAATTTTTCACACATTTTCAGGCTCTTCATGTTTTTGAACACCATTTCATGCTCCTCCTATTTTTCAGACCGTTTCATGCTTTTCATATTTTTGACATCTTTTGAAGCTCTTCATATTTTTCACACCTTTTGAAGCTCCTCATATATTTCACACCTTTTGAAGCTCTTCATATTTTTCACACATTTTCAGGCTCTTCATGTTTTTGAACACCACTTCATGCTCCTCCTATTTTTCAGAGAGTTTCATGCTCCTCATGTATTTCACACCTTTTGAAGCTCTTCATATTTTTCACACCTTTTCAGGCTGTTCATGTTTTTCCACATCACTTCATGCTTCTCCTATTTTTCAGACCGTTTCATGCTCCTCATGTATATCACACCTTTGAAGCTTTTCATATTTTTCACAGCTTTTCAGGCTCTTCATGTTTTTGAACACCATTTAATGCTCCTCCTATTTTTCAGACAGTTTCATGCTCTTCATATTTTTGACACCTTTTGAAGCTCTTCATATTTTTCACACCTTTTCAGGCTCTTCATATATTTCACACCTTTTCAGGCTCTTCATGTTTTTGAACACCATTTCATGCTCCCCCTATTTTTCAGACCATTTCATGCTCTTCATATTTTTGACACCTTTTGAAGCTCTCCATATTTTTCACACCTTTTGAAGCTCTTCATATATTTCACACCTTTTCAGGCTCTTCATGTTTTTAAACACCGCTTCATGCTCCTCCTATTTTTCAGACCGTTTCAGGCTCTTCATATTTTTTTTACACCTTTTGACGCTCTTCATATTTTTCACATCTTTTCAGGCTCTTCAGGTTTTTCAACACCACTTAATGCTCCTGCTATTTTTCAGACCGTTTAATGCTCCTCATGTAGTTCAAACCTTTTGAAGCTCTTCATATTTTTCACACCTTTTCAGGCTCTTCATGTTTTTGAACACCGCTTCATGCTCCTCCTATTTTTCAGACGGTTTCATGCTCTTCATATTTTAGACAACTTTTGAAGCTCGTCATATTTTTCACACCTTTTCAGGCTCTTCATGTTTTTGAACATCGCTTCATGCTCCTTTATTTTTCAGACAATTTCTTGCTCCTCATATTTTTAAAACCTTTTGAAGCTCTTCAGATTTTTCACACCTTTTCAGGAACTTCATGTTTTTGAACACCGCTTCATGCTCCTCCTATATTTCAGACCGTTTCATGCTCCTCATATATTTGACACCTTTTGAAGCTCTTCATATTTTTCACAACTTTTCAGGCTCTTCATGTTTTTGAACACCGCTTCATGCTCCTCCTATTTTTCAGACCGTTTCATGCTCATCTCATTTTTGACACATTTTGAACTTCTTCATATTTTTCACACCTTTAAAGCTCTTCATATTTTTCACAACTTTTCAGTCTCTGCATTTTTTTGAACACCGCTTCATGCTCCTCCTATTTTTCAGACCGTTTCATGCTCCTCATGTATTTCACACCTTTTGAAGCTCTTCAAATTTTTCACACCTTTTCAGGCTCTTCATGTTTTTGATTACCGTTTCATCCTCCTCCTATTTTTCAGATCGTTTCATGCTCCTCATATTTTTCACACCTTTTGAAGCTCTTCATATTTTTCCCACCTTTTCAGGCTCTTCATGTTTTTCAACACCAGTTCATGCTCCTCCTATTTTTCAGACCGTTTCAAGCTCCTCATAATTTTCACACCTTTTAAAGCTCTTCTTATTTTTCACACCTTTTCATGTTCTTCATGTTTTTGAACACCGCTTCATCTTTCTCCTATTTTTAAGACCGTTTCATGCTCCTCATATTTTTGACACCTTTTGAAGCTCTTCATATTTTTCACACCTTTTCAGGCTTTTCATGTTTTTCAACACCGCTACATGATCCTCCTATTTTTCAGACCGTTTCCTGCTCCTCATATTTTTGACACCTTTTGAAGCTCTTCATATATTTCACACCGTTTCAGGCTCTTCATGTTTTTCAACACCGCTTCATGCTCCTCCTATTTTTCAGACCGTTTCTTGATGCTCATATTTTTGACACCTTTTGAGGCTCTTCATATTTTTCACACCTTTTCAGGCTCTTCATGTTTTTGAACACTGTTTCAAGCTCCTCCTCTTTTTCACACCGTTTCATGCCCCTCATAATTTTGATCCCTTTTGAAGCTTTTCATATTTTTCACACCTTTTCAGGCTCTTCATGTTTTTGAACACAGTTTCATACTCCTCCTATTTTTCAGCCCAATTAATGCTCCTCATATTTTTCACACCTTTGGAAGCACTTCATATTTTTTCACACCTTTTCAGGCTCTTCACTTTTATCAACACCGCTTCATGCTCCTCCTATTTTTCAGACCGTTTCATGCTCCTCATATTTTTCACACCTTTGGAAGCACTTCATATTTTTTCACACCTTTTCAGGCTCTTCATGTTTTTCAACACCGCTTAATGCTCCTCATATTTTTCAGACCGTTTCATGCTCCTCATATTTTTGACACCTTTTGAAGCTCTTCCTATATTTCACACCTTTTCAGGCTCTTCATGTTTTTGAACACCTTTTCATGCTCCTTCTACTTTTCAGACCGTTTCATGCTACTCATATTTTTCACACCTTTTGAAGCTCTTCATTTTTTTCACACCTTTTCAAGCTCTTCATATTTTTCAACACCGTTTCATATTCCTCCTATTTTTCAGACCGTTTCATGCTCCTCATATTTTTGACAGCTTCTGAAGCTCTTCATATATTTCACATCTTTTCAGGCTCTTCATGTTTTTCAACACCTCTTCATGCACCTCCTATATTTCAGACCGTTTCATGCTCCTCATAATTTTGACACCTTTGAAGCTCTTCATATTTTTCAAACCTTTTCAGGCTCTTCATGTTTTTCAACACCACTTCATGCACCTCCTATATTTCAGACCGTTTCATGCTCCTCATATTTTGTCACGTTTTGAAGCTCTTCATATTTTTCGCACATTTCAGTCTCTTCATGTTTTTGAATACTGCTTCATGCTCCTCCTATTTTTCAGAGCGATTCATGCTCCTCATATTTTTGACACGTTTTGAAGCTCTTCATATTTTTCACACCTTTTCAGGCTCTTCATGTTTTTGAACACCGCTTAATGCTCCTCCTATTTTTCAGATTGTTTCATGCTCCTCATATTTTTGACACGTTTTGAAGCTCTTCATATTTTTCACACTTTTTCAGGCTCTTCATGTTTTTGAACACCGCTTAATGCTCCTCCTATTTTTCAGATTGTTTCATGCTCCTCATATTTTTGACACGTTTTGAAGCTCTTCATATTTTTCACACCTTTTCAGGCTCTTCATGTTTTTGAACACCGTTTCATGCTCCTCTTATTTTTTTTTTATTGTTATTTTTTTTTATTATTTTTATTTTTTTTTCCAGTGGGTTTTGTCATACTTTGATATGAATCAGCCATGGATTTACATGTATTCCCAGTCCCGATTCCCCCTCCCACCTCCCTCTCCTCCCGATTCCTCTGGGTCTTCCCAGTGCACCAAGCCGGAGCACTTGTCTCATGCATCCTACCTGGGCTGGTGATTTGTTTCACCATAGATAGCATACATGCTGTTCTTTTGAAACATCCCACCCTCACATTCTCCCACAAAGTTTAAAAGTCTGTTCTGTATTTCTGTGTCTCTCTTTCTGTTCTGCATATAGGGTTATCGTTGTCACCTTTCTAAATTCCATATACATGTGTCAGTATGCTGTAATGTTCTTTATCTTTCTGGCTTACTTCACTCTGTAAAATGGGCTCCAGGTTCATCCATCTCATTAGGACTGATTCAAATGAATTCTTTTTAATGGCTGAGTAATATTCCATGGTGTATATGTACCACAGCTTTCTTATCCATTCATCTGCTGACGGGCATCTAGGTTGCTTCCATGTCCTGGCTATTATAAACAGTGCTGCGATGAACATTGGGGTGCACGTGTCTCTTTCAGACGAACCTATGGACACCTTATCTTTGACAAAGGAGGCAAGGATATGCAATGGAAAAAAGACAACCTCTTTAACAAGTGGTGCTGGGAAAACTGGTCAACCACTTGTAAAAGAATGAAAATAGAACACTTTCTAACACCATACATAAAAATAAACTCAAAATGGATTAAAGATCTAAATGTAAGACCAGAAACTATAAAACTCCTAGAGGAGAAGATAGGCAAAACACTCTCCGACATAAATCAAAGCAAGATCCTCTATGACCCACCTCCCAGAATATTGGAAATAAAAGCAAAACTAAACAAATGGGACCTAATGAAACTTAAAAGCTTTTGCACTACAAAGGAAACTATAAGTAAGGTGAAAAGACAGCCCTCAGATTGGGAGAAAATAATAGCAAATGAAGAAACAGACAAAGGATTAATCTCAAAAATATACAAGCAAATCCTGCAGCTCAATTCCAGAAAAATAAATGACCCAATAAAAAATGAGCCAAAGAACTAAACAGACATTTCTCCAAAGAAGACATACAGATGGATAACAAACACATGAAAAGATGCTCAACATCACTCATTATTAGAGAAATGCAAATGAAAACCACAATGAGGTACCATTACATGCCAGTCAGGATGGCTGCTATCCAAAAGTCTACAAGCAATAAATGCTGGAGAGGGAGTGGAGAAAAGGGAACCCTCTTATACTGTTGGTGGGAATGCACACTAGTACAGCCGCTATGGAAAACGGTGAAGAGATTTCTTAAAAAACTGGAAATAGAACTGCCATATGACCCAGCAATCCCACTTCTGGGCATACACAATGAGGAAACCAGATCCTCATATTTTTCAGACCGTTTCAAACTCCTCATATTTTTTACACCTTTTGAAGCTCTTCATATATTTCACACCTTTTCAGACTCTTCATGTTTTTCAACACCGCTTCATGCTCCTCCTATTTTTCAGACCGTTTCATGGTCCTCATATTTTTGACACCTTTTGAAGCTCTTCATATTTTTCACCCCTTTTCAGGCTCTTCATGTTTTTGAACACCGCTTCATGCTCCTCCTATTTTTGAGACCGTTTCATGCTCCTCATGTATTTCCCACCTTTTGAAGCTCTTCATATTTGTCACACCTTTTCAGGCTCCTCATGTTTTTCAACACCGCTTCATGCTCCTCCTATTTTTCAGACCGTTTCATGCTCCTCATATTTTTCACACCTTTTGAAGCTGTTCATATTTTTCACACCTTTTCAGGCTCTTCATGTTTTTGAACACCGGTTCATGCTCCTCCTATTTTTCAGACCGTATCATGCTCCTCATATTTTTCACACCTTTTGGAGCTCTTCATATTTTTCACACCTTTTCAGGCTCTTCAGGTTTTTCGACACCGGTTCATACTCCTCATATTTTTCAGACCGTTTCATGCTTCTCATATTTTTCACACCTTTTGAAGCTCTTCATATATTTCACACCTTTCAGGCTCTTCATTTTTTTCAACACTACATCATGCTCCTCCTATTTTTCAGACCGTTTCATGCTCATCTCATTTTTGACATATTCTGAAGCTCTTCATATTTTTCACACCTTTTGAAGCTCTTCATATTGTTCACAAGATTTCAGTCTCAGCATGTTTTTGAACACCGCTTCATGCTCCTCCTATTTTCAGACCGTTTCATGCTCCTCATGTATTTCACACTTTTTGAAGCTCTTCATATTTGTCACAACTTTTCAGGCTCCTCATGTTTTTCAACACCGCTTCATGCTCCTCCTATTTTTCAGACCGTTTCATGCTCCTCATATTTTTCACACCTTTTGAAGCTCTTCATATTTTTACCACCTTTTCAGGCTCTTCATGTTTTTGAACACCGCTTCATGCTCCTCCTAATTTTTAAACCGTTTAATGCTCCTCATGTATTTCACACCTTTTGAAGCTCTTCATATTTTTCACACATTTTCAGGCTCTTCATGTGTTTGAACACCATTTCATGCTCCTCCTATTTTTCAGACCGTTTCATGCTCCTCATATTTTTGACATCTTTTGAAGCTCTTCATATTTCTCACACCTTTTCAGGCTCTTCATGTTTTTGAACACCGCTTCATGCTCCTCCTATTTTTTAGACCGTTTCATGCTCAACCCATTTTCGACACCTTTTGAAGCTCTTCATATTTTTCAAACCTTTTGAAGCTCTTCATATTTTTCACACCTTTTCAGACTCTGCATGTTTTTGAACACCGCTTCATGCTCCTCCTGTTTTTCAGATCGTTTCATGCTCCTCATGTATTTCACACCTTTTGAAGCTCTTCATATTTGTCACACCTTTTCAGGCTCTTCATGTTTTTCAACACCGCTTCATGCTCCTCCTATTTTTCAGACCGTTTCATGATCCTCATATTTTTCACACTTTTTGATGCTCTTCATATTTTTCACACATTTTAAGGCTCTTCATGTTTTTCAACATCGCTTCATGCTCCTCCTATTTTTCAGACCGTTTCAAGCTTCTCATGTATTTCACACCTTTTGAAGCTCGTCATATTTTGCACACGTTTTCAGGCTCTTCATGTTTTTTCACAACCACTTCATGCTCCTCCTATTTTTCAGACCGTATCATGCTCCTCATATTTTTCACACCTTTTCAGGCTCTTCATTATTTTCAACACAACTTCATGCTCCTCCCATTTTTCAGACCGTTTTTTACTCATCTCGTTTTTGACACCTTTTGAAGCTGTTCATATTTTTCACACCTTTTGAAGCTCTTCATGTTTTTGAACACCGTTTCATGCTCCTCCTATTTTTCAGACCGGTTCATGCTCCTCATATATTTCACAACTTTTGAAGCTCTTCATATATTTCACACCTTTTCAGGAACTTCATGTTTTTCAACACCTCTTCATGATCCTCCTATTTTTAAGACCGTTTCATATTCCTCATATTTTTGACACCTTTTTAGGCTCTTCATGTTTTTTACACCTTTTCAGGCTCTTCATGTTTTTCAACACCGCTTCATGCTCCTCCTATTTTTCAGACCGTGTCATGCTCCTCCTATTTTTGACACATTTTGAAGCTCTTCATATTTTTCACACCTTTTGAAGCTCTTCATATTTTTCAAACCTTTACAGGCTCTTCATGTATTTCAACACCGCTTCATGCTCCTCCTATTTTTCAGACAATTTCATGCTCGTCATATTTTTCAAACCTTTTAAAACTCTTCATAATTTTCACACCTATTCATGCTCTTCATTTTTTACACACTGTTTCATGCTCCTCCTATTTTTCAGACCGCTTCATGCTCCTCATATTTTTCACACCTTTTGAAACTCTTCATATTTTTCACACGTTTTCAGGCTCTTCATGTTTTTGAACACCGCTTCATGCTCCTCCTATTTTTCAGACCGTTTAATGCACCTCATGTATTTCACACCTTTTGAAACTCCTCAAATTTTTCACACGTTTTCAGGCTCTTCATGTTTTTGAACACCGCTTCATGCTCCTCCTATTTTTCAGACCGTTTCATGCTCCTCATATTTTTGACACCTTTCGAAGCTCTTCATATTTTTCATACCTTTTCAGGCTCTTCATGTTTTTGAACACCGCTTCATGCTCCTCCTATTTTTCAGACCGCATCATTCTCCTCATATTTTTGACACCTTTTGAAGCCCTTCATATATTTCACACCTTTTCCGTCTCTTCTTTTTTTTCAACACCACTTCATGCTCCTCCTATTTTTCAGACCGTTTCATGCTCATCTCATTTTTGACACCTTTTGCAGCTCTTCATATTTTTCACACCTTTTCAGGCTCTTCATGTTTTTGAACCCCGCTTCATGCTCCTCCTATTTTTCAGACCGCTTCATACTCCTCTCATTTTTGACACCTTTTGAAACTCTTCATATTTTTGACACCTTTTGAAGCTCTTCATATTTCTCACACGTTTTCAGGCTCTTCATGATTTTCAACACAGATTCATGCTCCCCCTTTTTTCAGACCGTTTCATGCTCCTCATATTTTTGACACCTTTTGAATCTCCTCATATTTTTACACCTTTTGAAGCTCTTCATGTATTTCACAATTTTTCAGGCTCTTCATGTTTTTCAACACAGCTTCATGCTCCTCCTATTTTTCAGACCGTTTCATGCTCCTCATATTTTTCACACCTTTTGAAGCTCTTCATATTTTTCACACCTTTTAAGCCTCTTCATGTTTTTTAACACCGCTTCATGCTCCTCCTATTTTCAAGACAGTTTCATACTCCTCATGTATTTCATACCTTTTGAAGCTCTTCATATTTTTCACACCTTTTCAGGCTCTTCATATTTTTGAACACCGCTACATGCTCCTCCTATATTTCACACCTTTTGAAGCTCTTCATATTTTTCACACCTTTTAAGCCTCTTCATGTTTTTTAACACCGCTTCATGCTCCTCCTATTTTCAAGACAGTTTCATACTCCTCATGTATTTCATACCTTTTGAAGCTCTTCATATTTTTCACACCTTTTCAGGCTCTTCATGTTTTTTAACACCGCTTCATGCTCCTCCTATTTTTCAGACCATTTCATGCTCCTCATATATTTCACACCTTTTGAAGTTCTTCATATTTTTCACACCTTTTCAGGCTCTGCATGTTTTTCAACACCGTTTCATGCTCCTCCTATTTTTCAGACCGTTTCATGCTCCTCATATTTTTGACACCTTTTGAAGCTCTTCATATATTTGACACCATTTGAAGCTCTTCACATTTTCCACAACTTTTCAGGCTCTGCATATTTTTGAACACCGTTTCATGCTACTCCTATATTTCAGACCGATACTTGCTGCTCATATATTTGACACCTTTTGAAACTCTTCATATTTTTAACACCTTTTCAGGCCCTTCATGTTTTTGAAGACCGCTTCATGCTCCTGTTTATCAGACCTTTTCATGTTCCTCATATTTTAAACACATTTTGAAGCTCTTCATTTTTTTCACACCATTTCATGCTCTTCATGTTTTTCAACACCGTTTCATGCTCCTCCTATTTTTCAGACTGTTTCATGCTCCTCATATTTTTGTCACTTTTTGAAGCTCTTCTATTTTTCAAACCTTTAGAGTCTCTTCATATATTTCAACACCGCTTCATGCTCTCCAATTTTTCAGACCATTTCATGCTCGTCATATTTTTCAAAACTTTTAAAGCTCTTCATAATTTTCACACCTATTCATGCTCTTCATTTTTTCCACACTGTTTCATGCTCCTCCTATTTTTCAGACCGTTTCATACTCCTCATATTTTTCACACCTTTTGAAGCTCTTCATATTTTTTACACCTTTTGAAGCTCTTCATATTTTTCACAAGTTTTCAGGCTGTTCATGTTTCTGAACACCGCTTCATGATCCTCCTATTTTTCAGACCGTTTCATGCTCCTCATATTTTTGACACGTTC
Source organism: Dama dama (assembly GCF_033118175.1). Lineage (NCBI taxonomy): Eukaryota > Metazoa > Chordata > Mammalia > Artiodactyla > Cervidae > Dama > Dama dama. The sequence goes on along the minus strand of NW_026870928.1, from coordinate 1,456,351 downwards.
TGAACCTATTCATGTATTTCACACCTTTTCAGGCTCTTCTTATTTTTGAACACGGTTTGCGGCTCCTCCTATTTTTGAGAACGTTTCATGCTCCTCATCTTTTTAACACGTTTTGAAGCTCTTCATATTTTTCACACCTTTTCAGGCTCTTCATGTTTTTGATCAGCATTTCATGCTTCTCCTATTTTTCAGACCGTTTCATGCTCCTCATATTTTTGACACCTTTTAAAGCTCCTCATATTTTTCACACCTTTTCAGGCTCTTCAAGTTTTTCAACACCACTTCATGCTCCTCCTTTTGCAGACCTTTTCATGCTCCTCATATTTTTCACACCTTTTAAAGCTCTTCATATTTTTCACACCTTTTCAGTCTCTTCTTTTTTTTCAACACCAATTCATGCTCCTCCTATTTTTCAAACCGTTTCATGCTCATCTCATTTTTGACACGTTTTGAAGCTTTTCATATTTTTCAAAACTTTTCAGGCTCTTCATGTTTTTGAACACCGCTTCATGCTCCTCCTATTTTTGAGACCGTTTCATTCTCCTCATATTTTTGACACCTTTTGATACTCTTCATATTTTTCACACCTTTTGAAGCTCTTCATATTTTTCACACCTTTTAAAGCTCTTCATATATTTCACAACTTTTCAGGCTCTTCTTTTTTTTCAACTCCACTTCATGTTCCTCTTATTTTTCAGACCGTTTCATGCTCATCTCATTTTTCACACATTTGAAGCTCTTCATATTTTTCACACTTTTGAAGCTCTTCATATTTTTCACACGTTTTCAGGCTCTTCATGTTTTTCAACACCGCTTCATGCTCCTCCTATTATTCAGATCGTTTCATTCTTCTCATATTTTTTACACCTTTTGAAGGTCTTCATATATTTCACACCTTTTCAGCCTCTTCTTTTTTTTCAACACCACTTCATGCTCCTCTTATTTTTCAGACCGTTTCATGCTCATCTCATTTTTGACACATTTGAAGCTCTTCATATTTTTCACACCTTTTGAAGCTCTTCATATTTTTCACAACTTTTCAGGCTCTTCATGTTTTTGAACACCGCTTCATGCTCCTCCTACTTTTCAGACCGTTCCATGCTCCGCATATTTTTACCACCTTTTGAAGCTTTTCATATTTTTCACACATTTTCTGGCTGTTCAAGTTTTTCAACACCACTTCATGCTCCTCCTTTTTTGCAGACCGTTTCATGCTCCCCATATTTTTTACACCTTTTGAAGCTCTTCATATTTTTCACACGTTTTCAGGCTCTTCATGTTTTTCAAGACCGCTTCATGCTCCTCCTATTTTTCAGACCGTTTCATGCTCCTCATATTTTTGACACTTTTTGAAGCTCTTCATATTTTTCACACCTTTTCAGACTCTTCATGTTTTTGAACACCACTACATGCTCCTCCTATTTTTCAGAGAGTTTCATGCTCTTCATGTATTTCACACCTTTTGAAGCTCTTCATATTTTTCACACGTTTTCAGGCTCTTCATGTTTTTGAACACTGCTTCTTGCTCCTCCTAATTTTCAGAGAGTTTCATGCGCCTCATGTATTTCACACCTTTTGAAGCTCTTCATATTTTTCACAAGTTTTCAGGCTCTTCATGTTTTTGAACAGTGCTTCTTGCTCCTCCTCTTTTTCAGAGAGTTTCATGCTCCTCATGTATTTCACACCTTTTGAAGCCTTTCATATTTTTCACACCTTTTCAGGCTCTTCATGTTTTTGCACACCACTTCATGGTTCTCCTATTTTTCAGCCCGTTACATGCTCCTCATGTATTTCACGCCTTTTGAAGCTCTTCATATTATTCACAACTTTTCAGCCTCTTCATGATTTTCATCACCGTTTCATGCTGCTTCTATTTTTCAGACCGTTTCATGCTCCTCATATTTTTCACATTTTTAAAGCTCTTCATATTTTTCACACCTTTTCAGGCTCTTCATGTTTTTGACGACAGCTTCATGCTCCTCCTATTTTTCAGACTGTTTCATGCTCCTCATATGTTTGACACCTTTTGAATCTCTTCATATTTTTCACACCTTTTCAGGCTCTTCATATTTGTCAACACCGTTTCATGCTCCTATTATTTTTCAGACCGTTTCATGCTCCTCATATTTTTGACACCTTTTGAAACTCTTCCTGTTTTTCACACCTTTTCAGGCTCTTCTACTTTTTCAACACCGCTTCATGATCCTCCTATTTTTCAGACCATTTCATCCTCCTCATATATTTGACACCTTTTGAAGCGCTTCATATTATTCACAACTTTTCAATCTCTTCATGTTTTCAAAAACACTTCATGCTCCTCCTATTTTTCAGACCGTTTCATGCTCGTCATATATTTGACACCTTTTGACGCTCTTCATATTTTTCACAACATTTCAATCTCTTCATGTTTTCAACAACACTTCATGCTCATATTATTTTTCAGACTGTTTCATGCTCCTCATATTTTTGACACCTTTTGAAGCTCTTCATATTTTTCACACCTTTTCCGGCGCTTCATGTTTTTCAACACCGCTTCATGCTCCTCCTATTTTTCAGACCGTTTCATACTCATCTCATTTTTGACACCTTTTGAAGCTCTTCATATTTTTCACAACTTTGAAGCTCCTCATATTTTTCACACGTTTTCAGGCTCTTCATGTTTTTCAACACCGCTTCATGCTGCTTCTATTTTTCAGACCGTTTCATGGTCCTCATATTTTTGACACGTTTTGAAGCTCTTCATATTTTTCACACCTTTTCAGGCTCTTCACGTTTTTGAACAACGCTTCATGCTCCTCCTATTTTTCAGACCGTTTCATGCTCCTCTTATTTTTGACACCTTTTGAAGCTCCTCATATTTTTCACATCTTTTCAGGCTCTTCATGTTTTTGAATACCACTTCATGCTCCTCCTATTTTTCAGACCGTTTCATGTTCCTCATATTTTTGACACATTTTGAAGCTCTTCATATATTTCAAACCTTTTGAAGCTCTTCATATTTTTCACACCTTTTAAAGCTCTTCATATTTTTCACACGTTTTCAGGCTCTTCATGTTTTTCAACATCACTTCATGCTCCTCCTATTTTTCAGATGGTTTCATGTTCTTCATATTTTTGACCCCTTTTGAAGCTCTTCATATATTTCAAAGCTTTTCAAGCTCTTCATGTTTTTCAACATAGCTTCATGCTCCTCATATTTTTCAGACCGTTTCATGCTCCTCATATTTTTTATACCTTTTGAAGCTCTTCATATTTTTCACATCTTTTCAGGCTCTTCATGTTTTTGAACACCGCTTCAGGCTCCTCCTATTTTTCACATCGTTTCATTCTCCTCATATATTTGACACCTTTTTAAGCTCTTCATATTTTTCACACCTTTTCCTGCTCTTCATCTTTTTCAAAACCGTTTCATGCTCATCCTGTTTTTCAGAGTGTTTCATGCTCCTCATATGTTTGACACCTTAATAAGCTCTTCATATTTTTCACACCTTTTCAGGCTCTTCATGTTTGTCAAGACCGTTTCATGCTCATATTATTTTTCAGAACGTTTCATGCTCCTCATATTTTTGACACCTTTTGAAGCTCCTCATATTTTTCACACCTTTTCAGGCTCTTCTTATTTTTCAACACCACTTCATGATCCTCCTATTTTTCAGACCGTTTCATGCTCCTCATATATTTGACACCTTTTGAAGCTCTTCATATTTTTCACAACTTTTCAGGCTCTTCATGTTTTTCATCACCGTTTCATGCTGCTTCTATTTTTCAGACCGTTTCATGCTCCTCATATTTTTCACATCTTTTGAAGCTCTTCATATTTTTCACACCTTTTCAGGCTCTTCATGTTGTTGACGACAGCTTCATGCTCCTCCTATTTTTCAGACCGTTTCATGCTCCTCATATTTTTGACACCTTTTGAAGCTCTTAATATTTTTCACACCTTTTTATGCTTTTCATCTTTTTCAAAACCGTTTCATGCTCCTCCTATTTTTCAGACTGTTTCATGCTCCTCATATGTTTGACACCTTTTGAATCTCTTCATATTTTTCACACCTTTTCAGGCTCTTCATGTTTGTCAACACCGCTTCATGATCCTCCTATTTTTCAGACCATTTCATCCTCCTCATATATTTGACACCTTTTGAAGCTCTTCATATTATTCACAACCTTTCAATCTCTTCATGTTTTCAAAAATACTTCATGCTCCTCCTGTTTTTCAGACCGTTTCATGCTCCTCATATATTTGACACCTTTTGAAGCTCTTCATATTTTTCACACCTTTTCAGGCTCTTTATGTTTTTGAACACCGCTTCATGCTCCTCCTATTTTTCAGACCGTTTCATGCTCCTCATATTTTTGACAACTTTTGAAGCTCTTCATATTTTTCACACGTTTTCAGTCTCTTCATGTTTTTGAACACCGCTTCATGCTCCTCCTATTTTTCATACCGTTTCATGCTCCTCATATTTTTGACACCTTTTGAAGCTTTTCATATTTTTCACACCTTTTCAGGGTCTTTATTTTTTTCAACACCTTTTCATGATCCTCCTTTTTTTCAGACCGTTTCATGTTCATCTAATTTTTGACACCTTTTGAAGCTCTTAATATTTTTCACACCTTTTGAAGCTCTTCATATTCTTCACACGTTTTCAGGCTCTTCATGTTTTTCAACACCGCTTCATGCTGCTTCTGTTTTTCAGACCGTTTCATGCTCCTCATATTTTTGACACCTTTTGAAGCTCTTAATATTTTTCACACCTTTTGAAGTTCTTCATATCCTTCACACCTTTTCCTGCTCTTCATCTTTTTCAAAACCGTTTCATGCTCATCCTGTTTTTCAGAGTGTTTCATGCTCCTCATATGTTTGACACCTTAAGAAGCTCTTCATATTTTTCACACCTTTTCAGGCTCTTCATGTTTGTCAAGATCGTTTCATGCTCATATTATATTTCAGAACGTTTCATGCTCCTCATATTTTTGACACCTTTTGAAGCTCTTCGTATTTTTCACACCTTTTCAGGCTCTTCTTATTTTTCATCACCACTTCATGATCCTCCTATTTTTCAGACCGTTTCATGCTCCTCATATATTTGACACCTTTTGAAGCTCTTCATATTTTTCACAACTTTTCAGGCTCTTCATGTTGTTCATCACCGTTTCATGCTGCTTCTATTTTTCAGACCGTTTCATGCTCCTCATATTTTTCACATCTTTTGAAGCTCTTCATATTTTTACACCTTTTCAGGCTCTTCATGTTTTTGACGACAGCTTCATGCTCTTCCTATTTTTCAGACAGTTTCATGCTCCTCATATTTTTGACACCTTTTGAAGCTCTTAATATTTTTCACACCTTTTCATGCTTTTCATCTTTTTCAAAACCGTTTCATGCTCCTCCTATTTTTCAGACTGTTTCATGCTCCTCATATGTTTGACACCTTTTGAATCTCTTCATATTATTCACACCTTTTCAGGCTCTTCATGTTTGTCAACACCGCTTCATGATCCTCCTATTTTTCAGACCATTTCATCCTCCTCATATATTTGACACCTTTTGAAGCTCTTCATTTTATTCACAACTTTTCAATCTCTTCATGTTTTCAAAAATACTTCATGCTCCTCCTGTATTTCAGACCGTTTCATGCTCCTCATATATTTGACACCTTTTGAAGCTCTTCATATTTTTCACAACATTTCAATCTCTTCATGTTTTCAACAACAGTTCATGCTCATATTATTTTTTAGACTGTTTCATGCTCCTCATATTTTTGACACATTTTGAAGCTCTTCATATTTTTCACACCTTTTCCGGCGCTTCATGTTTTTCAACACCGCTTCATGCTCCTGCTATTTTTCAGACCGTTTCATACTCATCTCATTTTTGACACCTTTTGAAGCTCTTCATATTATTCACAACTTTGAAGCTCTTCATATTTTTCACACGTTTTCAGGCTCTTCATGTTTTTGAACACCACTTCATGCTCCCCCTATTTTTCAGACCGTTTCATGCTCCTCATATTTTTGACACATTCTGAAGCTCTTCATATATTTCAAAACTTTTGAAGCTCTTCATATTTTTCACACCTTTTAAAGCTCTTCATATTTTTCACATGTTTTCAGGCTCTACATGTTTTTGAACACTGCTTCTTGCTCCTCCTAATTTTCAGAGAGTTTCATGCGCCTCATGTATTTCACACCTTTTGAAGGTCTTCATATTTTTCACACCTTTTCAGGCTGTTGATGTTTTTCAACACTGCTTCTTGCTCCTCCTAATTATCAGAGTGTTTCATGCGCCTCATCTGTTTCACACGTTTTGAAGCTCTTCATATTTTTCACAAGTTTTCAGGCTCTTCATGTTTTTGAACACTGCTTCTTGCTCCTCCTAATTTTCAGAGAGTTTCATGTTCCTCGTGTATTTCACACCTTTTGAAGTTCTTCATATTTTTCACACCTTTTCAGGCTCTTCATGTTTTTGCACACCACTTCATGGTTCTCCTATTTTTCAGCCCGTTACATGCTCCTCATGTATTTCACGCCTTTTGAAGCTCTTCATATTTTTCACACCTTTTCAGGCTCTTCATGTTTTTGCACACCACTTCATGGTTCTCCTATTTTTCAGCCCGTTACATGCTCCTCATGTATATCACGCCTTTTGAAGCTCCTCATATTTTTCACACGTTTTCAGGCTCTTCATGGTTTTCAACACAGCCTCATGCTCCTCCTATTTTTCAGACCGTTTCATGATCCTCATATTTTTGACACCTTTAGAAGCTCTTCTTATTTTTCACACCTTTTCAGGCTCTTCATGTTTTCAACACAGCTTCATGCTCCTCCTATTTTTCAGACTGTTTCATTCTCCTCATTAATTTGACACCTTTTGAAGCTCTTCATATTTTTCACACCTTTTCAGGCTCGTCATGTTTTTCAATACCGCTTCATGCACCTCCTATTTTTCAGACCGTTTCATGCTCCTCATATTTTTGACAGATTTTGAAGCTTTTCATATTTTTCACACCTTTTCAGGCTCTTCAAGTTTTTCAAGACCACTTCATGCTCCTCCTTTTTGCAGACCTTTTCATGCTCCTCATATTTCTGACACCATTTGATGATCCTCATATTTTTCACACCTTTTCAGTCTCTTCTTTTTTTTCAACACCACTTCATGCTCCTCCTTTTTTTCAAACCGTTTCATGCTCATGTCATTATTGACACCTTTTGAAGCTTTTCATGTTTTTCACAACTTTTCAGGCTCTTCATGTTTTTGAACACCGCTTCATGCTCCTCCTATTTTTGAGACCGTTTCAGTCTCCTTATATTTTTGACACCTTTTGATGCTCTTCATATTTTTCACAGCTTTTCAGTCTCTTCTTTTTTTTCAACACCACTTCATGCTCCTCCTATTTTTCAGACCGTTTTATGCTCATCTCATTTTTGACACATTTGAAGCTCTTCATATTTTTCACACCTTTTGAAGCTTTTCATATTTTTCACACGTTTTCAGGCTCTTCATGTTTTTCAACACCGCTTCATGCTCCTCCTATTTTTCAGACCATTTCATGCTCCTCATATTTTTGACACTTTTTGAAGCTCTTCATATTTTTCACACCTTTTCAGACTCTTCATGTTTTTGAACACCACTACATGCTCCTCCTATTTTTCAGATCGTTTCATGCTCCTCATGTATTTCACACCTTTTGAAGCTCTTCATATATTTCAAAGCTTTTCCAGCTCTTCATGTTTTTCAACATAGCTTCATGCTCCTCATATTTTTCAGAACGTTTCATGCTCCTCATATTTTTTATACCTTTTGAAGCTCTTCATATTCTTCACAACTTTTCAGGCTCTTTATGTTTTTGAACACCGCTTCATGCTCCTCCTATTTTTCAGACCGTTTCATGCTCCTCATATTTTTTACTCCTTTTGAAGCTTTTCATATTTTTCACACGTTTTCAGGGTCTTTATTTTTTTCAACAGCTTTTCATGATCCTCCTTTTTTTCAGACCGTTTCATGCTCATATAATTTTTGACACCTTTTGAAGCTCTTAATATTTTTCACACCTTTTGAAGCTCTTCATATTCTTCACACGTTTTCAGGCTCTTCATGTTTTTCAACACCGCTTCATGCTGCTTCTATTTTCAGACCGTTTCATGCTCCTCATATTTTTGACACGTTTTGAAGCTCTTCATACTTTTCACACCTTTTCAGGCTCTTCATGTTTTTGAACACCGCTTCAAGCTCCTCCTATTTTTCACACCGTTTCATGCTCTTCATATATTTTACACCTTTTTAAGCTCTTCATATTTTTCACACCTTTTCCTGCTCTTCATCTTTTTCAAAACCGTTTCTTGCTCATCCTGTTTTTCAGAGTGTTTCATGCTCCTCATATGTTTGACACCTTAAGAAGCTCTTCATATTTTTCACACCTTTTCAGGCTCTTCATGTTTGTCAAGACCGTTTCATGCTCATATTATTTTTCAGAGTGTTTCATGCTCCTCATATTTTTGACACCTTTTGAAGCTCTTAATATTTTTCACACCTTTTCATGCTTTTCATCTTTTTCAAAACCGTTCCATGCTCCTCCTATTTTTCAGACTGTTTCATGCTCCTCATATGTTTGACACCTTTTGAATCTCTTCACATTTTTCACACCTTTTCAGGCTCTTCATGTTTGTCAACACCGCTTCATGATCCTCCTATTTTTCAGACCATTTCATCCTCCTCATATATTTGACACCTTTTGAAGCTCTTCATATTATTCACAACTTTTCAATCTCTTCATGTTTTCAAAAATACTTCATGCTCCTCCTGTTTTTCAGACCGTTTCATGCTCCTCATATATTTGACACCTTTTGAAGCTCTTCATATTTTTCACAACATTTCAATCTCTTCATGTTTTCAACAACACTTCATGCTCATATTTTTTTTCAGACTGTTTCATGCTCCTCATATTTTTGACACATTTTGAAGCTCTTCATATTTTTCACACCTTTTCCGGCGATTCATGTTTTTCAATACCGCTTCATGCTCCTGCTATTTTTCAGACCGTTTCATACTCATCTCATTTTTGACACCTTTGAACCTCTTCATATTATTCACAACTTTGAAGCTCTTCATAGTTTTCACACGTTTTCAGGCTCTTCATATTTTTCAACACCACTTCATGCTACTCCTATTTTTCAGACCGTTTCATGCTCATCTAATTTTTGACACTTTTTGAAGCTCTTCATATTTTTCACATATTTTGAAGCTCTTCATATTTTTCACACGTTTTCAGGCTCTTCATGTTTTTCAAAACCGCTTCATGCTCCTCCTATGTTTCAGACCGTTTAATCCTCCTCATGTATTTCACACCTTTTGAATCACTTCATATTTTTTACACATTTTCAGGCTCTTCATGTTTTTGAACACCATTTCATGCTCCTCCTATGTTGCATACCGTTTCATTCCCCTCATATTTTTGACACCTTTTGAAGCTCTTCATATTTTTCACACCTTTTGAAGCTCTTCATATTTCTCACAGCTTTTCAGGCTCTTCATATTTTTCAACACCACTCCATGCTCCTCCTATTTTTCACACCGTTTCGTTCTCCTCATATTTTTCACACCTTTTGAAGCTCTTCATATATTTCACACCTTTTCAGGCTCTTCATTTTTTTCAACATCACTTCATGCTCCTCCTGTTTTTCAGACCATTTCATTCTCATCTCATTTTGACACCTTTTGAAGCTCTTCATATTTTTCACACCTTTTGAAGCTCTTCATATTTTTCACAAGTTTTCAAGCTCTTCATGTTTTTCAACACCGCTTCATGCTCCTCCTATTTTTCAGACCGTTTAATGCTCTTCATGTCTTTCACACCGTTTGAAGTTCCTCATATTTTTCACACCTTTTCAGGCTCTTCATGTTTTTGAACACGGAGTCATGCTCCTCCTATTTTTCAGACCGTTTCATGATCCTCATATTTTTGACACCTTTTGAAGCTCTTCATATTTCTCACAGCTTTTCAGGCTCTTCATGTTTTTAAACACCGCTTCATGCTCCTCCTGTTTTTCAGACCGTTTCATGCTCCTCATATTTTGGACACCTTTTGAAGCTCTTCATATTTTTCACACCTTTTCAGGCTCTTCATGTTTTTCAACACCGCTTCATGCTCCTCCTATTTTTCAGACCGTTTCCTGCTCCTCATATTTTGGACACCTTTTGAAGCTCTTCATATTTTTCACACCTTTTCAGGCTCTTCATGTTTTACAACAACACTTCATGCTCCTTCTATTTTTCAGAGAGTTTCATGCTCCTCATGTATTTCACACCTTTTGAAGCTCTTCATATATTTCACACCTTTTCAGGCTTCTCATTTTTTTCAACACCACTTCTTGCTCCTCCTATTTTTCAGACCTTTTCATGCTCATCCCTTTTTTACACCTTTTGAAGCTCTTCATATTTTTCACACCTTTTCATGCTCTTGATGATTTTCAACACCGCTTCATTCTCCTCCTGTTTTTCAGACCGTTTCATGCTCATCTCATTTTGACACCTTTTGAAGCTCTTCATATTTTTCACACCTTTTCAGGCTGTTCATGATTTTCAACACCGCTTCATGCTCCTCCTATTTTTCAGAACTTTTCATGCTCATCTCTTTTTTCACACCTTTTGAAACTCTTCATATTTTTCACACTTTTTGAAGGTCTTCATATTTTTCACACGTTTTCAGGCTCTTCATATTTTTCAACACCACTTCATGCTCCTCCTATTTTTCAGACCGTTTCATTCTCCTCATATTTTTGACACCTTTGAAGCACTTCATATATTTCACACCTTTTCAGGCTTTTCATTTTTTCAACCCCACTTCATGCTCCTCCTATTTTTCAGACCGGTTCATGCTCATCTCATTTTGATACCTATTGAAGCTCTTCGTATTTCTCATATTTTTGAAGCTCTTCTTATTTTCACACGTTTTCAGACTCTTCATGTTTTTCAACACCACTTCATGCTCATGCAATTTTTCAGACCGTTTCATGCTCCTCATATTTTTGACACTTTTTGAGGCTTTTACTATTTTTCACACCTTTTCAGGCTCTTCTTGTTTTTGAACACCGTTTCATAATCCTCCTATTTTTCAGACCATTTCTTGCTCGTCATATTTTTCACACCTTTTGAAGCTCTTCATATTTTTCACAACTTTTTAGGCTCTTCATGTTTTTCCACACCACTTCATGCTTCTCCTATTTTTCAGCCCGTTTCATGCTCCTCATGTATTTCACAGCTTTTGAATCTCTTCATGTTTTTCACACCTTTTCAGGCTCTTCATGTTTTTGATCACCGTTTCATGATCCTCCTATTTTTCAGACCGTTTCATGCTCCTCATATTTTTGACACCTTTTGAAGCTCTTCATATATTTCACACCTTTTCAGGCTCTTCATATTTTTGAACACCGCTTCATACTCCTCCTATTTTTTAGACCATTTAATGCTCCCCATCTATTTCACACCTTTTGAAGCTCTTCATATTTTTCACACCTTTTCAGGCTCTTGATGTTTTTCAACACCGCTTCATTCTCCTCCTCTTTTTCAGACCGTTTCATGCTCCTCATATTTTTGACACCTTTTGAAGCTCTTCAAGTTTTTCACCCCTTTTGAAGCTCTTCATATTTTTCTATTTTTGAAGTTCTTCATATTTTCACACCTTTTCAGGCTTTTCATGTTTTTGAACACAGTTTCATGTTCCTCCTATTTTTCAGACCGTTTCAGGCTCCTCATATTCTTGACACCTTTTGAAGCTCTTCATATTTTTCACACCTTTTCAGGCTCTTCATGTTTTTGAACACCGCTTCATGCTCCTCCTATTTTTCAGACCGTTTCAGGCTCCTCATAATTTTAACACCTTTTGAAGCTCTTCATATTTCTCACACCTTTTCAGGCTCTTCATGTTTTTGAACACCGCTTCATGCTCCTCCTATTTTTCAGACCTTTTCAGGCTCCTCATAATTTTAACACCTTTTGAAGCTCTTCATATTTCTCACACCTTTTCAGGCTCTTCATGTTTTTGAACACCGCTTCATGCTCCTCCTATATTTCAGAACGTTTCATGCTCCTCATATATTTGACACCTTTTGAAGCTCTTCATATTTTTCACACCTTTTCAGGCTCTTCATGTTTTTCAACACCATTTCATGCCGCATCTATCTTTCAGACCGTTTCATTCTTCTCATATTTTTGACACCATTTGAAGCTCTTCATATTTTTCACACCTTTTCAGGCTCTTCATGTTTTTCCACACCACTTCATGCTTCTCCTATTTTTCAGAAAGGTTTCATGCTCCTCATGAATTTCACACCTTTTGAAGCTATTCATATTTTTCACAACTTTTCAGGCTCTTCATGTTTCTGATCACCGTTTCATGCTTCTCCTATCTTTCAGACCGTTTCATGCTTCTCATATTTTTGACACCATTTGAAGCTCTTCATATTTTTCACACCTTTTTAGGCTCTTCATGTTTTTGAACACGATTTCAGGCTCCTCCTATTTTTCGGAATGTTTCATGTTCATCTCATTTTTGACACCTTTTGAAGCTCTTCATAATTTTCACACCTTTTGAATCTCTTCATATTTCTCAAACGTTTTCACACTCTTCATGTTTTTCAACACCCCTTCTTGCTCATCCTATTTTTCAGACCGTTTCATGTTTCTATCATTTCTGACAACTTTTGAAGCTCTTCATATATTTCACACATTTTCAGGCTCTTCATGTTTTTCAACACCACTTCATGCTCCTCCTATTTTTCAGACCGTTTCATGCTCATCTCACTTTTGACACATTTTGAAGCTCTTCATATTTTCCACACCTTTTGAAGCTCTTCATATTTTTCAAACGTTTTCAGGCTCTTCATTTTTTTCAACACCTCTTCTTGCTCCTCCTATTTTTCAGACCGTTTCATGCTCATCTCACTTTTGACACATTTTGAAGCTCTTCATATTTTCCACACCTTTTGAAGCTCTTCATATATTTCACACATTTTCAGGCTCTTCATGTTTTTAACACGACTTCATGCTCTCCTATTTTTTAGACCATTTCCTGCTCATCGATTTTTGACACTTTGAAGCTCTTCATATTTTTCACACGTTTTGAAGCTCTTAATATTTTTCACACGTTTTCAGGCTCTTCAAGTTTTTCAACACCGATTCATGCTCCTCATATTTTTGACACCTGTTGAAGCTCTTCATATTTTTCACACCTTTTCATGTTTTTCATGTTTTTCAACACCACTTCATGCTTCTCCTATTTTTCAGACCGTTTCATGCTCCTCGTATTTTTCACATCTTTTGAAGCTCTTCATATTTTTCAACCTTTTTAGGCTCTTCATGTTTTTGAACACGGTTTCGTGCTCCTCCTATTTTTCAAACTGTGTCATGCTCATCTCATTTTAAACAACTTTTGAAGCTCTTCATATTTTTCACACCTTTTGAAGCTCTTCATATTTCTCAAACGTTTTCAGGCTCTTCATGTTTTTCAACACCCCTTCTTGCTCATCCTATTTTTCAGACCGTTTCATGCTTGTCTCATTTCTGACACATTTTGAAGCTCTTCATATTTTTCACACCTTTTGAAGCTCTTCATATTTCTCAAACGTTTTCAGGCTCTTCATGTTTTTCAAGACCCCTTCTTGCTCATCCTATTTTTCAGACCGTTTCATGCTCCTCATATTTTTGACACGTTTTGAAGCTCTTCATTTTTTTCACACCTTTTGAAGCTCTTCATATTTTTCACACCTTTTCAGGCTCTTCATGTTTATTACACCGCTTCATGCTGTTCCTATTTTTCAGACCGTTTCATGCTCCTCATATTTTTGACACCTTTTGAAGGTCTTCATATCTTTCACACGTTTTCAGGCTCTTCATGTTTTTTACACCGCTTCATGCTGCTCCTATTTTTCAGACCGTTTCATGCTCCTCATATTTTTGACACCATTTGAAGCTCTTCATATTTTTCACACCTTTTCAGGCTCTTCATGTTTTTCAACACCGCTTCATGCTCCTCCAATTTTCAGACCGTTTCATGCTCCTCATATTTTTGACACGATTTGAAGCTCTTCATATTTTTCACATCTTTTCAGGGTCTTCATGTTTTTCAACACTGCTTCATGCTCCTCCAATTTTCAGACCGTTTCATGCTCCTCATATTTTTGACACAATTTGAAGGTCTTCATATTTTTCACACCTTTTCAGGATCTTCATGTTTTTCTACACCGCTTCATGCTCCTCCTATTTTTGACACCTTTTGAAGCTGTTCATATATTGCACACCTTTTCAGGCGTTTCATGTTTTTGACCACCGTTTTATGCTCCTCATAATTTGACAGGTTTTGATGCTCTTCATATTTTTCACAGCTTTTCAGGCTCTTCATGTTTTTCAACACCACTTCATGCTCCTCCGATTTTTCAGACCGTTTCCTGCTCCTCATAGTTTTGACACATTGGAAGCTCTTCATATTTTACACACCATTTGAGGCTCTTCATGTTTTTCAACACCGCTTCATGCTCCTCCTATTTTTCAGACCGTTTCATGCTCCTCATGTATATCACACCTTTGGAAGCTCTTCATAATGTTCACACCTTTTCAGGCTCTTCATATTTTTCAACACCGTTTCATGCTCCCCCAATTTTTCAGACCGTTCCATGCTCCTCATATTTTTGACACCTTTTGAAGCTCTTCATATATTTCACACATTTTCAGGCTCTTCATGTTTTTCAACACCATTTCATGCTCCTCCTATTTTTCAGACCGTTTCATACTCATCTCGCTTTTGACACATTTTGAAGCTCTTCATATTTTTCAAACGTTTTCAGGCTCTTAATGTTTTTCAACACCGCTTCTGGCTCCTCCTATTTATCAGACCGTTTCATGCTCCTCATATTTTTGACACGTTTTGAAGCTCTTCATTTTTTTCACACCTTTTGAAGCTCTTCATATTTTTCACACCTTTTCAGGCTCTTCATGTTTATTACACCGCTTCATGCTGCTCCTATTTTTCAGACCGTTTCATGCTCCTCATATTTTTGACACCTTTTGAAGGTCTTCATATCTTTCACACGTTTTCAGGCTCTTCATGTTTTTGAACACCTTTTCATTTTCCTCCTATTTTTCAGACCGTTTCATGCTCCTCATATTTTTGACACCTTTTGAAGCTCTTCATATTTTTCACACCTTTTCAGGCTCTTCATGTTTTTGAACACCGTTTCATTCTCCTTCTATTTTTCAGACCGTTTCATGCTCCTCATATTTTTGACACCTTTTGAAGCTCTGCATATTTTTCACACCTTTTCAGGCTCTTCATGTTTTTCAACACCGCTTCATGCTCCTCCAATTTTCAGACCGTTTCATGCTCCTCATAATTTTGACACGATTTGAAGCTCTTCATATTTTTCACACCTTTTCAGGGTCTTCATGTTTTTCAACACTGCTTCATGCTCCTCCAATTTTCAGACCGTTTCATGCTCCTCATATTTTTGACACGATTTGAAGGTCTTCATATTTTTCACACCTTTTCAGGGTCTTCATGTTTTTCTACACCGCTTCATGCTCCTCCTATTTTTGACACCTTTTGAAGCTGTTCATATATTGCACACCTTTTCAGGCGTTTCATGTTTTTGACCACCGTTTTATGCTCCTCATAATTTGACAGGTTTTGATGCTCTTCATATTTTTCACAGCTTTTCAGGCTCTTCATGTTTTTCAACACCACTTCATGCTCCTCCTATTTTTCAGACCGTTTCCTGCTCCTCATAGTTTTGACACATTGGAAGCTCTTCATATTTTACACACCATTTGAGGCTCTTCATGTTTTTCAACACCGCTTCATGCTCCTCCTATTTTTCAGACCGTTTCATGCTCCTCATGTATATCACACCTTTGGAAGCTCTTCATAATGTTCACACCTTTTCAGGCTCTTCATATTTTTCAACACCGTTTCATGCTCCCCCAATTTTTCAGACCGTTCCATGCTCCTCATATTTTTGACACCTTTTGAAGCTCTTCATATATTTCACACATTTTCAGGCTCTTCATGTTTTTCAACACCATTTCATGCTCCTCCTATTTTTCAGACCGTTTCATACTCATCTCGCTTTTGACACATTTTGAAGCTCTTCATATTTTCCACACCTTTTGAAGCTCTTCATATTTTTCAATCGTTTTCAGGCTCTTAATGTTTTTCAACACCGCTTCTGGCTCCTCCTATTTATCAGACCGTTTCATGCTCCTCATATTTTTGACACGTTTTGAAGCTCTTCATTTTTTTCACACCTTTTGAAGCTCTTCATATTTTTCACTTCTTTTCAGGCTCTTCATGTTTTTCAACACCGATTCATGCTCCTCCTATTTTTCAGATCGTTTCATGCTCCTCTCATTTCTGACACATTTTGAAGCTTTTCAAATATTTCACACATTTTCAGGCTCTTCATATTTTTCAACACAACTTCATGCTCCCCCTATTTTTCAGACCGTTTCATGCTCATCTCATTTTTAAGATCTTGTCAAACTCTTAATATTTTTCCCAGCTTTTGAAACTCTTCATATTTTCCACACTTTTTCAGGCTCTTCAGGTCTTTCAATACCGCTTCTTGCTGCTCCTAATTTTCAGACCGTTTCATGCTCCTCATATTTTTGACACATTTTGAAGCTCTTCATATTTTTCACACCTTTTCAGGCTCTTCATATTTTTGAACACCGCTTCATGCTCCTCCTATTTTGACACCTTTTGAAGCTCTTCATATTTTTCACACATTTTCAGGCTCTTCATATTTTTGAACACCGCTTCATGCTCCTCCTATTTTTGACATCTTTTGAAGCTCTTCATATTTTTCACACATTTTCAGGCTCTTCTTGTTTTTGAACACCGCTTCATGCTCCTCCTATTTTTCAGACCGTTTCATGCTCCTCATATTTTTCACATCTTTTGAAGCTCTTCATATTTTTCACACCTTTTCAGGCTCTTCATGTTTTTCAACACCGCTTCATGCTCCTCCTATTTTCCAGAGCGTTTCATGCTCCTCATTTTTTTCACACCTTTTGAAGCTCTTCATATTTTTCACACCTTTCATGCTCTTCATGTTTTTAAACACCGCTTCATGCTCATCCTATTTTCCAGACCGTTTCATGCTCCTGATATTTTTGATACGTTTTGAAGCTCTTCATATTTTTCACACCTTTTGAAGCTCTTCATATTTTTCACACCTTTTCAGGCTCTTCATGTTTTTGAACACCGCTTCATGCTCCTCCTATTTTTCAGACCGTTTCATGCTCCTCATGTATTTCACACCTTTTGAAGCTCTTCATATTTTTCTCAACTTCTCAGGCTCTCATGTTTTTGAACACAGCTTCTTGCTCCTCCTAATTTACAGACCGTTTCATGCTCCTCATGTATTTCACACATTTTGAAGCCCTTCATATTTTTCACAACTTTTCAGACTCTTCAGGTTTTATAACACGGTTTCATGCTCCTCCTATTTTTCAGACCGTTTCATGCTCCTCATATTTTTGACACCTTTTGAAGCTCTTCATATTTTTCACACCTTTTCATACTCTTCATGTTTTTGAACACCGCTTCATGATCCTCCTATTTTTCAGATGGTTTCATGCTCCTCATATTTTTGACACCTTTTGAAGCTCTTCATATTTTTCACACGATTTCAGACTCCTCATGTTTTGAAAACCGCATCATGCTCCTCCTATTTTCAGACCGTTTCATGCTCCTTATGTATTTCACACCTTTTGAAGTCCTTCACATTGTTCACACCTTTTCAGGCTCTTCATGTTTTTGAACACAGTTTCAAACTGTTCCTAATTTTCAGACCGTTTCATGCTCCTCGTATTTTTGACACCTTTTGAAGCTCTTCATATATTTCACAACTTTTCAGGCTCTTCATGTTTTTCAACAGCACTTCCTCCTCCTCCTATTTTTCAGACCCCTTCATGCTCCTCTCATTTTTGACACCTTTTGATGCTCTTCATATTTTTGACACCTTTTGAAACTCTTCATATTTCTCACACATTTTCAGGCTCTTCATGTTTTTCAACACCGCTTCATGCTCCTCCTTTTTTCAGACCGTTTCATGCTCCTCATATTTTTGACACCTTTTGAAGCTCCTCATATTTTTTACACCTTTTGAAACTCTTCATATATTTCATACTTTTTCAGGCTCTTCATGATTTGCAACAACACTTCATGCTCCTCCTATTTTTTAGACCGTTTCATGCTCCTCATATTTTTGACACCTTTTGAAGCTCTTCATATTTTTCAAACCTTTTCAGGCTCTTCATGTTTTTGAACACCGTTTCATGCTCCTCCTATTTTTCAAACCATTTCATGATCCGCATGTATTTGACACCTTTGAACGTCTTCATTTTTTTCACACCTTTTCAGGCTCTTCATGTGTTTCAACACCACTTCATGCTCCTCATCTTTTTCAGACCGTTTCATGCTCATCTCATTTTTGAAACATTTTGAAGCTCTTCATATTTTTCACACCTTTTGAATCTCTTCATATTTTTGACACCTTTTCAGGCTCTTCATGTTTTAGAACACCGCATCATGCTCCTCCTATTTTTTCAGACCGTTTAATGCTCCTCATGTATTTCACACATTTTGAAGCTCTTCATATATTTCACACTTTTTCAGGCTCTTCATGTTTTTCAACACCAGTTCATGCTCCTCCTATTTTTCGGACCGTTTCATGGTCCCCATATTTTTGACACCTTTTGAAGCTCTTCATATTTTTCACATCATTTCTGTCTCTTCATGGTTTTCAACACCGCTTCATGCTCCTCCAATATTTCAGAACGTTTCATGCTCCTCATATTTTTCACACTTTTTGAAGCTCTTCATATATTTCACACCTTTTCAGTCTCTTCATGTTTTTCACAAATTTTCAGGCATTTCATGTTTTTCAACAATGATTCATGCTCCTCCTATTTTTCACACCGTTTCATGCTCCTCATATTTTTGACACCTTTTGAAACTCTTCATATTTTTCACACCTTTTCAGGCTCTTCATATTATTCAACACCTCTTCATGCTCCTCCTATTTTTCAGACCTTTTAATTCTCCTCATATACTTCACACATTTTGAAGCTCTTCATATATTTCACATCTTTTCAGGCTCCTCATGTTTTAGAGTACCGCTTCATGCTCCTCATATTTTCAGACCGTTTCATGCTCCTCATACATTTGACACCTTTGTAGCTCTTCATATTTTTCACACCTTTTCATGCTCTTCATGTTTTTCAACACCGCTTCATGCTCCTCCTATTTTTCAGACCGTTTCATGCTCCTCATATTTTTGACACGTTTTGAGGATCTTCATTTTTTTCACACCTTTTGAAGCTCTTCATATTTTTCACACCTTTTCAGGCCCTTCATGTTTTTGAACACCGTTTTATGTTCCTCCTATTTTTCAGACCGTTTCATGCTTCTCATGTATTTCACACCTTTTGAAGCTCTCATATTTTTCACACCTTTTCAGGCTCTTCATGTTTTTGAACCCTGTCATGCTCCTCCTATTTTTCAGACCGTCTCATGCTCCTCATATTTTTGAGACCTTTTGAAGCTCTTCATATTTTTCACACCTTTTAAGGCTTTCATGTTTTTCAACAACGCTTCATGCTCCTCCTATTTTTCAGACCGTTTCATGCGCCTCATATTTTTGACACCTTTGGAAGCTCTTCGTATTTTTCACACCTTTTCATGCTCTTTATGTTTTCAACACCGTTTCATGCTCCTCCTATTTTTCAGATCGTTTCATGCTCCTCCTATTTTTCAAACCGTTTCATGCTCATCTCATTTTTGACACCTTCTGAAGCTCTTCGTATTTTTCACACCTTTTCAGGATCTTCATGTTTTTGAACACCGCTTCATGCCCCTCCTATTTTTCCGACCGTTTCATTCTCCTCATATTTTTGATACCTTTTGAAGCTCTTCATATATTTCACACCTTTTCAGGCTCTTCATGTTTTTAACACCATTTCATGCTCTCCTATTTTTTAGACCATTTACTGCTCATCGATTTTTGACACTTTGAAGGTCTTCATATTTTTCACACCTTTTGAAGCTCTTAATATTTTTCACACGTTTTCAGGCTCTTCACGTTTTTCAACACCGCTTCATGCTCCTCCTATTTTTCAGACCGTTTCATGCTCCTCATATATTTGACACGTTTTGAAGCTCTTCATATTTTTCACCACTTTTCAGTCTCTTCATGTTTTTGAACACCGTTTCATGCTCTTCCAATTTGTCAAACCGTTTCATGCTCCTCATATTTTTGACACCTTTTGAAGCTCTTCATATTTTTGACATCTTTTCAGGCTCTTCATGTTTTTGAACACCACTTCTTGCTCCTTATTTTTTGCAGATCGTTTCATGCTCCTCATATTTTTGACACCTTTTGAAGCTCTTCATATTTCTCACACCTTTTCAGGCTCTTCATGTTTTTCAGCACCGATTCATGCTGCTCCTATTTTTCAGACCGTTTCATGCTCATCTCTTTTTTGACACCTTTTGAAGCTTTGCATATTTTTCACAACTTTTCAGGCTCTTCATGTATTTGAACACCGCTTCAGGCTAATCCTATTTTTCAAAACATATCATGTTCATCATATTTTTCACACTTTTGAGGCTCTTCATATTTTTCACACCTTTTCATGGTCTTCATGTTTTTGAACACCACTTCATGCTCCTCCTATTTTTCAGACCGTTTAATCCTCCTCATGTATTTCACACCTTTTGAAGCTCTTCATAATTTTCACATCTTTTCATGCTCTTCATGTTTTTGAACACCATTTCATGCTCCTCCTATTTTGCAGACGGTTTCATGCTCCTCATATTTTTACACCTTTTCAAGCTCTTCATATATTTCACACCTTTTCAGGCTCTTCATGTTTTGAACACCGCTTCATGCTCCTCCTATTTTTCAGACCGTTTCAGGCTCATCTCATTTTTTACACCTTTTGAAGCTCTTCATATTTTGCACACCTTTCCAGGCTCTTCATGTTTTTCAGCTCCACTTCATGCTCCTCCTATTTTTCAGACCGTTTCATGCTCCTCATATTTTTCACACCGTGTGAAGCTCTTCATATTTTTCAAACCTTTTCAGGCTCTTCATGTTTTTCAGCACCGCTTCATGCTCCTCCTATTTTTCAGACCGTTTCATGCTCATCTCATTTTTTACACTTTTTGAATCTCTTCATATTTTTCACACCTTTTCTGGCTCTTCATGTTTTTGAACATAGCTTCATACTCCTCCTATTTTTCAGACCGTTTCATTCTTCTCATGTTTTTGAAACCTGTTGAAGCTCTTCACATTTTTCACACCTTTTCAGGCTCTTCACGATTTTCAACACCGCTTCATGATCCTCCTATTTTTCAGACCGTTTCATGCTCTTCCTATTTTTGAGACTGTTTCAGGCTCCTCATATTTTTGACAGGGTTTGAAGCTCTTCATATTTTTCACACCTTTTCAGGGTCTTCATGTTTTTCAACACCGCTTCATGCTCCTCCTATTTTACAGACCGTTTCATGCTCCTCTCATTATTCATACCTTTTGAAGCTCTTCTTATTTTTCACACCTTTTCAGGCTCTTCATGTTTTTGAACACCGCTTCATGCTCCTCCTATTTATCAGACCGTTTCATGTTACTCTTATTTTTCAGACCGTTTCAAGCTCCTCATATATTTGACACCTTTTGAAGCTCTTCATATTTTTCACAGCTTTTCAGGATCTTCATGTTTTTCAACACTGTTTCATGCTCCTCCTATTTTTCAGACCGTTTCAGGCTCCTCCTATTTTTCAGACCGTTTCATGCTCCTCATGTATTTCACACCTTTTGAAGCTCTTCATATTTTTCACACCTTTTCAGGCTCTTCATATTTTTCACACATTTTCAGGCTCTTCATGTTTTTCAACACCGCTTCTTGCTCCTCCTATTTTTCAGACCGTTTCATGCTCCTCATATTTTTGACACGTTTTGAAGCTCTTCATATTTTTCACACCTTTTCAGGCTCTTCATGTTTTTGAACACCATTTCATGCTCCGCCTATTTTTCAGACCGTTTCATTCTCCTCATATTTTTGACACCTTTTGAAGCTCTTCATATTTTTCACACCTTTTGAAGCTCTTCATATTGTTCACACCTTTTCAGGCTGTTCATGTTTTTCAACACCGCTTCATGCTCCTGCTATTTTTCAGACCGTTTCATACTCCTCATATTTTTGACATTTTTTAAGGCTCTTCATATTTTTCACACCTTTTCAGGCTCTTCATGTTTTTGAACACGGTTTCATGATCCTCCTATTTTTCAGAAAGTTTCATGCTCCTCACAATTTTGACACCTTTTAAAACTCTTCATATTTTTCACACCTTTTCAGGCTCTTCCTGTTTTTCAACACCATTTCATGCTCCTCTTATTTTTCAGACCGTTTCATGCTGCTCCTATTTTTCAGACCGTTTCATGATCCTCATATTTTTGAAACCTTTTGAAGCTCTTCATATTTTTCACACCTTTTCAAGCTCTTCAAGATTTTCAACAACGCTTCATGCTCCTCCTTTTTTTCAGACCGTTTCGTGCTCCTCATATATTTGACAGCTTTTGAAGCTCTTCATATTTTTCACACCTTTTCAGGCTCTTCATGTTTTTCAACACAGCTTCATGCTCCTCCTATTTTTCAGACCGTTTCATTCTCCTCAAGTTTTTGACACCTGTTGAAGCTCTTCACATTTTTCACACCTTTTCAGGCTCTTCACGATTTTCAACACCGCTTCATGATCCTCCTATTTTTCAGACCGTTTCATGCTCTTCCTATTTTTCAGACCATTTCTTGCTCCTCCTATTTTTCAGACCGTTTCATTCTCCTCATATATTTGACACATTTTGAAGCTCTTCCTATTTTTCCACACCTTTTCAGGCTCTTCACGTTTTTCCACACCGTTTAATGCTCCTCCTATTTTTCAGACCGTTTCATTCTCCTCATATATTTGACACATTTTAAAGCTCTTCCTATTTTTCCACAACTTTTCAGGCTCTTCATGATTTTCAACACCGCTTAATGCTCCTCCTATTTTTCAGACCGTTTCATGCTCATTTCATTTTTGACACCTTTTGAAGCTCTTCATATTTTTCATACCTTTTCAGGCTCTTCATATTTTTCGCACCTTTTCAGGCTCTTCATGTTGTTGAACACAGCTTCATGCTCCTCCCATTTTTCAGACCTTTTAATGCTCCTCATAATTTTGACACCTTTTGAAGCTCTTCATATTTTTCACCCCTTTTCAGGATCTTCATGTTTTTGAACACCTCTTCATGCTCCTGCTATTTTTCAGACCGTTTCATGCTCATCTCATTTGACAGCTTTTGAAGCTCTTCATATTTTTCACATCTTTTGAAGCTCTTCATATTTTTCACACATTTTCAGACTCTTCATGTTTTTCAACACCGCTTCTTGCTCCTCCTATTTTTCAGACCGTTTCATGCTCCTCATATTTTGACACGTTTTGAAGCTCTTCATATTTTTCACACCTTTTCAGGCTCTTCATGTTTTTGAACACCGTTTCATGCTCCGCCTATTTTTCAGACCGTTTCATTCTCCTCATATTTTTGACAACTTTTGAAGCTCTTCATATTTTTCACACCTTTTGAAGCTCTTCATATTTTTCACACCTTTTCAGGCTCTTCATGTTTTTCAACACCGCTTCATGCTCCTGCTATTTTACAGACCATTTCATACTCCTCATATTTTTGACATTTTTTAAGGCTCTTCATATTTTTCACACCTTTTCAGGCTCTTCATGTTTTTGAACACGGTTTCATGATCCTCCTATTTTTCAGAAAGTTTCATGCTCCTCATATTTTTGACCCCTTTTAAACCTCTTCATATTTTTCACACCTTTTCAGGCTCTTCATGTTTTTCAACACCGGTTCATGCTCCTCCTCTTTTTCAGAAAGTTTCATGCTCCTCATATTTTTGAAACCTTTTGACGCTGTTCATATTTTTCTCACATTTTCTGGCTCTTCCTGTTTTTCAACACCATTTCATGCTCCTCTTATTTTTCAGACCGTTTCATGTTGCTCCTATTTTTCAGACCGTTTCATGATCCTAATATTTTTGAAACCTTTTGAAGCTCTTCATATTTTCACACCTTTTCAAGCTCTTCAAGATTTTCAACATCGCTTCATGCTCCTCCTTTTTTTCAGACCGTTTCATGCTCATCTCATTTTTGACAGCTTTTGAAGCTCTTCATATTTTTCACACCTTTTCAGGCTCTTCATGTTTTTGAACACCGCTTCGTGCTCCTCCTTTTTTTCAGACCGTTTCTTTCTCCTCTTATATTTGACACTTTTTGAAGCTCTTCATATTTTTCACACCTTTTCAGGCTCTTCATGTTTTTCAACACCGATCCAAGCTCCTCCTATTTTTCAGACCGTTTCATGCTCCTCATATTTTTCACACCTTTTGAAGCTCTTCATATTTTTCACACCTTTTCAGGCTCTTCAGGTTTTTCAGCTCTACTTCATGCTCCTCCTATATTTCAGACCGTTTCATGCTGCTCAAATTTTCTACACCTTTTCAAGCTCTTCATATTTTTCACACCTTTTCAGGCTCTTCATGTTTTTGAACACAGCTTAATGCTCCTCCTATTTTTCAGATCGTTTCATGCTCCTCCTATTTTCCGACCGTTTCTTGCTCCTCATACTTTTGACACTTTTTGAAGCTCTTCATATTTTTCACACCTTTTCTGGCTCTTCATGTTTTTGAACACAGCTTCATGCTCCTCCAATTTTTCACACCGTTTCATGCTCGTCATATTTTTCACACCTTTTAAAGCTCTTCATATTTTTCTCACCTTTTCATGTTCTTCATGTTTTTCAGCACCAGTTCATGCTCCTCCTATTTTTCAGACCGTTTCATGCTCATCTCATTTTTTACACCTTTTGAAGCTCTTCATATTTTGCACACCTTTTCAGGCACTTCATGTTTTTCAACTCCACTTCATGCTCCTCCTATTTTTCAGACCGTTTCATGCTGCTCTCATTTTTTACACCTTTTGAAGCTCTTCATATTTTTCACACCTTTTCAGGCTCTTCATGTTTTTCACCACCGCTTCCTGCTCCTCCTATTTTTCAGACCGTTTCATGCGCCTCATATTTTTGACACCTTTTGAAGCTCTTCGTTTATTTCACACCTTTTCATGCTCTTTATGTTTTCAACACCGTTTCATGCTCCTCCTATTTTTCAGATCGTTTCATGCTCCTCCTATTTTTCAAACCGTTTCATGCTCATCTCATTTTTGACACCTTCTGAAGCTCTTCATATTTTTCACACCTTTTGAATCTCTTCATATTTTTCAAACCTTTTGAAGCTCTTCATATTATTCACACGTTTTCAGTCTCTTCATGTTTTTCAACACCGCTTCATGCTCCTCCTATTTTTCAGACAGTTTCATGCTCCTCATATTTTTGACACATTTTGAGGCTCTTCATATAATTCACACCTTTTCAGGCCCTTCATATTTTGAACACCGTTTCATGCTACTCGTATTTTTCAGACCGTTTCATGCTCCTCATATTTTGACACCTTTTGAAGGTCTTCATATTTTTCACACCTTTTCAGGCTCTTCATGTTTTTGAACACCGCTTTATGTTCTTCCTATTTTTCAGACCGTTTCATGCTCGTTATATTTTTGACACCTTTTCAGGCTCTTCAGGTTTTTGAACACCGCTTCAAGCTCTTCCTATTTTTCAGACCATTTCATGCTCTTCATATTTTTGACACATTTTGAAGCTCTTCATATTTTTCACACCTTTTCAGGCTCTTCATGTTTTTCAACACCGTTTCATGCTCCTCCTATTTTTCAGACCGTTTCATGCTCCTCATATTTTTGGCACCTTTTGAAGCTCTTCATATTCTTCACACCTTTTCAGGCTCTTCATGTTTTTCAACACCACTTTATGCTCCTCCTCTTTTTCAGACCGTTTCATGCTTCTCATATTTTTGACACCTTTTGAAGCTCTTCATATTTTTCACATCTTTTCAGGCTTTTCATGTATTGCAACACTGCTTCATGCTCCTCCTATTTTTCAGACCGTTTCATGCTCCTCATATTTTTGACATCTTTTGAAGCTCTTCATATATTTCACACCTTTTCAGGCTCTTCATGTTTTTCAACACCACTTCCTGCTCCTCCTATTTTTCAGACCGTTTCATGGTCATCTCATTTTGGACACCTTTTGAAGCTCTTCATATTTTTCACACCTTTTGAAGCTCTTCATATTCTTCATACGTTTTCATGCTCTTTATGTTTTTCAAAACCGCTTCATGCTCCTCCTATTTTTCAGACCATTTCATGCCACTCATATTTTTGACACTTTTTGAAGCTCCTCATATGTTTCACACATTTTGAAGCTCTTCATATATTTCACACCATTTCAGCATCTTCATGTTTTTCAACACCACTTCATGCTCCTCCTTTTTTTCAGACCGTCTCATGCTCCTCATATTTTTCACACTTTTGAAGCTCTTCATATTTTTCACACCTTTTAAGGCTCTTCATGTTTTTCACCACCGCTTCCTGCTCCTCCTATTTTTCAGACCGTTTCATGCGCCTCATATTTTTGACACCTTTTGAATCTCTTCGTTTATTTCACACCTTTTCATGCTCTTTATGTTTTCAACACCGTTTCATGCTCCTCCTATTTTTCAGATCGTTTCATGCTCCTCCTATTTTTCAAACCGTTTCATGCTCATCTCATTTTTGACACCTTCTGAAGCTCTTCATATTTTTCACACCTTTTGAATCTCTTCATATTTTTCAAACCTTTTGAAGCTCTTCATATTATTCACACGTTTTCAGTCTCTTCATATTTTTCAACACCGCTTCATGCTCCTCCTATTTTTCAGACAGTTTCATGCTCCTCATATTTTTGACACATTTTGAGGCTCTTCATATAATTCACACCTTTTCAGGCCCTTCATATTTTGAACACCGTTTCATGCTCCTCGTATTTTTCAGACCGTTTCATGCTCCTCATATTTTTGACACCTTTTGAAAGTCTTCATATTTTTCACACCTTTTCAGGCTCTTCATGTTTTTCAACACCAGTTCATGCTCCTCCTATTTTTCAGACTGTTTCATGCTCCTCATGTATTTCACACCTTTTGAAGCTCTTCATATTTTTCACACCTTTTCAGGCTCTTCATGTTCTTGATCAGCATTTCATGCTCCTTCTATTTTTCAGACCGTTTCATGCTCCTCATATTTTTGACACCTTTTGAATCTCTTCATATTTTTCACACATTTTCAGGGTCTTCATGTTTTGAACACCGCTTCATGCTCCTCCTATTTTTCAGACCGTTTCATGCTCCTCATATTTTTGTCACCTTATGAAGCTCTTCATATTTTTCACACTTTTCAGGCTCTTCATGTTTTTCAACACCACTTCATGCTCCTCCTATTTTTCAGACATTTTCATGCTCCTCCTATTTTTCAGACCCTTTCATGTCCTCATAATTTTGACACTTTTTCAAGCTCCTCATATTTTTCACACGTTATGAAGGTCTTCATATTATTCACAACATTTCAGGCTCTTCATGTTTTTCAACACCACTTCATGCTCCTCCTATTTTTCAGAGAGTTTCATGCTCCTCATGTATTTCACACCTTTTGAAGCTCTTCATATTTTTCACACCTTTTCAGGCTCTTCATATTTTTCAACACTACTTCTTGCTCCTCCAATTTTTCAGACCGTTTCATGCTCATCTAATTTTTGACACCTTTTGTAGCTATGCGTATTTTTCACAACTTTTCAGGCTCTTCATGTTTTTGAACACCACTGCATGCTTCTCCTATTTTTCAGACAGTATCATGCTATTCATATTTTTCACACCTTTTGAAGCTCTTCATTTATTTCACACCTTTTCAGGCTCTTCATATTTTTGAACACCGCTTCATGCTCCTCCTATTTCTCAGACCATTTCATGCTGCTCATGTATTTCACACCTTTTGAAGCTCTTCATATTTTGCACACATTTTCAGGCTTTTCATGTTTTTCACAACCACTTCATGCTGCTCCTATTTTTCAGACCGTTTCATGCACATCTCATTTTTGACACCTTTTGAAGCTCTTCATATTTTTCACACCATTTTCAGGCTCTTCATGTTTTTCAACACCGCTTTATGATCCTCCTATTTTTCAGACCGTTTCATATTCCTCATATTTTTGAGACATTTTGAAGCTCTTCATATTTTCCCACGTTTTCAAGCTCTTTATGGTTTTCAACACCACTTGATGCTCCTCCTATTTTTCATACCGTTTCATGGTCCTCATATTTTTCACACCTTTTGAAATTCTTCATATTTTTCACACATTTTCAGGCTTTTCATGTTTTTCAAAACCGCTTCATGCTTCTCCTATTTTTCAGACCGTTTCATGCTCCTTATAATTTTTACACATTTTGTAGCTCTTCATATTTTTCACCCCTTTTCAGGCTCTTCCTGTTTTTGAACACCACTTCATGCTCCCCCTTATTTTTCAGACCGTATCATGCTCCTCATATTTTTGACAACTTTTGAAGCTCTTCATAATTTTCACACCTTTTCAAGCTCTTCTTGGTTTTGAACAACGCTTCATGCTCCTCCTATTTTTCAGACCGTTTCAAACTCCTCATATTTTTGACACCTTTTGAAGCTATTCACATTTTCCCACCTTTTCAGGCTCTTCATGTTTTTGAACACCGCTTCATGCTCCTCCTATTTCTCAGACCATTTCATGCTCCTCATGTATTTCACACCTTTTGAAGCTCTTCATATTTTGCACACATTTTCAGGCTTTTCATGTTTTTCACAACCACTTCATGCTGCTCCTATTTTTCAGACCGTTTCATGCACATCTCATTTTTGACACCTTTTGAAGCTCTTCATATTTTTCACACCATTTTCAGGCTCTTCATGTTTTTCAACACCGCTTTATGATCCTCCTATTTTTCAGACCGTTTCATATTCCTCATATTTTTGAGACATTTTGAAGCTCTTCATATTTTCCCACGTTTTCAAGCTCTTTATGGTTTTCAACACCACTTGATGCTCCTCCTATTTTTCATACCGTTTCATGGTCCTCATATTTTTCACACCTTTTGAAATTCTTCATATTTTTCACACATTTTCAGGCTTTTTTTTTTTCAAAACCGCTTCATGCTTCTCCTATTTTTCAGACCGTTTCATGCTCCTCATGTATTTCACACCTTTTGAAGCTCTTCGTATTTTTCACACCTTTTCAGGATCTTCATGTTTTTGAACACCGCTTCATGCCCCTCCTATTTTTCCGACCGTTTCATTCTCCTCATATTTTTGATACCTTTTGAAGCTCTTCATATATTTCACACCTTTTCAGGCTCTTCATGTTTTTAACACCATTTCATGCTCTCCTATTTTTTAGACCATTTACTGCTCATCGATTTTTGACACTTTGAAGGTCTTCATATTTTTCACACCTTTTGAAGCTCTTAATATTTTTCACACGTTTTCAGGCTCTTCACGTTTTTCAACACCGCTTCATGCTCCTCCTATTTTTCAGACCGTTTCATTCTCCTCAAGTTTTTGACACCTGTTGAAGCTCTTCACATTTTTCACACCTTTTCAGGCTCTTCACGATTTTCAACACCGCTTCATGATCCTCCTATTTTTCAGACCGTTTCATGCTCTTCCTATTTTTCAGACCATTTCTTGCTCCTCCTATTTTTCAGACCGTTTCATTCTCCTCATATATTTGACACATTTTGAAGCTCTTCCTATTTTTCCACACCTTTTCAGGCTCTTCATGTTTTTCCACACAGTTTAATGCTCCTCCTATTTTTCAGACCGTTTCATTCTCCTCATATATTTGACACATTTTAAAGCTCTTCCTATTTTTCCACAACTTTTCAGGCTCTTCATGATTTTCAACACCGCTTAATGCTCCTCCTATTTTTCAGACCGTTTCATGCTCATTTCATTTTTGACACCTTTTGAAGCTCTTCATATTTTTCATACCTTTTCAGGCTCTTCATATTTTTCGTACCTTTTCAGGCTCTTCAGGTTGTTGAACACAGCTTCATGCTCCTCCCATTTTTCAGACCTTTTAATGCTCCTCATAATTTTGACACCTTTTGAAGCTCTTCATATTTTTCACCCCTTTTCAGGATCTTCATGTTTTTGAACACCTCTTCATGCTCCTGCTATTTTTCAGACCGTTTCATGCTCATCTCATTTGACAGCTTTTGAAGCTCTTCATATTTTTCACATCTTTTGAAGCTCTTCATATTTTTCACACATTTTCAGACTCTTCATGTTTTTCAACACCGCTTCTTGCTCCTCCTATTTTTCAGACCGTTTCATGCTCCTCATATATTTGACACGTTTTGAAGCTCTTCATATTTTTCACCACTTTTCAGGCTCTTCATGTTTTTGAACACCACTTCTTGCTCCTTATTTTTTGCAGATCGTTTCATACTCCTCATATTTTTGACACCTTTTGAAGCTCTTCATATTTCTCACACCTTTTCAGGCTCTTCATGTTTTTCAGCACCGCTTCATGCTCCTGCTATTTTTCAGACCGTTTCATGCTCATCTCATTTGACAGCTTTTGAAGCTCTTCATATTTTTCACATCTTTTGAAGCTCTTCATATTTTTCACACATTTTCAGACTCTTCATGTTTTTCAACACCGCTTCTTGCTCTTCCAATTTGTCAAACCGTTTCATGCTCCTCATATTTTTGACACCTTTTGAAGCTCTTCATATTTTTGACATCTTTTCAGGCTCTTCATGTTTTTGAACACCACTTCTTGCTCCTTATTTTTTGCAGATCGTTTCATACTCCTCATATTTTTGACACCTTTTGAAGCTCTTCATATTTCTCACACCTTTTCAGGCTCTTCATGTTTTTCAGCACCGCTTCATGCTGCTCCTATTTTTCAGACCGTTTCATGCTCATCTCTTTTTTGACACCTTTTGAAGCTTTGCATATTTTTCACAACTTTTCAGGCTCTTCATGTATTTGAACACCGCTTCAGGCTAATCCTATTTTTCAAAACATATCATGTTCATCATATTTTTCACACTTTTGAGGCTCTTCATATTTTTCACACCTTTTCATGGTCTTCATGTTTTTGAACACCACTTCATGCTCCTCCTATTTTTCAGACCGTTTAATCCTCCTCATGTATTTCACACCTTTTGAAGCTCTTCATAATTTTCACATCTTTTCATGCTCTTCATGTTTTTGAACACCATTTCATGCTTCTCCTATTTTGCAGACGGTTTCATGCTCCTCATATTTTTACACCTTTTCAAGCTCTTCATATATTTCACACCTTTTCATGCTCTTCATGTTTTTGAATACCGCTTCATGCTCCTCCTATTTTTCAGACCGTTTCAGGCTCATCTCATTTTTTATACCTTTTGAAGCTCTTCATATTTTGCACACATTTCCAGGCTCTTCATGTTTTTCAGCTCCACTTCATGCTCCTCCTATTTTTCAGACCGTTTCATGCTCCTCATATTTTTCACACCGTGTGAAGCTCTTCATATTTTTCAAACCTTTTCAGGCTCTTCATGTTTTTCAGCACCGCTTCATGCTCCTCCTATTTTTCAGACCGTTTCATGCTCATCTCATTTTTTACACTTTTTGAAGCTCTTCATATTTTTCACACCTTTTCTGGCTCTTCATGTTTTTGAACATAGCTTCATACTCCTCCTATTTTTCAGACAGTTTCATTCTTCTCATGTTTTTGAAACCTGTTGAAGCTCTTCACATTTTTCACACCTTTTCAGGCTCTTCACGATTTTCAACACCGCTTCATGATCCTCCTATTTTTCAGACCGTTTCATGCTCTTCCTATTTTTGAGACTGTTTCAGGCTCCTCATATTTTTGACAGGTTTGAAGCTCTTCATATTTTTCACACCTTTTCAGGGTCTTCATGTTTTTCAACACCGCTTCATGCTCCTCCTATTTTACAGACCATTTCATGCTCCTCTCATTATTCATACCTTTTGAAGCTCTTCTTATTTTTCACACCTTTTCAGGCTCTTCATGTTTTTGAACACCGCTTCATGCTCCTCCTATTTATCAGACCGTTTCATGTTACTCTTATTTTTCAGACCGTTTCAAGCTCCTCATATATTTGACACCTTTTGAAGCTCTTCATATTTTTCACACCTTTTCAGGATCTTCATGTTTTTCAACACTGTTTCATGCTCCTCCTATTTTTCAGACCGTTTCATGCTCCTCCTATTTTTCAGACCGTTTCATGCTCCTCATGTATTTCACACCTTTTGAAGCTCTTCATATTTTTCACATCTTTTGAAGCTCTTCATATTTTTCACACATTTTCAGGCTCTTCATGTTTTTCAACACCGCTTCTTGCTCCTCCTATTTTTCAGACCGTTTCATGCTCCTCATATTTTTGACACGTTTTGAAGCTCTTCATATTTTTCACACCTTTTCAAGCTCTTCATGTTTTTGAACACCATTTCATGCTCCGCCTATTTTTCAGACCGTTTCATTCTCCTCATATTTTTGACACCTTTTGAAGCTCTTCATATTTTTCACACCTTTTGAAGCTCTTCATATTGTTCACACCTTTTCAGGCTGTTCATGTTTTTCAACACCGCTTCATGCTCCTGCTATTTTTCAGACCGTTTCATACTCCTCATATTTTTGACATTTTTTAAGGCTCTTCATATTTTTCACACCTTTTCAGGCTCTTCATGTTTTTGAACACGGTTTCATGATCCTCCTATTTTTCAGAAAGTTTCATGCTCCTCATAATTTTGACACCTTTTAAAACTCTTCATATTTTTCACACCTTTTCAGGCTCTTCCTGTTTTTCAACACCATTTCATGCTCCTCTTATTTTTCAGACCGTTTCATGCTGCTCCTATTTTTCAGACCGTTTCATGATCCTCATATTTTTGAAACCTTTTGAAGCTCTTCATATTTTTCACACCTTTTCAAGCTCTTCAAGATTTTCAACAACGCTTCATGCTCCTCCTTTTTTTCAGACCGTTTCGTGCTCCTCATATATTTGACAGCTTTTGAAGCTCTTCATATTTTTCACACCTTTTCAGGCTCTTCATGTTTTTCAACACAGCTTCATGCTCCTCCTATTTTTCAGACCGTTTCATTCTCCTCAAGTTTTTGACACCTGTTGAAGCTCTTCACATTTTTCACACCTTTTCAGGCTCTTCACGATTTTCAACACCGCTTCATGATCCTCCTATTTTTCAGACCGTTTCATGCTCTTCCTATTTTTCAGACCATTTCTTGCTCCTCCTATTTTTCAGACCGTTTCATTCTCCTCATATATTTGACACATTTTGAAGCTCTTCCTTTTTTTCCACACCTTTTCAGGCTCTTCATGTTTTTCCACACCGTTTAATGCTCCTCCTATTTTTCAGACCGTTTCATTCTCCTCATATATTTGACACATTTTAAAGCTCTTCCTATTTTTCCACAACTTTTCAGGCTCTTCATGATTTTCAACACCGCTTAATGCTCCTCCTATTTTTCAGACCGTTTCATGCTCATTTCATTTTTGACACCTTTTGAAGCTCTTCATATTTTTCATACCTTTTCAGGCTCTTCATATTTTTCGCACCTTTTCAGGCTCTTTATGTTGTTGAACACAGCTTCATGCTCCTCCCATTTTTCAGACCTTTTAATGCTCCTCATAATTTTGACACCTTTTGAAGCTCTTCATATTTTTCACCCCTTTTCAGGATCTTCATGTTTTTGAACCCCTCTTCATGCTCCTGCTATTTTTCAGACCGTTTCATGCTCATCTCATTTGACAGCTTTTGAAGCTCTTCATATTTTTCACATCTTTTGAAGCTCTTCATATTTTTCACACATTTTCAGACTCTTCATGTTTTTCAACACCGCTTCTTGCTCCTCCTATTTTTCAGACCGTTTCATGCTCCTCATATTTTGACACGTTTTGAAGCTCTTCATATTTTTCACACCTTTTCAGGCTCTTCATGTTTTTGAACACCGTTTCATGCTCCGCCTATTTTTCAGACCGTTTCATTCTCCTCATATTTTTGACAACTTTTGAAGCTCTTCATATTTTTCACACCTTTTGAAGCTCTTCATATTTTTCACACCTTTTCAGGCTCTTCATGTTTTTCAACACCGCTTCATGCTCCTGCTATTTTACAGACCATTTCATACTCCTCATATTTTTGACATTTTTTAAGGCTCTTCATATTTTTCACACCTTTTCAGGCTCTTCATGTTTTTGAACACGGTTTCATGATCCTCCTATTTTTCAGAAAGTTTCATGCTCCTCATATTTTTGACACCTTTTAAACCTCTTCATATTTTTCACACCTTTTCAGGCTCTTCATGTTTTTCAACACCGGTTCATGCTCCTCCTCTTTTTCAGAAAGTTTCATGCTCCTCATATTTTTGAAACCTTTTGACGCTGTTCATATTTTTCTCACATTTTCTGGCTCTTCCTGTTTTTCAACACCATTTCATGCTCCTCTTATTTTTCAGACCGTTTCATGTTGCTCCTATTTTTCAGACCGTTTCATGATCCTAATATTTTTGAAACCTTTTGAAGCTCTTCATATTTTCACACCTTTTCAAGCTCTTCAAGATTTTCAACATCGCTTCATGCTCCTCCTTTTTTTCAGACCGTTTCATGCTCATCTCATTTTTGACAGCTTTTGAAGCTCTTCATATTTTTCACACCTTTTCAGGCTCTTCATGTTTTTGAACACCGCTTCATGCTCCTCCTTTTTTTCAGACCGTTTCTTTCTCCTCTTATATTTGACACTTTTTGAAGCTCTTCATATTTTTCACACCTTTTCAGGCTCTTCATGTTTTTCAACACCGATCCAAGCTCCTCCTATTTTTCAGACAGTTTCATGCTCCTCATATTTTTCACACCTTTTGAAGCTCTTCATATTTTTCACACCTTTTCAGGCTCTTCAGGTTTTTCAGCTCCACTTCATGCTCCTCCTATATTTCAGACCGTTTCATGCTGCTCAAATTTTCTACACCTTTTCAAGCTCTTCATATTTTTCACACCTTTTCAGGCTCTTCATGTTTTTGAACACAGCTTCATGCTCCTCCTATTTTTCAGATCGTTTCATGCTCCTCCTATTTTCCGACCGTTTCTTGCTCCTCATACTTTTGACACTTTTTGAAGCTCTTCATATTTTTCACACCTTTTCTGGCTCTTCATGTTTTTGAATACAGCTTCATGCTCCTCCAATTTTTCAGACCGTTTCATGCTCGTCATATTTTTCACACCTTTTAAAGCTCTTCATATTTTTCTCACCTTTTCATGCTCTTCATGTTTTTCAGCACCAGTTCATGCTCCTCCTATTTTTCAGACCGTTTCATGCTCATCTCATTTTTTACACCTTTTGAAGCTCTTCATATTTTCCACACCTTTTCAGGCACTTCATGTTTTTCAGCTCCACTTCATGCTCCTCCTATTTTTCAGACCGTTTCATGCTGCTCTCATTTTTTACACCTTTTGAAGCTCTTCATATTTTTCACACCTTTTCAGGCTCTTCATGTTTTTCAACACAGCTTCATGCTCCTCCTATTTTTCAGACCGTTTCATGCTCCTCCTATTTTTCAGACCGTTTCATGCTCCTCATGTATTTCACACCTTTTGAAGCTGTTCATATTTTTCACATCTTTTGAAGCTCTTCATATTTTTCACACATTTTCAGGCTCTTCATGTTTTTCAACACCGCTTCTTGCTCCTCCTATTTTTCAGACCGTTTCATGCTCCTCATATTTTTGACACGTTTTGAAGCTCTTCATATTTTTCACACCTTTTCAGGCTCTTCATGTTTTTGAACACCATTTCATGCTCCGCCTATTTTTCAGACCGTTTCATTCTCCTCATATTTTTGACACCTTTTGAAGCTCTTCATATTTTTCACACCTTTTGAAGCTCTTCATATTGTTCACACCTTTTCAGGCTGTTCATGTTTTTCAACACCGCTTCATGCTCCTGCTATTTTTCAGACCGTTTCATACTCCTCATATTTTTGACATTTTTTAAGGCTCTTCATATTTTTCACACCTTTTCAGGCTCTTCATGTTTTTGAACACGGTTTCATGATCCTCCTATTTTTCAGAAAGTTTCATGCTCCTCATATTTTTGACACCTTTTAAACCTCTTCATATTTTTCACACCTTTTCAGGCTCTTCATGTTTTTCAACACCGGTTCATGCTCCTCCTCTTTTTCAGAAAGTTTCATGCTCCTCATATTTTTGAAACCTTTTGACGCTGTTCATATTTTTCTCACATTTTCTGGCTCTTCCTGTTTTTCAACACCATTTCATGCTCCTCTTATTTTTCAGACCGTTTCATGTTGCTCCTATTTTTCAGACCGTTTCATGATCCTAATATTTTTGAAACCTTTTGAAGCTCTTCATATTTTCACACCTTTTCAAGCTCTTCAAGATTTTCAACATCGCTTCATGCTCCTCCTTTTTTTCAGACCGTTTCATGCTCATCTCATTTTTGACAGCTTTTGAGGCTCTTCATATTTTTCACACCTTTTCAGGCTCTTCATGTTTTTGAACACCGCTTCATGCTCCTCCTTTTTTTCAGACCGTTTCTTTCTCCTCTTATATTTGACACTTTTTGAAGCTCTTCATATTTTTCACACCTTTTCAGGCTCTTCATGTTTTTCAACACCGATCCAAGCTCCTCCTATTTTTCAGACAGTTTCATGCTCCTCATATTTTTCACACCTTTTGAAGCTCTTCATATTTTTCACACCTTTTCAGGCTCTTCAGGTTTTTCAGCTCCACTTCATGCTCCTCCTATATTTCAGACAGTTTCATGCTGCTCAAATTTTCTACACCTTTTCAAGCTCTTCATATTTTTCACACCTTTTCAGGCTCTTCATGTTTTTGAACACAGCTTCATGCTCCTCCTATTTTTCAGATCGTTTCATGCTCCTCCTATTTTCCGACCGTTTCTTGCTCCTCATACTTTTGACACTTTTTGAAGCTCTTCATATTTTTCACACCTTTTCTGGCTCTTCATGTTTTTGAATACAGCTTCATGCTCCTCCAATTTTTCAGACCGTTTCATGCTCGTCATATTTTTCACACCTTTTAAAGCTCTTCATATTTTTCTCACCTTTTCATGCTCTTCATGTTTTTCAGCACCAGTTCATGCTCCTCCTATTTTTCAGACCGTTTCATGCTCATCTCATTTTTTACACCTTTTGAAGCTCTTCATATTTTCCACACCTTTTCAGGCACTTCATGTTTTTCAGCTCCACTTCATGCTCCTCCTATTTTTCAGACCGTTTCATGCTGCTCTCATTTTTTACACCTTTTGAAGCTCTTCATATTTTTCACACCTTTTCAGGCTCTTCATGTTTTTCAACACAGCTTCATGCTCCTCCTATTTTTCAGACCGTTTCATGCTCCTCCTATTTTTCAGACCGTTTCATGCTCCTCATGTATTTCACACCTTTTGAAGCTCTTCATATTTTTCACATCTTTTGAAGCTCTTCATATTTTTCACACATTTTCAGGCTCTTCATGTTTTTCAACACCGCTTCTTGCTCCTCCTATTTTTCAGACCGTTTCATGCTCCTCATATTTTTGACACGTTTTGAAGCTCTTCATATTTTTCACACCTTTTCAGGCTCTTCATGTTTTTGAACACCATTTCATGCTCCGCCTATTTTTCAGACCGTTTCATTCTCCTCATATTTTTGACACCTTTTGAAGCTCTTCATATTTTTCACACCTTTTGAAGCTCTTCATATTGTTCACACCTTTTCAGGCTGTTCATGTTTTTCAACACCGCTTCATGCTCCTGCTATTTTTCAGACCGTTTCATACTCCTCATATTTTTGACATTTTTTAAGGCTCTTCATATTTTTCACACCTTTTCAGGCTCTTCATGTTTTTGAACACGGTTTCATGATCCTCCTATTTTTCAGAAAGTTTCATGCTCCTCACAATTTTGACACCTTTTAAAACTCTTCATATTTTTCACACCTTTTCAGGCTCTTCCTGTTTTTCAACACCATTTCATGCTCCTCTTATTTTTCAGACCGTTTCATGCGGCTCCTATTTTACAGACCGTTTCATGATCCTCATATTTTTGAAACCTTTTGAAGCTCTTCATATTTTTCACACCTTTTCAAGCTCTTCAAGATTTTCAACAACGCTTCATGCTCCTCCTTTTTTTCAGACCGTTTCGTGCTCCTCATATATTTGACAGCTTTTGAAGCTCTTCATATTTTTCACACCTTTTCAGGCTCTTCATGTTTTTCAACACAGCTTCATGCTCCTCCTATTT
Organism: Dama dama; assembly: GCF_033118175.1. NCBI lineage: Eukaryota > Metazoa > Chordata > Mammalia > Artiodactyla > Cervidae > Dama > Dama dama. The sequence goes on along the minus strand of NW_026870928.1, from coordinate 1,417,977 downwards.
TTCAGACCGTTTCATTCTCCTCAAGTTTTTGACACCTGTTGAAGCTCTTCACATTTTTCACACCTTTTCAGGCTCTTCACGATTTTCAACACCGCTTCATGATCCTCCTATTTTTCAGACCGTTTCATGCTCTTCCTATTTTTCAGACCATTTCTTGCTCCTCCTATTTTTCAGACCGTTTCATTCTCCTCATATATTTGACACATTTTGAAGCTCTTCCTATTTTTCCACACCTTTTCAGGCTCTTCATGTTTTTCCACACAGTTTAATGCTCCTCCTATTTTTCAGACCGTTTCATTCTCCTCATATATTTGACACATTTTAAAGCTCTTCCTATTTTTCCACAACTTTTCAGGCTCTTCATGATTTTCAACACCGCTTAATGCTCCTCCTATTTTTCAGACCGTTTCATGCTCATTTCATTTTTGACACCTTTTGAAGCTCTTCATATTTTTCATACCTTTTCAGGCTCTTCATATTTTTCGCACCTTTTCAGGCTCTTCATGTTGTTGAACACAGCTTCATGCTCCTCCCATTTTTCAGACCTTTTAATGCTCCTCATAATTTTGACACCTTTTGAAGCTCTTCATATTTTTCACCCCTTTTCAGGATCTTCATGTTTTTGAACACCTCTTCATGCTCCTGCTATTTTTCAGACCGTTTCATGCTCATCTCATTTGACAGCTTTTGAAGCTCTTCATATTTTTCACATCTTTTGAAGCTCTTCATATTTTTCACACATTTTCAGACTCTTCATGTTTTTCAACACCGCTTCTTGCTCCTCCTATTTTTCAGACCGTTTCATGCTCCTCATATTTTGACACGTTTTGAAGCTCTTCATATTTTTCACACCTTTTCAGGCTCTTCATGTTTTTGAACACCGTTTCATGCTCCGCCTATTTTTCAGACCGTTTCATTCTCCTCATATTTTTGACAACTTTTGAAGCTCTTCATATTTTTCACACCTTTTGAAGCTCTTCATATTTTTCACACCTTTTCAGGCTCTTCATGTTTTTCAACACCGCTTCATGCTCCTGCTATTTTACAGACCATTTCATACTCCTCATATTTTTGACATTTTTTAAGGCTCTTCATATTTTTCACACCTTTTCAGGCTCTTCATGTTTTTGAACACGGTTTCATGATCCTCCTATTTTTCAGAAAGTTTCATGCTCCTCATATTTTTGACACCTTTTATACCTCTTCATATTTTTCACACCTTTTCAGGCTCTTCATGTTTTTCAACACCGGTTCATGCTCCTCCTCTTTTTCAGAAAGTTTCATGCTCCTCATATTTTTGAAACCTTTTGACGCTGTTCATATTTTTCTCACATTTTCTGGCTCTTCCTGTTTTTCAACACCATTTCATGCTCCTCTTATTTTTCAGACCGTTTCATGTTGCTCCTATTTTTCAGACCGTTTCATGATCCTAATATTTTTGAAACCTTTTGAAGCTCTTCATATTTTCACACCTTTTCAAGCTCTTCAAGATTTTCAACATCGCTTCATGCTCCTCCTTTTTTTCAGACCGTTTCATGCTCATCTCATTTTTGACAGCTTTTGAAGCTCTTCATATTTTTCACACCTTTTCAGGCTCTTCATGTTTTTGAACACCGCTTCATGCTCCTCCTTTTTTTCAGACCGTTTCTTTCTCCTCTTATATTTGACACTTTTTGAAGCTCTTCATATTTTTCACACCTTTTCAGGCTCTTCATGTTTTTCAACACCGATCCAAGCTCCTCCTATTTTTCAGACAGTTTCATGCTCCTCATATTTTTCACACCTTTTGAAGCTCTTCATATTTTTCACACCTTTTCAGGCTCTTCAGGTTTTTCAGCTCCACTTCATGCTCCTCCTATATTTCAGACCGTTTCATGCTGCTCAAATTTTCTACACCTTTTCAAGCTCTTCATATTTTTCACACCTTTTCAGGCTCTTCATGTTTTTGAACACAGCTTCATGCTCCTCCTATTTTTCAGATCGTTTCATGCTCCTCCTATTTTCCGACCGTTTCTTGCTCCTCATACTTTTGACACTTTTTGAAGCTCTTCATATTTTTCACACCTTTTCTGGCTCTTCATGTTTTTGAATACAGCTTCATGCTCCTCCAATTTTTCAGACCGTTTCATGCTCGTCATATTTTTCACACCTTTTAAAGCTCTTCATATTTTTCTCACCTTTTCATGCTCTTCATGTTTTTCAGCACCAGTTCATGCTCCTCCTATTTTTCAGACCGTTTCATGCTCATCTCATTTTTTACACCTTTTGAAGCTCTTCATATTTTCCACACCTTTTCAGGCACTTCATGTTTTTCAGCTCCACTTCATGCTCCTCCTATTTTTCAGACCGTTTCAGGCTGCTCTCATTTTTTACACCTTTTGAAGCTCTTCATATTTTTCACACCTTTTCAGGCTCTTCATGTTTTTCAACACAGCTTCATGCTCCTCCTATTTTTCAGATCGTTTCATGCTACTCCTATTTTTCAGACCTTTTCTTGCTCCTCATATTTTTGACACTTTTTGAAGCTCTTCATATTTTTCACACCTTGTCTGGCTCTTCATGTTTTTCAACACAGCTTCATGCTCCTCCTATTTTTCAGACCGTTTCATTCTCCTCAAGTTTTTGACACCTGTTGAAGCTCTTCACATTTTTCACACCATTTCAGGCTCTTCACGATTTTCAACACCGCTTCATGATCCTCCTATTTTTTCAGTCCGTTTCATGCTCTTCCTATTTTTCAGACCGTTTCATGCTCCTCATATTTTTCAGACCGTTTCCTTCTCCTCATATATTTGACACATTTTGAAGCTCTTCCTATTTTTCCACACCTTTTCAGGCTCTTCATGTTTTTCCACACCGTTTAATGCTCCTCCTATTTTTCAGACCGTTTCATGCTCATCTAATTTTTGAGACCTTTTGAAGCTCTTCATATTTTTCACATTTTTGAAGCTCTTCATATTTTTCACACCTTTTCAGCCTCTTCATGATTTTCAACACCGCTTAATGCTCCTCCTATTTTTCAGACCGTTTCATGCTCATCTCATTTTTTACACCTTTTGAAGCTCTTCATAATTTTCACACCTTTTCAGGCTCTTCATATTTTTCGCACCTTTTCAGGCTCTTCATGTTGTTGAACAGAGCTTCATGCTCCTCCTATTTTTCAGACCGTTTAATGCTCCTCATAATTTTGACACCTTTTTAAGCTCTTCATATTTTTCACCCCTTTTCAGGCTCTTCATGTTTTTGAACACAGCTTCATGCTCCTCCTATTTTTCAGACCGTTTCATGCTCCTCCTATTTTCTGACCGTTTCTTGCTCCTCATATTTTTGACACTTTTTGAAGGTCTTCATATTTTTCACACCTTTTCAGGCTCTTCATGTTTTTGAACACAGCTTCATGCTCCTCCTATTTTTCAGATCGTTTCATGCTCCTCCTATTTTCTGACCGTTTCTTGCTCCTCATATTTTTGACACTTTTTGAAGGTCTTCATATTTTTCACACCTTTTCAGGCTCTTCATGTTTTTGAACACTGCTTCATGCTCCTCGTATTTTTCAAACCATTTCATGATCCTCATGTATTTCACACCTTTGAACCTCTTCATATTTTTCACACCTTTTCAGGCTCTTCATGTGTTTCAACACCACTTCATGCTCCTCAGCTTTTTCAGACCGTTTCATGCTCATTTCATTTTTGAAACATTTTGAAGCTCTTCATATTTTTCACACCTTTTGAATCGATTCATATTTTTGACACCTTTTCAGGCTCTTCATGTTTTTGAACACCTCTGCATGCTCCTCCTATTTTTCAGGGCGTTTAATGCTCCTCATGTATTTCACACCTTTTGAAGCTCTTCATATTTTTCTCACCTTTTCAGGCTCTTCATGTTTTTGAACACCGCTTCATGCTCCTCATATTTTTCAGACCGTTTCCTGCTCCTCATATATTTCAAACCTTTTGCACCTCTTCATATTTTTCACACCTTTTCAATGTCTTCATGTTTTTGAACACCGTTTCATGCTGCTCCTATTTTTCACAACGTTTCATGCTCCTCATATTTTTGACACCTTTTGAAGCTCTTCATATTTTTCACACCTTTTCAGGCTCTTCATATTTTTGAACACCTCTTCCTCTTCCTCCTATTTTTCAGACCGTTTCTTGCTCCTCATGTATTTCACACCTTTTGAAGCCCTTCATATTTTTCACACCTTTTCAGGCTCTTGATGTTTTTCCACACCACTTCATGCTTCTCCTATTTTTCAGACCGTTTCATACTCCTCATATTTTTGACACCTTTTGAATCTCCTCATATTTTTTACACCTTTTGAACCTCTTCATATATTTCACACTTTTTCAGGCTCTTCATGTTTTTCAACACGGCTTCATGCTCCTCCTATTTTTCAGACCGTTTCATACTCCTCATATTTTTGACACCTTTTGATGCTCTTCATATTTTTCACACCTTTTAAGCCTCTTCATGTTTTTTAACACCGCTCATGCTCCTCCTATTTTTCAGACGGTTTCATGCTCCTCATATTTTTGACACCTTTTGAAGCTCTTCATATTTTTCACACCTTTTCAGGCTCCTCATGTTTTGCAACACCGCTTCATGCTCCTCCTATTTTTCAGACCGTTTCATACTCCTCATATTTTTGACACCTTTTGATGCTCTTCATATTTTTCACACCTTTTAAGCCTCTTCATGTTTTTTAGCACCGCTTCATGCTCCTCCTATTTTCAAGACAGTTTCATACTCCTCATGTATATCATACCTTTTGAAGCTCCTCATATTTTTCACACCTTTTCATGCTCTTCATATTTTTGAAAACCGCTTCATGCTCCTCCTATTTTTAAGACCGTTTCATGCTCCTCATATATTTCACACCTTTTGAAGTTCTTCATATTTTACACACCTTTTCAGGCTCTGCATGTTTTTCAACACCGTTTCATGCTCCTCCTATTTTTCAGACCGTTTCATGCTCCTCATATTTTTGACACATTTTGAAGTTCTTGATATATTTCACACCTTCTCAGGCTCTTCATTTTTTGGAACACGACTTCTTGCTCCTCCTATTTTTCAGACCGTTTCATGCTCATCTCATTTTTGACACCTTTTGAAGCTCTTCATATATTTGACACCATTTGAAGCTCTTCATATTTTTCACAACTTTTCAGGCTCTGCATGTATTTGAACACCGTTTCATGCTACTCCTATATTTCAGACCGATTCTTGCTGCTCATATATATGACACCTTTTGAAACTCTTCATATTTTTAACACCTTTTCAGGCTCTTCATGTTTTTCAACACCGCTTCATGCTCCTCCTATTTTTCAGACCGTTTCATGCTCCTCATATTTTTGACACCTTTTGATGCTCTTCATATTTTTCACACCTTTTCAGGCTTTTCATGTTTTTGCACACCGCTTCATGCTCCTCCTATTTTTCACACCTTTTGAAGCTCTTCATATTTTTCACCCTTTTCAGTCTCTTCATGTTTTTGAACACGGTTTCATGCTCCTCCTATTTTTCAGACCGTTTCATGCTCCTCATATTTTTGACACCTTTTGAAGCTCTTCATATTTTTCACATCTTTTCAGGCTCTTCATGTTTTTCAACACCGCTTCATTCTCCACCTATTTTTCAGACGGTTTCATGCTCATCTCTTTTTTGACACCTTTTGAAGCTCTTCATATTTTTCATACCTTTTGAAGCTCTTCATATTTTTCACTCGTTTTCACGCTCTTCATGTTTTTCAACACCGCTTCATGCTCCTCCTATTTTTCAGACGGTTTCATGCTCCTCATATTTTTGACACCTTTTGAAGCTCTTCATATTTTTCAAACCTTTTCAGGCTCTTCATGTTTTTGAACACTGCTTCATGCTCCTCGTATTTTTCAAACCATTTCATGATCCTCATGTATTTCACACCTTTGAACCTCTTCATATTTTTCACACCTTTTCAGGCTCTTCATGTGTTTCAACACCACTTCATGCTCCTCAGCTTTTTCAGACCGTTTCATGCTCATTTCATTTTTGAAACATTTTGAAGCTCTTCATATTTTTCACACCTTTTGAATCTCTTCATATTTTTGACACCTTTTCAGGCTCTTCATGTTTTTGAACACCTCTGCATGCTCCTCCTATTTTTCAGGGCGTTTAATGCTCCTCATGTATTTCACACCTTTTGAAGCTCTTCATATTTTTGACACCTTTTCAGGCTCTTCATGTTTTGCAACACCGCTTCATGCTGTTCCTATTTTTCAGACCGTTTCATGCTCCTCATATTTTTGAGACCTTTTGAAGCTCTTCATATCTTTCACACCTTTTCAGGCTCTTCATGTTTTTCAATACCACTTCATGCTCCACCTATTTTTCAGACCGTTTCATGCTCATCTCATTTTTGACACCTTTTAAAGCTCTTCATATTTTTCACACCTTTTGAAGCTCTTCATATTCTTCATACGTTTTCATGCTCTTTATGTTTTTCAACACCGCTTCTTGCTCCTCCTATTTTTCAGACCGTTTCATGCTCATCTCATTTTTGACACCTTTTAAAGCTCTTCATATTTTTCACACCTTTTCAGGCTCCTCATGTTTTGCAACACCGCTTCATGCTCCTCCTATTTTTCAGACCGTTTCATACTCCTCATATTTTTGACACCTTTTGATGCTCTTCATATTTTTCACACCTTTTCCGGCTCTTCATTTTTTCAACACCGCTTCATGCTCCTCCTATTTTTCAGACCGTATCATGCTCCTCATATTTTGACATCTTTTGAAGCTCTTCATATATTTCACACCTTTTCAGTCTCTTCTTTTTTTTCAACACCACCTCATGCACCTCCTATTTTTCAGACCGTTTCATGATGATCTCATTTTTGACACCTTTTGAAGCTCTTCATATTTTTCACACCTTTTCAGGCTCCTCATTTTTTTCAGCACCACTTCATTCTCCTCCTAATTTTCAGACCGTTTCATGCTCATCTCTTTTTTGACACCTTTTGAAGCTCTTCATATTTTTCACACATTTTGAAGCTCTTAATATTTTTCACACCTTTTCTGGCTCTTCATGTTTTTCAACACCGGTTCATGGTACTCCTATTTTTTAGACCGTTTCATGCTCCTCATATTTTTCCACCTTTTGAAGCTGTTCATATTTTTCACATCTTTTCAGTCTCTTCATTTTTTTCAACACTGCTTCATGCTCCTCCTATTTTTCAGACCATTTCATGCTCATCTCATTTTTGACACCTTTTGAAGCTCTTCATATATTTCACACCTTTTGAAGCTCTTCATAATTTTCACATCTTTTCAGGATCTTCATGTTTTTCAACAACTTTTCATGATCCTCCTAATTTTTGACCGATTCATGCTCCTCATATTTTTGACACCTTTAGAAGCTCTTCATATATTTCACACCTTTTCAGGCTGTTCATGTTTTTCAACACCACTTCATGCTCCTCGTATTTTTAAGACCGTTTCATGCTCCTCATATTTTTGACACCTTTAGAAGCTCTTCATATTTTTCACACATTTTCAGGCTCTTCATGTTTCTCAACACCGCTTCCTGCTCCTCCTCTTTTTCAGACCGTTTCATGCTCCTCATATATTTGACACATTTTGAAGCTCTTCATGTTTCTCACAGCTTTTCAGGTTCTTCATGTTTTTCAACACTACTTCATGCTCCTCCTATTTTTCAGACGGTTTCATGCTCATCTCATTTTTGACACCTTTTGTAGCTCTTCATATTTTTCACATCTTTTGAAGCTCTTCATATTTTTCACACGTTTTCAGGCTCTTCATGTTGCTCAACACCCTTTCTTGCTCCTCCTATTTTTCAGACCGTTTCATGCTCCTCATATTTTTGACACGTTTTGAAGCTCTTCATATTTTTCACACTTTTTCAGGCTCTTCATGTTTTTCAACACCGTTTCATGCTCCTCCTCTTTTTCAGACCGTTTCATGCTCCTCATATTTTTGACACCTTTTGAAGCTCTTCATATTTCTCACACCTTTTCAGGCTCTTCATGTTTTTCAACACCGCTTCATGCTCCTCCTATTTTTCAGACCGTTTCATGCTCCTCATATTTTTGACACCTTTTGAAGCTCTTCATATTTTTCACACCTTTTCAGGCTCTTCATATTTTTGAACACCGCTTCATGCTCCTCCTATTTTTTAGACCGTTTCATGCTCCTCATATTTTTCACACCTTTTGAAGCTCTTCATATTTTCACACGTTTTCAGACTCTTCATGTTTTTCAACACCGCTTCATGATCCTGCTATTTTCAGACCGTTTCATGCTCCTCATATATTTCACACCTTTTGAAGCTCTTCATATTTTTCACACCTTTTGAGGCTCTTCATATTTTTCATATTTTTGAAGCTCTTCATATTTTTCACACGTTTTCAGGCTCTTCATATTTTTGAACACCGCTTCATGCTCCTCCTATTTTTCAGAGAGTTTCATGCTCCTCATGTATTTCACACCTTCTGAAGCTCTTCATATTTTTCACACCTTTTCAGGCTCTTCATGTTTTTCCACACCACTTCATGCTTCTCCTAATTTTCAGCTCTTTCATGCTCCTCATGTATTTCACACCTTTGAAGCTTTTCATATTTTTCACACCTTTTCAGGCTCTTCATGTTTTTCAACGCCGCTTCATGCTCCTCCTCTTTTTCAGCTCGTTTCATGCTCCTCATATTTTTGACACCTTTTGAAGCTTTTCATATTTTTCACAACTTTTCAGGCTCTTCATGTTTTTGAACACCTCTTCATGCTAATCCTATTTTTCAAGCCATAACATGCTCCTCATATTTTTCACACCTTTTGAAGCTCTTCATATTTTTTACACCTTTTCAGGCTCTTCATGTTTTTGAACACCACTTCATGCTCCTTATATTTTTCAGAGAGTTTCATGCTCCTCATGTATTTCACACCTTCAGAAGCTCTTCATATTTTTCACACCTTTTCAGGCTCTTCATGTTTTTCCACACCACTTCATGCTTCTCCAAATTTTCAGCTCTTTCATGCTCCTCATGTATTTCACACCTTTTGAAGCTTTTCATATTTTTCACACGTTTTCAGGCTCTTCATGTTTTTCAACACCGCTTCATGCTCCTCCTCTTTTTCAGACCGTTTCATGCTCCTCATATTTTTGACACCTTTAGAAGCTCTTCATATTTCTCACACCTTTTCAGGCTCTTCATGTTTTTCAACACCGCTTCATGCTCCTCCTATTTTTCAGACCGTTTCATGCTCCTCATATTTTTGACACCTTTTGAAGCTCTTCATATTTTTCACACCTTTTCAGGCTCTTCATATTTTTGAACACCGCTTCATGCTCCTCCTTTTTTTTAGACCGTTTCATGCTCCTCATATTTTTCACACCTTTTGAAGCTCTTCATATTTTTCACACGATTTCAGGCTCTTCATGTTTTTGAACACCATTTCATGCTCCTCCTATTTTGCAGACCGTTTCTTGCTCCTCATATTTTTGACACCTTCTGAAGCTCTTCATATTTTTCACACCTTTTGAAGCTCTTCATATTTTTCATATTTTTGAAGCTCTTCATATTTTCACACGTTTTCAGACTCTTTATGTTTTTCAACACCGCTTCATGATCCTGCTATTTTTCAGACCGTTTCATGCTCCTCATATATTTCACACCTTTTGAAGCTCTTCATATTTTTCACACCTTTTGAAGCTCTTCATATTTTTCATATTTTTGAAGCTCTTCATATTGTTCACACCTTTTCAGGCTCTTCATATTTTTGAACACCGCTTCATGCTCCTCCTATTTTTCAGAGAGTTTCATGCTCCTCATGTATTTCACACCTTTTGAAGCTCTTCATATTTTTCACACCTTTTCAGGCTCTTCATGTTTTTCCACACCACTTCATGCTTCTCCTAATTTTCAGCTCTTTCATGCTTCTCATGTATTTCACACCTTTTGAATCTTTTCATATTTTATACACCTTTTCAGGCTCTTCATGTTTTTCAACACCGCTTCATGCTCCTCCTCTTTTTCAGACCGTTTCATGCTCCTCATATATTTGACACCTTTTGAAGCTCTTCATATTTTTCACACCTTTTCGGGCTCTCATGTTTTGAACACCGCTTCATACTCCTCCTATATTTCAGACAGTTTCATGCTCATCTCATTTTTGACACCTTTTGATGCTTTTCATAGTTTTCACAACTTTTCAGGCTCTTCATGTTTTTGAACACCTCTTCATGCTAATCCTATTTTTCAAACCATAACATGCTCCTCATATTTTTCACACCTTTTGAAGCTCTTCATATTTTTTACACCTTTTCAGGCTCTTCATGTTTTTGAACACCACTTCATGCTCCTTATATTTTTCAGAGAGTTTCATGCTCCTCATGTATTTCACACCTTTTGAAGCTCTTCATATTTTTCACACCTTTTCAGGCTCTTCATGTTTTTCCACACCACTTCATGCTTCTCCTAATTTTCAGCTCTTTCATGCTCCTCATGTATTTCACACCTTTTGAAGCTTTTCATATTTCTCACACCTTTTCAGGCTCTTCATGTTTTTCAACACCGCTTCATGCTCCTTCTATTTTTCAGATCGTTTCATGCTCCTCATATTTTTGACACCTTTTGAAGCTCTTCATATTTCTCACACCTTTTCAGGCTCTTCATGTTTTTGAACACCGCTTCATGCTCCTGCTATTTTTCAGACCGTTTCATGCTCCTCATATTTTTCCCACCTTTTGTAGCTTTTCATATTTTTAACACCTTTTCAGGCTCTTCAAGTTTATCAACACCACTTCATGCTCCTCCTTTTTGCAGACCGTTTCATGCTCCTCATATTTTTGACACCTATTGATGCTCTTAATATATTTCACACCTTTTCAGGCTCTTCATTTCTTCCACACCACTTCATGCTCCTCATATTTTTCAGGCAGTATCATGCTCCTCATAATTTTCACATCTTTTGAAGCTCTTCATATTTTTCACACCTTTTTAGGCTCTTCATATTTTTCAACACCATTTCATGCCGCATCTATTTTTCAGACCGTTTCATGCTCCTCATATTTTTCACAACTTTTGAAGCTCTTCATATTTTTCACACCTTTTCAGGCTCTTCATGTTTTTCCACACCACTTAATGCTTCTCCTATTTTTCAGACCGTTTCATGCTCCTCATATTTTTCCCACCTTTTGTAGCTTTTCATATTTTTAACACCTTTTCAGGCTCTTCAAGTTTATCAACACCACTTCATGCTCCTCCTTTTTGCAGACCGTTTCATGCTCCTCATATTTTTGACACCTATTGATGCTCTTAATATATTTCACACCTTTTCAGGCTCTTCATTTCTTCCACACCACTTCATGCTCCTCATATTTTTCAGGCAGTATCATGCTCCTCATAATTTTCACATCTTTTGAAGCTCTTCATATTTTTCACACCTTTTTAGGCTCTTCATATTTTTCAACACCATTTCATGCCGCATCTATTTTTCAGACCGTTTTTTGCTCCTCATATTTTTCACAACTTTTGAAGCTCTTCATATTTTTCACACCTTTTCAGGCTCTTCATGTTTTTCCACACCACTTAATGCTTCTCCTAAATTTCAGACCGTTTCATGTTCCTCATGTATTGCACACCTTTTGAAGCTCTTCATATTTTTCACACCTTTTCATGCTCTTCATGTTTTTGATCACCGTTTCATGCTCCTCCTTTTTTTTCAGACCGTTTCATGCTCCTCATATTTTTCACACCTTTTTAAGCTCTTCATGTTTTTCACACCTTTTCAGCCTCTTCATGTTTTTGAACACCCCTTCTTGCTCCTTTTATTTTTCAAAGAGTTTCATGCTTCTCATGTATTTCACACCTTTTGAAGCTCTTCATATTTTTCACACCTTTACAGGCTCTTCATGTTTTTGAACACCGTTTCATGCTCCTCCTATTTTTCAGACCGTTTCATGCTCCCCATATTTTTGAGACCTTTTGAAGCCCTCATATATTTCACACCTTTTCAGGCTCTTCATTTTTTTCAACACCACGTCATGCTCCTCCTATTTTTCAGACCCCTTTATGCTCTTCTCATTTTTGACACCTTTTGAAGCTCTTCATATTTTTCACACCTTTTGAAGCTCTTCATATTTTTCACACCTTTTCATGCTCTTCATGTTTTTGATCACCGCTTCATGCTCCTCCTATTTTCAGACCGTTTCATGCTCCTCATATTTTTCACACATTTTGAAGCTCCTCCTATTTTTCACAACCTTTCACGCTCTTCATGTTTTTCAACACGGCTTCATGATCCTCCTATTTTTCTGACAGTTTCATGCTCCTCCTATTTTTCAGCATGTTTCATACTCCTCCAAATTTTCAGACCGTTTCATGCTCCTCATATTTGTCACACCTTTCGAAGCTCTTCATAGTTTTCACACCTTTTCTGGATCTTCATGTTTTTGAGCACAGCTTCATGCTCCTCCGATTTTTCAGACCGTTTCATGCTCCTCATATACTTCACACCTTTTGAAGCTCTTCATATTTTTCACAGCTTTTCAGGATCTTCATGTTTTTCAACACCATTTCATGCTGCTCCTATTTTTCAGACCGTTTCATGCTCCTCATATTTTTGACACCTTTTGAAGTTCTTCATATTTTTCAAAACTTTTCAGGCTCTCCATGTTTTTGAACACCGCTTCATGCTCCTACTATTTTTGAGACCGTTTCATGCTCCTCATTTATTTCACACCTTTTGAAGCTCTTCATATTTTTCAAGCCTTTTCAGGCTCTTCATGTTTTTGAACACCGCTTCATGCTCCTCCTATTTTTCAGACCGTTTCATGCTCCTCATTTATTTCACACCTTTTGAAGCTCTTCATATTTTTCAAGCCTTTTCAGGCTCTTCATGTTTTTGAACACCGCTTCATGCTTCTCCTATTTTTCAAACCTTTTCATGATCCTCATGTATTTCAAACCTTTGAAACTCTTCATATTTTTCACACCTTTTCTTGCTCTTCATGTTTTTCAACAACATTTCATGCTCCTCCTATTTTTCAGACCTTTTCATGCTCCTCATATTTTTCACACCTTTTCATGCTCTTCTTGTTTTTCAACACAGTTTCATGGTCCTCATATGTTTGACACCTTTTGAATCTCTTCATATTTTTCACACCTTTTCAGGCTCTTCATGATTTTCAACACTGCTTCATGCTCCTCATATTTTTGAGACAGTTTCATGCTCCTAATATTGTTCACACCTTTTCAAGATCTTCATGTTATTCAACACCGCTTCATGCTCTTCCTATTTTTCAGGCCGTTTCATGCTCCTCATATTTTTGATACTTTTGAAGCTCTTAATATTTTTCACACCTTTTCAAGCTCTTCATGTTTTGAACACCATTTCATGCTCCTGCTATTTTTCAGACCGTTTCATGCTCCTCATATTTTTGACAACTTTTGAAGCTCCTCATATTTTTCACACCTTTTCAGGCTCTTCATGATTTTCAACACTGCTTCATGCTCCTCATATTTTTGAGACAGTTTCATGCTCCTAATATTGTTCACACCTTTTCAAGATCTTCATGTTATTCAACACCGCTTCATGCTCTTCCTATTTTTCAGGCCGTTTCATGCTCCTCATATTTTTGATACTTTTGAAGCTCTTAATATTTTTCACACCTTTTCAAGCTCTTCATGTTTTGAACACCATTTCATGCTCCTGCTATTTTTCAGACCGTTTCATGCTCCTCATATTTTTGACAACTTTTGAAGCTCCTCATATTTTTCACACCTTTTCAGGCTCTTCATGTTTTTCAACACACTTTCATGCTCCTCATATGTTTGACACCTTTTGAATCTCTTCATATTATTCACACCTTTTCAGGCTCTTCATGATTTTCAACACCGCTTCATGCTCCCCATATTTTTGAGACCGTTTTATGCTACTCATATTTTGACACCTTTTGAAGCTCTTCATGTATTTCACACCTTTTCAGGCTCTACATGTTTTTCAACACCGCTTCATGCTCGTCATATTTTGAGACCGTTTTATGCTACTCATATTTGACAACTTTTGAAGCTCTTCATATATTTCACACCTTTTAAGGCTCTTCATGTTTCTGGACACCGCTTCATGCTCCTCCTATATTTCACACTTTTTGAAGCTCTTCATATATTTCACACCTTTTCAAGCTCTTCATGTTTCTGAACACCGCTTCATGCTTCTCTTATTTTTGACACCTTTTGAAGCTCTTCATATGTTTCACACCTTTTCAGGCTCTTCATGTTTTTGAACACCGCTTCATGCTCCTCCTATATTTCACACCTTTTGAAGCTCTTCATATATTTCACACCTTTTCAGACTCTTCATGTTTTTCAACATCGCTTCATACTCCTCCTATTTTTTTGACCGTTTCATGCTCCTCATATATTTGACACCTTTTGAAGCTCTTCATATTTTTCACACCTTTTGAAGCTCTTCATATTTTTCACACCTTTTGAAGCTCTTCATATTTTACACATATTTTCACCCTCTTCATGTTTTTCAACACCTTTTCATGCTCCTCCTATTTTTCGGACTGTTTCATTCTCTTCATATTTTTGACACTTTTTGAAGCTCTTCATATTTTTCACACCTTTTCAGGCTCTTCATCTTTTTCAACACCGTTTCATGCTCCTCATATTTTTCAGACTGTTTCATTCTCCTCATATTTATGTCAACTTTTGAAACTCTTCATTTTCTTCACACCTTTTCATGCTCTTCATGTTTTTGAACACTGCTTCATGCTCCTCCTATGTTTCAGACCGTTTCATGCTCCTCATATTTTTGAAACCTTTTGAAGTTCGTCATATATTTCACACCTTTTCAGGCTCTTCACGTTTTTAAACACCTCTTCATTCTTCTCCTGTTTTTCAGACCATTTCATGCTCCTCATATTTTTCACACTTTTTGAAGCTCTTCATATTTTTCACACTTTTTGAAGCTCTTCATACTTTTCACACCTGTCAGGCTCTTCATGTTTTTGAACACCGCTTCCTGCTCCACCTATTTTTCAGATCGCTTATGCTCCTCATATTTTTCACACTTTTTGAAGCTCTTCATATTTTTCACACTTTTTCAGGCTCTTCATGTTTTTGAACACCGCTTCATGCTCCTCCTATTTTTCAGACCGTTTCATGCTCCTCATGTATTTCACACCTTTTGAACCTCTTCGTATTTCGCACACCTTTTCAGGCTCTTCATGTTTTTCACAACCACTTCATGCTCTTCCTATTTTTCAGACCGTTTCATGCTCCTCATATTTTTGATACCTTTGAAGCTCTTCATATTTTTCACACATTTTCAGGCTCTTCATGTTTTGAACACCATTTCATGCTCCTCCTATTTTTCCGACCGTTTCATGCTCCTCATCTTTTACACACCTGTTGAAGCTCTTCATATTTTTCACACCATTTCAGGCTCTTCATGTTTTTCAACACCGCTTCATGCTCCTCCTATTTTTTCAGACCGTTTAATGCTCTTCCTATTTTTGACACGTTTTGAGGCTCTTCATATTTTTCTCACCTTTTCAGGCTCTTCATGTTTTCGAACACCGCTTCATGCTCCTCCTATTTTTGAGACCGTTTTATGCTCCACATGTATTTCACAGCTTTTGAATCTCTTCAGAATTTTCCCACCTTTCAGGCTCTTCATGTTTTTGAACACCGTTTCATGGTCTTCCTATTTTTCAGACCGTTTCATGCTCCTCATATTTGTGACACCTTTAGAAACTCTTCATATTTTTCACACCTTTTCAGGTTCTTCATGTTTTTGAACACCGTTTCATGCTCCTCCTATTTTTCAGACCATTTCATGCTCCTCATATTTTTGACACATTTTGAATCTCTTCATATTTTTCACACCTTTTCAGGCTCTTCATGTTTTTGAACACCGCTTCATGCTTCTCCTATTTTTCAGACCGTTTCATGCTATTCATGTATTTAATACCTTTTGAAGCTCTTCATATTTTTCACACCTTTTCAGGCTCTTCATGTTTTTGAACACCTTTTCATGCTCCTCGTATTTTTCTGACCGTTTCCTGCTCCTCATATTTTTGACCCTTTTTGAACCTCCTCATATTTTTCGCACCTTTTGAACCTCTTCATATATTTCACATCATTTCAGGCTCTTCATGTTTTTCAACACCACTTCATGCTCCTCCTATTTTTCAGACCGTTTCATGCTCCTCATAATTTTGACACGTTTTGAAGCTCTTCAAATTTTTCACACCTTTTCAGGCTCTTCATCTTTTTCAACACCACTTCATGCTCCTCCTCTTTTCCAGAGCGTTTCATTGTCCTCATATTTTTGACACCTTTAGAAGCTCTTTATATTTTTCACAACTTTTCAGGCTCTTCATGTTTTTCACAACCGCTTCATGCTCCTCCTATTTTTCAGACAGTTTCATTCCTCTCATGTATTTCACACCTTTTGAAGCTCTTCATATTTTTCACACCTTTTCAGGCTCTTCATGTTTTTGAACACCACTTCATGCTCCTCCTATTTTACACACAGTTTCATGCTCCAAATGTATTTCACACCTTTTGAAGCTCTTCTTATTTTTCACACATTTTGAGGCTCTTCATTTGTTTGAACACCGTTTCATGCTGCTCCTAATTTTCAGACCGTTTCATTCTCATCTCATTTTGACAGCTTTTGAAGCTCTTCATATTTTCACGCCTTTTGAAGCTCTTCATATATTTCACACCTTTTCAGGCTCTTCTTTTTTTTTCAACACCACTTCATGCTCCTCCTAATTTTCAGACCGTTTCATGATCATCTTATTTTGACAGCTTTTGAAGCACTTCATATTTTCACACCTTTTGAAGCTCTACATATTATTCACATCTTTTCAGGCTCTTCATGATTTTCAACACCGCTTCATGCTCATCCTATTTTTCAGACTGTTTCATGCTCATCTCATTTTTGACACCTTTGGAAACTCTTCATATTTTTTCACACGTTTTCAGGCTCTTCAAGTTTTTCAACAACATTTCATGCTCCTCCTATTTTTCAGACTGTTTCATGGTCGTAATGTATTTCACACCTTTTGAAGCTCTTTATATTTTTCACACCTTGTCAGGCTCTTCATGTTTCTGAACAGTGCTTCATGCTCCTCCTATTTTTCAGACCGTATCATGCTCCTCATATTTTTGAAACATTTTGAAGCTCTTCATATATTTCACACCTTTTCAGGCTCTTCATGTTTTTGAACACCACTTCATGCTTCTCATATTTTTCAGACTGTTTCATGGTCCTCATGTATTTCACACATTTTGAAGCTCTTTATATTTTTCACACCTTTTCAGGCTCTTCATATATTTGAACACTGCTTCATGCTCCTCCTATTTTTCAGAGAGTTTCATGCTCCTCATGTATTTCACAACTTTTGAAGCTCTTCATGTTTTTCACACCTTTTCAGGCTGTTCATGTTTTTTAACAGCGCTTCATGATTCTCCTATTTTTCAGACCGTTTCATGCTCTTCATATTTTTGACACATTTTGAAGCTCTTCATATTTTTCACAGCTTTTCAGGCTCTTCATGTTTTTCCACACCACTTCATGCTTCTCCTAATTTTCAGACCGTTTCATGCTCCTCATGTATTTCACACCTTTTGAAGCTCTTCATATTTTTCACACCTTTTCAGGCTCTTCATGTTTTTCCACACCACTTCATGCTTCTCTTATTTTTCAGCCCGTTTCATGCTCCTCATATATTTCACACCTTTTGAAGCTCTTCATATTTTTCAAACCTTTTCAGGTTCTTCATGTTTTTGATCACCGTTTCATGCTCCTCCTATTTTTCAGACGGTTTCATGCTCCTCATATTTTTGACACTTTTTGAAGATCTTCATATTTTTCACACCTTTTCAGGCTCTTCATTTTTTTCAACACCACTTCATGCTCCTCCTATTTTTCAGACCGTTTCATGCTCCTCATATATTTGACACATTTAGAAGCTCTTCATATTTGCACACCTTTTCAGGCTCTTCATATTTATCATCACCGCTTCATGCTCCTCCTATTTTTCAGACGGTTTCATGTTGATCTCATTTTTGACACCTTTGGAAGCTCTTCATATTTTTCACACCTTTTGAAACTCTTCATATTTTTCACAGCTTTTCAGGCCCTTCATGATTTTCATCACCACTTCATGCTCCTCCTATTTTTAAGACCGTTTCATGCTCCTCATATTTTTGACACCTTTAGAAGATCTTCATATTTTTCACACCTTATCAGGTTCTTCATGTTTTTCAACAACGCTTCATGCTCCTCCTATTTTTCAGACCGTTTCATGCTCCTCATATTTTTGACACCTTTTGAAGCTCTTCATATTTTTCACACCTTTTCAGGCTCTTCATATTTTTCAACACCGCATCATGCTCTTCCTATTTTTCAGACCGTTTCATGCACCTCATATTTTTCACACCTTTTAAAGCTCTTCATATTTTTCACACCTTTTCAGGCTCCTTATGTTTTTCAACACCGATTCATTCTCCTCCTATTTTTCAGACCGTTTCATGCTTCTCATATTCTTGACAAGTTTTAAAGCTCTTCATATTTTTCACACCTTTTCAGGCTCTTCATGATTTTGAACACCGCTTCATGCTCCTCCTATTTTTCAGACCGTTTCATGCTCCTCATATTTTTCACACCTTTTGAAGCTCTTCATATTTTTCACAACTTTTCAGGCTCTTCATATTTTGAACACCGCTTCATGCTCCTCCTATTTTTCAGACCGTTAAATGCTCCTCATGTATTTGACACCTTTTGAAGCTCCTCATATTTTTCACACGTTTTCAGGCTGTGCATGTTTTTGAACACCGCTTCATGCTCCTCCTATTTTTCAGACCGTTTCATGCTCGTCATATTTTTGACACCTTCTGAAGCTCTTCATATTTTTCACACCTTTTCAGGCTCTTCAGGTTTTTCAACACTGCGTCATGCTCCTCCTATTTTTCAGACCGTTTCATGCTCCGCATATTTTTGACACCTTTTGAATTTCTTCATATTTTTCACACCTTTTCAGGCTCTTCATGTTTTTGATCACCGTTTCATGCTCCTCCTATTTTTCAGACCGTTTCATGCTCCTCATATTTTTCACACCTTTTGAAGCTCTTCATATCTTTCACAACTTTTCAGGGTCTTCATGTTTTTGAACACCACTTCATGATCCTCCTATTTTTCAGACCATTTCATGCTCTTCATAATTTTGACCCATTTTGAAGCTCTTCATATATTTCACACCTTTTCAGGCTCTTCATGTTTTTCAAAACCACTTCATGCTCCTCCTAATTTTCAGACCGTTTCATGTTCTTCTCATTTATGACACATTTTGAAGCTCTTCATATTTTTCACACCTTTTCAGGCTCTTCATGTTTTTGAACACAGCTTCATGCTCCTCCTATTTTTCAGACCGTTTCATGCTCGTCATATTTTTGACACCTTTTGAAGCTCTTCATATTTTCACACCTTTTGAAACTCTTCATATTTTTCACACCTTTTCAGGCCCTTCATGATTTTCAACACCGCTTCATGCTCCTCCAATTTTTAAGACCGTTTCATGCTCCTCATATTTTTGACACCTTTAGAAGATCTTCATATTTTCACACCTTTTCATGCTCTTCATGTTTTTCAACAACGCTTCATGCTCCTCCTAATTTTCAGACCGTTTCATGCTCCTCATATTTTTGACACCTTTTGAAGCTCTTCATTTTTTTCACACCTTTTCAGGCTCTTCATATTTTTCAACACCGCATCATGCTCCTCCTATTTTTCAGAGCATTTCATGCACCTCATATTTTTCACACCTTTTAAAGCTCTTCATATTTTTCACACCTTTTCATGCTCCTTATGTTTTTCAACACCGATTCATTCTCCTCCTATTTTTCAGACCGTTTCATGCTCCTCATATCCTTGACACCTTTTAAAGCTCTTCATATTTTTCACACCTTTTCAGGCTCTTCATGTTTTTGAACACAGCTTCATGCTCCTCCTATTTTTCAGACCGTTTCATGCTCGTCATATTTTTGACACCTTTTGAAGCTCTTCATATTTTTCACACCTCTTCAGGCTCTTCATGTTTTTGAACACCGTTTCATGATCCTCCTATTTTTCAGACCGTTTCATGCTCCTCATATATTTGACACATTTAGAAGCTCTTCATATTTTCACACCTTTTCAGGATCTTCATATTTTTCAACACCGCTGCATGCTCCTCCTATTATTCAGACGGTTTCATGTTGATCTCATTTTTGACACCTTTTGAAGCTCTTCATATTTTCACACCTTTTGAAACTCTTCATATTTTTCACACTTTTTCAGGCCCTTCATGATTTTCAACACCGCTTCATGCTCCTCCAATTTTTAAGACCGTTTCATGCTCCTCATATTTTTGACACCTTTAGAAGATCTTCATATTTTCACACCTTTTCATGCTCTTCATGTTTTTCAACAACGCTTCATGCTCCTCCTAATTTTCAGACCGTTTCATGCTCCTCATATTTTTGACACCTTTTGAAACTCTTCATATTTTTCACACCTTTTCAGGCTCTTCATATTTTTCAACACCGCATCATGCTCCTCCTATTTTTCAGACCGTTTCATGCACCTCATATTTTTCACACCTTTTAAAGCTCTTCATATTTTTCACACCTTTTCATGCTCCTTATGTTTTTCAACACCGATTCATTCTCCTCCTATTTTTCAGACCGTTTCATGCTCCTCATATTCTTGACACCTTTTAAAGCTCTTCATATTTTTCACAGCTTTTCAGGCTCTTCGTGATTTTGACGACCGCTTAATGCTCCTCTTATTTTTCAGACCGTTTGATGCTCCTCATATTTTTGACACCTTTTGAAGCTCTTTCTATTTTTCACAACTTTTAGTGACTTCATATTTTTCAACACCTTTTCATGATCTTCCTATTTTTCAGACCGTTTCATGCTCATCTCATATTTGACACCTTTTGAAGCTTTTCATATTTTTGACAACTTTTCAGGCCCTTCATGATTTTGAAAACAGCTTCATGCTCCTCCTATTTTTCAGCCCGTTTCATGCTCCTCATGTATTTCACATCTTTTGAAGCTCTTCATATTTTTCAAACCTTTTCAGGCTCTTCATGTTTTTGATCACCGTTTCATGCTCCTCCTATTTTTCAGACAGTTTCATGCTCCTCATATTTTTGACACTTTTTGAAGCTCTTCATATTTTACACACCTTTTCAGGCTCTTAATGTTTTTCAACACCACTTCATGCTCCTCCTATTTTTCAGACCGATTCATGCTCCTCATATATTTGACACATTTATAAGCTCTTCATATTTTTCACACCTTTTCAGGCTCTTCATATTTTTCAACATCGCTTCATGCTCCTCCTATTTTTCAGACGGTTTCTTGTTGATCTCATTTTTGACACCTTTTGAAGCTCTTCATATTTTTCACACCTTTTGAAACTCTTCATATTTTTCACACCTTTTCAGGCTCTTCATGTTTTTCACACATTTTCAGGCTCTTCATGTTTTTCAACACCGTTTCATGCTCTTTCTATTTTTCAGACAGTTTCATGCTCCTCATATTTTTCACATCTTTTGAAGCTCTTCATATTTTTCACACCTTTTCAGACTTTTCATGTTTTTCAACACCGCTTCATGCTCCTGCTATTTTTCAGACTGTTTCATGCTCCTCATATTTTTGACACCTTTAGAAGCTCTTCATATTTTTCAAACCTTTTCAGGCTCTTCATGTTTTTGAACACTGCTTCATGCTCCTCCTATTTTTCAGACCGTTTCATGCTCCTCATATTTTGACACCTTTTGAAGCTTTTCATATTTTTCACACCTTTTCAGGCTCTTCTTATTTTTCAAACAAGTGAAGCTCTTCATATTTTTCACACTTTTTCAGGCTTTTCATGTTTAGAATACTGCTTCATGCTCCTCCTATTTTTCTGACCGTTTCTTCCTCCTCATGTATTTCACACCTTTTGAAGCTCTTCGTATTTTTCACACCTTTTCAGGCTCTTCATGTCTTTGAACACCGTTTTATGCTGCTTCTATTTTTCAGACCGTTTCATGCTCCTCATATATTTTAAACCTTTGAATCTCTTCATATTATTCACACCTTTTCAGGCTGTTCATGTTTTTCAACAACGCTTCATGATCCTCCTATTTTTCAGACCGTTTCATGCTCCTCATATTTTGACACCTTTTGAAGCTCTTCATATTTTCACATGTTTTCACGCTCTTCATGTTTTCAACACCGCTTCTTGATCCACCTATATTTCAGACTGTTTCATGCTCCTAATATTTTTGTCACGTTTTGAAGCTCTTCATATTTTACACACATTTTCAGCCTCTTCATGTTTTTCAACACCGCTTCATGCTCCTCCTATTTTTAACACCTTTTGAAGCTCTTCATATTTTTCACACCTTTTCAGGCTCTTCATGTTTTTCAACACCGCTTCGTGCTCCTCCTCTTTTTCAGACCGTTTCATGCTCCTCATATTTTTGACATCTATTGAAGCTCTTCATATTTCTCACACCTTTTCAGGTTCTTCACGTTTTTCAACACCACTTCATGCTCCTCCTATTTTTCAGACCGTTTCATGCACATCTCATTTTTGACACCTTTTGAAGCTCTTCATATCTTTCATATTTTTGAAGTTCTTCATATTTTCACAGGTTTTCAGACTCTTCATATTTTTCAACACCGCTTCATGCTCCTGCTATTTTTGAGACCGTTTCATGCTCTTCATATATTTGACACCTCTTGAAGCTCTTCATATTTTTCACACCTTTTCAGGCTCTTCATGTTTTTCCCCACCACTTCATTCTTCTCCTATTTTTCAGATCATTTCATGCTCCTCATGAATTTCACACCTTTTGAAGCTCTTCATATTTTTCACACCTTTTCAGGCTCTTCATGTTTTTTATCAACGTTTCATGCTCCTATTTATCAGACCGTTTCATGCTCCTCATATTTTTGACACCTTTTGCAGCTCTTCATATTTTTCACAAGTTTTCAGTCTCTTCATGATTTTGAACACCTCTTCAAGATCCTCCTATTTTTAAGACCGTTTCATGCTCCTCATATTTTTCACACCTTTTGAAGCTCCTCATATTTTTCACACCTTTTCAGGCTCTTCATGTTTTTGAACACAGCTTCATGCTACTCCTATTTTTCAGACTGTTTCATGCTCCTCATATTTTTCACACCTTTTGAAGCTCCTCATATTTTTCACACCTTTTCAGGCTCTTCATGTTTTTCAACACCGTTACATGATCCTCCTATTTTTCAGACTGTTTCATGCTCATCTCATTTTTGACACCTTTTGAAGCTTTTCAGATTTTTCTCAACTTTTTAGGCTCTTCATGTTTCTCAACACGGCTTCATGCGCCACATATTTTTCAGACCGTTTCATGCTCATCTCATTTTTGACACCTTTTGAAGCTCTTCATATTTCTCACAACTTTTTAGGCTTTTCATATTTTTGAACACCGCTTCATGCTCCTCCTATTTTTCAGAGAGTTTCATGCTCCTCATGTATTTCACATCTTTTGAAGCTCTTCATATTTCTCACAACTTTTTAGGCTCTTCATGTTTTTCCACATCACTTCATGCTTCTCGTATTTTTCGGCCTGTTTCATGCTCCTCATGTATTTCACAGCTTTTGAAGCTCTTCATATTTTTCACACCTTTTCAGGCTCTTCATGTTTTTAATCACCGTTTCATGCTCCTCCTATTTTTCAGACCTTTTCATGTTCTTCATATGTTTGACACATTTTGAAGCTCTTCATATTTTTCACACCTTTTCAGGCTCTTCATGTGTTTCAACACCACTTCATGCTTCTCCTATTTTTCAGACCGTTTCATGCGCCTCATGTATTTCACACCTTTTGAAGCTCTTCATAATTTTCACATCTTTTCAGTCTCTTCATGTTTTTGAACACCATTCCATGCCGCTTCTATTTTTTAGACCGTTTCCTGCTCCTCATATTTTTCACACCTTTTGATGCTCTTCATATTTTTCACACGTTTTCAGGCTCTTCTTGTTTTTCAACACCGCTTCATGCTCCTCCTATTTTTCAGACCGTTTCTTGCACCTCATATTTTTCTCACCTTTTGAAGCGCTTCATATTTTCCACACCTTTTCAGGCTCTTCATGTTTTTCAACACCACTTCATGCTCCTCCTATTTTTCAGACCGTTTCATGCTCCTCATATTTTTGACACGTTTTGAAGCTCTTCATATTTTTCACACGTTTTCAGGCTCTTCATGTTTTTCACACCTTTTCAGGCTCTTCATGTTTTTGAACACCATTTCATGATCCTCCTATTTTTCTGACCGTTTAATGCTCCTCATATTTTTGACACCTTTAGAAACTCTTCATATTTTTCACACCTTTTCAAGCACTTCATGGTTTTCCACACCGCTTCATGCTCCTCCTATTTTTCAGACGGTTTCATGCTCTTCATATTTTTGATAACTTTTGAAGCTCTTCATATTTTTCACACCTTTTCAGGCTCTTCATGTTTTTCAAGACCACTTCATGCTCCTCCTATTTTTCAGACCGTTTCATGCTCATCTCATTTTTGACACCTTTTGAAGTTCTTCATATTTTTCCCACCTTTTGAAGCTCTTCATATATTTCACACGTTTTCAGGTTCTTCATGTTTTTCAACACCGTTTCATGCTCCTCCTATTTTTCAGACCGTTTCATGCTCCTCATATTTTTGACACCTTTTTAAGCTCTTCATATTTTTCACACGTTTTCAGGCTCTTCATGTTTTTCAACACCGTTTAATTCTGCTTCTATTTTTCAGACCGTTTCATGCTCCTCATATTTTTGACACCTTTAGACTCTTCATATTTTTCACACCTTTTCAGCCTCTTCATGTTTTTCACACATTTTCAGCCTCTTCATGTTTTTGAACACCCCTTCTTGCTCCTTTTATTTTTCAGAGAGTTTCATGCTCCTCATGTATTTCACACCTTTTAAAGCTCTTCATATTTTTCACACCTTTACAGGCTCTTCATGTTTTTGAACACCGTTTCATCCTCCTCCTATTTTTCAGACCGTTTCATGCTCCTCATATTTTTGACACCTTTTGAAGCTCTTCATATTTTTCACACCTTTTCAAGCTCTTCATGTTTTTGCACACTGCTTCATACTCTTCCTATTTTTCAGACCGTTTCATGCTCCTCATATTTTTGACACCTTTTGAAGCTCTTCATATTTTTCACACCTTTTCAGGCTCTTCATGTTTTTCAACACCAATTCATGCTTCTCCTATTTTTCAGACTGTTTAATGCTCCTCATATTTTTGACACCTTTAGAAACTCTTCATATTTTTCACACCTTTTCAAGCACTTCATGGTTTTCCACACCGCTTCATGCTCCTCCTATTTTTCATACCGTTTCATTCTCCTCATATTTTTGACACCTTTTGAAGCTCTCATATATTTCACACCTTTTCAGGCTCTTCATTTTTTTCAACACCACGTCATGCTCCTCCTATTTTTCAGACCCTTTTATGCTCTTCTCATTTTTGACACCTTTTGAAGCTCTTCATATTTTTCACACCTTTTGAAGCTCTTCATGTTTTTCACACCTTTTCAGGCTCTTCATGTTTTTCAACACTGCTTCATGCTCCTTCTATTTTTCTGACCGTTTCATGCTCCTCATAATTTTGACACATTTTGAAGCTCTTCATATTTTTCACACCTTTTCAGGCTCTTCATGTTTTTCAACACCGCTTCGTGCACCTCCTCTTTTTCAGACCGTTTCATGCTCCTCATATTTTTGACATCTATTGAAGCTCTTCATATTTCTCACACCTTTTCAGGTTCTTCATGTTTTTCAACACCACTTCATGCTCCTCCTATTTTTCAGACCGTTTCATGCACATCTCATTTTTGACACCTTTTGAAGCTCTTCATATCTTTCATATTTTTGAAATTCTTCATATTTTCACACGTTTTCAGATTCTTCATGTTTTTCAACACCGCTTCATGCTCCTGCTATTTTTCAGACCGTTTCATGCTCTTCAAATATTTGACACCTCTTGAAGCTCTTCATATTTTTCACACCTTTTCAGGCTCTTCATGTTATTCCCCACCACTTCATTCTTCTCCTATTTTTCAGACCATTTCATGCTCCTCATGAATTTCACACCTTTTGAAGCTCTTCATATTTTTCACACCTTTTCAGGCTCTTCATGTTTTTTATCACCGTTTCATGCTCCTATTTTTCAGACCGTTTCATGCTCCTCATATTTTTGACACCTTTTGCAGCTCTTCCTATTTTTCACAAGTTTTCAGTCTCTTCATGATTTTGAACACCGCTTCAAGATCCTCCTATTTTTAAGACCGTTTCATGCTCTTCATATTTTTCACACCTTTTCAGGCTCTTCATGTTTTTCAACACCGTTTCATGCTGCTTCTCTTTTTCAGACCGTTTCATGCTCCTCATATTTTTCACACCTTTTGAAGCTCCTCATATTTTTCACACCTTTTCAGGCTCTTCATGTTTTTGAACACAGCTTCATGCTACTCCTATTTTTCAGACTGTTTCATGCTCCTCATATTTTTCACACCTTTTGAAGCTCCTCATATTTTTCACACCTTTTCAGGCTCTTCATGTTTTTCAACACCGTTACATGATCCTCCTATTTTTCAGACTGTTTCATGCTCATCTCATTTTTGACCCCTTTTGAAGCTTTTCAGATTTTTCACAACTTTTTAGGCTCTTCATGTTTCTCAACACGGCTTCATGCTCCACATATTTTTCAGACCGTTTCATGCTCATCTCATTTTTGACACCTTTTGAAGCTCTTCATATTTCTCACAACTTTTTAGGCTTTTCATATTTTTGAACACCGCTTCATGCTCCTCCTATTTTTCAGAGAGTTTCATGCTCCTCATGTATTTCACATCTTTTGAAACTCTTCATATTTCTCACAACTTTTTAGGCTCTTCATGTTTTTCCACATCACTTCATGCTTCTCGTATTTTTCGGCCTGTTTCATGCTCCTCATGTATTTCACACCTTTTGAAGCTCTTCATATTTTTCACCCCTTTTCAGGCTCTTAATGTTTTTAATCACCGTTTCATGCTCCTCCTATTTTTCAGACCGTTTCATGCTCCTCATATATTTGACACATTTTGAAGCTCTTTATATTTTTCACACATTTTCAGGCTCTTCATGTTTTTGAACACTGCTTCATGATCCTCCTATTTTTCAGACCTTTTCATGTTCTTCATATGTTTGACACATTTTGAAGCTCTTCATATTTTTCACACCTTTTCAGGCTCTTCATGTGTTTCAACACCACTTCATGCTTCTCCTATTTTTCAGACCGTTTCATGCGCCTCATGTATTTCACACCTTTTGAAGCTCTTCATAATTTTCACATCTTTTCAGTCTCTTCATGTTTTTGAACACCATTTCATGCCGCTTCTATTTTTTAGACCGTTTCCTGCTCCTCATATTTTTCACACCTTTTGATGCTCTTCATATTTTTCACACGTTTTCAGGCTCTTCTTGTTTTTCAACACCGCTTCATGCTCCTCCTATTTTTCAGACCGTTTCTTGCACCTCATATTTTTCTCACCTTTTGAAGCGCTTCATATTTTCCACACCTTTTCAGGCTCTTCATGTTTTTCAACACCGCTTCATGCTCCTCCTATTTTTCAGACCGTTTCATGCTCCTCATATTTTTGACACGTTTTGAAGCTCTTCATATTTTTCACACGTTTTCAGGCTCTTCATGTTTTTGAACGCCATTTCATGATCCTCCTATTTTTCTGACCGTTTAATGCTCCTCATATTTTTGACACCTTTAGAAACTCTTCATATTTTTCACACCTTTTCAAGCACTTCATGTTTTTCCACACCACTTCATGCTCCTCCTATTTTTCAGACCGTTTCATGCTCATCTCATTTTTGACACCTTTTGAAGTTCTTCATATTTTTCCCACCTTTTGAAGCTCTTCATATATTTCACACGTTTTCAGGTTCTTCATGTTTTTCAACATCGTTTCATGCTGCTTCTATTTTTCAGACCGTTTCATGCTCCTCATATTTTTCACACCTTTTGAAGCTCTTCATATTTTTCACACGTTTTCAGGCTCTTCATTTTTTCAGCACCGTTTAATTCTGCTTCTATTTTTCAGACCGTTTCATGCTCCTCATATTTTTGACACCTTTAGACTCTTCATATTTTTCACACCTTTTCAGCCTCTTCATGTTTTTCACACATTTTCAGCCTCTTCATGTTTTTGAACACCCCTTCTTGCTCCTTTTATTTTTCAGAGAGTTTCATGCTCCTCATGTATTTCACACCTTTTAAAGCTCTTCATATTTTTCACACCTTTACAGGCTCTTCATGTTTTTGAACACCGTTTCATCCTCCTCCTATTTTTCAGACCGTTTCATGCTCCTCATATTTTTGACACCTTTTGAAGCTCTTCATAATTTTCACACCTTTTCAAGCTCTTCATGTTTTTGCACACTGCTTCATGCTCTTCCTATTTTTCAGACCGTTTCATGCTCCTCATATTTTTGACACCTTTTGAAGCTCTTCATATTTTTCACACCTTTTCAGGCTCTTCATGATTTTCCACACCAATTCATGCTTCTCCTATTTTTCAGACTGTTTAATGCTCCTCATATTTTTGACACCTTTAGAAACTCTTCATATTTTTCACACCTTTTCAAGCACTTCATGGTTTTCCACACCACTTCATGCTCCTCCTATTTTTCAGACCGTTTCATTCTCCTCATATTTTTGACACCTTTTGAAGCTCTCATATATTTCACACCTTTTCAGGCTCTTCATTTTTTTCAACACCACGTCATGCTCCTCCTATTTTTCAGACCCTTTGATGCTCTTCTCATTTTTGACACCTTTTGAAGCTCTTCATATTTTTCACACCTTTTGAAGCTCTTCATGGTTTTCACACCTTTTCAGGCTCTTCATGTTTTTCAACACCGCTTCATGCTCCTTCTATTTTTCTGACCGTTTCATGCTCCTCATAATTTTGACACATTTTGAAGCTCTTCATATTTTTCACACCTTTTCAAGCACTTCATGGTTTTCCACACCGCTTCATGCTCCTCCTCTTTTTCAGACCGTTTCATGCTCCTCATATTTTTGACATCTATTGAAGCTCTTCATATTTCTCACACCTTTTCAGTTTCTTCACGTTTTTCAACACCGCTTCATGCTCCTCCTATTTTTCAGACAGTTTCATGCACATCTCATTTTTGACACCTTTTGAAGCTCTTCATATTTTTCATATTTTTGAAGCTCTTCATGTTTTCAGACGTTTTCAGACTCTTCATGTTTTTCAACACCGCTTCATGCTCCTGCTATTTTTCAGACCGTTTCATGCTCCTCATATTTTTGACAGTTTTTGAGGCTTTTCATATTTTTCACACCTTTTCAGGCACTTCATGTTTTTGAACATTGCTTCATGCTCCTCCTATTTTTCAGACGGCTTCAGGCTCTTCATATTTTTGACACCTTTTGAAGCTCTTCATATTTTTCACACCTTTTCAGGCTCTTCATGTTTTTGAACACCGCTTCATGCTCTTCCTATTTTTCAGACCGTTTCATGCTCCTCATATATTTGACACCTTTTGAAGCTCTTCATATTTTTCACACCTTTTCAGGCTCTTCATGTTTTTGAACACCGCTTCATGCTCTTCCTATTTTTCAGACGGTTTCATTATCATCTCATTTTTGACACCTTTGAAGCTCTTCATATTTTTCACACCGTTTGAAGCTCTTCATGTTTTTCACACATTTTCAGGGTCTTCATGTTTTTCAACACCACTTCATGCTCTTCTTATTTTTCAGACGGTTTCATGTTCATCTCATTTTTGACACCATTTGAAGCTCTTCATATTTTTCACACCTTTTGAAGCTCTTCATCTTTTTCACACTTATTCAGGCTCTTCATGTTTTTCAACACCGCTTCATGATCCTCCTATTTTTGAGAACGTTTCATGCTCCTCATATTTTTGACACCTTTTGAAGCTCTTCATATTTTTCACACTTTTTCAGGCTCTCCAAGTTTTTGAACACCGCTAAATGCTCCTCATATTTTTAAGACCGTTTCATGCTCCTCATATTTTTGACACCTTTTGAAGCTCTTAATATTTTTCACAACTTTTTAGGCTCTTCATGTTTTTCAACACCGCTTCTTGCTCCTCCTATTTTTCAGACCGTTTCATGCTCATCTCATTTTTGACACCTTTTGAAGCTCTTCATATTTCTCACAACTTTTTAGGTTCTTCATGTTTTTGACATCGCTTCATGCTCCTCCTATTTCTCAGAGAGTTTCTTGCTCCTCATGTATTTCACATCTTTTGAAGCTCTTCATATTTCTCACAACTTTTTAGGCTCTTCATGTTTTTCCACACCACTTCATGCTTCACCTATTTTTCGGCCTGTTTCATGCTCCTCATGTATTTCACACCTTTTGAAGCTCTTCATATTTTTCACACCTTTTCAGGCTCTTCATGTTTTTAATCACCGTTTCATGCTCCTCCTATTTTTCAAGCCGTTTCATGCTCCTCATATATTTGACACATTTTGAAGCTCTGAATATTTTCACACATTTTCAGGCTCTTCATGTTTTTGAACACTGCTTCATGATCCTCCTATTTTTCAGACCGTTTCATGTTCTTCATATGTTTGACACCTTTTGAAGCTCTTCATATTTTTCACTCCTTTTCACGCTCTTCATGTTTTTCAACACCACTTCATACTTCTCCTATTTTTCAGACCATTTCATGCTCCTCATGTATTTCACACCTTTTGAAGCTCTTCATATTTTTCACACCTTTTCAGGCTTTCATGTTTTTGAACACCATTTCATGCCCCTTCTATTTTTCAGACCGTTTCATGCTCCTCATATTTTTCACACCTTTTGAAGCTCTTCATATTTTTCACACCTTTTCAGGACTTCATGTTTTTGAACATCGCTTCATGATCCTCCTATTTTTCAGACCATTTCCTGCTCTTCGTATTTTTGACACATCTTGAAGCTCTTCATATATTTCACACCATTTCAGCCTCTTCATTTTTTTCAAAACCGCTTCATGCTCCTCCTATTTTTCACACCGTTTCATGCTCATCTCATTTTTGACACCTTTTGAAGCTCTTCATATATTTTACACCTTTTCAAGCTCTTCATATTTTTCAGACCTTTTCAGGCTCTTCATGTTTTTGAACATGGCTTCTTGCTCCTCCTATTTTTCAGACCGTTTCATGCTCCTCATATTTTTGACACCGTTTGAAGCTCTTCATATTTTTCACACCTTTTCAGGCTCTTCATGTTTGAACACCGCTTCATGCTCCTTCTATTTTTCAGAGAGTTTCATGCTCCTCATGTATTTCACACCTTTTGAAGCTCTTCATATTTTCCACACCTTTTCAGGCTCTTCATATTTTTCCACACCACTTCATGCTTCTCCTACTTTTCAGCCCGTTTCAAACTCCTCATGTATTTTACACTTTTTGAAGCTCTTCATATTTTTCCCACCTTTTCCGGCTCTTCATGTTTTTGATCACCGTTTCATGCTCCTACTATTTTTCAGACCGTTTCATGTTCCTCATATCTTTGACACCTTTTGAAGCTCTTCATATTTTTCACAACTTTTCAGACTCTTCATATTTTTGAACACCGCTTCATGCTCCTCCAATTTTTCAGGCCGTTTCATGCTCCTCATAATTTTGACACCTTTTGAAGCTCTTCATATGTTTCACACCTTTTCAGGCTCTTCATTTTTTTCAACACCACTTCATGCTCATCCTATTTTTCAGACGGTTTCATGCTCATCTCATTTTTTACACCTTTTGAAGCTCTTCATATTTTTCACACCTTTTGATGCTCTTCATAGTTTTCACACGTTTTCAGGCTCTTCTTGTTTTTCAACAGCGCTTCATGCTCCTCCTATTTTTCAGACCGTTTCATGCTCCTCATATTTTTGACACCTTTTGAAGCTCTTCATATTTTTCACAAATTTTTAGTCTCTTCCTGTTTTTGAACACCGTTTCATGCTCCTCCTATTTTTCTGTCCGTTTAATGCTCCTCATGTATTTCACACCTTTTGAATCTCTTCATATTTTTCAGAACTTTTCAGGCTCCTCATGTTTTTGAACACCGCTTCATGCTCCTCCTATTTTTCAGACCGTTTCATGCTCCTCATATTTTCATACCTTTTCATATTCCTCATATTTTTGACACCTCTTGAAGCTCTTCATATTTTTCACACCTTTTCAGGCTCTTCATGTTTTTGAACACCGCCTCATGCTCCTCCTATTTTTCACACCTTTTGAAGCTCTTCATATATTTCACACCTTTTCAGGCTCTCCATGTTCTTGATCACCGATTCATTTTCCTCCTAATTTTGAGACTGTTTCATGCTTCTCATATTTTTGACACCTTTTGAAGCTCTTCATATTTTTCACACCTTTTCAGGCTCTTCATGTTTTTGAAAACCGCTTCATGCTCCTCCTATTTTTCAGACCGTTTCATGCTCCTTATATTTTTCACACCTTTTGAAGCTGTTCATATTTTTCACACCTTTTCAGGCTCTTCATGTTTTAGAACACCGCTTCATGCTCCTCCCATTTTTCAGACCGTTTCACACAGCACATATTTTTGACACCTTTTGAAGCTCCTCTTATTTTCCACACCTTTTCAGGCTCTTCAAGTTTTTCAACACCGTTTCATTCTCCTGCTAGATTTCATACCGTTTCATGCTACTCATATACTTGACAGCTTTTGAAGCTCTTCATATTTTTCACACCTTTTCAGGCTCTTCATGTTTTTGAACACCGCTTCATGCTCCTCCTATTTTTCAGACCATTTCATGCTCCTCATAATTTTGACACCTTTTGAAGCTCCTCCTATTTTTCACACGTTTTCAACTCTTCATGTTTTTGAACACTGCTTCATGCTCCTCATATATTTCAGACCGTTTCATGATCCTCATGTATTTCACACCTTTTGAACCTCTTCATATTTTTCACACATTTTAAATGTCTTCATGTTTTTGAACATCATTTCATGTTGCTCCTATTTTTCAGACCGTTTCATGCTCCTCATATTTTTGACACCTTTTGAAGCTCTTCATATTTTTCACACTTTTTAAGGCTGTTTATAGTTTTCAACACCGCTGCATGATTCCCCTATTTTTCAGACCGTTTCATGCTCCTCATATTTTTGACATTTTTTGAAGCTCTTCATATTTTTCACACCTTTTCAGGCTCTTCATGTTTTTGAACACCGTTTCATGCTCCTCCTATTTTCCAGACAGTTTCATGCTCATCTCATTTTTGACACCTTTTGAAGCTCTTCATATTTTTCACACGTTTTCAGGCTCTTCATGTTTTTCAACACCGCCTCAGGATCCTCCTGTTTTTCAGACCGTTTCAGGCTCATCTCAATTTTGACACCTTTTGAAGCTCTTCATATTTTTCACACGTTTTGAAGCTCTTCATATTTTTCACACCTTTTCAGGCTCTTCATGTTTTTCAATACCACTTCATGCTCCTCCTATTTTACAGACAGTTTCATGCTCATCTCATTTTTGACACCTTTTGAAGCTCTTCATAGTTTTCACACCTTTTGAACCTCTTCATATTTTTTACACGTTTTCAGGCTCTTCATGTTTTTCAACACCGCTTCATTCTCCTCCTCTTTTTCCGACCGTTTCATGCTCCTCATATTTTTGACACCTTTTGAAGCTCTTCGTATTTTTCACACCTTTTCAGGCTCTTCATGTTTTTCACCACCACTTTATGCACGTCCTATTTTTCAGATCGTTTCATGCTCCTCTTTTTTTTGACACATTTTCAAGCTCCTCATATATTTCTCACGTTTTCAGGCTCTTCATGTTTTTCAACACAACTTCATGCTCCTCCTATTTTTCAGAGCGTTTCATGCTCATCTCATTTTTGACACCTTTTGAAGCTCTTCATATTTTTCACACCTTTTGAAGCTCCTCAAATTTTTCACATCTTTTCAGGCCTTCATGTTTTTGAACACCGGTTCATGGACCTCATATATTTCAGACCGTTTCATGCTCCTCTTATTTTTGACACCTTTTGAAGCTCTTCATATTTTTCACACCTTTTCAGGCTCTTCATGTTTTTCAACATCACTTCATGCTCCTCCTATTTTTCAGACCGTTTCATGCTCCTCAGATTTTTGACACCTTTTGAAGCTCTTCATATTTTTCACACCTTTTCAGGCTCTTCATGTTTTAGAACACCGCTTCATGCTCCTCCCATTTTTCAGACCGTTTCATGCTCCTCATATTTTTGACACCTTTGGAAGCTCCTCTTATTTTCCACACCTTTTCAGGCTCTTCAAGTTTTTCAACACCGTTTCATGCTCCTGCTAGATTTCATACCGTTTCATGCTACTCATATACTTGACAGCTTTTGAAGCTCTTCATATTTTTCACACCTTTTCAGGCTCTTCATGTTTTTGAACACCGCTTCATGCTCCTCCTATTTTTCAGACCATTTCATGCTCCTCATAATTTTGACACCTTTTGAAGCTCCTCCTATTTTTCACACGTTTTCAACTCTTCATGTTTTTGAACACTGCTTCATGCTCCTCATATATTTCAGACCGTTTCATGATCCTCATGTATTTCACACCTTTTGAACCTCTTCATATTTTTCACACATTTTAAATGTCTTCATGTTTTTGAACCTCGTTTCATGTTGCTCCTATTTTTCAGACCGTTTCATGCTCCTCATATTTTTGACACGTTTTGAAGCTCTTCATATTTTTCACACTTTTTAAGGCTGTTTATAGTTTTCAACACCGCTGCATGATTCCCCTATTTTTCAGACCGTTTCATGCTCCTCATATTTTTGACATTTTTTGAAGCTCTTCATATTTTTCACACCTTTTCAGGCTCTTCATGTTTTTGAACACCGTTTCATGCTCCTCCTATTTTCCAGACAGTTTCAGGCTCATCTCATTTTTGACACCTTTTGAAGCTCTTCATATTTTTCACACGTTTTCAGGCTCTTCATGTTTTTCAACACCGCCTCAGGATCCTCCTGTTTTTCAGACCGTTTCAGGCTCATCTCAATTTTGACACCTTTTGAAGCTCTTCATATTTTTCACACGTTTTGAAGCTCTTCATATTTTTCACACCTTTTCAGGCTCTTCATGTTTTTCAATACCACTTCATGCTCCTCCTATTTTACAGACAGTTTCATGCTCATCTCATTTTTGACACCTTTTGAAGCTCTTCATATTTTTCACACCTTTTGAAACTCTTCATATTTTTTACACGTTTTCAGGCTCTTCATGTTTTTCAACACCGCTTCATTCTCCTCCTATTTTTCCGACCGTTTCATGCTCCTCATATTTTTGACACCTTTTGAAGCTCTTCGTATTTTTCACACCTTTTCAGGCTCTTCATGTTTTTCACCACCACTTCATGCACGTCCTATTTTTCAGATCGTTTCATGCTCCTCTTATTTTTGACACATTTTCAAGCTCCTCATATATTTCTCACGTTTTCAGGCTCTTCATGTTTTTCAACACAACTTCATGCTCCTCCTATTTTTCAGAGCGTTTCATGCTCATCTCATTTTTGACACCTTTTGAAGCTCTTCATATTTTTCACACCTTTTGAAGCTCCTCAAATTTTTCACATCTTTTCAGGCCTTCATGTTTTTGAACACCGGTTCATGGACCTCATATATTTCAGACCGTTTCATGCTCCTCTTATTTTTGACACCTTTTGAAGCTCTTCATATTTTTCACACCTTTTCAGGCTCTTCATGTTTTTCAACATCACTTCATGCTCCTCCTATTTTTCAGACCGTTTCATGCTCCTCAGATTTTTGACACCTTTTGAAATATTCATATACTTCACACCTTTTCAGGCTCTTCATTTTCTTGAACACAACTTCATGCTCCTCCTATTTTTCAGGCCGTTTCATGCTCATCTCTTTTTTGACACCTTTTGAAGCTCTTCATATTTTTCATACCTTTTAAAGATCTTCATATTTTTCACACGTTTTCAGGCTCTTCATATTTTTCAACACCGCATCATGCTCCTCCTATTTTTCAGACAGTTTCATGCTCCTCATATTTTTGACATGTTTTGAAGCTCTTCATATTTTTCACACCGTTTCAGGCTCTTCATGTTTTTCAACACTGTTTCATGCTCCTCCTATTTTTCAGACCGTTTCATGCTCCTCATAATTTTGACACCCTTTGAAGCTCTTCTTATATTTCACACCTTTTCAGACTCGTCATGTTTTTGAACACCGCTTCAAGGTCCTCCTTTTTTTCGAGCATTTCATGCTCCTCATATTTTTGACACCTTTTGAAGCTCTTCATATTTTTCACGCCTTTTCAGGCTCTTCCTGTTTTTGAACACGGTTTCATGCTCCTCCTATTTTTCAGAGCGTTTCATACTCCTCATATGTTTCACACCTTTTGAAGCTCTTCAAAGTTTTCACACCTTTTCAGGCTCTTCGTGTTTTTCAACACCGCTTCATGCTCCTCCTATTTTGAGACCGTTTTCTGCTCCACATGTATTTCACAGCTTTTGAATCTCTTCATATTTTTCACACCATTTCAGGCTCTTCATGTTTTTCAACATCACTTCATGCTCCTCCTATTTTTCAGACCATTTCATGCTCCTCTTAATTTTGACAACTTTTGAAGCTCTTCATATTTTCCACACTTTTTCAGGCTCATCATGTTTTTGAACAACACTTCATGTTCCTCCTATTTTTCAGAGAGTTTCATGCTCCGCATGTATTTCACACCTTTTGAAGCTCTTCATATTTTTCACACATTTTCAGGCTCTTCATATTTTTTCACACCACTTCATGCTTCTCCTATTTTTCAGACCGTTTTATGCTCCTCATGTATTTCACACCTTTTGAAGCTCTTCATATTTTTCACAACTTTTCAGGTATTCATGTTTTTGATCACCGTTTCATGCTCCTCCTATTTTTCAGACCGTTTCATTCTCCTCATATTTTTGATACCTTTTGACGCTCTTCATATATTTCACACCTTTTCAGGCTCTTCATGTTTTAACACCACTTCATGCTCTCCTAATATTCAGACCCTTTCCTGCTCATTTATTTTTGACACGTTTTGAAGCTCTTCATATATTTCACACCATTTCAGGCTCTTCACGTTTTTCAACACCGCTTCATGCTCCTCGTATTTTTCATACCGTTTCATGCTCCTCATATATTTGACACGTTTTTAAGCTTTTCATATTTTTCACACCTTTTCAGGCTCTTCATGTTTTTGAACACCGTTTCATGCTCCTCCTATTTTCCAGACAGTTTCAGGCTCATCTCATTTTTGACACCTTTTGAAGCTCTTCATATTTTTCACACGTTTTCAGGCTCTTCATGTTTTTCAACACCGCCTCAGGATCCTCCTGTTTTTCAGACCGTTTCAAGCTCATCTCAATTTTGACACCTTTTGAAGCTCTTCATATTTTTCACACGTTTTGAAGCTCTTCATATTTTTCACACCTTTTCAGGCTCTTCATGTTTTTCAATACCACTTCATGCTCCTCCTATTTTACAGACAGTTTCATGCTCATCTCATTTTTGACACCTTTTGAAGCTCTTCATATTTTTCACACCTTTTGAAACTCTTCATATTTTTTACACGTTTTCAGGCTCTTCATGTTTTTCAACACCGCTTCATTCTCCTCCTATTTTTCCGACCGTTTCATGCTCCTCATATTTTTGACACCTTTTGAAGCTCTTCGTATTTTTCACACCTTTTCAGGCTCTTCATGTTTTTCACCACCACTTCATGCACGTCCTATTTTTCAGATCGTTTCATGCTCCTCTTATTTTTGACACATTTTCAAGCTCCTCATATATTTCTCACGTTTTCAGGCTCTTCATGTTTTTCAACACAACTTCATCCTCCTCCTATTTTTCAGAGCGTTTCATGCTCATCTCATTTTTGACACCTTTTGAAGCTCTTCATATTTTTCACACCTTTTGAAGCTCCTCAAATTTTTCACATCTTTTCAGGCCTTCATGTTTTTGAACACCGGTTCATGGACCTCATATATTTCAGACCGTTTCATGCTCCTCTTATTTTTGCCACCTTTTGAAGCTCTTCATATTTTTCACACCTTTTCAGGCTCTTCATGTTTTTCAACATCACTTCATGCTCCTCCTATTTTTCAGACCGTTTCATGCTCCTCAGATTTTTGACACCTTTTGAAATATTCATATACTTCACACCTTTTCAGGCTCTTCATTTTCTTGAACACAACTTCATGCTCCTCCTATTTTTCAGGCCGTTTCATGCTCATCTCTTTTTTGACACCTTTTGAAGCTCTTCATATTTTTCATACCTTTTAAAGATCTTCATATTTTTCACACGTTTTCAGGCTCTTCATATTTTTCAACACCGCATCATGCTCCTCCTATTTTTCAGACAGTTTCATGCTCCTCATATTTTTGACATGTTTTGAAGCTCTTCATATTTTTCACACCGTTTCAGGCTCTTCATGTTTTTCAACACTGTTTCATGCTCCTCCTATTTTTCAGACCGTTTCATGCTCCTCATAATTTTGACACCCTTTGAAGCTCTTCTTATATTTCACACCTTTTCAGACTCGTCATGTTTTTGAACACCGCTTCAAGGTCCTCCTTTTTTTCGAGCATTTCATGCTCCTCATATTTTTGACACCTTTTGAAGCTCTTCATATTTTTCACGCCTTTTCAGGCTCTTCCTGTTTTTGAACACGGTTTCATGCTCCTCCTATTTTTCAGAGCGTTTCATACTCCTCATATGTTTCACACCTTTTGAAGCTCTTCAAAGTTTTCACACCTTTTCAGGCTCTTCGTGTTTTTCAACACCGCTTCATGCTCCTCCTATTTTGAGACCGTTTTCTGCTCCACATGTATTTCACAGCTTTTGAATCTCTTCATATTTTTCACACCATTTCAGGCTCTTCATGTTTTTCAACATCACTTCATGCTCCTCCTATTTTTCAGACCATTTCATGCTCCTCTTAATTTTGACAACTTTTGAAGCTCTTCATATTTTCCACACTTTTTCAGGCTCATCATGTTTTTGAACAACACTTCATGTTCCTCCTATTTTTCAGAGAGTTTCATGCTCCGCATGTATTTCACACCTTTTGAAGCTCTTCATATTTTTCACACATTTTCAGGCTCTTCATATTTTTTCACACCACTTCATGCTTCTCCTATTTTTCAGACCGTTTTATGCTCCTCATGTATTTCACACCTTTTGAAGCTCTTCATATTTTTCACAACTTTTCAGGTATTCATGTTTTTGATCACCGTTTCATGCTCCTCCTATTTTTCAGACCGTTTCATTCTCCTCATATTTTTGATACCTTTTGACGCTCTTCATATATTTCACACCTTTTCAGGCTCTTCATGTTTTAACACCACTTCATGCTCTCCTAATATTCAGACCCTTTCCTGCTCATTTATTTTTGACACGTTTTGAAGCTCTTCATATATTTCACACCATTTCAGGCTCTTCACGTTTTTCAACACCGCTTCATGCTCCTCGTATTTTTCATACCGTTTCATGCTCCTCATATATTTGACACGTTTTTAAGCTTTTCATATTTTTCACACCTTTTCAGGCTCTTCATTTTTTCAACACCCCTTCATGCTCCTCCTATTTTTCAGACCGTTTCATGCTCCTCATATTTTTGACACTTTTTGAAGCTCCTCATATGTTTCACACATTTTGAAGGTCTTCATATATTTCACACCATTTCAGGATCTTCATGTGTTTCAACACCACTTCATGCTCCTCCTATTTTTCAGACCGTTTCATGCTCCTCATAATTTTGACACCTTTTGAAGCTCTTTATATTTTTCTCACCTTTTCAGGCTCTTCATGTTTTTCAACACCACTTCATGCTCCTCCAATTTTTCAGGCCGTTTCATTGTCCTCATATATTTGACACCTTTAGAAGATCTTCATATTTTTCACACATTTTCAGGCTCTGCATGTTTTTCAACATCGCTTCATGCCCCTCCTATTTTTCAGACCGTTTCAGGCTCCTCATATTTTTGACACCTTTAGAAGCTCTTCATATTTTTCACACCTTTTCAGGCTCTTCATTTTTTTCAACACCTCTTCATGCTCCTCTTATTTTTCAACACCGCTTCATGCTCCTCCTATTTTTCAGACCGTTTCATGCTCCTCATAATTTTGACACTTTTTGAAGCTCCTCATATTTTTCACACGTTTTGAAGGTCTTCATATATTTCACACCATTTCAGGCTCTTCATGTTTTTCAACACCACCTCATGCTCCTCCTATTTTTCAGACCGTTTCATGCTCATCTCTTTTTTGACACCTTTTGAAGCTCTTCATATTTTCACACGTTTTCAGACTATTCATGTTTTTCAACACGGCTTCATGCACCTCCTATTTTTCAAACTGTATCATGCTCCTCATATTTTTCACACCTTTTGAAGCTCTTCATATTTTTCACAGCTTTTCAGGCTCTTCATGTTTTTGATCACCGTTTCATGCTCCTCATATTTTTCAGACGGTTTCATGTTCATCTCATTATTAACACCTTTTGAAGCTCTTCATATATTTCACACGTTTTCAAGCTCTTCATATATTTCACACCTTTTCAGGCTCTTCATGTTTTTGAACACCGCTTCATGCTCCTCTTATTTTTCAGACCGTTTCAGGCTCCTCATATTTTTGACACCTTTTGAAACTCTTCATATTTCTCACACCTTTTCAGGATCTTCATGTTTTTCAACACCAATTCATGCTCCTCCTATTTTTCAGACCGTTTCATGCTCCACACATTTTGAAACCTTTTGAAGCTCTTCATATTTTTCACACCTTTTCAGGCTCTCCATGTTTTTCATCACCGCTTCATGCTCCTCGTATGTTCAGACCGTTTCATGCTCCTCATATTTTTGACACCTTTTGAATCTCTTCATACTTTTCACACCTTTTAGGCTCTTGATGTTGTTGAACAGCGCTTCATGCTCCTCCTATTTTTCAGACCGTTTCATGCTCCTCATGTATTTCACACCATTTGAAGCTCTTCCTGTTTTTCACACCTTTTCAGTCTCTTCATGTATTTGAACAGCATTTCATGCTCCTCCGATTTTTTAGACCGTTTCATGCTCCTCATATTTTTGACACCTTTTGAAGCTCTTCATATTTTTCACACCTTTTGAAGCTCTTCATGTTTTTCATATTTTTGAAGCTCTTCATATTTTTCACACCTTTTCACGCTTTTCATGTATTTGAACACCGGTTCATGCTCTTCCTATTTTTCAGACCGTTTCATGCTCCTCCTATTTTTCACTCCTTTTGAAGCTCTTCATATTTTTCACACCTTTTCAGTCTCTACATGTTTTTGAACACCGCTTCATGCTCCTCCTATTTCTCAGACCATTTCATGCTCCTCATGTATTTCACACCTTTTGAAGCTCTTCGTATTTTGCACACATTTTCAGGCTTTTCATGTTTTTCACAACGACTTCATGCTCCTCATATTTTTCAGACCGTTTCATGCACATTTCATTTTTGACTCCTTTGGAAGCTCTTCATATTTTTCACACCATTTTCAGGCTCTTCATGTTTTTCAACACCGCTTTATGATCCTCCTATTTTTCAGACCGTTTCATATTCCTCATATTTTTGACATTTTTTGAGGCTCTTCATATTTTTCACACCTTTTCAGGCTCTTCATGTCTTTGAACACCGTTTCATGCTCCTCCTATTTTTGTGACCGTTTCATGCACATCTCATTTTGACACCTTTTGAAGCCTTTGATATTTTTCACACCATTTTCAGGCTCTTCATGTTTTTCAACACCGCTTTCTGATCCTCCTATTTTTCAGACCGTTTCATGCTCCTCATATATTTGACACCTTTTAAAGCTCCTCATATTTTTCACACCTTTTCAGGCTCTTCATATTTTTCACATAATTTCAGGCTGTTCATGTTTTTGAACACGGCTTCATGCTCCTCCAATTTTTCAGACCGTTTCATGTTCCTCATATTTTTGACACCTTTTGAAGCTCTTCATATTTTTCACACTTTTTGAAGCTCTTCATATTTTTCACACCATTTTCAGGCTCTTCATGTTTTTTAACACCGTTTCATGCTCCTCCTATTTTTCAGACCGTTTCATGCTCCTCTTATGTTTGACACCTTTTGAAGCTCTTCATATTTTTCACACCTTTTCACGCTCTTCATGTTTTTGAACACCGCTTCATACTCCGCATATTTTTCAGACCGTTTCATGCACATCTCATTTTTGACACCTTTTGAAGCCTTTGATATTTTTCACACCATTTTCAGGCTCTTCAGGTTTTTCAACACCACTTTCTGATCCTCCTATTTTTCAGACCGTTTCATGCTCCTCATATATTTGACACCTTTTGAAGCTCTTCATATTTTCACAATTTTTTAAGCTCTTCATATGTTTCACACGTTTTCACGTTCTTCATGTTTTTCAACACCGCTTCATGCTCCCCCTATTTTTCATTCCGTTTCATGCTCCTCATATTCTTGACACCTTTTGACGCTTTTCATATTTTTCACACATTTTCAGGCTCTTCTAGTTTTTCAACACCGCTTCATGCTCCTCCTATTTTTCATTCCGTTTCATGCTCCTCATATTTTTGACACCTTTTGAAGCTCTTCATATTTCTCACACCTTTTCAGGCTCTTCATGTTTTTCAACACCGCTTCATGATCCTCCTGTTTTTCAGACCGTTTCATGCTGATCTCATTTTTGACACCTTTGGAAGCTTTTCATATTTTTCACAACTTTTCAGGCTCTTCACGTTTTTGAACACCGCTTCATGTTCCTCCTATTTTTCAGACCGCATCATGCTCCTCATATATTTCACACGTTTTGAAGCTCTTCATATTTTTCATACCTTTTCAGGCTCTTCATGTATTTCAACACCAATTCATGCTCCTACTATTTTTCAGACCGTTTCATGCTCATCTCATTTTTGACACCTTTCGAAGCTGTTTATATTTTTCACACCTTTTGAAGCTCTTCATATTTTTCACACGTTTTCATGCCCTACATGTTTTTCATCAACGCTTCATGCTCCTCCTATTTTTCAGACCGTTTCATGCTCCTCATATTTTTGACACCTTTTGAAGCTCTTCATATATTTCACACCTTTTCAGGCTCTTCTTTTTTTTCAACACCACTTCATGCTCCTCCTATTTTTCAGACCGTTTCATGCTCATTTCATTTTTGACACCTTTTGTAGCTCTTCATATTTTTCACACCTTTTCATGCTCTTCATGTAATTGAACACCGCTTCATTTTCCTCCTATTTTTCAGACCGTTTCATGCTCCTCATATTCTTGACACCTTTTGAAGCTTTTCATATTTTCACACCTTTTAAGGCTCTTCAAGTTTTTCAATACCGTTTCATGCTCCTCCTATTTTTCAGACCGTTTCATGCTGCTCTTATGTTTGACACCTTTTGAAGCTCTTCATATTTTCACAATTTTTTAAGCTCTTCATATGTTTCACACGTTTTCAGGTTCTTCATGTTTTTCAACACCGCTTCATGCTCCTCCTATTTTTCATTCCGTTTCATGCTCCTCATATTGTTGACACCTTTTGACGCTTTTCATATTTTTCACACATTTTCAGGCTCTTCATGTTTTGCCACACCACTTCATGCTCCTCCTATTTTTCAGACGTTTTCATGCTCCTCATATTTTTGACACCTTTAGAAACTCTTCATATCATTCACACCTTTTCAGGCTCTTCATGTTTTTCTACACTGCTTCATGCTCCTCCTGTTTTTCAGACCGTTTCATGCTCCTCATATTTTTGACACCTTTTAAAGCTCTTCATATATTTCACACCTTTTCAGGCTCCTCATGTTTTTCTACACTGCTTCATGCTCCTACTCTTTTTCAGACCGTTTCATGCTCCTCGTATTTTTCAGACCGTTTCATGCTCCTCATATTTTGACACTTTTTGAAGCTCTTCATATTTTTTCACACCTTTTCATGCTCTTCATGTGTTTCAACACCGCTTCATGCTCCTCCTAGTTTTCATACCGTTTTATACTCCTCCTATTTTTGACACCTTTTGAAGCTGTTCATATATTTCACACCTTTCAAGCTCTTCATGTTTTTCAAAACCTCTTCATGCTCCTCCAATTTTCAGACCGATTCATGCTCCTCATATTTTTGACACCTTTTGAAGCTCTTCATATTTTTCACACCTTTTCATGATCTTCATGTTTTTCAACACAGTTTCATGCTTCTCCTAATTTTCAGAACGTTTCATGCTCCTCCTATTTTTGACAACTTTTGAAGCTCTTCATATTTTTCACAGCTTTTCAGGCTCTTCATGTATTTCAACACCGCTTCCTGCGCCTCCTATTTTTCAGACCGTTTC
Organism: Dama dama; assembly: GCF_033118175.1. Classification (NCBI taxonomy): domain Eukaryota; kingdom Metazoa; phylum Chordata; class Mammalia; order Artiodactyla; family Cervidae; genus Dama; species Dama dama. The sequence goes on along the minus strand of NW_026870928.1, from coordinate 1,373,490 downwards.
ATGCACCTCATATTCTTGACACCTTTTGAAGCTCTTCATATTTTTCACACATTTTCCGGCTCTTCACGTTTTTCAACACCGCTTCCTGCTCCTCCTATTTTTCAGACCGTTATATGCGCCTCATATTTTTGACACCTTTTGAAGCTCTTCATATTTTTCACACATTTTCAGGCTCTTCATGTTTATCAACACCGCTTCATGCTCCTCCTATTTTTCAGACCGTTTCTTGCTCCTAATATTTTTGACACTTTTTGAAGCTCTTCATATTTTTCACACCTTTTCATGCTCTTCATGTTTTCAACATCGATTCATGCTCCTATTATTTTCAGACCGTTTCATCCTCGTCCTATTTTCACACCGTTTCATGCTCCTCATATTTTTGACACCTTTTGAAGCTCTTCATATTTTTCACACCTTTTCAGGCTCTTCATGTTTTTGAACACGGCTTCATGCTCCTCCTATTTTTCAGACCGTTTCATGCTCCTCATATTTTTGACACCTTTTGAAGCTCTTCATATATTTCACACCTTTTCAGGCACTTCATGTTTTCAACACCGCTTCATGCTCCTCCTATTTTTCAAACCGTATCATGCTCCTCATATTTTTTACACTTTTGAAACTCCTCATATTTTTCACACCATTTCATGCTCTTCATGTTTTCAACACCGATTCATGCTCCTCCTATTTTTCAGTCCGTTTCATGCTCCTCCTGTTTTTCACACCGTTTCATTATCCTCATAATTTGACACCTTTTGAAGCTCTTCATATTTTTCACACCTTTTCAGGCTCTTCATGTTTTTGAACATGGCTTCATGCTCCTCCTATTTTTCAGACCGTTTCATGCTCCTCACATTTTTGACACCTTTTGAAGCTCTTCATATTTCACACCTTTTCATGATCTTCATGTTTTTCAATAACACTTCATGTTCCTCCGAGATTTCAGACCGTTTCATACTCCTCCTATTTTTGACACCTTTGGAAGCTCTTAATATATTTCACCCCATTTCAAGCTCTTCATGTTTTTCAACACCGCTTCATGCTCCTCCTATTTTTCAGACCGTTACAGGCGCCTCATATTTTTGACAGCTTTTGAAGCTCTTCATATTTTTCACACATTTTCAGGCTCTTCATGTTTTTCAACACCGCTTCATGCTCCTCCTATTTTTCAGACCGTTTCTTGCTCCTAATATTTTTGACACCTTTTGAAGCTCTTCATATTTTTCACACCTCTTCATGCTCTTCATGTTTTCAACATCGATTCATGCTCCTATTATTTTTCATACCGTTTCATCCTCCTCCTATTTTCACACCGTTTCATGCTCCTCATATTTTTGACACCTTTTGAAGCTCTTCATATATTTCACACCTTTTCAGGCACTTCATGTTTTTTCACACCACTTCATGCTTCTCCTATTTTTCAGACCGTTTCATGATCCTCATGAATTTCACACATTTTGAAGCTCTTTATATTTTTCACACATTTTCAGGCTCTTCATTTTGTTCAACACTACTTCTTGCTCCTCCAAATTTTCAGACCGTTTCATACTCATCTAATTTTTGACACCTTTTGAAGCTCTTCATATTTTTCACACCTTTTCAGGCTCTTCATATTTTTCCCCACCACTTCATTCTTCTCCTATTTTTCAGACCATTTCATGCTCCTCATGAATTTCACACCTTTTGAAGCTCCTCATATTTTTCACACCTTTTCAGGCTCTTCATGATTTTCAACCCCACTTCATGCTCCTCCGATTTTTCAGACCGTTTCATGCTCATCTCATTTTTGACACCTTTTGAAGCTCTTCATATTTTTCACACCTTTTCAGGCTCTTCATGTTTTTCACACCTTTTCAGGCTCTTCATGATTTTGAACAGTGTTTCATGTTACTCCTATTTTTCAGACCGTTTCATACTCCTCATATTTTACACATTTTGAAGCTCTTCATATATTTCACACCTTTTCAGGCTCTTCATGTTTTTCTACACAGCTTCATGCTCCTCCTATTTTTCAGACCGTTTCATGCTCCTCATATTTTTGACACCTTTTAAAGCTCTTCATATTTTTCACAACTTTCAGGCTCTTCATGGTTTTCAACACCACTACATGCTCTTCCTCATATGTTTCACACCTTTTGAAGCTCTTCAAGTTTTTTAACACCTTTTCATGCTGCTCCTATATTTCCTACCATTTCATGCTCCTTATATTTTTGACACCTTTTGAAGCTCTTCATATATTTCACACCTTTTCACGCTCTTCATATTTTTCAACACCGCTTCAAGCTCCTACTATTTTTCAGACCGATTATTGCTCCTCATATTGTTGACACCTTTGAGGCTCTTCATATATTTCACACATTTTCAGGCTCTTCATGTTTTCAACACCGCTTCATGCTCCTCCTAATTTTCAGACCGTTTCATTCTCCTCATATTTTTGACACCATTTTAAGCTCTTCATATTTTTCACACCTTTTCAGGCTCTTCATGTTTTTTAACACCTTTTCATGCTCCTGCTATATTTCAGACCGTTTCATGCTCCTTATATTTTTGACACCTTTTGAAGCTCTTCCTATTTTTCATACGTTTTCAGGCTCTACATATTTTTCAACACCGCTTCATGCTCCTCCTATTTTTCAGACCGTATCATGCTCCTCATATGTTTCACACTTTTTCAGGCTCTTCATGGTTTTCAACAACACTTCATGCTCCTCATATGTTTCAGACCGTTTCATGCTCCTCATATTTTTGACACAGTTTGAAGCTCTTCACATTGTTCACACCTTTTGAGTTTCTTCATGTTTTTGAAAACAGTTTCTTGCTCCTCATATTTTTCAGACCGTTTCACCCTCTATATATTTGACACCTTTTTGAAGTTCTTCATATTTTTCACACCTTTTGAGGCTCTTCATGTTTTTGAAAACAGTTTCTTGCTCCGCAGATTTTTCAGACCATTTCACCCTCTGTATATTTGACACCTTTTTGAAGCTCTTCATATTTTTCACACCTTTTCAGGCTCTTCATGTTTTTCAACACCACTTCAAGTTCCTTCTATTTTTCAGACCGTTTCTTGCTCCTCATAATTTTGACACCTTTGAGGCTCTTCATATACTTCACACTGTTTCAGGCTCTTCATGTTTTTCAACACCACTTCAAGCTCCTTCTATTTTTCAGACCGTTTCTTGCTCCTCATATTTTTGACACCTTTGAGGCTCTTCATATATTTCACACTGTTCCAGGCTCTGTATGTTTTTCAACACCGCTTCATGCTCCTCCTAATTTTCAGACCGTTTCATTCTCCTCATATTTTTGACGCCTTTTGAGGCTCTTCATATTTTTCACACTTTTTCAGGCTCTTCATGTTTTTCAAACCGCTTCATGCTCCTCCTATTTTTCAGACCGTTTCATGCTTCTCCTATTTTTCACACCGTTTCATGCTCCTCATATTTTTGACACCTTTTGAAGCTCTTCATATTTTTCACACCTTTTCAGGCTCTTCATGTTTTTGAACACGGCTTCATGCTCCTCCTATTTTTCAGACCGTTTCATGCTCCTCATATTTTTGACACCTTTTGAAGCTCTTCATATATTTCACACCTTTTCAGGCACTTCATGTTTTCAACACCGCTTCATGCTCCTCCTATTTTTCAAACCGTATCATGCTCCTCATATTTTTTACACTTTTGAAACTCCTCATATTTTTCACACCATTTCATGCTCTTCATGTTTTCAACACCGATTCATGCTCCTCCTATTTTTCAGTCCGTTTCATGCTCCTCCTGTTTTTCACACCGTTTCATTATCCTCATAATTTGACACCTTTTGAAGCTCTTCATATTTTTCACACCTTTTCAGGCTCTTCATGTTTTTGAACATGGCTTCATGCTCCTCCTATTTTTCAGACCGTTTCATGCTCCTCACATTTTTGACACCTTTTGAAGCTCTTCATATTTCACACCTTTTCATGATCTTCATGTTTTTCAATAACACTTCATGTTCCTCCGAGATTTCAGACCGTTTCATACTCCTCCTATTTTTGACACCTTTGGAAGCTCTTAATATATTTCACCCCATTTCAAGCTCTTCATGTTTTTCAACACCGCTTCATGCTCCTCCTATTTTTCAGACCGTTACAGGCGCCTCATATTTTTGACAGCTTTTGAAGCTCTTCATATTTTTCACACATTTTCAGGCTCTTCATGTTTTTCAACACCGCTTCATGCTCCTCCTATTTTTCAGACCGTTTCTTGCTCCTAATATTTTTGACACCTTTTGAAGCTCTTCATATTTTTCACACCTCTTCATGCTCTTCATGTTTTCAACATCGATTCATGCTCCTATTATTTTTCATACCGTTTCATCCTCCTCCTATTTTCACACCGTTTCATGCTCCTCATATTTTTGACACCTTTTGAAGCTCTTCATATATTTCACACCTTTTCAGGCACTTCATGTTTTTTCACACCACTTCATGCTTCTCCTATTTTTCAGACCGTTTCATGATCCTCATGAATTTCACACATTTTGAAGCTCTTTATATTTTTCACACATTTTCAGGCTCTTCATTTTGTTCAACACTACTTCTTGCTCCTCCAAATTTTCAGACCGTTTCATACTCATCTAATTTTTGACACCTTTTGAAGCTCTTCATATTTTTCACACCTTTTCAGGCTCTTCATATTTTTCCCCACCACTTCATTCTTCTCCTATTTTTCAGACCATTTCATGCTCCTCATGAATTTCACACCTTTTGAAGCTCCTCATATTTTTCACACCTTTTCAGGCTCTTCATGATTTTCAACCCCACTTCATGCTCCTCCGATTTTTCAGACCGTTTCATGCTCATCTCATTTTTGACACCTTTTGAAGCTCTTCATATTTTTCACACCTTTTCAGGCTCTTCATGTTTTTCACACCTTTTCAGGCTCTTCATGATTTTGAACAGTGTTTCATGTTACTCCTATTTTTCAGACCGTTTCATACTCCTCATATTTTACACATTTTGAAGCTCTTCATATATTTCACACCTTTTCAGGCTCTTCATGTTTTTCTACACAGCTTCATGCTCCTCCTATTTTTCAGACCGTTTCATGCTCCTCATATTTTTGACACCTTTTAAAGCTCTTCATATTTTTCACAACTTTCAGGCTCTTCATGGTTTTCAACACCACTACATGCTCTTCCTCATATGTTTCACACCTTTTGAAGCTCTTCAAGTTTTTTAACACCTTTTCATGCTGCTCCTATATTTCCTACCATTTCATGCTCCTTATATTTTTGACACCTTTTGAAGCTCTTCATATATTTCACACCTTTTCACGCTCTTCATATTTTTCAACACCGCTTCAAGCTCCTACTATTTTTCAGACCGATTATTGCTCCTCATATTGTTGACACCTTTGAGGCTCTTCATATATTTCACACATTTTCAGGCTCTTCATGTTTTCAACACCGCTTCATGCTCCTCCTAATTTTCAGACCGTTTCATTCTCCTCATATTTTTGACACCATTTTAAGCTCTTCATATTTTTCACACCTTTTCAGGCTCTTCATGTTTTTTAACACCTTTTCATGCTCCTGCTATATTTCAGACCGTTTCATGCTCCTTATATTTTTGACACCTTTTGAAGCTCTTCCTATTTTTCATACGTTTTCAGGCTCTACATATTTTTCAACACCGCTTCATGCTCCTCCTATTTTTCAGACCGTATCATGCTCCTCATATGTTTCACACTTTTTCAGGCTCTTCATGGTTTTCAACAACACTTCATGCTCCTCATATGTTTCAGACCGTTTCATGCTCCTCATATTTTTGACACAGTTTGAAGCTCTTCACATTGTTCACACCTTTTGAGTTTCTTCATGTTTTTGAAAACAGTTTCTTGCTCCTCATATTTTTCAGACCGTTTCACCCTCTATATATTTGACACCTTTTTGAAGTTCTTCATATTTTTCACACCTTTTGAGGCTCTTCATGTTTTTGAAAACAGTTTCTTGCTCCGCAGATTTTTCAGACCATTTCACCCTCTGTATATTTGACACCTTTTTGAAGCTCTTCATATTTTTCACACCTTTTCAGGCTCTTCATGTTTTTCAACACCACTTCAAGTTCCTTCTATTTTTCAGACCGTTTCTTGCTCCTCATAATTTTGACACCTTTGAGGCTCTTCATATACTTCACACTGTTTCAGGCTCTTCATGTTTTTCAACACCACTTCAAGCTCCTTCTATTTTTCAGACCGTTTCTTGCTCCTCATATTTTTGACACCTTTGAGGCTCTTCATATATTTCACACTGTTCCAGGCTCTGTATGTTTTTCAACACCGCTTCATGCTCCTCCTAATTTTCAGACCGTTTCATTCTCCTCATATTTTTGACGCCTTTTGAGGCTCTTCATATTTTTCACACTTTTTCAGGCTCTTCATGTTTTTCAAACCGCTTCATGCTCCTCCTATTTTTCAGACCGTTTCATGCTTCTCCTATTTTTCACACCGTTTCATGCTCCTCATATTTTTGACACCTTTTGAAGCTCTTCATATTTTTCACACCTTTTCAGGCTCTTCATGTTTTTGAACACGGCTTCATGCTCCTCCTATTTTTCAGACCGTTTCATGCTCCTCATATTTTTGACACCTTTTGAAGCTCTTCATATATTTCACACCTTTTCAGGCACTTCATGTTTTCAACACCGCTTCATGCTCCTCCTATTTTTCAAACCGTATCATGCTCCTCATATTTTTTACACTTTTGAAACTCCTCATATTTTTCACACCATTTCATGCTCTTCATGTTTTCAACACCGATTCATGCTCCTCCTATTTTTCAGTCCGTTTCATGCTCCTCCTGTTTTTCACACCGTTTCATTATCCTCATAATTTGACACCTTTTGAAGCTCTTCATATTTTTCACACCTTTTCAGGCTCTTCATGTTTTTGAACATGGCTTCATGCTCCTCCTATTTTTCAGACCGTTTCATGCTCCTCACATTTTTGACACCTTTTGAAGCTCTTCATATTTCACACCTTTTCATGATCTTCATGTTTTTCAATAACACTTCATGTTCCTCCGAGATTTCAGACCGTTTCATACTCCTCCTATTTTTGACACCTTTGGAAGCTCTTAATATATTTCACCCCATTTCAAGCTCTTCATGTTTTTCAACACCGCTTCATGCTCCTCCTATTTTTCAGACCGTTACAGGCGCCTCATATTTTTGACAGCTTTTGAAGCTCTTCATATTTTTCACACATTTTCAGGCTCTTCATGTTTTTCAACACCGCTTCATGCTCCTCCTATTTTTCAGACCGTTTCTTGCTCCTAATATTTTTGACACCTTTTGAAGCTCTTCATATTTTTCACACCTCTTCATGCTCTTCATGTTTTCAACATCGATTCATGCTCCTATTATTTTTCATACCGTTTCATCCTCCTCCTATTTTCACACCGTTTCATGCTCCTCATATTTTTGACACCTTTTGAAGCTCTTCATATATTTCACACCTTTTCAGGCACTTCATGTTTTTTCACACCACTTCATGCTTCTCCTATATTTCAGACCGTTTCATGATCCTCATGAATTTCACACATTTTGAAGCTCTTTATATTTTTCACACATTTTCAGGCTCTTCATTTTGTTCAACACTACTTCTTGCTCCTCCAAATTTTCAGACCGTTTCATACTCATCTAATTTTGACACCTTTTGAAGCTCTTCATATTTTTCACACCTTTTCAGGCTCTTCATATTTTTCCCCACCACTTCATTCTTCTCCTATTTTTCAGACCATTTCATGCTCCTCATGAATTTCACACCTTTTGAAGCTCCTCATATTTTTCACACCTTTTCAGGCTCTTCATGATTTTCAACCCCACTTCATGCTCCTCCGATTTTTCAGACCGTTTCATGCTCATCTCATTTTTGACACCTTTTGAAGCTCTTCATATTTTTCACACCTTTTCAGGCTCTTCATGTTTTTCACACCTTTTCAGGCTCTTCATGATTTTGAACAGTGTTTCATGTTACTCCTATTTTTCAGACCGTTTCATACTCCTCATATTTTACACATTTTGAAGCTCTTCATATATTTCACACCTTTTCAGGCTCTTCATGTTTTTCTACACAGCTTCATGCTCCTCCTATTTTTCAGACCGTTTCATGCTCCTCATATTTTTGACACCTTTTAAAGCTCTTCATATTTTTCACAACTTTCAGGCTCTTCATGGTTTTCAACACCACTACATGCTCTTCCTCATATGTTTCACACCTTTTGAAGCTCTTCAAGTTTTTTAACACCTTTTCATGCTGCTCCTATATTTCCTACCATTTCATGCTCCTTATATTTTTGACACCTTTTGAAGCTCTTCATATATTTCACACCTTTTCACGCTCTTCATATTTTTCAACACCGCTTCAAGCTCCTACTATTTTTCAGACCGATTATTGCTCCTCATATTGTTGACACCTTTGAGGCTCTTCATATATTTCACACATTTTCAGGCTCTTCATGTTTTCAACACCGCTTCATGCTCCTCCTAATTTTCAGACCGTTTCATTCTCCTCATATTTTTGACACCATTTTAAGCTCTTCATATTTTTCACACCTTTTCAGGCTCTTCATGTTTTTTAACACCTTTTCATGCTCCTGCTATATTTCAGACCGTTTCATGCTCCTTATATTTTTGACACCTTTTGAAGCTCTTCCTATTTTTCATACGTTTTCAGGCTCTACATATTTTTCAACACCGCTTCATGCTCCTCCTATTTTTCAGACCGTATCATGCTCCTCATATGTTTCACACTTTTTCAGGCTCTTCATGGTTTTCAACAACACTTCATGCTCCTCATATGTTTCAGACCGTTTCATGCTCCTCATATTTTTGACACAGTTTGAAGCTCTTCACATTGTTCACACCTTTTGAGTTTCTTCATGTTTTTGAAAACAGTTTCTTGCTCCTCATATTTTTCAGACCGTTTCACCCTCTATATATTTGACACCTTTTTGAAGTTCTTCATATTTTTCACACCTTTTGAGGCTCTTCATGTTTTTGAAAACAGTTTCTTGCTCCGCAGATTTTTCAGACCATTTCACCCTCTGTATATTTGACACCTTTTTGAAGCTCTTCATATTTTTCACACCTTTTCAGGCTCTTCATGTTTTTCAACACCACTTCAAGTTCCTTCTATTTTTCAGACCGTTTCTTGCTCCTCATAATTTTGACACCTTTGAGGCTCTTCATATACTTCACACTGTTTCAGGCTCTTCATGTTTTTCAACACCACTTCAAGCTCCTTCTATTTTTCAGACCGTTTCTTGCTCCTCATATTTTTGACACCTTTGAGGCTCTTCATATATTTCACACTGTTCCAGGCTCTGTATGTTTTTCAACACCGCTTCATGCTCCTCCTAATTTTCAGACCGTTTCATTCTCCTCATATTTTTGACGCCTTTTGAGGCTCTTCATATTTTTCACACTTTTTCAGGCTCTTCATGTTTTTCAAACCGCTTCATGCTCTTCCTATTTTTCAGACCGTTTCATGCTTCTCCTATTTTTCAGACCGTTTCATGCTCCTCATATTTTTGACGCCTTTTGAAGCTCTTCCTATTTTTCACACCTTTTCAGGCTCTTCATGTTTTTCAACACCGCTTCATGCTCCTCGTATTTTTCAGAGCGTTTCATGGTCCTCATAATTTTGACACCTTTGAAGCTCTTCATATTTTTCACACCTTTTCAGTCTCTTCATATTTTTCAACACCACTTCATGCTTCTCCTATTTTTCAGACCGTTTAATGTTCCTCATATTTTTGACACTTTTTGAAGCTCTTCATATTTTTCACACTTCTCCAGGCTCTTCATTTTTTTGAACACCGCTTCATGCTCCTCCTATTTTTCAGACCTTTTCATGCTCCTCATGTTTTTGACACCTTTTGAAGCACTTCATATTTTTCACACCTTTTCAGGCTCTTCATGTTTTTCAACAACGCTTCATGCTCCTCCTATTTTTCAGACCGTTTCATGCTCCTCATATGTTTCACACCTTTTGAAGCTCTTCATATTTTTTTAACACTTTTTCACGCTCCTCCTATATATCAGACCGTTTTAAGCTCCTCATATTTTTGACACTTTTTGTAGCTCTTCATATTTTTCACACCTTTTCAGGGTCTTCATGTTTTTCTCCACCACTTCATGCTCCTCCTATTTTTCAGACCGTTTTATTCTACTCATATGTTTCACACCTTTTTCAAGCTCTTCATGTTTTTCAACACCACTTCATGCTCCTCCTAATTATCAGACCGTTTCATTCTCCTCATATATTTGACACCATTTGAAGCTTTTCATATTTTTCACACCTTTTCAGGCTCTTCATGTTTTTTAACACCTTTTCATGCTCCTCCTATATTTCAGACCGTTTCATGCTCCTTATATTTTTGACACCTTTTGAAGCTCTTCATATTTTTCACTCCTTTTTCAGGCTCTTCATGTTTTTCAACAACACTTCATGCTTCACCTATGTTTCAGACCGTTTCATGCTCCTCATATTTTTGACACAGTTTGAAGCTCTTCACATTGTTCACACCTTTTGAGGCTCTTCATGTTTTTGAAAACAGTTTCTTGCTCCTCATATTTTTCAGACCGTTTCACCCTCTATATATTTGACACCTTTTTGAAGCTCTTCATATTTTTCACACCTTTTGAGGCTCTTCATGTTTTTGAAAACAGTTTCTTGCTCCTCTTAATTTTCAGACCGTTTCACCCTCTATATATTTGACACCTTTTTGAAACTCTTCATATTTTTCACACCTTTTCAGGCTCTTCATGTTTTTCAACACCACTTCAAGTTCCTTCTATTTTTCAGACCGTTTCTTGCTCCTCATATTTTTGACACCTTTGAGGCTCTTCATATATTTCACACTTTTTCAGGCTCTTCATGTCTTTCAACACCACTTCAAGCTCCTTCAATTTTTCAGACCTTTTCTTGCTCCTCTTATTTTTGACACCTTTGAGGCTCTTCATATATTTCACACTGTTTCAGGCTCTTTATGTTTTTCAACACCGCTTCATGCTCCTCCTAATTTTCAGACCGTTTCATTCTCCTCATATTTTTGACACCTTTTGAAGCTCTTCATATTTTTCACACTTTTTCAGGCTCTTCATGTTTTTCAAACCGCTTCATGCTCCTCCTATTTTTCAGACCATTTCATGCTTCTCCTATTTTTCAGACCGTTTCATGCTCCTCATATTTTTGACGCCTTTTGAAGCTCTTCCTATTTTTCACACCTTTTCAGGCTCTTCATGTTTTTCAACACCGCTTCATGCTCCTCGTATTTTTCAGACCGTTTCATGCTCCTCATATTTTTCACTCCTTTTGAAGCTCTTCATATTTTTCACACCTTTTCAGGCTCTTCATGTTTTTGAACACCGTTTCATGCTCGTCATATTTTTCAGACCGTTTCATGCTCCTCATATTTTTGACACCTTTTGAAGCTCTTCATATTTTTCACACCTTTTCAGTCTATTCATGTTTTTCAATACCGCTCATGATCCTCCTATTTTTCAGACCGTTTCATACTCCTCATGTATTTCACACCTTTTGAAGCTCTTCATATGTTTCACACCTTTTCAGGCTCTTCATGTTTTTCAACACCATTTCATGCTCCTCTTATTTTTCAGACCGTTTCATGCTCCTCATATTTTTGACACCTTTTGAAGCTCTTCATATTTTTCACACCATTTCAGGCTCTTCAAGTTTTTGAACAACGCTACAATGCTCCTCCTATTTTTCAGACCGTTTCATGCTCCTCATATTTTTGACACCTTTTGAAGCTCTTCATATTTTTTACACCTTTTCAGTCTCTACATGTTTTTCAACACGGCTTCATGCTCCTCTTATTTTTCAGACCGTTTCATGCTCCTCATATTTTTCACAACTTTTGAAGCTCTTCCTATTTTTCACACCTTTTCAGGCTCTTCATATTTTTCAGCACCACTTCATACTCCTCCTATTTTTCAGACCGTATCATGCTCCTCATATATTTGACACCTTTTGAAGCTCTTCATATTTTTCACACCTTTTCAGGCTCTTCATGTTTTTCAACACCGCTTCATGCTCCTCCTATTTTTCAGACCGTTTCTTGCTCCTCATATTTTTGACACCTTTTGAAGCTCTTCATATTTTTCACACCTTTTCACGCTCTTCATGTTTTTCAACATCGCTTGCTGCTCCTCCTTTTTTCAGAGCGTTTCATGCTCCTCATAATTTTGACACCTTTGAAGCTCTTCGTATTTTTCACACCTTTTCAGGCTCTTCATATTTTTCAACCCCACTTCATGGTTCTCCTATTTTTCAGACCGTTTAATGCTCCTCATATTTTTGACACTTTTTGAAGCTCTTCATATTTTTCAAACTTCTCCAGGCTCTTCATTTTTTTGAACACCGCTTCATGCTCCTCCTATTTTTCAGACCTTTTCATGCTCCTCATGTTTTTGACACCTTTTGAAGCATTTCATGTTTTTCACACCTTTTCAGGCTCTTCATGTTTTTCAACAACGCTTCATGCTCCTCCTATTTTTCAGACTGTTTTATTCTACTCATATGTTTCACACCTTTTTCAAGCTTTTCATGTTTTTCAACACCACTTCATGCTCCTCCTAATTATCAGACCGTTTAATTCTCCTCATATATTTGACAACATTTGAAGCTTTTCATATTTTTCACACCTTTTCAGGCTCTTCATGTTTTTTAACACCTTTTCATGCTCCTCCTATATTTCAGGCCGTTTCATGCTCCTTATATTTTTGACACCTTTTGAAGCTCTTCATATTTTTCACACCTTTTCAGGCTCTTCATATTTTTCAACACCGCTTCATGCTCCTCCTATTTTTCAGACTGTATCATGCTCCTCATATGTTTCACATATTTTTCAGGCTCTTCAAATTTTTCAACAACACTTCATGCTCCTCCTATTTTTCAGAGCGTTTCATGCTTCTCCTATTTTTCAGACCGTTTCATGCTCCTCATATTTTTGACGCCTTTTGAAGCTCTTCATATTTTTCACACCTTTTCAGGCTATTCATGTTTTTCAGCACCGCTTCATGCTCCTCCTATTTTTCAGACCGTTTCATGCTCCTCATATTCTTGACACCTTTTGAAGCTCTTCATATTTTTCACACCTTTTCAGCCTCTTCATGTTTTTCAACACCGCTTCATGCTCCTCCTATTTTTCAGACCCTTTCATGCTCCTCATATTTGTGACACCTTTTGAAGCTCTTCATATTTTTCACACCTTTTCACGCTCTTCATGTTTTTCAACATCGCTTGCTGCTCCTCCTCTTTTTCAGGGCGTTTCATGCTCCTCATAATTTTGACACCTTTGAAGCTCTTCATATTTTTCACACCTTTTCAGGCTCTTCATGTTTTTCAACACCACTTCAAGCTCCTTCTATTTTTCAGACCGTTTCTTGCTCCTCATATTTTTGACACCTTTGAGGCTCTTCATATATTTCACACATTTTCAGGCTCTTCATGTTTTTCAACACCACTTCACGCTCCTTCTATTTTTCAGAACGTTTCTTGCTCCTCATATTTTTGACACCTTTGAGGCTCTTCATATATTTCACACTGTTTCAGGCTCTTTATGTTTTTCAACACTGCTTCATGCTCCTCCTATTTTTCAGACCGTTTCATGCTTCTCCTATTTTTCAGACCGTTTCATGCTTCTCCTATTTTTCAGACCGTTTAATGCTCCTCATATTTTTGACACTTTTTGAAGCTCTTCATATTTTTCACACTTCTCCAGGCTCTTCATTTTTTTGAACACCGCTTCAAGCTCCTCCTATTTTTCAGACATTTTCATGCTCCTCATGTTTTTGACACTTTTTGAAGCACTTCATATTTTTCACACCTTTTCAGGCTCTTCATGTTTTTCAACAACGCTTCATGCTCCTCCTATTTTTCAGACCGTTTCATGCTCCTCATACTTTTCACACCTTTTGAAGCTCTTCATATTTTTTTAACACCTTTTCACGCTCCTCCTATATTTCAGACCGTTCAAGCTCCTCATATTTTTGACACTTATTGTAGCTCTTCATATTTTTCACACCTTTTCAGGGTCTTTATGTTTTTCTACACCACTTCATGCTCCTCCTATTTTTCAGACCGTTTTATTCTACTCATATGTTTCACACCTTTTTCAAGCTCTTCATGTTTTTCAACACCACTTCATGCTCCTCCTAATTATCAGACCGTTTCATTCTCCTCATATTTTTGACACCATTTGAAGCTTTTCATATTTTTCACACATTTTCAGGCTCTTCATGTTTTTTAACAACTTTTCATGCTCCTGCTATATTTCAGACCGTTTCATGCTCCTTATATTTTTGACACCTTTTGAAGCTCTTCATATTTTTCACACATTTTCATGCTCTTCATATTTTTCAACACCGCTTCATGCTCCTCCTATTTATCAGACCATATCATGCTCCTCATATGTTTCACAACTTTTTCAGGCTCTTCATGTTTTTCAACAACACTTCATGCTGCTCCTATGTTTCAGACCGTTTCATCTCCTCATATTTTTGACACAGTTTGAAGCTCTTCACATTTTTCACACCTTTTGAGGCTCTTCATGTTTTTCAGCACCACTTCATGCTCCTCCTATTTTTCAGACCTTTTTTTGCTCCTCATATTTTTTACACATTTTGAAGCTCTTCATATTTTTCACACCTTTTCAGGCTCTTCATGTTTTTCACCACCGCTTCATGCTCCTCCTATTTTTCAAACCGTTTCATGCTCCTCATATTTTTGACACCTTTTGAATCTCTTCATATTTTTCACACCTTTTCAGGCTCTTCATGTTTTTCAACATCGCTTGCTGCTCCTCATCTTTTTCAGACCGTTTCATGCTCCTCTTAGTTTTGACACCTTTGAAGCTCTTCATATTTTTTACACCTTTTCAGGCTCCTCATATTTTTCTTCACCACTTCATGCTTCTCCTATTTTTCAGACCGTTTCATGCTCCTCATATTTTTGACACTTTTTGAAGCTCTTCATATTTTTGACACCTTTTCAGGCTCTTCATGTTTTTCAACAACGCTTCATGCTCCTCCTATTTTTCAGACCGTTTCATGCTCCTCATATTTTTGACACTTTTTGAAGCTCTTCCTATTTTTCACACCTTTTCAGGCTCTTCATGTTTTTCAACACCGCTTCATGCTCCTCGTATTTTTCAGAGCGTTTCATGGTCCTCATAATTTTGACACCTTTGAAGCTCTTCATATTTTTCACACCTTTTCAGTCTCTTCATATTTTTCAACACCACTTCATGCTTCTCCTATTTTTCAGACCATTTAATGCTCCTCATATTTTTGACACTTTTTGAAGCTCTTCATATTTTTCACACTTCTCCAGGCTCTTCATTTTTTTGAACACCGCTTCATGCTCCTCCTATTTTTCAGACCTTTTCATGCTCCTCATGTTTTTGACACCTTTTGAAGCACTTCATATTTTTCACACCTTTTCAGGCTCTTCATGTTTTTCAACAACGTTTCATGCTCCTCCTATTTTTCAGACCGTTTCATGCTCCTCATATGTTTCACACCTTTTGAAGCTCTTCATATTTTTTTAACACTTTTTCACGCTCCTCCTATATTTCAGACCGTTTCAAGCTCCTCATATTTTTGACACTTTTTGTAGCTCTTCATATTTTTCACACCTTTTCAGGGTCTTCATGTTTTTCTCCACCACTTCATGCTCCTCCTATTTTTCAGACCGTTTTATTCTACTCATATGTTTCACACCTTTTTCAAGCTCTTCATGTTTTTCAACACCACTTCATGCTCCTCCTAATTATCAAACCGTTTCATTCTCCTCATATTTTTGACACCATTTGAAGCTTTTCATATTTTTCACACCGTTTCAGGCTCTTCATGTTTTTTAACACCTTTTCATGCTCCTCCTATATTTCAGACCGTTTCATGCTCCTTATATTTTTGACACCTTTTGAAGCTCTTCATATTTTTCACTCCTTTTTCAGGCTCTTCATGTTTTTCAACAACACTTCATGCTCCACCTATGTTTCAGACCGTTTCATGCTCCTCATATTTTTGACACAGTTTGAAGCTCTTCACATTGTTCACACCTTTTGAGGCTCTTCATGTTTTTGAAAACAGTTTCTTGCTCCTCATATTTTTCAGACCGTTTCACCCTCTATATATTTGACACCTTTTTGAAGCTCTTCATATTTTTCACACCTTTTGAGGCTCTTCATGTTTTTGAAAACAGTTTCTTGCTCCTCTTAATTTTCAGACCGTTTCACCCTCTATATATTTGACACCTTTTTGAAACTCTTCATATTTTTCACACCTTTTCAGGCTCTTCATGTTTTTCAACACCACTTCAAGTTCCTTCTATTTTTCAGACCGTTTCTTGCTCCTCATATTTTTGACACCTTTGAGGCTCTTCATATATTTCACACTTTTTCAGGCTCTTCATGTCTTTCAACACCACTTCAAGCTCCTTCAATTTTTCAGAACTTTTCTTGCTCCTCTTATTTTTGACACCTTTGAGGCTCTTCATATATTTCACACTGTTTCAGGCTCTTTATGTTTTTCAACACCGCTTCATGCTCCTCCTAATTTTCAGACCGTTTCATTCTCCTCATATTTTTGACACCTTTTGAAGCTCTTCATATTTTTCACACTTTTTCAGGCTCTTCATGTTTTTCAAACCGCTTCATGCTCCTCCTATTTTTCAGACCATTTCATGCTTCTCCTATTTTTCAGACCGTTTCATGCTCCTCATATTTTTGACGCCTTTTGAAGCTCTTCCTATTTTTCACACCTTTTCAGGCTCTTCATGTTTTTCAACACCGCTTCATGCTCCTCGTATTTTTCAGACCGTTTCATGCTCCTCATATTTTTCACTCCTTTTGAAGCTCTTCATATTTTTCACACCTTTTCAGGCTCTTCATGTTTTTGAACACCGTTTCATGCTCGTCATATTTTTCAGACCGTTTCATGCTCCTCATATTTTTGACACCTTTTGAAGCTCTTCATATTTTTCACACCTTTTCAGTCTATTCATGTTTTTCAATACCGCTCATGATCCTCCTATTTTTCAGACCATTTCATACTCCTCATGTATTTCACACCTTTTGAAGCTCTTCATATGTTTCACACCTTTTCAGGCTCTTCATGTTTTTCAACACCATTTCATGCTCCTCTTATTTTTCAGACCGTTTCATGCTCCTCATATTTTTGACACCTTTTGAAGCTCTTCATATTTTTCACACCATTTCAGGCTCTTCAAGTTTTTGAACAACGCTACAATGCTCCTCCTATTTTTCAGACCGTTTCATGCTCCTCATATTTTTGACACCTTTTGAAGCTCTTCATATTTTTTACACCTTTTCAGTCTCTACATGTTTTTCAACACGGCTTCATGCTCCTCTTATTTTTCAGACCGTTTCATGCTCCTCATATTTTTCACAACTTTTGAAGCTCTTCCTATTTTTCACACCTTTTCAGGCTCTTCATATTTTTCAGCACCACTTCATACTCCTCCTATTTTTCCGACCGTTTCTTGCTCCTCATATATTTGACACCTTTTGAAGCTCTTCATATTTTTCACACCTTTTCAGGCTCTTCATGTTTTTCAACACCGCTTCATGCTCCTCCTATTTTTCAGACCGTTTCTTGCTCCTCATATTTTTGACACCTTTTGAAGCTCTTCATATTTTTCACACCTTTTCAGGCTCTTCATGTTTTTCAACACCGCTTCATGCTCCTCCTATTTTTAAGACCGTTTCATTCTCCTCATATTTTTTACTCCTTTTGAAGCTCTTCATATTTTTCACACGTTTTCAGGCTCTTCATGTTTTTCAACACCGCTTCATGCTCCTCCTACTTTTCAGACCATTTCATGCACCTCATATTTTTGACACCTTTTGAAGCTCTTCATGTTTTTCACACCTTTTGAAGCTCTTCATATTTTTCATATTTTTGAAGCTCTTCATATTTTCACACCTTTTCAGACTCTTCATGTTTTTCAACATTGCTTCATCCTCCTCCTATTTTTCGAACGTTTCCTGCTCCTCATAATTTTCACACCTTTTAAAGCTATTCATATTTTTCAAACCTTTTCAGGCTCTTCATGTTTTTGAACACCGCTTCATGCTGGTCCTATTTGCAGACCGTTTATGCTCCTCATAATTTGACACCTTTTGAAGCTCTTCATATTTTTCACACCTTTTCAGTCTCTGCAATTTTTTTGAACACGGCTTCATGATCCTCCTATTTTTCAGACCGTTTCGTGCTCCACATGTATTTCACACCTTTTGAAGCTCTTCATATTTTGCACACATATTCAGGCTCTTCATTTTTTTCAACACCACTTCATGCTCCTCCTATTTTTCAGACCGTTTCACGCTCCTTATAATTTGACACCTTTTGAAGCTCTTCATATTTTTCACACCTTTTCAGGCTCCTCATGTTTTTGAACACCGCTTCATGCTCTTCCTATTTTTCAGACCGTTTCATGCTCCTCACGTTTTTGACACCTTTTGTAGCTCTTCATATATTTCACACATTTTCAGGATCTTTATGTTTTTCAACAACACTTCATGCTCCTCCTATTTTTAAGACCGCTTCATGCTCATCTCATTTTTCACACTTTTGAAACTGTTCATATATTTCACACCTTTTGAAACTCTTCAAATTTTGACAAGTTTTCAGGTTCTTCATGTTTTTCAACACCGCTTTATGCTCCTCCTATTTTTCAGAGTATTTCATGCTCCACATATTTTTGACACCTTTTGAAGCTCTTCATATTTTTCACACTTTTTCAGGCTTTTTATGTTTTTGAACATCGCTTCATGCTGCTCCTATATTTCACATCTTTTGAAGCTCGTCATATTTTTCACACGTTTTCAGGCTCTTCATGTGTTTCAACACGGCTTCATGCTCCTCCTATTTTTCACACCATTTCATGCTCATCTGATTTTGACACCTTTTGAAGCTCTTCATATTTTTCACAACTTTTGAAACTCTTCATATTTCTCACACGTTTTCAGGCTCTTCATGTTTTTCAACACCGCTTCATGCTCCTCCTACTTTTCAGACCATTTCATGCACCTCATATTTTTGACACCTTTTGAAGCTCTTCATGTTTTTCACACCTTTTGAAGCTCTTCATATTTTTCATATTTTTGAAGCTCTTCATATTTTCACACCTTTTCAGACTCTTCATGTTTTTCAAAATTGCTCCTCCTATTTTTCAGACCGCTTCATGCTCCTCATATTTATCACACCTTTTGAAGGTCTTCATATTTTTCACATCTTTTCAGGCTCCTCATGTTTTTGAACACCGCTTCATCCTCCTCCTATTTTTCAGATCGTTACATGCTCCTAATATTTTTGACACCTTATGAAGCTCTTCATATTTTTCACACTTTTTCAGGCTTTTCATGTTTTCCAACACCGCTTCATTCTCTTCCTATTTTTCAGACCGTTTCATGCTCATCTCATTTTTGACACCTTTTGAAGCTTTTCATATTTTTCAAAACATTTCAGCTCTTCATGTTTTTGAAAACCGCTTCATGCTCCTCCTATTTTTCAGAGAGTTTCATGCTCCTCATGTATTTCACACCTTTTGAAGCTCTTCAAATTTTTCACAACTTTTCAGGCTCTTCATGTTTTTGAACACCATTTCATGCACCTCTTATTTTTCAGACAGTTTCATGCTCCTCATATATTTCAGACCTTTTGAAGCTCTTCATATTTTTCACAACTTTTCAGGCTCTTCATGTTTTTCAACACCGTCTCATGCTACTCCTATTTTTCAGACCGTTTCATGCTCCTCATGTATTTCACACCTTTTGAAGCTTTTCACATTTTTCACAACTTTTCAGGCTCTTCATGTTTTTCAACACCGCTTCATGTTCCTCCTATTTTTCAGTCCATTTCATGCTCCTCATATTTTTGACACCTGTTGAAGCTCTTCATATTTTCCCACCTTTTCAGCTCTTCAAGTTTTTCAACACCACTTCATGCTCCTCCTATATTTCACAGCGTTTCATGCTCCTCATATTTTTGACACCTTTTGAAGCTCTTCATATATTTCACACCTTTTCAGGCTCTTCATGTTTTTCAACACCGTGTCATGCTCCTCCTATTTTTCAGACGGTATCATGCTCTTCATAATTTTCACACCTTTAAAGCTCTTCATATTTTTCACGCCTTTTAAGGCTCGTCATATTTTTGAACACCTCTTCATGCTCCTCCTATTTTTCAGACCGTTTCATGTTCCTGCTATTTTTCAGAACTTTTCATGCTCCTGATATTTTTGACACCTTTTGAAGCTCTTCATATTTTTCACACCTTTTCAGGCTCTTCATGGTTTTCAACACCACTTCATGCTCCTCGTATTTTTCAGACCGTTTCATGCTCCTCATATTTTTGACACCTTTTGAAGCTCTGCATATTTTTCACACCTTTTCAGGTTCTTCATGATTTTCAACACCACTTCATGGTCCTCCCATGTTTCAGAACGTTTCATGCTCCTCATGTATTTCACACTTTTGAAGCTCTTCAAATTTTTCACACCTTTTCAGGCTCTTCATGTTTTTGAACACCGCTTCATGCTCCTCCTATGTTTCAGACCGTTTCATGCTCCTCATATTTTTGACACCTTTTGAAGCTCTTCATATATTTCATACCTTTTCAGACTCTTCATGTTTTTGAACACCGCTTCATGCTCCTCCTGTTTTTCAGAATGTTTCCTGTTCCTCCTTTTTTTCAGATCATTTCATGCTCCTGTTATTTTTCACACCTTTTCAGGCTCTTCATGTTTTTCAACACCGCTTCATGCTCCTCCTATTTATCAGACCGTGTCATGCTCCTCATATTTTTCACACCTTTAAAGCTCTTCATATTTTTAAGGCTCGTCATATTTTTGAACACCACTTCATGCTCCTCCTATTTTTCAGACATTTTCATACTCCTCCTATTTTTCAGACCGTTTCATGCTCATCTAATTTTTGACACCTGTTGAAGTTCTTCATATTTTTCACACCTTCTGAAGCTCTTCATATTTTTCACACTTTTTCAGGCTCTTCATGTTTTTCAACACCACTTCATGCTTCTCCTATTTTTCAGCCCGTTTCATGCTCCTCATGTTTTTCACACCTTTTGAAGCTCGTCATATTTTTCACACCTTTTCAGGCTGTTCATGTTTTTGATCACCGTTTCTTGCTCCTCCTATGTTTCAGACCGTTTCATGCTCCTCATATTTTTGACACCTTTTAATCTCTTTATATTTTTCACAGCTTTTCAGGCTCTTCATGTTTTTGAACACCACTTCATGCTCCTCCTATATTTCAGAGCGTTTCATGCTCCTCATATTTTTGACACCTTTTGAAGCTCTTCATATTTTTCACACCTTTTGAAGCTCTTCATATTTTTCACACCTTTTCAGGCTCTTCATGTTTTTCAACACAGCTTCATGCTCGTCCTATTTTTCAGACCTTTTCATGCTCCTCATATTTTGACACCTTTTGAAGCTCTTCATATTTTTCACAGCATTTTAGGCTCTTCATGTTTTTCAACACCGCTTCAGGCTCCTCCTATTTTTCAGACCTTTTCATGCTCCTCATATTTTTGACACCTTTTGAAGCTCTTCATATTTTTCACAGCATTTTAGGCTCTTCATGTTTTTCAACAACCCTTCATGCTCCTCCTATTTTTCAGACCGTTTCATGCTCCTCATATTTTTGACAGCTTTTGAAGCTCTTCAAATATTTCACACCTTTTCAGGCTCTTCTATTTTTTTCAACACCACTTCATGCTCCTCCTTTTTTTCAGACCGTTTCATGCTCATCTCATTTTTGACACCTTTTGAAGCTCTTCATATTCTTCACACATTTTGAAGCTCTTCATATTTTTTCACATCTTTTCAGCTTCTTCATGTTTTTCAACACCGCTTCATGCTCCTCCTATTTTTCAGACCGTTTCATGCTCCTCATATTTTTGACACCTTTTGAAGCTCTTCATATTTTTCACACTTTTCAGGCTCTTCATGTTTTTCAACACCACTTCATGCTCCTCCTATTTTTCAGACCGTTTCATTCTCCTCATATTTTTGACACCTTTTGAAGCTCTTCATATATTTCACACCTTTTCAGGCTCTTCATGTTTTTAACACCACTTCATGCTCCTCCTATTTTTCAGACCATTTCCTGCTCATCGATTTTTGACACCTTTTGAAGCTCTTCATGTTTTTGACCACCGTTTCATGCTATTCCTATTTTTCAAACTGTTTCATGGTCCTCATGTTTGTTACACCTTTTGAAGCTATTCATATATTTCACACCTTTTCAGGCTCTTCTTGTTTTTCAACACAGCTTCATTCTCCTCCTATTTTACACCGTTTCATGCTCCTCATGTTTTTGACACCTTTTGAAGCATTTCATATTTTTCACACTTTTCAGGCTCTTCATGTATTTGAAAACCGCCTCATGCTCCTCCTATTTTTCAGACCGTTTCATGTCCAAATGTATTTCACACCTTTTGAAGCGCTTTATATTTTTCAAAACTTTTCAGGCCCTTCATGTGTTTGATCAGCATTTCATGCTCCTCCTATTTTTCAGACCGTTTCATGCTCCTCATATTTTGACAACTTTTGAAGCTCTTCATATTTTTCACCCCTTTTCAGGCTCTTCATATTTTTGAACACCCCTTCATGCTCCTCCTATTTTTCAGACCGTTTCATTCTCCTCATATTTTTGACACCTTTTGGATCTCTTCATATATTTCACACCTTTTCAGGCTCTTCTTTTTTTTCAAAACCTCTTCATGCTCGTCCTATTTGTCAGACCGTTTCATGCTCCTCATATTTTTCACACCTTTTGAAGCTCTTCATATTTTTCACACCTTTTGACGCTCTTCATATTTTCCACACGTTTTCAGGCTCCTCATGTTTTTGAACACCGCTTCATGCTCCTCATATTTTTCAGACCGTTTCGTGCTCCTCATACTCTTGACACCTTCTGAAGCTCTTCATATTTTTCACACCTTTTCAGGCTCTTCATGTTTTTGATCACCGTTTCATGCTCCTCCTATTTATCAGACCGTTTCATGCTCATGTCATTGTCGACACCTTTTCAAGCTCTTCATATATTTCACACCTTTTGAAGCTCTTCATATTTTGCACACCTTTCCAGGCTCTTCATATTTTTCAGCACCGCTTCATGCTCCACCTATTTTTCAGACCGTTTCATGCTCCTCATATTTTTGACACCTTTTGAAGCTTTTCATATTTTTCACAGCTTTTCATGCTCTTCATTTTTTTCAACACTACTTCTTGCTCCTCCACTTTTTCAGACCATTTCATGCTCATCTAATATTTGACACCTGTTGAAGCTCTTCATATTTTTCACACCTTCTGAAGCTCTTTATATTTTTCACACTTTTTCAGGCTCTTCATGTTTTTCAACACCACTTCATGCTTCTCCTATTTTTCAGCCCGTTTCATGCTCATCATGTTTTTCACACCTTTTGAAGCTCGTCATATTTTTCACACCTTTTAAGGCTCTCCATGTTTTTGATCACCGTTTCTTGCTCCTCCTATTTTTCAGACCGTTTCATGCTCCTCATAGTTTTCACACCTTTTGAAGCTCGTCATATTTTTCACACCTTTTTAGGCTCTCCATTTTTTTGATCACCGTTTCTTGCTCCTCCTATTTTTCAGACCCTTTCATGCTCCTCATATTTTTGACACCTTTTGAAGCTCTTCATATTTTTCACAAGTTCTCAGCCTCCTCATGTTTTTCAACACCGCTTCATGCTCCTCCTATTTTTCAGACCGTTTCATGCTTCTCATATTTTTGACACCTTTTGAAGCTCTTCATATTTTTCACACCTTTAAAGGCTCTTCATGTTTTTGAACACCGCTTCATGGTCCTCCTCTTTTTCAGACCATTTCATGCACCTCATATTTTTGACACCTTTTGAAGCTCTTCATAATTTTCACACCTTTTCAGGCTCTTCATATTTTTGAACACCGCTTCATGCTCCTCCTATTTTTCAGACCGTTTCATGCTCCTTGTAATTTTGACACCTTTTGAAGCTCTTCGTATTTTTCACACCTTTTCAGGCTCTTCATGTTTTTTAACCGCTGCATACTCCTCCTATTTTTCAGACCGTTTCATGCTCCTCATATATTTCACACCTTTTGAAGCTCTTCATATTTTTCACACCTTTTCAAGCTCTTCATATTTTCACACCTTTTCAGGCTCTTCATGTTTTTGAACACTGCTTCATGCTCCTTCTATTTTTCCGAGAGTTTCATGCTCCTCATGTATTTCTCACCTTTTGAAGCTCTTCATATTTTTCACACCTTTTCAGGCTCTTCATGTTTTTCCACACCACTTCATGCTTCTCGTATTTTTCAGCCCGTTTCATGCTCCTCATGTATTTCACACCTTTTGAAGCTCTTCAAATATTTCACACCTTTTCAGGCTCTTCACGTTTTGATCACCATTTCATGCTCCTTTATTTTTCAGACCGTTTCATGCTCATCTCATTTTTGACACCTTTTTAAGCTCTTCATATATTTCACACATTTTCAAGCTCCTCATATTTTTCACACCTTTTCAGGCTCTTCATGTTTTGAACACCGCTTCATGCTCCTCCTATTTTTCAGACCGTTTCATGCTTCTCATATTTTTGACACCTTTTGAAGCTCTTCATATTTTTCACACCTTTTCAGGCTCTTCATGTATTTGATCACCATTTCTTTCTCCTCCTATTTTTCAGACCGTTTCATGCTCCTCATATTTTTGACACTTTTTGAATCTCTTCCTTTTTTTCACACCTTTTCAGACTCTTCACATTTCTCAACTCCGCTTCATGCTCCTCCTATTTTTCAGACTGTTTCATGCTCCTCATATTTTTGACACCTTTTGAAGCTCTTCATATTTTTCACACGTTTTCAGGCTCTTCATGTTTTTCAACACCGCTTCATGCTCCTCCTATTTTTCAGACCATTTCATGCTCCTCATATATTTCACATTATTTGAAGCTCTTCATATTTTTCACACCTTTTGAATCTCTTCATATTTTTCACACCTTTTGAAGCTCTTCATATTTTTCACACCTTTTCAGGCTCTTCATGCTTTTGAACACCGTTTCATGCCCCTCTATATTTCAGACTGTTTCATGCTCCTCATATTTTTGACACCTTTTGAAGCTCTTCATATTTTTCACACCTTTGCAGGCTCTTCATGTTCTTCAACAACGCTTCATGCTCCTCCTTTTGTTCAGACCTTTTCATGCTCCTCATATTTTTGACACCTTTTGAAGCTCTTCATTTTTTTCACACCTTTTCAGGCTCTTCATGATTTTCAACACTACTTCATGCTCCTCCTATTTTTCAGACCGCTTCTTGCTCATCTCATTTTTGACCGCTTTTGAAGCTCTTCATATTTTTCACACCTTTTGAGGCTCTTCATATTTTTCACACGTTTTCAGGCTCTTCATGTTTTTGAACACCGTTTCATGCTGCTCCTATTTTTCAGACCGTTTCATGCTTCTCATATTTTTGACACCTTTTGAAGCTCTTCATATTTTTCACACCTTTTCAGGCTCTTCATGTTTTTCAACACCGCTTCATGGTCCTCCTATTTTTCAGACCCTTTCATGCTCCCACTTTTTTGACACCTTTTGAAGCTCTTCATATTTTTCACAGCTTTTCATGCTCTTCATGTTTTTCAACACTGCTTCATGCTCCTCCTATTCTTCAGACAGTTTCATGCTCCTCATGTATTTCACACCTTTTGAAGCTGTTAGTATTTTTCACACATTTTCATGCTCTTAATGTATTTGAACACCGCTACAATCCTCCTCCTATTCTTCAGACCGTTTCATGCTCCTCATATTTTTCACACCTTTTGAAGCTCTTCATATTTTTAACACCATTTCAGGCTCTTCATTTTTTTGAACACCGCTTCATGCTCCTACTATTTTTCAGACCGTTTTTTGCTCCTCATATATTTGACACCTTTTGAAGCTGTTCATATTTTTCATATCTTTTCAGGTTTTCATGTTTTTCAACACCGCTTCATGCTCCTCCTATATTTCATACCATTTCATGCTCCTCATGTATTTCACATTATTTGAAGCTCTTCATATTTTTCACACCTTTTGAATCTCTTCATATTTTTCACACCTTTTGAAGCTCTTCATATATTTCACACCTTTTGAACCTCGTCAAATTTTTCACAACTTTTCAGGCTCTTCATGTTTTTGAACACCGCTTCATGCTCCTCCTATTTTTCAGACCTTTTCATATTCCTCCTATTTTTCAGATCATTTCATGCTCCTCATATGTTTGACACCTTTTGAAGCTTTTCATATTTTTCACACCCTTTCAGGCTCTTCATGTTTTTCAACACCGTTTCATGCTCCTCCTATTTTTTAGACATTTTCATGCTCCTCATATTTTTGACTCCTTTTGAACCTCTTCATATTTTTCACACCTTTTCTGGCTCTTCATGTTTTTAAACACCGCTTCATGCTCCTCGTATGTTTAGAACTTTTAATGCTCCTCATAATTTTGACACCTTTTGCAGCTCTTCATATTTTTCACACTTTTTCTGGCTCTTCATATTTTTCAACACCACTTCATGCTCCTCCTATGTTTAGAACGTATAATGCTTCTCATAATTTTGACACCTTTTGAAGCTCTTCATAATTTTCACACCTTTTCAGTCTCTTCATGTTTTGAACACCGCTTCATGATCCTCCTATTTTTCAGACCGTTTCATGCTCTGCATATATTTCACACCTTTTGAAGCTCTTCATATTTTTCACACCTTTTCTGGTTCTCATGTTTTTGAACACAGATTCATGCTTCTGCTATTTTTCAAACCGTTTCATGCTCCTCATATATTTCACACCTTTTGAAGCTCTTCATATTTTTCACACCTTTTCAGGCTCTTCATCTTTTTCGACATCACTTCATGCTCCTCCTATTTCTCAGACCATTTCAGGCTCCTCATATTTTTGACAGCTTTTGAATCTCTTCATATTTTTCACACCTTTTCATGATCTTCATGTTTTTCAACACCGTGTCATGCTCGTCCTATTTTTCAGACGGTTTCATGCTCCTCATATTTTTCACACCTTTAAAGCTCTTCATATTTTTCACACATTTTAAGGCTCTTCATATTTTTCAACACCGTGTCATGCTCCTGCTAATTTTCAGATGGTTTCATGCTCCTCATAATTTTCACAACTTTAAAGCTCTTCATATTTTTCACACCTTTTAAGGCTCTTCATGTTTTTGAACACCACTACATGCTCCTCCTATTTTTCTGACCGTTTCATGCTCCTCATATTTTTGACACCTTTTGAAGCTCTTCATATTTTTAACACCTTTTCAGGCTCTTCATGTTTTTCAACACCATTTCATGCTCCTCATATTTTGACAACTTTTGAAACTCTTCATATTTTTCAGACCGTTTCATGCTCCTCATATTTTTGACACCTTTTGAAGCTCTTCCTATTATTCACACCTTTCCAGACTCTTCATGTTTTTGAACACCGCTTCATGCTCCTCCTATTTTTCAGACCGTTTATTGCTCCTCATATTTTTCCCACCTTTTGAAGCTCTTCATATTTTTCTCACCTTTTCAGGCTCTTCTTGTTTTTGAACAGCACTTCATGCTCCTCCTATTTTTCAGAGAGTTTCATGCTCCTCATGTCTTTCACACCTTTTGAAGCTCTTCATATTTTTCACACCTTTTCAGGCTCTTCATGTTTTTCCACACCACTTCATGCTTCTCCTATTTTTCATCCGTTTCATGCTCATCTCAATTTTGACACCATTTGAAGCTTTTCATATTTTTCACAACTTTTCAGGCTCTTCATGTTTTTGAACACCGCTTCATGCTCCTCCTATTTTTCAGACCGTTTCCTGCTCCTCATATTTTTGACACCTTTTGAAGCTCTTCATATTTTTCACACCTTTTCAAACTCTTCATGTTTTTCAAAACCGCTTCATGCTCCTCCTTTTTTTCAGACCGTTTCATGCTCCTCATGTATTTCACACCTTTTGAAGCTCTTCATATTTTTCACACCTTTTCAGGCTCTTCATGTTTTTGAACACCGCTTCATGCTCCTCCTATTTTTCAGACCGTTTCATGCTCCTCATGTATTTCACACCTTTTGAAGCTCTTCATATTTTTCACACCTTTTCAGGCTCTTCATGTTTTTCCACACCAGTTCATGCTCCTCCTATTTTTCAGACCATTCATGCTCCTCATATTTTTGAAACCTTTAGAAACTCTTCATATTTTTCACACCTTTTCCGGCTCTTCATGTTTTTCAACACCGCTTCATGCTCCTCCTATTTTTCAGATCGTTTCATGCTCCTCATATTTGACACCTTTTGAAGCTCTTCATATTTTTCACACCTTTTCAGGCTCTTCATGTTTTTGAACACTTCTTCTTGCTCCTCCTCTTTTTCAAACCCTTTCATGCTTCTCATATTTTTGACATCTTTTAAAGCTCTTCATATTTTTCACACCTTTTCAGGCTCTTCATGTTTTTCAACACCACTTCATGCACCTCCTATTTTTGAGACCGTTTCATGCTCCTCATATTTCTGACACCTTTAGAAACTCTTCATATTTTTCACACCTTTTCCGGCTCTTCAGGTTTTTTAACACCTCTTCATACTCCTCCTATTTTTCAGACCGTTTCATTCTCCTCATATTTTTGACAGCTTTTGAAGCTCTTCATATATTTCACACATTTTCAGGCTCTTCATGTTTTTCAACACTGCTTCATGCTCGTCCTATTTTTCAGAACGTTTCATGCTCCTCAAATTTTTGACACCTTTTCAAGCTCTTCATATTTCTCACACCTTTTCAGGCTTTTCATGTTTTTTTGAACACCGCTTCATGTTCCTCCTATTTTTCAGACCGTTTCATGCTCCTCATATTTTTGACACCTTTTGAGGCTCTTCATATATTTCACAACTTTTCAGGCTCTTCATATTTTTGAACACCGCTTCATGCTCCTCCTATTTTCAGACCGTTTCATGCTCCTCTCATTTTTGACACCTTTTGAAGATTTGCATTTCTTTACACACCTATTCAGGCTCTTCATGTTTTTGAACACTGCTTCATGCTCCTCCTATTTTTCAGACCATATCATGCTCCTCATATTTTTCACACATTTTGAAGCTCTTCATATTTTTCACACCTTTTCAGGCTCTTCATTTTTTTCAACAGTACTTGTTGCTCCTCCTATTTTTTAGACCTTTTCATGCTCATCTAATTTTTGACACTTTTGAAGCTCTTCATATTTTTTACACCTTTTGAAGCTCCTCATATTTTTCACACATTTTGAAGCTCTTCATATTTTTCTCACCTTTTCAGGCTCATCATGATTTTCATCACCGCTTCATGCTCCTCCTATTTTTCAGACCGTTTCATGCTCATCTCATTTTTGACACCTTTTGAAGCTCTTCCTATTTTTTACAGGTTTTCAGGCTCTTCATGTTTTTCAACACTGCTTCATGCTCCTCCTATTTTTCCGACCGTTTCATGCTCATCTCATTTGGACACCTTTTGAAGCTCTTCATATTTTTCACACCTTTTGAAGCAATTCATATTTTTCACATTTATGAATCTCTTCATATTTTCCACACGTTTTCAGACAATTCATGTTTTTCAACATCGCTTCATGCTCCTCCTATTTTTCAGACCGTTTCATGCTCCTCATAATTTTGACACCTTTTGAAGCTTTAATATTTTTAACACCTTTTCAGGCTCTTCATCTTTTTCAACACCACTTCATGCTCCTCCTTTTTTGCAGACCATTTCATGCTACTCATATTTTTAACACCTTTTGAAGCTCTTCATATTTCTCACAACTTTTCAGGCTCTTCATGTTTTTCAACAACGCTTCATGCTCCTCCGATTTTTCAGACCGTTTCATGCTCCTCATATTTTTGACACCTTTTGAAGCTGTTCATGTTTTTCACACCTTTTCAGGCTCTTCATGTTTTTGAACACCGCTTCATGCTTCTCCTATTTTTCAGACCGTTTCATGCTCCTCATATTTTTGACACCTTTTGAAGCTCTTCATATTTTTCACAACTTTTCAGGCTCTTCATGTTTTTCAACACCGCTTCATGCACGTCCTATTTTTCAGACCATTTCATGCTCATCTCATTTTTGACACCTTTTGAAGT
This sequence comes from Dama dama, assembly GCF_033118175.1. Taxonomy (NCBI): domain Eukaryota; kingdom Metazoa; phylum Chordata; class Mammalia; order Artiodactyla; family Cervidae; genus Dama; species Dama dama. The sequence continues at coordinate 1,343,245 of NW_026870928.1, read as the reverse complement.
TTTTCATATTTTTCACAACTTTTCATGCTCTTCATGTTTTTGAACACCGCTTCATGCTAATCCTATTTTTCAAACCATATCATGCTCCTCATATTTTTCACACCTTTTGAAGCTCTTCATATATTTCACACCTATTCAGGCTCTTCATGTTTCTGAACACCACTTCATGCTCCTTCTCTTTTTCAGAGAGTTTTATGCTCCTCATGTGTTTCACACCTTTTGAAGCTCTTCATATTTTTCACACCTTTTCAGGCTCTTCATGTTTTTCAACACCACTTCATGCTGCTCATATTTTTCAGACCGTTTCATGCTCCTCATATTTTTGACACCTTTTGAAGCTCTTCATTTTTTTCACACCTTTTAAGGCTCTTCATGTTTTTCAACACCGCTTCATGCTGCTCATATTTTTCAGACCGTTTCATGCTCCTCATATTTTTGACACCTTTTGAAGCTCTTCATATTTTTCACACGTTTTCAGTCTATTCATGTTTTTGAACACCATTTCAGGCTCCTCCTATTTTTCAGAGTGTTTCATGCTCCTCATGTATTTCACACCTTTGAAAGCTCTTCATATTTTTCAATGATTTTGAAGCTCTTCATATTTTTCACACCTTTTCAGGCTCTTCATGTTTTTCAACACCGTTTCATGCTCCTCCTATTTTTCAAACCGTTTCATGTTCCTCATAATTTTGACACCTTTTGAAGATCTTCATAATTTTCACACATTTTCAGGCTCTTCATGTGTTTGAACACCGCTTCATGTTCCTCCTATTTTTCAGACCGTTTCATGCTCCTCATATTTTTGACACCTTTTGAAGCTCTCATATTTTTCATACCTTTTGAAGCTCTTCATGTTTTTGAACACTGCTTCATGCTCCTCGTATTTTTCAGATCGTTTCATGCTCCTCATTTTTTGGCACTTTTTGAGCTCTTCGTATTTTTCAAACCTTTTCAGGCTCTTCATGTTTTCGAACTCTGCTTCATGCTCCTCCAATTTTTCACACCGTTTCATGATCCTCATATTTTTGATACTTTTTGAGCTCTTCATATTTTTCACACCTTTTCAGGCTCTTCATGTTTTTGAACACCGCTTCATGCTACTCCTATTTTTCAGACCGTTTATGCTCCTCATATTTTTGACACCTTTAGAAGCTCTTCATATTTTTCACACATTTTCAGGCTCTTCATGTTTTTGATCACCGTTTCATGCTCCTCCTATTTTTCAGACCGTTTCATGCTCCTCATATTTTTGACACCTTTTGAAGTTCTTCATATTTTTCACACATTTTCAGGCTCTTCATGTTTTTGATCACCGTTTCATGCTCCTCCTATTTTTCAGACCGTTTCATGCTCCTCATATTTTTGACACCTTTTGAAGCTCTTCATATTTTTCACACCTTTTCAGGCTCTTCGTGTTTTTGAACACCGCTTCATGATCCTCTTGTTTTTCAGACCGTTTCATGCTCTTCATATTTGTGAAACATTTTGAAGCTCTTCATATTTTTCACACCTTTTCAGGCTCTTCATGTTTTTCACCACCACTTCACGCTCCTCCTATTTTTCAGACCGTATCATGCTCATCTCATTTTTGTCACCTTTGAAGCTCTTTATTTTTTTCACACCTTTTGAAGCTCTTCATATTTTTCACACGTTTTCATGCTCTTCATATTTTTCAACACCGTTTCATGCTGCTTCAATTTTTCAGTCCGTTTCATGCTCATCTCATTTTTGACACCTTTTAAAGCTCTTCATATTTTTCACACATTTTCAGGCTCTTCATATTTTTCAACACCGCATCATGCTCCTCCGATTTTTCAGACCGTTTCATGCTCCTCATATTTTTCAGACCTTTTGAAGCCTTTCATATTTTTCACAACGTTTCAGGCTCTTCATGTTTTTGAACATCGCTTCATGCTCCTCCTATTTTTCAGACCGTTTCATGCTCATCTCATTTTTGACACCTTTTGAAGCTTTTGATATTTTTCACAACTTTTCAGGCTCTTCATGTTTTTGAACACAGCTTCATGCTCCTCCTATTTTTCAGACTGTATCATGCTCCTCATATTTTTCACACCTTTTGAAGCTCTTCATATTTTTCACACGTTTTCAGTCTATTCATGTTTTTGAACACCATTTCAGGCTCCTCCTATTTTTCAGAGAGTTTCATGCTCCTCATGTATTTCACACCTTTGAAAGCTCTTCATATTTTTCAAAGATTTTGAAGCTCTTCATATTTTTCACACCTTTTCAGGCTCTTCATGTTTTTCAACACCGTTTCATGCTCCTCCTATTTTTCAAACCGTTTCATGTTCCTCATAATTTTGACACCTTTTGAAGATCTTCATAATTTTCACACATTTTCAGGCTCTTCATGTGTTTGAACACCGCTTCATGTTCCTCCTATTTTTCAGACCGTTTCATGCTCCTCATTTTTGACACCTTTTGAAGCTCTCATATTTTTCATACCTTTTGAAGCTCTTCATGTTTTTGAACACTGCTTCATGCTCCTCGTATTTTTCAGATCGTTTCATGCTCCTCATATTTTTGACACTTTTTGAGCTCTTCATATTTTTCACACCTTTTCAGGCTCTTCATGTTTTTGAACACCGCTTCATGATCTTCCTGATTTTCAGACCGTTTCATGCTCTTCATATTATTGAAACATTTTGAAGCTCTTCATATTTTTCACACCTTTTCAGGCTCTTTATTGTTTTCTCCACCACTTCATGCTCCTCATATTATTCAGACCGTTTCATGCTCATCTCATTTGTGTCACCTTTGAAGCTCTTCATATTTTTCACACCTTTTAAAGCTCTTCATATTTTTCACAATTTTTCAGGCTCTTCATGTTTTTCAAAACCGTTTCATGCTGCTTCTATTTTTCAGACCGTTTCATGCTCCTCATATTTTTCACACCTTTTGAAGCTCTTCATATTTTTCACACCCTTTTAAGATCTTCATGTTTTTGAACACAGCTTCATGCTCCTCCTATTTTTCAGACCGTTTCATGCTCCTCATATTTTTGACAACTTTTGAAGCTCTTCATATTTTTCACACCTTTTCAGGCTCTTCATATTTTTGAACACAGCTTCATGCTCCTCCTATTTTTCAGACCGTTTCATGCTCCTCATATTTTTGACACCTTTTGAAGCTTTTCATATTTTTCACATCTTTTCAGGCTCTTCATGTTTTGCAACACCATTTCATGATCCTCCTATTTTTCAGACCGTTTCATGCTCATCTCATTTTTGACATCTTTTGAAGCTTTTCATATTTTTCACACATTTTCAGGCTCTTCATATTTTTGCACACCACTTCATGCTTCTCCTATTTTTCAGCCCGTTTCATGCTCCTCATGTTTTTGACATCTTTTGAAGCTCTTCATATTTTTCACACGTTTTCAGCTCTTAATGTTTTTCAACACCGCTTCATGCTCTTCCTATTTTTCAGACCGTTTCATGCTCATCTCATTTTTGACACCTTTGGAAGCTCTTCATATTTTTCACACGTTTTCAGCTCTTAATGTTTTTCAACACCGCTTCATGCTCTTCCTATTTTTCTGACGGTTTCATGCTCATCTCAAGTTTGACACCTTTTGAAGCTCTTCATATTTTTCACACATTTTCAGGCTCTTCATGTTTTTGACCATCGCTTCATGCTCCTCCTATTTTTCAGAGAGTTTCATGCTCCTCATGTATTTCACACCTTTTGAAGCTCTTCATATTTTTCACACCTTTTCAGGCTCTTCATGTTTTTCAACACCGCTTATGCTCCTCCTATTTTTCAGACCGTTTCATGCTCATCTCATTTTTGAAAACTTTTGAAGCTCTTCATATTTTTAATATTTTTGAAGCTCTTCATATTTTCACACGTTTTCAGACTCTTCATGTTTTTCAACACCGCTTCATGCTCCTCCTATTTTTCAAACGGTATCATGCTCCTCATATTTTTGAAAACTTTTGAAGCTCTTCATATTTTTCACACCTTTTCAGGCTCTTCATGTTTTTGAACACTTCTTCATGCTCTTCCTCTTTTTCAGACCGTTTCATGCTCCTCATATTTTTGACACTTTTTGAAGCTCTTCATATTTTTCACTCATTTTCAGGCTCTTCATATTTTTCAACACCACTTCATGCTCCTCCTATTTTTGAGACCGTTTGGTGCTCCGCATATTTTTGACACCTTTAGGAACTCTTCATATTTTTCACACCTTTTCAGGCACTTCATGTTTTTTATCACTGCTTCATGCTCGTCCTATTTTTCAGAACGTTTCATGCTCCTCATATTTTTGACACCTTTTGAAGCTCTTCATATTTTTCACACCTTTTCAGGCTTTTCATGTTTTTGAACACCGCTTCATGCTCCTCCTATTTTTCAGATTGTTTCATGCTCCTCATATTTTTGACACCTTTTGAAGCTCTTCATATTTTTCACACCTTTTCAGGCTCTTCATGTTTTTCAACACCGCTTCATGCTCGTCGTATTTTGCTGACCTTTTCATGCTCCTCATATTTTTGACACCTTTTGAAGCTCTTCAGATATTTCGCACCTTTCCAGGCTCTTCATTTTTTCAACATCACTTCATGCTCCTCCTATTTTTCAGATCGTTTCATGCTCATCTCATTTTAACACCTTTTGAAGCTCTTCATATTTTTGACAAATTTTGAAGGTCTTCATATTTTTCACACGTTTTCAGGCTCTTCATGATTTTCAACACCGCTTCATGCTCCTCCTATTTTTCAGACCTTTTCATGCTCATCTCTTTTTTGACACCTTTTGAAGCTCTTCAGATTTTTCACACCTTTTGAAGCTCTTCATATTTTTCACATTTATTAATCTCTTCATATTTTCCACACGTTTCCAGACAATTCATGTTTTTCAACAAGGTTTCATGCTCCTCCTATTTTTCAGACGGTTTCATGCTCCTCATATGTTTGACACCTTATGAAGCTCTTCATATTTTTCACACCTTTCCAGGCTCTTCATATTTTTGAACACCGATTAATGCTCCTCCTATTTTTCAGACCGTTTCTTGCTCCTCATATTTTTGACACCTTTTGAAGCTCTTCAATTTTTTCACACCTTTTAAGGCTCTTCATGTTTTTCAACATCGCTTCATGCTGCTCATATTTTTCAGACCGTTTCATGCTCCTCATATTTTTGACACCTTTTGAAGCTCTTCATATTTTTCACACGTTTTCAGTCTATTCATGTTTTTGAACACCCTTTCAGGCTCCTCCTATTTTTCAGAGTGTTTCATGCTCCTCATGTATTTCACACCTTTGAAAGCTCTTCATATTTTTCAAAGATTTTGAAGCTCTTCATATTTTTCACACCTTTTCAGGCTCTTCATGTTTTTCAACACCGTTTCATGCTCCTCCTATTTTTCAAACCGTTTCATGTTCCTCATAATTTTGACACCTTTTGAAGATCTTCATAATTTTCACACATTTTCAGGCTCTTCATGTGTTTGAACACCGCTTCATGTTCCTCCTATTTTTCAGACCGTTTCATGCTCCTCATATTTTTGACACCTTTTGAAGCTCTCATATTTTTCATACCTTTTGAAGCTCTTCATGTTTTTGAACACTGCTTCATGCTCCTCGTATTTTTCAGGTCGTTTCATGCTCCTCTTATTTTTGACACTTTTTGAGCTCTTCATATTTTTCAAACCTTTTCAGGCTCTTCATGTTTTCGAACACCCCTTCATGCTACTCCTATTTTTCAGACCGTTTCATGCTCATCTCATTTTTGACACCTTTTGACGCTCTTCATATTTTTCACACGTTTTCAGCTCTTAATGTTTTTCAACACCGCTTCATGCTCTTCCTATTTTTCAGACCGTTTCATGCTCATCTCATTTTTGACACCTTTTGACGCTCTTCATATTTTTCACACGTTTTCAGCTCTTAATGTTTTTCAAAACCGCTTCATGCTCTTCCTATTTTTCCGACCGTTTCATGCTCATCTCATTTTTGACACCTTTTGAAGCTCTTCATATTTTTCACACATTTTCAGGCTCTTCATGTTTTTGAACATCGCTTCATGCTCCTCCTATTTTTCAGAGAGTTTCATGCTCCTCATGTATTTCACACCTTTTGAAGCTCTTCATATTTTTCACACCTTTTCAGGCTCTTCATGATTTTCAACACCGCTCATGCTCCTCCTATTTTTCAGACCGTTTCATGCTCATCTCATTTTTGACACCTTTTTAATCTCTTCATATTTTTCAAAACTTTTGAAGCTCTTCATATTTTTAATATTTTTGAAGCTCTTCATATTTTCACACGTTTTCACACTCTTCATGTTTTTCAACACCGCTTCATGCTCCTCCTATTTTTCAAACCGTATCATGCTCCTCATATTTTTGACACTTTTTGAAGCTCTTCATATTTTTCACTCATTTTCAGGCTCTTCATATTTTTCAACACCACTTCATGCTCCTCCTATTTTTGAGACCGTTTGGTGCTCCGCATATTTTTGACACCTTTAGGAACTCTTCATATTTTTCACACCTTTTCAGGCACTTCATGTTTTTTATCTCTGCTTCATGCTCGTCCTATTTTTCAGAACGTTTCATGCTCCTCATATTTTTGACACCTTTTGAAGCTCTTCATATTTTTCACACCTTTTCAGGCTCTTCATGTTTTTCGACACAGCTTCATGCTCCTCCTATTTTTCAGACCGTTTCATGCTCCTCATATTTTTGACACCTTTTGAAGCTCTTCATATTTTTCACACCTTTTCAGGCTCTTCATGTTTTTCGACACAGCTTCATGCTCCTCCTATTTTTCAGACCGTTTCATTCTCCTCATATTTTTGACACCTTTTGAAGCTCTTCATATTTTTCACACATTTTCAGGCTCTTCATGTTTTTCGACACAGCTTCATGCTCCTCCTATTTTTCAGACCGTTTCATTCTCCTCATATTTTTGACACCTTTTGAAGCTCTTCATATTTTTCACACATTTTCAGGCTCTTCATGTTTTTGAACATCGCTTCATGCTCCTCCTATTTTTCAGAGAGTTTCATGCTCCTCATGTATTTCACACCTTTTGAAGCTCTTCATATTTTTCACACATTTTCAGGCTCTTCATGTTTTTCGACACAGCTTCATGCTCCTCCGATTTTTCAGACCGTTTCATGCTCCTCATATTTTTGACACCTTTTGAAGCTCTTCAATTTTTTCACACCTTTTAAGGCTCTTCATGTTTTTCAACACCGCTTCATGCTGCTCATATTTTTCAGACCGTTTGATGCTCCTCATATTTTTGACACCTTTTGAAGCTCTTCATATTTTTCACACGTTTTCAGTCTATTCATGTTTTTGAACACCATTTCAGGCTCCTCCTATTTTTCAGAGAGTTTCATGCTCCTCATGTATTTCACTCCGTTGAAAGCTCTTCATATTTTTCAAAGATTTTGAAGCTCTTCATTTTTTTCACACCTTTTCAGGCTCTTCATGTTTTTCAACACCGTTTCATGCTCCTCCTATTTTTCAAACCGTTTCATGTTCCTCATAATTTTGACACCTTTTGAAGATCTTCATAATTTTCACACATTTTCTGGCTCTTCATGTGTTTGAACACCGCTTCATGTTCCTCCTATTTTTCAGACCGTTTCATGCTCCTCATATTTTTGACACCTTTTGAAGCTTTTCATATTTTTCACAACTTTTCAGGCTCTTCATGTTTTGATCACCGTTTCATGCTCCTTCTATTTTTCAGATCGTTTCATGCTCATCATATTTTTGACACTTTTTGAGCTCTTCATATTTTTCACACCTTTTCAGGCTCTTCATGTTTTTGAACACCGCTTCATGATCCTCCTATTTTTCAGACCGTTTCATGCTCCTCATATTTTTGACACCTTTTGAAGCTCTCATATTTTTCATACCTTTTGAAGCTCTTCATGTTTTTGAACACTGCTTCATGCTCCTCGTATTTTTCAGATCGTTTCATGCTCCTCATATTTTTGACACTTTTTGAGCTCTTCATATTTTTCACACCTTTTCAGGCTCTTCATGTTTTTGAACACCGCTTCATGATCCTCCTGATTTTCAGACCGTTTCATGCTCTTCATATTTTTGAAACATTTTGAAGCTCTTCATATTTTTCACACATTTTCAGGCTCTTCATGTTTTTCTCCACCACTTCATGCTCCTCCTATTTTTCAGACCGTTTCATGCTCTTCTCATTTTTGTCACCTTTGAAGCTCTTCATATTTTTCACACCTTTTAAAGCTCTTCATATTTTTCACAAGTTTTCAGGCTCTTCATGTTTTTCAAAACCGTTTCATGCTGCTTCTATTTTTCAGACCGTTTCATGCTCCTCATATTTTTCACACCTTTTGAAGCTCTTCATATTTTTCACACCCTTTTAAGATCTTCATGTTTTTGAACACAGCTTCATGCTCGTCCTATTTTTCAGACCGTTTCATGCTCCTCATATTTTTGACAACTTTTGAAGCTCTTCATATTTTTCACACCTTTTCAGGCTCTTCATATTTTTGAACACAGCTTCATGCTCCTTCTATTTTTCAGACCGTTTCATGCTCCTCATATTTTTGACACTTTTTGAAGCTTTTCATATTTTTCACATCTTTTCAGGCTCTTCATGTTTTTCAAGACCATTTCATGATCCTCCTATTTTTCAGACCGTTTCATGCTCATCTCATTTTTGACACCTTTTGAAGCTTTTCATATTTTTCACACATTTTCAGGCTCTTCATATTTTTCCACACCACTTCATGCTTCTCCTATTTTTCAGCCCGTTTCATGCTCCTCATGTATTTCACAGCTTTTGAAGCTCTTCATATTTTTCACACCTTTTCAGGCTCTTCATGTTTTTGGTCACCGTTTCATGCTCCTCCTATTTTTCAGACCGTTTCATGCTCCTCATATTTTTGACACCTTTTGAAGCTCTTCATATTTTTCACACGTTTTCAGCTCTTAATGTTTTTCAACACAGCTTCATGCTCCTCCGATTTTTCAGACCGTTTCATGCTCCTCATATTTTTGACACCTTTTGAAGCTCTTCAATTTTTTCACACCTTTTAAGGCTCTTCATGTTTTTCAACACCGCTTCATGCTGCTCATATTTTTCAGACCGATTCATGCTCCTCATATTTTTGACACCTTTTGAAGCTGTTCATATTTTTCACACGTTTTCAGTCTATTCATGTTTTTGAACACCATTTCAGGCTCCTCCTATTTTTCAGAGAGTTTCATGCTCCTCATGTATTTCACACCTTTGAAAGCTCTTCATATTTTTCAAAGATTTTGAAGCTCTTCATATTTTTCACACCTTTTCAGGCTCTTCATGTTTTTCAACACCGCTTCATGCTGCTCATATTTTTCAGACCGTTTCATGCTCCTCATATTTTTGACACCTTTTGAAGCTCTTCATTTTTTTCACACCTTTTAAGGCTCTTCATGTTTTTCAACACCGCTTCGTGCTCCTCCAATTTTTCAGACCATTTCATGCTCCTCATATTTCTGACACCGTTTGAAGCTCTTCATATTTTTCACACATTTTCAGGCTCTTCATGTTTTTCAACACCGCTTCATGCTCCTCCGATTTTTCAGACAGTTTCATGCTCCTCATATTTTTCACACCTTTTGAAGCTCTTCATGTTTTTGAACACTGCTTCATGCTCCTGGTATTTTTCAGATCGTTTCATGCTCCTCATATTTTTGACACTTTTTGAGCTCTTCATATTTTTCAAACCTTTTCAGGCTCTTCATGTTTTCGAACTCTGCTTCATGCTCCTCCACTTTTTCACACCATTTCATGATCCTCATGTATTTCACAACTTTGAACCTCTTAATATTTTTCACACCTTTTCATGCTCTTCAAGTTTTTCAACATCACTTCATGCTCCTACTTTTTTGCAGACCGTTTCATTCTCCTCAAATTTTTGACACCTTTTGAAGCTCTTCATATTTCTCACACCTTTTCAGGCTCTTCATGTCTTTCAACACCGCTTCATGCTCCTCCTATTTTTCAGACGGGTTCATGCTCATCTCATTTTTGACACCTTTTGAAGCTTTTCATATTTTTCACACCTTTTCAGGCTCTTCATGTTTTTGAACACAGGTTGATGCTCCTCCTATTTTTCAGAACGTTTCATGCTCCTCATAATTTTGACACCTTTTGTAGCTCTTCATATTTTTCACATCTTTTCAGGCTCTTCATGTTTTTCAACACCGTTTCATGATCCTCCTATTTTTCAGACCGTTTCATGCTCATCTCATTTTTGACACCTTTTGAAGGTCTTCATATTTTTCACACCTTTTCAAGCTCTTCATATTTTTAAACACCACTTCATGCTTCTCCTATTTTTCAGCCCATTTCATGCTCCTCATGTATTTCACACCTTTTGAAGCTCTTCATATTTTTCACAGCTTTTCAGGCTCTTCATGTTTTTCCACAGCACTTCATGCTTCTCTTATTTTTCAGCCCGTTTCATGCTCCTCATGTATTTCAAATCTTTTCAAGCTCTTCATATTTTTCACACCTTTTCATGCTCTTCATGTTTCTGCAAACCGCTTCATGCTCCTCCTATTTTTCAGACCGTTTCATTCTCCTCATATATTTCACACCTTTTGAAGCTCTTCATATTTTTCACAACTTTTCAGGCTCTTTATGATATTCAACAGCGCTTCATGCTCCTCCTATTTTTCAGACCGTTTCATGCTCCTCATAATTTTGACACCTTTTGATGCTTTCATATTTTTAACACCTTTTAAGGCTCTTCATCTTTTTCAACACCACTTCATGCTCCTCCTTTTTGGCAGACCGTTTCATGCTACTCATAATTTTAACACCTTTTGAAGCTCTTCATATTTCTCACACCTTTTCAGGCTCTTCATGTTTTTCAACAACGCTTCATTCTCCTCCGATTTTTCAGACCGTTTCATGCTCCTCATATTTTTGACACCTTTTGAAGCTCTTCATATTTTTCACTACTTTTCAGGCTCTTCATGTTTTTCAACACTGCTTCATGCACGTCCTATTTTTCAGGCCGTTTCATGCTCATCTCATTTTTGACACCTTTTGAAGGTTTTCATATTTTTCACAACTTTTCAGGCTCTTCATGTTTTTGAACACCGCTTCATGCTAATCCTATTTTTCAAACCATATCATGCTCCTCATATATTTCACACCTTTTGAAGCTCTTCCTATATTTCACACCTTTTCAGGCTCTTCATGTTTTTGAACACCACTTCATGCTCCTTCTCTTTTTCAGAGATTTTTATGCTCCTCATGTATTTCACACCTTTTGAAGCTCTTCATATTTTTCACACCTTTTCAGGCTCTTCATGTTTTTCAACACCGCTTCATGCTGCTCATATTTTTCAGACCGTTTCATGCTCCTCATATTTTTGACACCTTTTGAAGCTCTTCATTTTTTTCACACCTTTTAAGGCTCTTCATGTTTTTCAACACCGCTTCATGCTCCTCCTATTTTTCAGACCATTTCATGCTCCTCATATTTTTGACACCTTTTGAAGCTCTTCATATTTTTCACACATTTTCAGGCTCTTCATGTTTTTCAACACCGCTTCATGCTCCTCCGATTTTTCAGACCGTTTCATGCTCATCTCATTTTTGACACGTTTTGAAGCTTTTCATATTTTTCACAACTTTTCAGGCTCTTCATGTTTTTGAACACCGCTTCATGCTCCTCCTATTTTTCAGAGAGTTTCATGCTCCTCATGTATTTCACACCTTTTGAAGCTCTTCATATTTTCCACACCTTTTCAGGCTCTTCATGTGTTTGATCACCGTTTCATGCTCCGTCTGTTTTTCAGATCGTTTAATGCTCCTCATATTTTTGACACTTTTTGAGCTCTTCATATTTTTCACACCTTTTCAGGCTCTTCATGTTTTTGAACACCGCTTCATGCTACTCCTATTTTTCAGACCGTTTATGCTCCTCATATTTTTGACACCTTTAGAAGCTCTTCATATTTTTCACACCTTTTCAGGCTCTTCATGTTTTTGATCACCTTTTCATGCTCCTCCTATTTTTCAGAGAGTTTCATGCTCCTCATGTATTTCACACCTTTGAAAGCTCTTCATATTTTTCAAAGATTTTGAAGCTCTTCATATTTTTCACACCTTTTCAGGCTCTTCATGTTTTTCAACACCGTTTCATGCTCCTCCTATTTTTCAAAACGTTTCATGTTCCTCATAATTTTGACAGCTTTTGAAGATCTTCATAATTTTCACACATTTTCAGGCTCTTCATGTGTTTGAACACCGCTTTATGTTCCTCATATTTTTCAGACCGTTTCATGCTCCTCATATTTTTGACACCTTTTGAAGCTCTCATATTTTTCATACCTTTTGAAGCTCTTCATGTTTTTGAACACTGCTTCATGCTCCTCGTATTTTTCAGATCGTTTCATGCTCCTCATATTTTTGACACTTTTTGAGCTCTTCATATTTTTCAAACCTTTTCAGGCTCTTCATGTTTTCGAACTCTGCTTCATGCTCCTCCACTTTTTCACACCGTTTCATGATCCTCATGTATTTCACAACTTTGAACCTCTTAATATTTTTCACACCTTTTCATGCTCTTCAAGTTTTTCAACATCACTTCATGCTCCTACTTTTTTGCAGACCGTTTCATGCTCCTCATATTTTTGACACCTTTTAAAGCTCTTCATATTTCTCACACCTTTTCAGGCTCTTCATGTCTTTCAACACCGCTTCATGCTCCTCCTATTTTTCAGACGGGTTCATGCTCATCTCATTTTGACACCTTTTGAAGCTTTTCATATTTTTCACACCTTTTCAGGCTCTTCATGTTTTTGAACACAGGTTGAGGCTCCTCCTATTTTTCAGAACGTTTCATGCTCCTCATAATTTTGACACCTTTTGTAGCTCTTCATATTTTTCACATCTTTTCAGGCTCTTCATGTTTTTCAACACCGTTTCATGATCCTCCTATTTTTCAGACCGTTTCATGCTCATCTCATTTTTGACACCTTTTGAAGGTCTTCATATTTTTGACACCTTTTCAAGCTCTTCATATTTTTAAACACCACTTCATGCTTCTCCTATTTTTCAGCCCATTTCATGCTCCTCATGTATTTCACACCTTTTGAAGCTCTTCATATTTTTAACAGCTTTTCAGGCTCTTCATGTTTTTGAACACTGCTTCATGCTCCTCGTATTTTTCAGATCATTTCATGCTCCTCATATTTTTGACACTTTTTGAGCTCTTCATATTTTTCACACCTTTTCAGGATCTTCATGTTTTTGAACACCGCTTCATGATCCTCCTGATTTTCAGACCGTTTCATGCCCTTCATATTTTTGAAACATTTTGAAGCTCTTCATATTTTTCACACCTTTTCAGGCTCTTCATGTTTTTCAACTCCGTTCATGCTCCTCCTATTTTTCAGACCGTTTCATGCTCATCTCATTTTTGTCACCTTTGAAGCTCTTCATGTTTTTCACACCTTTTGAAGCCCTTCATATTTTTCACACGTTTTCAGGCTCTTCATGTTTTTCAAAACCGTTTCATGCTGCTTCTATTTTTCAGACCGTTTCATGCTCCTCATATTTTTCACACCTTTTGAAGCTCTTCATATTTTTCACACCCTTTTAAGATCTTCATGTTTTTGAACACAGCTTCATGCTCCTCCTATTTTTCAGACCGTTTCATGCTCCTCATATTTTTGACACCTTTTGAAGCTCTTCATATTTTTCACACCTTTTCAGGCTCTTCATGTTTTTGAACACAGCTTCATGCTTCTCCTATTTTTCAGACCGTTTCATGCCCTTCATATTTTTGAAACATTTTGAAGCTTTTCATATTTTTCACATCTTTTCAGGCTCTTCATGTTTTTCAACTCCGTTTCATCATCCTATTTTTCAGCCCGTTTCATGCTCCTCATGTATTTCACACCTTTTGATGCTCTTCATATTTTTCACACCTTTTCAGGCTCTTAATGTTTTTGATCACCGCTTCATGATCCTCCTGATTTTCAGACGGTTTCATGCTCTTCATATTTTTGAAACATTTTGAAGCTCTTCATATTTTTCACACCTTTTCAGGCTCTTCATGTTTTTCACCACCACTTCATGCTCCTCCTATTTTTCAGACCGTTTCTTGCTCATCTCATTTTTGTCACCTTTGAAACTCTTTATATTTTGTACACCTTTTGAAGCTCTTCATATTTTTCACCCCTTTTCAGGCTCTTCATGTGTTTCAACACCGTTTCATGCTGCTTCTATTTTTCAGACCGTTTCATGCTCCTCATATTTTTGACACCTTTTGCAGCTCTTTATATTTTTCACACTATTTCAGGCTCTTCATGATTTTCAACACCGTTTCATGTTTTTCCTATTTTTCAGACCGTTTAATGCTCATCTCATTTTTGACACGTTTTGAAGCTTTTCATATTTTTCACAACTTTTCAGGCTCTTCATGTTTTTGAACACCGCTTCATGCTCCTCCTATTTTTCAGAGAGTTTCATGCTCCTCATGTATTTCACACCTTTTGAAGCTCTTCATATTTTCCACACCTTTTCAGGCTCTTCATGTGTTTGATCACCGTTTCATGCTCCGTCTGTTTTTCAGATCGTTTAATGCTCCTCATATTTTTGACACTTTTTGAGCTCTTCATATTTTTCACACCTTTTCAGGCTCTTCATGTTTTTGAACACCGCTTCATGCTACTCCTATTTTTCAGACCGTTTATGCTCCTCATATTTTTGACACCTTTAGAAGCTCTTCATATTTTTCACACCTTTTCAGGCTCTTCATGTTTTTGATCACCTTTTCATGCTCCTCCTATTTTTCAGACCGTTTCATGCTCCTCATATTTTTGACACCTTTTGAAGCTCTTCATATTTTTCACAGCTTTTCAGGCTCTTCATGTTTTTGAACACCGCTTCATGATCCTCCTGTTTTTCAGACCGTTTCATGCTCTTCATATTTGTGAAACATTTTGAAGCTCTTCATATTTTTCACACCTTTTCAGGCTCTTCATGTTTTTCACCACCACTTCACGCTCCTCCTATATTTCAAACCGTATCATGCTCATCTCATTTTTGTCACCTTTGAAGCACTTTATTTTTTCACACCTTTTGAAGCTCTTCATATTTTTCACACTTTTTCATGCTCTTCATATTTTTCAACACCGTTTCATGCTGCTTCTATATTTCAGTCCGTTTCATGCTCCTCATATATTTCACACCTTTTGAAGCTCTTCATATTTTTCACACCTTTTCAGGATCTTCATGTTTTGGAACACAGCTTCATGCTCCTCCTATTTATCAGACCGTTTCATGCTCCTCATATTTTTGACACCTTTTGAAGCTCTTTATATTTTTCACAGTTTTTCAGGCTCTTCATTATTTTCAACACCGTTTCATGTTATTCCTATTTTTCAGACCGTTTAATGCTCATCTCATGTTTGACACCTTTTGAAGCTTTTCATATTTTTCACAACTTTTCAGGCTCTTCATGTTTTTGAACACCGCTTCATGCTCCTCCTATTTTTCAGAGAGTTTCATGCTCCTCATGTATTTCACAGCTTTTGAAGCTCTTCATATTTTCCACACTTTTTCAGGCTCTTCATGTTTTTGATCACCGTTTCATGCTCCTTCTATTTTTCAGATCGTTTCATGCTCATCATATTTTTGACACTTTTTGAGCTCTTCATATTTTTCACACCTTTTCAGGCTCTTCATGTTTTTGAACACCGCTTCATGATCCTCCTATTTTTCAGACCGTTTCATGCTCCTCATATTTTTGACACCTTTAGAAGCTCTTCATATTTTTCACACCTTTTCAGGCTCTTCATGTTTTTCGACACAGCTTCATGCTCCTCCTATTTTTCAGACCGTTTCATTCTCCTCATATTTTTGACACCTTTTGAAGCTCTTCATATATTTCACACCTTTTCAGTCTCTTCTTTTTTTTTCAACACCACTTCATGCTCCTACTATTTTTCAGACCGTTTCATACTCATCTCAATTTTGACACCTTTTGAAGCTCTTCATATTTTTCACACATTTTCAGGCTCTTCATGTTTTTGAACATTGCTTCAGGCTCCTCCTATTTTTCAGAGAGTTTCATGCTCCTCATGTATTTCACACCTTTTGAAGCTCTTCATATTTTTCACACCTTTTCATGCTCTTCATGTTTCTGAAAACCGCTTCATGATCCTCCTATTTTTCAGACCGTTTCATTCTCCTCATATATTTCACACCTTTTGAAGCTCTTCATATTTTTCACACCTTTTCATGCTCTTCATGTTTCTGAAAACTGCTTCATGATCCTCCTATTTTTCAGACCGTTTCATGCTCCTCATATATTTCACACCTTTTGAAGCTCTTCATATTTTTCACACCTTTTCAGGCTCTTCATGTTTTTGAACACAGCTTCATGCTCCACCTATTTATCAGACCGTTTCATGCTCCTCATATTTTTGACACCTTTTGCAGCTCTTTATATTTTTCACACTATTTCAGGCTCTTCATGATTTTCAACACCGTTTCATGTTATTCCTGTTTTCAGACCGTTTAAGGCTCATCTCATTTTTGACACCTTTTGAAGCTTTTCATATTTTTCACAACTTTTCAGGCTCTTCATGTTTTTGAACACCGCTTCATGCTCCTCCTATTTTTCAGAGAGTTTCATGCTCCTCATGTATTTCACACCTTTTGAAGCTCTTCATATTTTCCACACCTTTTCAGGCTCTTCATGTGTTTGATCACCGTTTCATGCTCCTTCTATTTTTCAGACCGTTTCATGCTCTTCATATTTTTGACACCTTTTGAAGCTCTTCATATTTTTCACATCATTGAAGCTCTTCATATTTTTCACCCCTTTTCAGGCTCTTCATGATTTTCAACACCGCTTCATGCTCCTCGTATTTTTCGGACCGTTTTATGCTCATCTCATTTTTGACACCTTTTGAAGCTCTTCATATTTTTCACACCTTTTGAAGCTCTTCATATTTTTCATATGTTTGAAGCTCTTCATATTTTCACACGTTTTCAGACTCTTCATGTTTTTCAACACCGCTTCATGCCCCTGCTATTTTTCAGACAGTTTCATGCTCCTCATATTTTTGACAGGTTTTGAGGCTTTTCATATTTTTCACACCTTTTCAGGCTCTTCATATTTTTGAACACCGTTTCATAATCCGCCTATTTTTAAGACCGTTTCATGCTCCTCATATTTTTGACACCTTTAGAACCTCTTCATATTTTACACAGCTTTTCAGGCTCTTCATGTTTTTCAACACCGCTTCATGCTCCTCCTCTTTTTCAGAACGTTTCATGCTCCTCATATATTTGACACCTTTTGAAGCTCTTGATATTTCTCACACCTTTTCAGGTTCTTCATGTTTTTCAACACCGCTTCATGCTCCTCCTATTTTTCAGACCGTTTCATGCTCATCTCATTTTTGACACCTTTTGAAGCTCTTCATATTTTTCACATCTTTTGAAGCTCTTTATATTTTTCACACATTTTCAGGCTTTTCATGTTTTTGAACACCGCTTCATGTTCCTCCTATTTTTCAGACCGTTTCATGCTCCTCATATTTTTGACACCTTTTGAAACTCTTCATATTTTTCACACCTTTTCATGCTCTTCATGTTTCTGATAACCGCTTCATGATCCTCCTATTTTTCAGACCGTTTCATTCTCCTCATATATTTCACACCTTTTGAAGCTCTTCATATTTTTCACACCTTTTCAGGCTCTTCATGTTTTTAGACACCGCTTCATGCTCGTCGTATTTTGCCGACCGTTTCATGCTCCTCATATTTTTGACACCTTTTGAAGCTCTTCAGATATTTCACACCTTTCCAGGCTCTTCATTTTTTTAACACCACTTCATGCTCCTCCTATTTTTCAGATAGTTTCATGCTCATCTCATTTTAACACCTTTTGAAGCTCTTCATATTTTTGACAAATTTTGAAGGTCTTCATATTTTTCACACGTTTTCAGGCTCTTCATGATTTTCAACACCGCTTCATGCTCCTCCTATTTTTCAGACCTTTTCATGCTCATCTCTTTTTTGACACATTTTGAAGCTCTTCAGATTTTTCACACCTTTTGAAGCTCTTCATATTTTTCACATTTATGAATCTCTTCATATTTTCCACACGTTTTCAGACAATTCATATTTTTCAACATCGCTTCATGCTCCTCCTATTTTTCAGACCGTTTCATTCTCCTCATATTTTTGACACCTTTTGAAGCTCTTCATATATTTCACACTTTTTCAGACTTTTCCTTTTTTTCAACACGACTTCATGCTCCTCCTATTTTTCAGACCGTTTCATGCTCATCTCATTTTGACACCTTTTGAAGCTCTTCATGTTTTTCTCATCTCTTGAAGCTCTTCATATTTTTCACAACTTTTCAGGCTCTTCATGATATTCAACAGCGCTTCATGCTCCTCCTATTTTTCAGACCGTTTCATGCTCCTCATAATTTTGACACCTTTTGATGCTTTCATATTTTTAACACCTTTTCAGGCTCTTCATCTCTTTCAACACCACTTCATGCTCCTCCTTTTTTGCAGACCGTTTCATGCTACTCATACTTTTAACACCTTTTGAAGCTCTTCATATTTCTCACACCTTTTCAGGCTCTTCATGTTTTTCAACAACGCTTCATGCTCCTCCGATTTTTCAGACCATTTCATGCTCCTCATATTTTTGACACCTTTTGAAGCTCTTCATATTTTTCACCCCTTTTCAGGCTCTTCATGTTTTTGAAAACCACTTCATGCTCGTCCTATTTTTCAGACCGTTTCATGCTCCTCATATTTTTGACACCTTTTGCAGCTCTTTATATTTTTCACACTATTTCAGGCTCTTCATGATTTTCAACACCGTTTCATGTTATTCCTGTTTTTCAGACCGTTTAAGGCTCATCTCATTTTTGACACCTTTTAAAGCTCTTCATATTTTTCACACCTTTTCTGGCTCTTCATGTTTTTGAACACCGCTTCATGATCCTCCTGATTTTCAGACCGTTTCATGCTCTTCATATTTTTGAAACATTTTGAAGCTCTTCATATTTTTCACACCTTTTCAGGCTCTTCATGTTTTTCACCACCACTTCATTCTCCTCCTATTTTTCAGACCGTTTCATGCTCATCTCATTTTTGTCACCTTTGAAGCTCTTTATATTTTTCACACCTTTTGAAGCTCTTCATATTTTTCACACGTTTTCAGGCTCTTCATAGTTTTGAACACCGTTTCATGCTGCTTCTATTTTTCAGATCGTTTATGCTCCTCATATTTTTGACACCTTTAGAAGCTCTTCATATTTTTCAAACCTTTTCAGGTTCTTCATGTTTTTGAACACCGTTTCATGCTCCTCCTATTTTTCAGACCGTTTCATGCTCCTCATATTTTTGACACATTTTGAAGCTGTTCATATTTTTCACACCTTTTCAGGCTCTTCATGTTTTTGAACACCGCTTCATGATCCTCCTATTTTTCAGACCGTTTCATGCTCCTCATATTTTTGACACTTTTTGAGCTCTTCATATTTTTCACACCTTTTCAGGCTCTTCATGTTTTTGAACACAGCTTCATACTACTCCTATTTTTCAGATCGTTTATGCTCCTCATATTTTTGACACCTTTAGAAGCTCTTCATATTTTTCAAACCTTTTCAGGCTCTTCATGTTTTTGATCACCGTTTCATGCTCCTCCTATTTTTCAGACCGTTTCATGCTCCTCATATTTTTGACACCTTTTGAAGCTCTTCATATTTTTCACACCTTTTCAGGCTCTTCATGTTTTTGAACACCGCTTCATAATCCTCCTGTTTTTCAGACCGTTTCATGCTCTTCATATTTGTGAAACATTTTGAAGCTCTTCATATTTTTCACACCTTTTCAGGCTCTTCATGTTTTTGAACACAGCTTCATGCTCCACCTATTTATTAGACCGTTTCATGCTCCTCATATTTTTGACACCTTTTGCAGCTCTTTATATTTTTCACACTATTTCAGGCTCTTCATGATTTTCAACACCGTTTCATGTTATTCCTATTTTTCCGACCGTTTAATGCTAATCTCATTTTTGACACCTTTTGAAGCTCTTCATATTTTTCACACCTTTTCAGGCTCTTCATGTTTTTGAACACCGCTTCATGCTCCTCTTATTTTTCAGACCGTTTTTTGCTCCTCATATTTTTAACACCTTTTTAAGCTTTTCATATTTTTCACACCTTTTCAGGCTCTTCAAGTTTTTCAACACCACTTCATGCTCCTTCTTTTTTGCAGACCGTTTCATGCTCCTCATATATTTGACACCTTTTGATCCTCTTCATATTTTTCACACCTTTTCAATCTTCATTTTTCAACACCGCTTCATGCTCCTCCTATTTTTCAGACCGTTTCATGCTCATATCATTTTTGACACCTTTTGAAGCTTTTCATATTTTTCACAACTTTTCAGGCTCTTCATGTCTTTCAACACCGTTTCAGACTCCTCCTATTTTTCAGACCGTTTCATCCTCATCTCAATTTTGACACCTTTTGAAGCTCTTCATAATTTTCACACATTTTCAGGCTCTTCATGTTTTTGAACACCGCTTCATGCTCCTCCTATTTTTCAGAGAGTTTCATGCTCCTCATGTATTTCACACCTTTTGAAGCTCTTCATATTTTTCACACCTTTTCAGACTCTTCATGTTTTTGATCACCGTTTCATGCTCCTCCTATTTTTCAGACCGTTTCATGCTCCTCATATTTATGACACCTTTTGAAACTCTTCCTATTTTTCACACCTTTTCATGCTCTTCATGTTTCTGAAAACCGCTTCATGATCCTCCTATTTTTCACACCGTTTCATTCTCCTCATATATTTCACACCTTTTGAAGCTCTTCATATTTTTCACACCTTTTCATGCTCTTCATGTTTCTGAAAACCGCTTCATGATCCTCCTATTTTTCAGACCATTTCATGCTCATCTCATTTTTGTCACCTTTGAAGCTCTTTATATTTTTCACACCTTTTGAAGCTCTTCATATTTTTCACACCTTTTCAGGCTCTTCATTTTTCAACACCGCTTCATGCTCCTCCTGTTTTTCAGACCGTTTCATGCTCTTCATATTTGTGAAACATTTTGAAGCTCTTCATATTTTCACACCTTTTCAGGCTCTTCATGTTTTTGAACACAGCTTCATGCTCCACCTATTTATCAGACCGTTTCATGCTCCTCATATTTTTTTTTTTGTTTTTTTATTCTTGATAAGCTTTTTTTTTTTTTTAATTTTTATTATTTTTTTTCCCAGTGGGTTTTGTCATACATTGCTATGAATCAGCCATTGATTTACATGTATTCCCAATCCCGATCATATTTTTGACACCTTTTGCAGCTCTTTATATTTTTCACACTATTTCAGGCTCTTCATGATTTTCAACACCGTTTCATGTTATTCCTATTTTTCAGACCGTTTAATGCTAATATCATTTTTGACACATTTTGAAGCTTTTCATATTTTCCACAACTTTTCAGGCTCTTCATGTTTTTGAACACCGCTTCATGCTCCTCCTATTTTTCAGAGCGTTTCATGCTCCTCATATTTTTGACACTTTTTGAGCACTTCATATTTTTCACACCTTTTCAGGCTCTTCATGTTTTTCGACACAGCTTCATGATCCTCCTATTTTTCAGACCATTTCATTCTCCTCATATATTTGACACCTTTTGATCCTCTTCATATTTTTCACACCTTTTCAGGCTCTTCATATTTTTCAACACCGTTTCATGCTGCTTCTATTTTTCAGACCGTTTCATGCTCCTCATATTTTTCACACCTTTTGAAGCTCTTCATATTTTTCACACCTTTTCAGGCTCTTCATGTTTTTGAACACAGCTTCATGCTCCACCTATTTATCAGACCGTTTCATGCTCCTCATATTTTTGACACCTTTTGCAGCTCTTTATATTTTTCACATTATTTCAGGCTCTTCATGATATTCAACACCGTTTCATGTTATTCCTATTTTTCAGACCGTTTAATGCTCATCTCATTTTTGACACCTTTTGAAGCTTTTCATATTGTTCACACCTTTTCAGTCTGTTCATGATTTTCAACACCGCTTCATGCTCCTTCTATTTTTCAGACCGTTTCAAGCTCATCTCATTTTTGACACCTTTTTAATCTCTTCATATTTTTCACAACTGTTGAAGCTCTTCATATTTTTAATATTTTTGAAGCTCTTCATATTTTCACACGTTTTCACACTCTTCATGTTTTTCAACACCGCTTCATGCTCCTCCTTTTTTCAAACCGTATCATGCTCCTCATATTTTTGACACCTTTAGAAACTCTTCATATTTTTCACACCTTTTCAGGCTCTTCATGTTTTTTATCACTGCTTCATGCTCGTCCTATTTTTTAGAAAGTTTCATGCTCCTCATATTTTTGACACCTTTTGAAGGTCTTCATATTTTTCACACCTTTTCAGGCTCTTCATTTTTTTCAACACTACTTGTTGCTCCTCCTATTTTTTAGAACTTTTCATACTCATCTAATTTTTGACACATTTTGAGGCACTTCATATTTTCTACACCTTTTGAAGCTCTTCATATTTTTCACATTTTTGAAGCTCTTCATATTTTTCAACACCGTTTCATGCTGCTTCTATTTATCATACCGTTTCATACTCCTAATATTTTGACACGTTTTGAGGCTCTTCATATTTTTCACACCTTTTCAGGCTCTTCATGTTTTTGAACTCTGCTTCATGCTCCTTCTATTTTTCAGAGAGTTTCATGCTCCTCATGTCTTTCACACCTTTTGAAGCTCTTCATATTTTTCACACCTTTTCAGGCTCTTCATGTTTTTCCACACCACTTCATGCTTCTCCTATTTTTCATCCGTTTCATGCTCATCTCAATTTTGACAAAATTTGAAGCTTTGCATTTCTTTACACACCTATTCAGGCTCTTCATGTTTTTGAACACTGCTTCATGCTCCTCCTATTTTTCAGACCGTATCATGCTCCTCATATTTTTCACACATTTTGAAGCTCTTCATATTTTTCACACCTTTTCAGGCTCTTCATTTTTTTCAACACTACTTGTTGCTCCTCCTATTTTTTAGACCTTTTCATGCTCATCTAATTTTTGACACTTTTGAAGCTCTTCATATTTTTTACACCTTTTGAAGCTCCTCATATTTTTCACACATTTTGAAGCTCTTCATATTTTTCTCACCTTTTCAGGCTCTTCATGATTTTCATCACCGCTTCATGCTCCTCCTATTTTTCAGACCGTTTCATGCTCATCTCATTTTTGACACCTTTTGAAGTTCTTCATATTTTTCACACCTTTTCAGGCTCTTCATGTTTTTGAACACCGCTTCATGCTCCTCCTATTTTTCAGATCGTTTCATGCTCCTCATATTTTTGACACCTTTGAAGCTCTTCATATTTTTCACACCTATTCAGGCTCTTCATGTTTTTGAAAACCACTTCATGCTCCGCCTATTTTTCAGACCGTTTCATGCTTCTCATATTTTTGACACCTTTTGAAGCTCTTCATATTTTTCACACCTTTTCAGGCTCTTCATGTTTTCGAACACCGCTTCATGCTCCTCCTATTTTTCAGACCGTTTCATGCTCCTCATGTATTTCACACCGTTTGAAGCTCTTCATATTTTTCACACCTTTTCAGGCTCTTCATGTTTTTGATTACCGTTTCATCCTCCTCCTATTTTTCAGACCGTTTCATGCTCCTCATATTTTTCACACCTTTTGAAGCTCTTCATATTTTTCCCACCTTTTCAGGCTCTTCATGTTTTTCAACACCAGTTCATGCTCCTCCTATTTTTCAGACCATTCATGCTCCTCATATTTTTGAAACCTTTAGAAACTCTTCATATTTTTCACACCTTTTCCGGCTCTTCATGTTTTTCAACACCGCTTCATGCACCTCTATTTTTCAGACCGTTTCATGCTCATCTCATTTTTGACACCTTTTGAAGCTCTTCATATTTTTCACACCTTTTCAGGCTCTTCATGTTTTTGAACACCACTTCACGCTCCTCCTAATTTTCAGACCGTATCATGCTCCTCATATTTTTCACACCTTTTGACGCTCTTCATATTTTTCACACCTTTTCAGGCTCTTCATATTTTTGAACACGACTTCATGCTCCTCCTATTTTTCAGACCGTTTCATGCTCCTCTCATTTTTGACACCTTTTGAAGCTTTGCATATTTTTCACAACTTTTCAAGCTCTTCATGTTTTTGAACACCGCTTCATGCTCCTCCTATTTTTCAGACCGTATCATGCTCCTCATATTTTTCACACCTTTTGAAGATCTTCATATTTTTCACACCTTTTCAGGCTCTTCTTTTTTTTCAACACTACTTGTTGCTCCTCCTATTTTTTAGACGTTTTCATGCTCATCTAATTTTTGACACCTTTTGAAGCTCTTCATATTTTTTACACCTTTTGAAGCTCTTCATGTTTTTAACATTTTTGAAGCTGTTCATAATTTTCAAACGATTTCAGACTCTTCATGTTTTTCAACTCCGCTTCATGCTCCTGCTATTTATCATACCGTTTCATACTCCTCATATTTTTGACACCTTTTGAGGCTCTTCATATTTTTCACACTTTTTCAGGCTCTTCATGGTTTGAACACAGCTTCATGCTCCTCCTATATTTTCTACCGTATCATGCTCCTCATATTTTTCACACCTTTTGAAGCTCTTCATATTTTTCACACCTTTTCAGGCTCTTCATGTTTTTGAACAGCACTTCATGCTCCTCCTATTTTTCAGACCATTTCGTACTCCTCATATTTTTGACACATTTTGAAGCTCTTCATATTTTTGAGACCTTTTCAGTCTGTTCATGTTTTCAACACCGCTTCATGCTCCTTCTATTTTTCAGATCGTTTCATGCTCCTCATATTTTGACACCTTTTGAACCTCTTCATAATTTTCACACCTTTTCAGGCTCTTCATGTTTTTGAACACTTCTTCATGCTCCTCCTCTTTTTCAGACAGTTTCATGCTCCTCATATTTTTGACACCTTTTGAAGGTCTTCATATTTTTCACACCTTTTCAGGCTCTTCATGTTTTTGATCACCGTTTCATGCTCCTCCTATTTTTCAGACCGTTTCATGCTCCTCATATTTTGACAACTTTTGAAGCTCTTCATATTTTTCACACCTTTTCAGACACTTCATATTATTCAACATCGCTACATGCTCCTCCTGTTTTTCAGACCGTTTCATACTCCTCATATTTTTGACACCTTTTGAAGCTCTTCATATTTTCCACACCTTTTCAGGCTCTTCATGTTTTTCAACACCGCTTCATAATCCTCCTATTTTTCAGATCGTTTCATGCTCCTCAAATTTTGACACCTTTTGAAGCTCTTCATATTTTTCACACCTTTTCAGGCTCTTCATGTTTTTGAACACTTCTTCATGCTCCTCCGATTTTTCAGACCGTTTCATTCTCCTCATATTTTTGACACGTTTTGAAGGTCTTCATATTTTTCACACCTTTTCAGGCTCTTCATGTTTTTCAACACCACTTCATGCTCCTCCTTTTTTTTAGACCGTTTCAGGCTCCCCATATTTTTCACACCTTTTCAGGCTCTTCATGTTTTTCAACACCACTTCATGCTCCTCCTATTTTTCAACCGTTTCATGCTCATGTAATTTTTGACACCTTTTGAAGCTCGTCAATTTTTCACACCTTTTGAAGCTCTTCATATTTTTCACACGTTTTCAGGCTCTTCATGTTTTTCAACACAGCTTCATGCTCCTCATATTTTTCAGACCGTTTAATCCTCCTCATGTATTTCACACCTTTTGAATCTCTTCATATTTTTCACACGTTTTCAGGCTCTTCATCGTTTTCAACACCGCTTCATGCTCCTCCTATTTTTCAGACCGTTTCATGCTCATCTCATTTTTGACACCTTTTGAAGCTCTTCATATTTGTCACACCTTTTGAAGCGCTTCATATTTTTTATATTCTTGAAGCTCTTCATATTTTCACACGTTTTCAGACTCTTCATGTGTTTCAACACCGCTTCATGCTCCTGCTATTGTTCAGACCGTTTCATGCTCCTCATATTTTTGACACGTTTTGAGGCTTTTCTATTTTTCACACCTTTTCAGCTCTTCATGTTTTTGAACACCGCTTCATGCTCCTCCTATTTTTGAGACCGTTTCATGCTCCTCATATTTTCGACAGCTTTTGAAGCTTTCATATTTTTCACACCTTTTCAAGCTCTTCATGTTTTTCAACACCACTTCATGCTGCTCCTTTTTTGCAGACCGTTTCATGCTACTCATATTTTTGACACCTTTTGAAGGTCTTCATACTTCTCACACCTTTTCAGGCTCTTCATGTTTTTCAACACCGCTTCATGCACCTCCGATTTTTCAGACCGTTTCATGCTCATCTCATTTTCAACACCTTTTGAAGCTCTTCATATTTTTCACATCTTTTGAAGCTGTTCATATTTTTCACACTTTTTCAGGCTCTGCATGTTTTTCAACAACCTTTTTTGCTCCTCCTATTTTTCAGACCGTTTCATGCTCCTCATATTTTTCACACCTTTTGAAGCTCTTCATATTTTTCACACCTTTTCAGGCTCTTCATGTTTTTGAACACCGCTTCATGCTCCTCCTATTTTTCAGACCGTTTAAACCTCCTCATGTATTTCACACCTTTTGAAGCTCTTCATATTTTTCACACCTTTTCATGCACTTCATGTGTTTGAACATCATTTCATGCTCCTCCTATTTTGCAGACCGTTTCATTCTTCTCATATTTTTGACACCTTTTGAAGCTCTTCATATATTTCACACCTTTTCAGGCTTTTCATTTTTTTCAACACCACTTCATCCTCCTCCTATTTTTAAGACCGTTTCATGCTCCTAATATTTTTGACACCTTGTGAAGCTCTTCATATTTTTCACACCTTTTCAGGCTCTTCATGTTTTTCAACACCGTTTCATGATCCTCATATTTTTCAGACCGTTTCATGCTCCTCATATTTTTTACACCTTTTGAAGCTCTTCATATATTTAACACCTTTTCAGGCTCTTCTTATTTTGCAACACCGCATCATGCTCCTCCTATTTTTGAGACCGTTTCATGCTCCTCATATTTTTCACACATTTTGAAGCTCTTCATATTTTTCAACACCGTTTCATGCTGCTTCTATTTTTCAGGCCGTTTCATGCTCCTCATATTTTACATACCTTTTGAAGCTCTTCATATTTTTCACACATTTCAGGCTCTTCATGTTTTTCAACACCATTTCATGCCGCATCTATTTTTCAGACCGTTTCATGCTCCTCATATTTTTCACACCTTTTGAAGCTCTTCATATTTTTCACAACTTTTAAGGCTCTTCATGTTTTTGAACACCAATTCATGCTCCTCCTATTTTTCAGAGAGTTTCATGCTCCTCATGTATTTCACACCTTTTGAAGCTCTTCATATTTTTCACACCTTTTCAGGCTCTTCATATTTTTCTACACCACTTCATGCTTCTCCTATTTTTCAGACCATTTCATGCTCCTCATGAATTTCACACCTTTTGAAGCTCTTCATATTTTTCACACCTTTTCAGTCTCTTCTTTTTTTTCAACACCACTTCATGCTCCTCCTATTTTTCAGACCGTTTCATGCTCATCTCATTTTTGACACCTTTTGAAGCTTTTCATATTTTTCACAACTTTTTAGGCTCTTCATGTTTTTGAACACGGCTTCATGCTCCTCCTCTTTTTCACAGTTTCATTCTCCTCAAGTATTTCACACCTTTTGAAGCATTTCATATTTTTCACAACTTTTCAGGCTCTTCATGTTTTTGAACACCGCTTCATGATCCTCCTATTTTTCAGACCGTTTCCTGCTCTTCATATTTTTGACACCTTTTGAAGCTCTTCATATTTTTCACACCTTTTCATGCTCTTTATGTTTTTCAACACCGTTTCATGCTGATTCTATTTTTCAGACCATTTCATGCTCCTCATATTTTTCACACCTTTTGAAGCTCTTCATATTTTTCACACCTTTCAGGCTCTTCATGTTTTTCGACACTGTTTCATGCTGCTTCTATTTTTCAGACCGTTTCATGAGCCTCATAATTTTCACACCTTTTGAAGATGTTCATATTTTTCACACGGTTTCAGGCTCTACATGTTTTTGAACACAGCTTCATGGTACTCCTATTTTTCAGTCCGTTTCATGGTCATCTCATTTTTGACACCTTTGAAGCTCTTCATATTTTTCACACCTTTTGAAGCTCTTCATATTTTTCACACCTTTTCATGCTCTTCATGTTTTTCAACACCCCTTCTTACTCCTCCTATTTTTCAGACCATTTCATGCTCCTCATATATTTGACACGTTTTGAAGCTCTTCATATTTTTCACACCTTTTCAAGCTCTTCATGTTTTTGAACACCGCTTCTTGCTCCTCCTATTTTTCAGACCGTTTCATGCTACTCATATTTTTGACACCTTTTCAAGCTTTTCATATTTTTCACACCTTTTCAGCCTCTTCATTTTTTTCAAAACTACTTCTTGTTCCTCCTATTTTGCAGACCGTTTCATGCTCATCTAATTTTTGACACCTTTGGAAGCTCTTCGTATTTTTCACATTTTTTGAAGCTCTTCATATTTTTCACACTTTTTCAAACACTTCATGTATTTCAACACCGCTTCTTGCTGCTTCTATTTTTCAGACCGTTGCATGCTCCTCATATTTTTGACCCGTTTTGAAGCTCTTTATATTTTTCACACCTTTTCAGGTTCTTCATGTTTTTGAACACCGTTTCATCCTCCTCATATTTTTCAGACCATTTCATGCTCCTCTTATTTTGACACCTTTTGAAGCTCTTCATATTTTTCACACCTTTTCAGGCTCTTCATGTTTCTGAACACCACTTCATGCTCCACCTATTTTTCAGACCGTTTCAAGCTCCTCATATTTTTGACACCTTTTGAAGCTCTTCATATATTTCACACCTTTTCAGGGTCTTCATGTTTTTCAACACCGTTTCATGACACTCCTATTTTTCAGACCGTTTCATGCTCCTCATATTTTTGACACCTTTTGAAACTCTTCATATATTTCACACCTTTTCAAACTCTTCATGTTTTTGAACACCGCTTCATGCTCCTCCTATTTTTCAGACCGTTTCATGCTCCTCATATTTTTGACACCATTTGAAGCTCTTCATATTTCTCACAGCTTTTCAGGTTCTTCATGTTTTTCAACACCGCTTCATGCTCCTCCTATTTTTCAGACCGTTTCATGCTCATATCATTTTTGACACCTTTTGAAGCTCTTCATATTTTACCACATCTTTTGAAGCTCTTCATATTTTTCACACCTTTTCAGTTTCTTCAGGTTTTTGAACACCACTTCATGCTCCTCCTGTTTTTCAGATCGTTTCATGCTCATCTCATTTTTGACACCTTTGAAACTCTTCATATTTTTCACACCTTTTGAAGCTCTTCATATATTTCACACCTTCTCTGGCTCTTCATGATTTTCAACATCACTTCATGCTCCTCCTATTTTTCAGACCCTTTCATGCTAATCTAATGTTTGACACCTTTTGAAGGTCTTCATATTTTTCACACCTTTTGAAGCTCTTCATATTTTTCAAACCTTTTCAGGCTCTTCATGTTTTTGAACACCGCTTCATGCTCCTCCCTTTTTTCAGACCGTTTAATGCTCCTCATATTTTTGACATTTTTTGAAGCTCTTCATATTTTTCACACCTTTTCAGGCTCTTCATGTTTTTGAACACCGCTTCATGCTCCTCCTATATTTCAGTCCGTTTCATGCTCCTCCTATTTTTCACACCTTTTGAAGCTCTTCATATTTTTCACACCTTTTCAGGCTCTTCATGTTTTTGAACACCGCTTGATGCTCCTCCTATTTTTCAGACCGTTTCATGCTCCTCATGTATTTCACACGTTTTGAAGCTCTTCATATTTTTCACACCTTTTCAGCCTCTTCATGATTTTGAACACCGCTTCATCATCCTCCTATTTTTCAGAATGTTTCATGCTCCTCATATTTTTGACAACTTTTGAAGCTTTTCATATTTTTCACAACTTTTCAGGCTCTTCATGTTTTTGAACAGAGCTTCATGCTCCTCCTATTTTTCAGACCGTATCATGTTCCTCATGTATTTTACACCTTTTGAAGCTCTTCATATTTTTCACACCTTTTCAGGCTCTTCATGCATTTGAACAACTTTTCATGCTCCTCCTATTTTTCAGACCGTTTCATACTTCTCATTGTTTTGACACCTTTTGAAGCTCTTCATATTTTTCACACCTTTTCAGGTTCTTCATGTTTTTCAACATCGCTTCATGCTCCTCCTATTTTTCAGACCGTTTCATGCTCCTCATATTTTTGACACCTTTTGAAGCTCTTAATATATTTCACAGCTTTTCAGACTCTTCATGATTTCCATTACCGCTTCATGCTCCTCATATTTTTCAGACCGTTTCATGCTCATCTCATTTTTATCACCTTTTGAAACTCTTCATATTTTTCACACCTTTTGAAGCTCTTCATATTTTTCACACGTTTTCAGGCTCTTCATGTTTTTCAACACCACTTCTTGCTTCTCCTATTTTTCAGACCGTTTCATGATCCTCATATTTTTGACCCATTTTGAAACTCTTCATATTTTTCACACCTTTTCAGGCTCTTCATGTTTTTCAACACCGCTTCATGCTCCTCCTATTTTTCAGACCCTTTCATGCTCCTCATAATTTTGACACCTTTTGATGCTCTTCATATTTTTCACACCTTTTCAGGCTCTTCATGTTTTTCCACACCGCTTCATGCTCCTCCTATTTTTCAGACCATTTCGTGCTCCTCATATATTTGACACATTTTGAAGCTCTTCATATTTTTCACACCTTTTCATGCTCTTCATGTTTGTGAACACCGCTTCATGCTCGTCCTATTTTTCAGACCGTTTCAGGCTCCTCATGTATTTCACACCTTTTGAAGCTCTTCATATTTTGCACAGCTTTTCAGGCTCTTCATGTTTTTCACAAACACTTCATGCTCGTCCTATTTTTCAGACCGTTTCATGCTCCTCATATTTTTGACAACTTTTGAAGCTCTTCATATTTTTGACACCTTTGAGGCTATTCATGTTTTTGAACACCACTTCATGCTCCTCCTATATTTCAGTCCGTTTCATGCTCCTCCTATTTTTCACACCTTTTGAAGCTCTTCATATTTTTGACACCTTTGAGGCTCTTCATGTTTTTGAACACCACTTCATGCTCCTCCTATTTTTCAGACCGTTTCATGGTCCTCATATATTTGACTCCTTTAGAAGCTCTTCATATTTTTCACACCTTTTCAGGCTCTTCATGGTTTTCAACACCGCTTCATGCTCCTCCTCTTTTTCAGACCGTTTCATGCTCCTCATATTTTTGGCACCTTTTGAAGCTCTTCATATTTTTCACACCTTTTCAGGTCTTCATGTTTTTGAACACCATTTCATGCTCCTCCTATTTTTCAGACCGTTTCATGGTCCTCATATTTTTGACACCTTTTAAACCTCTTCATATTTTTCACACCTTTTCAGGCTCTTCATGTTTTCAACACCGCTTCATGCTCCTACTATTTTTCAGACGGTTTCATGCTCCTCATATTTTTGACACCTTTTGAAGCTCTTCATATTATTCACACCTTTTCAGGCTCTTCATGTTTTTCAACACCGCTTCATGCTCCTCCTTTTTTTCAGACCGTTTTATGCTCCTCATATATTTGACACCTTTTGAAGCTCTTCATAATTTCCACACCTTTTCAGGCTCTTCATGTTTTTCTACACCGCTTCATGCTCCCCCTACATTTCAGACCGTTCATGCCTCTCATATTTTTGAAACCTTTTGAAGCTCTTCATATTTTTCACACCTTTTTAGGCTCTTCATGTTTTTCAACACCATTTCATGCTCCTCCTTTTTTTCAAACCATTTTATGCTCCTCATATATTTGACACCTTTTGAAGCTCTTCATAATTTCCACACCTCTTCAGGCTCTTCATGTTTTTGAACACCATTTCATGCTCCTCTTATTTTTTTTTTTATTGTTTTTTTTTTTTAAATTTTTTTAATTATTTTTATTTTTTCTTTCCCAGTCGGTTTTGTCATACATTGATATGAATCAGCCATGGATTTACATGTATTCCCAATTCCAATCCCCCCTCCCACCTCCCTCTCCACCCGATTCCTCTCCGTCTTCCCAGTGCACCAAGCCGGAGCACTTGTCTCGTGCATCCTACCTGGGCTGGTGATCTGTTTCACCATAGATAGCATACATGCTGTTCATTTGAAATATCCCACCCTCACATTCTCCCACAAAGTTCAAAAGTCTGTTCTGTATTTCTGTGTCTATTTTTCTGTTCTGCATATAGGGTTATCGTTATCACCTTTCTAAATTCCATATACATGTGTCAGCATGCTCTAATGTTCTTTATCTTTCTGGCTTACTTCACTCTGTATAATGGGCTCCAGCTTCATCCATCTCATTAGGCCTGATTCAAGTGAATTTTTTAATGGCTGAGTAATATTCCATGGTGTATATGTACCACAGCTTTCTTATCCATTCATCTGCTGACGGGCATCTAGGTTGCTTCCATGTCCTGGCTATTATAAATAGTGCTGCGATGAACATTGGGGTGCACGTGTCTCTTTCAGACGAACCTATGGACACCTTATCTTTGACAAAGGAGGCAAGGATATACAATGGAAAAAAGACAACCTCTTTAACAAGTGGTGCTGGGAAAACTGGTCAACCACTTGTAAAAGAATGAAAATAGAACACTTTCTAACACCATACACAAAAATAAACTCAAAATGGATTAAAGATCTAAATGTAAGACCAGAAACTATAAAACTCCTAGAGGAGAAGATAGGCAATACACTCTCCGACATAAATCAAAGCAAGATCCTCTATGACCCACCTCCCAGAATATTGGAAATAAAAGCAAAACTAAACAAATGGGACCTAATGAAACTTAAAAGCTTTTGC
This sequence comes from Dama dama, assembly GCF_033118175.1. Taxonomy (NCBI): domain Eukaryota; kingdom Metazoa; phylum Chordata; class Mammalia; order Artiodactyla; family Cervidae; genus Dama; species Dama dama. The sequence continues at coordinate 1,310,171 of NW_026870928.1, read as the reverse complement.
ACTACAAAGGAAACTATAAGTAAGGTGAAAAGACAGCCCTCAGATTGGGAGAAAATAATAGCAAATGAAGAAACAGACAAAGGATTAATCTCAAAAATATACAAGCAAATCCTGCAGCTCAATTCCAGAAAAATAAATGACCCAATACAAAATGAGCCAAAGAACTAAACAGACATTTCTCCAAAGAAGACATACAGATGGATAACAAACACATGAAAAGATGCTCAACATCACTCATTATTAGAGAAATGCAAATCAAAACCACAATGAGGTACCATTATATGCCAGTCAGGATGGCTGCTATCCAGAAGTCTACAAGCAATAAATGCTGGAGATGGTGTGGAGAAAAGGGAACCCTCTTACACTGTTGGTGGGAATGCACACTAGTACAGCCGCTATGGAAAACAGTGTGGAGATTTCTTAAAAAACTGGAAATAGAACTGCCATATGACCCAGCAATCCCACTTCTGGGCATACACACTGAGGAAACCAGATCCTCTTATTTTTCAGACCGTTTCAAGCTCCTCATATTTTTTACACCTTTTGAAGCTCTTCATATATTTCACACCTTTTCAGGCTCTTCATGTTTTTCAACACCGCTTCATGCTCCTCCTATTTTTCAGACCGTTTCATGGTCCTCATGTTTTTGTCACCTTTTGAAGCTCTTCATATTTTTCACACCTTTTCATGCTCTTCATGTTTTTGAACACCATTTCATGCTCCTCCTATTTTTTAAACCGTTTCATGCTCCTCATATTTTTCACACATTTTGAAGCTCTTCATATTTTTCACACCTTTTCAGGCTCTTCATATTTTACAACAAGTTTTCATGCTCCTCCTATTTTTCAGACCGTTTAATGCTCCCCATAATTTTGACACCTTTTGAAGCGCTTCATAATTATCACACCTTTTCAGGCTCTTCATGTTTTTCAAATTTGCTTCTGCTCCTCCTATTTTTCAGACCGTTTCATGCTCCTCATATTTTTGACACCTTTTGAAGCTCTTCATATTTTTCACAGCTTTTCAGGCTCTTCATGTTTTTCAACACTGCTTTATTCTCCTCATATTTTTCAGACCGTTTCATGCGCCTCATATTTTGGATATCTTTAGAAGCTCGTCATATTTCTAACAACTTTTCAGGCTCTTCATGTTTTCAACACAGTTTCATGCTCCTCCTATTTTTCAGACCGTTTCATGCGCCTCATATTTTGACTCCTTTTGAAGCTCTTCATATTTCTCACACATTTTCAGGCTCTTCATGTTTTTCAACACCGTTTCTTGCTCATCCTCTTTTTCAGACCGTTTCATGCCCCTCATATTTTTGACACCTTTTCACGCTCTTCACATTTTTCAAACCTTTTCAGGCTCTTCATGTTTTTGAACAACGTTTCATGCTCCTCCTATTGTTCAGACAGTTTCATGCCCCTCATATTTTTGACACCTTTTCAAGCTCTTCACATTTTTCAAAACATTTCAGGCTCTTCATGTTTTGAACACCGTTTCATCCTCCTCCTAATTTTCAGACCGTTTCATGCTCCTCATATATTTGACACCTTTTGAAGCTCTTCATATTTTTCACAACTTTTCAGGTTCTTCATGTTTTCAACACCACTTCATGCTCCTCCTATATTTTGACCGTGTCATGTTCCTCATATTTTTGACAACTTTTGAAGCTCTTCATATTTTTCACACCTTTTCAGGCTCTTCATGTTTTTCTACACCGCTTCATGCTCCTCCTATTTTTGACATCTTTTGAAGCTCTTCATATTTTTCACACCTTTTCAGGCTCTTCATGTTTTTGAACACCGTTTCATGCTCCTCATATTTTTCAGACCGTTTCATGCTCCTCATATTATTGACACCTTTTGAAGCTCTTCATATATTTCACACCTTTTCAGGGTTTTCATGTTTTTGAACACCGTTTCATGCTCCTCATATTTTTCAGACCGTTTCATGCTCCTCATATTTTTGACACCTTTTGAAACTCTTCATATTTTTCACAATTTTTCAGGCTCCTCATGTTTTTGAACACCGTTTCATGCTCCTCCATTTTTTCAGACCGTTTCATGCTCCTCATATTTTGACACCTTTTGAAGCTCTTCATATTTTTCACACCTTTTCAGGCTCTTCATATTTTTCAACAAGGTTTCATGCTCCTCCTATTTTTCAGACGGTTTCATGCTCCTCATATTTTTGACACCTTTTGAAGCTCTTCATATTTTTCACACCTTTCCATGCTCTTCATATTTTTGAACACCGATTAATGCTCCTCCTATTTTTCAGACCGTTTCTTGCTCCTCATATTTTTGACACCTTTTGAAGCTCTTCATATTTTTCACAGCTTTCCAGGCTCTTCATATTTTTGAACACCGATTAATGCTCCTCCTATTTTTCAGACCGTTTCTTGCTCCTCATATTTTTGACACCTTTTGAAGCTCTTCATATTTTTCACACCTTTTCAGGCTCTACATATTTTTCAACACAAATTCATGCTCCTCCTTTATTTGAGACCGTTTCATGCTCCTCATATTTTTGACACCTTTTGAAGCTCTCCATAGATTTCACACCTTTTCAGGCTCTTCATGTTTTTCTACACCGCTTCTTGCTCCTCCTATTTTTCAGAGCTATTCATGCTCCTCATATTTTTGTCACCTTTGAAGCTCTTCATATATTTCACACCTTTTCAGGCTTTTCATGTTTTTCAACACCGCTTCATGCTCCTACTATTTTTCAGACCTTTTCATGCTCCTCATATGTTTCACACCTTTTTAAGCTCTTCATGTTTTTTAACACCTTTCACGCTACTCCTATATTTCAGAACGTTTCAAGCTCCTCATATTTTTGACACCTTTTGAAGCTCTTCATATTTTTCACATTTATCAGGGTCTTCATGTTTTTCTACACCACTTCATGCTCCTCCTATTTTTCAGACCGTTTCATTCTCCTCATATTTTTGAAGCCTTTTGAAGCTCTTCATATTTTTCACACCTTTTCAGGCTCTTCATGTTTTTCAACACCGTTTCATGATCCTCCTATTTTACAGACCGTTTCATGCTCATCTCATTTTTGACACCTTTTGAAGCTTTTCATATTTTTCACAACTTTTTAGGCTCTTCATGTTTTTGAACACGGCTTCATGCTCCTCCTCTGTTTCAGAGTTTCATGCTCCTCATGTATTTCACACCTTTTGAAGCTCTTCATATTTTTCACACATTTTCAGCATCTTCATGCTTTTGATCACCGTTTCATGCTCCTCCTATTTTTCAGACCGTGTCATGCACCTCATATTTTTCACACCTTTTGAAGCTCTTCATATTTTTCACACCTTTTCAGGCTCCTCATGTTTTTCAACACCGCTTCATGCTCCTCCTCTTTTTCAGACCGCTTCATGCTCCTCATATTTTTCAGACCGTTTCATGAACCTCATATTTTTCACACCTTTTGAAGCTCTTCATATTTTTTACACCTTTCTCAGGCTCTTCATGTTTTTCAACACCTCTTCATGCTCCTCCTACTTTTCAGACCATTTAATGTTCCTCATGTATTTCACACCTTTTGAAGTTCTTCATATTTTTCACACCTTTTGAAGCTCTTCATATTTTTCACACGTTTTCAGGCTCTTCATGTATTTCAAAACCGCTTCATGCTGCTTCAATTTTTCAGACCGTTTCATGCTCCTCATATTTTTGACCCGTTTGGAAGCTGTTCATATTTTTCACACCTTTTCAGTCTCTTCAGGTTTTTGAACACCACTTCATGCTCCTCCTGTTTTTCAGATCGTTTCATGCTCATCTCATTTTTGACACCTTTTGAAACTCTTCATATTTTTCACACCTTTTGAAGCTCTTCATATATTTCACACCTTCTCTGGCTCTTCATGTTTTTCAACATCACTTCATGCTCCTCCTATTTTTCAGACCCTTTCATGCTAATCTAATTTTTGACACCTTTTGAAGGTCTTCATATTTTTCACACCTTTTGAAGCTCTTCATATTTTTCAAACCTTTTCAGGCTCTTCATGTTTTTGAACACCGCTTCATGCTCCTCCCTTTTTTCAGACCGTTTAATGCTCCTCATATTTTTGACATTTTTTGAAGCTCTTCATATTTTTCACACCTTTTCAGGCTCTTCATGTTTTTGAACACCGCTTCATGCTCCTCCTATATTTCAGTCCGTTTCATGCTCCTCCTATTTTTCACACCTTTTGAAGCTCTTCATATTTTTCACACCTTTTCAGGCTCTTCATGTTTTTGAACACCGCTTGATGCTCCTCCTATTTTTCAGACCGTTTCATGCTCCTCATGTATTTCACACGTTTTGAAGCTCTTCATATTTTTCACACCTTTTCAGCCTCTTCATGATTTTGAACACCGCTTCATCATCCTCCTATTTTTCAGAATGTTTCATGCTCCTCATATTTTTGACAACTTTTGAAGCTTTTCATATTTTTCACAACTTTTCAGGCTCTTCATGTTTTTGAACAGAGCTTCATGCTCCTCCTATTTTTCAGACCGTATCATGTTCCTCATGTATTTTACACCTTTTGAAGCTCTTCATATTTTTCACACCTTTTCAGGCTCTTCATGCATTTGAACAACTTTTCATGCTCCTCCTATTTTTCAGACCGTTTCATACTCCTCATTGTTTTGACACCTTTTGAAGCTCTTCATATTTTTCACACCTTTTCAGGTTCTTCATGTTTTTCAACATCGCTTCATGCTCCTCCTATTTTTCAGACCGTTTCATGCTCCTCATATTTTTGACACCTTTTGAAGCTCTTAATATATTTCACAGCTTTTCAGACTCTTCATGATTTCCATTACCGCTTCATGCTCCTCATATTTTTCAGACCGTTTCATGCTCATCTCATTTTTATCACCTTTTGAAACTCTTCATATTTTTCACACCTTTTGAAGCTCTTCATATTTTTCACACGTTTTCAGGCTCTTCATGTTTTTCAACACCACTTCTTGCTTCTCCTATTTTTCAGACCGTTTCATGATCCTCATATTTTTGACCCATTTTGAAACTCTTCATATTTTTCACACCTTTTCAGGCTCTTCATGTTTTTCAACACCGCTTCATGCTCCTCCTATTTTTCAGACCCTTTCATGCTCCTCATAATTTTGACACCTTTTGATGCTCTTCATATTTTTCACACCTTTTCAGGCTCTTCATGTTTTTCCACACCGCTTCATGCTCCTCCTATTTTTCAGACCATTTCATGCTCCTCATATATTTGACACATTTTGAAGCTCTTCATATTTTTCACACCTTTTCATGCTCTTCATGTTTGTGAACACCGCTTCATGCTCGTCCTATTTTTCAGACCGTTTCAGGCTCCTCATGTATTTCACACCTTTTGAAGCTCTTCATATTTTGCACAGCTTTTCAGGCTCTTCATGTTTTTCACAAACACTTCATGCTCGTCCTATTTTTCAGACCGTTTCATGCTCCTGATATTTTTGACTACTTTTGAAGCTCTTCATATTTTTGACACCTTTGAGGCTCTTCATGTTTTTGAACACCACTTCATGCTCCTCCTATATTTCAGTCCGTTTCATGCTCCTCCTATTTTTCACACCTTTTGAAGCTCTTCATATTTTTGACACCTTTGAGGCTCTTCATGTTTTTGAACACCACTTCATGCTCCTCCTATTTTTCAGACCGTTTCATGGTCCTCATATATTTGACTCCTTTAGAAGCTCTTCATATTTTTCACACCTTTTCAGGCTCTTCATGGTTTTCAACACCGCTTCATGCTCCTCCTCTTTTTCAGACCGTTTCATGCTCCTCATATTTTTGGCACCTTTTGAAGCTCTTCATATTTTTCACACCTTTTCAGGTCTTCATGTTTTTGAACACCATTTCATGCTCCTCCTATTTTTCAGACCGTTTCATGGTCCTCATATTTTTGACACCTTTTAAACCTCTTCATATTTTTCACACCTTTTCAGGCTCTTCATGTTTTCAACACCGCTTCATGCTCCTACTATTTTTCAGACGGTTTCATGCTCCTCATATTTTTGACACCTTTTGAAGCTCTTCATATTATTCACACCTTTTCAGGCTCTTCATGTTTTTCAACACCGCTTCATGCTCCTCCTTTTTTTCAGACCGTTTCATGCTCCTCATATTTTTGACGCCTTTTGAAGCTCTTCATATTTTTCACACTTCCCCAGGCTCTTCATGTTTTTGAACACCATTTCATGCTCCTCCTGTTTTTCAGACCGTTTCATGCTCCTCATCTTTTTGACACGTTTTGAAACTCTTCATATTTATCACACCTTTTCAGGCTCTTCATGTTTTTCAACACAATTTCATGCTCCTCCTTTTTTTCAGACCGTTTTATGCTCCTCATATATTTGACACCTTTTGAAGCTCTTCATAATTTCCACACCTTTTCAGGCTCTTCATGTTTTTCTACACCGCTTCATGCTCCCCCTACATTTCAGACCGTTCATGCCTCTCATATTTTTGAAACCTTTTGAAGCTCTTCATATTTTTCACACCTTTTTAGGCTCTTCATGTTTTTCAACACCATTTCATGCTCCTCCTTTTTTTCAAACCATTTTATGCTCCTCATATATTTGACACCTTTTGAAGCTCTTCATAATTTCCACACCTCTTCAGGCTCTTCATGTTTTTGAACACCATTTCATGCTCCTCTTATTTTTTTTTTTATTGTTTTTTTTTTTAAATTTTTTTAATTATTTTTATTTTTTCTTTCCCAGTCGGTTTTGTCATACATTGATATGAATCAGCCATGGATTTACATGTATTCCCAATTCCAATCCCCCCTCCCACCTCCCTCTCCACCCGATTCCTCTCCGTCTTCCCAGTGCACCAAGCCGGAGCACTTGTCTCGTGCATCCTACCTGGGCTGGTGATCTGTTTCACCATAGATAGCATACATGCTGTTCATTTGAAATATCCCACCCTCACATTCTCCCACAAAGTTCAAAAGTCTGTTCTGTATTTCTGTGTCTATTTTTCTGTTCTGCATATAGGGTTATCGTTATCACCTTTCTAAATTCCATATACATGTGTCAGCATGCTCTAATGTTCTTTATCTTTCTGGCTTACTTCACTCTGTATAATGGGCTCCAGCTTCATCCATCTCATTAGGACTGATTCAAGTGAATTTTTTAATGGCTGAGTAATATTCCATGGTGTATATGTACCACAGCTTTCTTATCCATTCATCTGCTGACGGGCATCTAGGTTGCTTCCATGTCCTGGCTATTATAAATAGTGCTGCGATGAACATTGGGGTGCACGTGTCTCTTTCAGACGAACCTATGGACACCTTATCTTTGACAAAGGAGGCAAGGATATACAATGGAAAAAAGACAACCTCTTTAACAAGTGGTGCTGGGAAAACTGGTCAACCACTTGTAAAAGAATGAAAATAGAACACTTTCTAACACCATACACAAAAATAAACTCAAAATGGATTAAAGATCTAAATGTAAGACCAGAAACTATAAAACTCCTAGAGGAGAAGATAGGCAATACACTCTCCGACATAAATCAAAGCAAGATCCTCTATGACCCACCTCCCAGAATATTGGAAATAAAAGCAAAACTAAACAAATGGGACCTAATGAAACTTAAAAGCTTTTGCACTACAAAGGAAACTATAAGTAAGGTGAAAAGACAGCCCTCAGATTGGGAGAAAATAATAGCAAATGAAGAAACAGACAAAGGATTAATCTCAAAAATATACAAGCAAATCCTGCAGCTCAATTCCAGAAAAATAAATGACCCAATACAAAATGAGCCAAAGAACTAAACAGACATTTCTCCAAAGAAGACATACAGATGGATAACAAACACATGAAAAGATGCTCAACATCACTCATTATTAGAGAAATGCAAATCAAAACCACAATGAGGTACCATTATATGCCAGTCAGGATGGCTGCTATCCAGAAGTCTACAAGCAATAAATGCTGGAGATGGTGTGGAGAAAAGGGAACCCTCTTACACTGTTGGTGGGAATGCACACTAGTACAGCCGCTATGGAAAACAGTGTGGAGATTTCTTAAAAAACTGGAAATAGAACTGCCATATGACCCAGCAATCCCACTTCTGGGCATACACACTGAGGAAACCAGATCCTCTTATTTTTCAGACCGTTTCAAGCTCCTCATATTTTTTACACCTTTTGAAGCTCTTCATATATTTCACACCTTTTCAGGCTCTTCATGTTTTTCAACACCGCTTCATGCTCCTCCTATTTTTCAGACCGTTTCATGGTCCTCATGTTTTTGTCACCTTTTGAAGCTCTTCATATTTTTCACACTTTTTCATGCTCTTCATGTTTTTGAACACCATTTCATGCTCCTCCTATTTTTTAAACCGTTTCATGCTCCTCATATTTTTCACACATTTTGAAGCTCTTCATATTTTTCACACCTTTTCAGGCTCTTCATATTTTACAACAAGTTTTCATGCTCCTCCTATTTTTCAGACCGTTTAATGCTCCCCATAATTTTGACACCTTTTGAAGCGCTTCATAATTATCACACCTTTTCAGGCTCTTCATGCTTTTCAAATTTGCTTCTGCTCCTCCTATTTTTCAGACCGTTTCATGCTCCTCATATTTTTGACACCTTTTGAAGCTCTTCATATTTTTCACAGCTTTTCAGGCTCTTCATGTTTTTCAACACCGCTTTATTCTCCTCATATTTTTCAGACCGTTTCATGCGCCTCATATTTTGGATATCTTTTGAAGCTCGTCATATTTCTAACAACTATTCAGGCTCTTCATGTTTTCAACACAGTTTCATGCTCCTCCTATTTTTCAGACCGTTTCATGCGCCTCATATTTTGAGTCCTTTTGAAGCTCTTCATATTTTTCACACATTTTCAGGCTCTTCATGTTTTTCAACACCGTTTCTTGCTCATCCTCTTTTTCAGACCGTTTCATGCCCCTCATATTTTTGACACCTTTTCAAGCTCTTCACATTTATCAAACCTTTTCAGGCTCTTCATGTTTTTGAACAACGTTTCATGCTCCTCCTATTTTTCAGACAGTTTCATGCCCCTCATATTTTTGACACCTTTTCAAGCTCTTCACATTTTTCAAAACATTTCAGGCTCTTCATGATTTGAACACCGTTTCATCCTCCTCCTAATTTTCAGACCGTTTCATGCTCCTCATATATTTGACACCTTTTGAAGCTCTTCATATTTTTCACAACTTTTCAGGTTCTTCATGTTTTCAACACCACTTCATGCTCCTCCTATATATCTGACCGTGTCATGCTCCTCATATTTTTGACAACTTTTGAAGCTCTTCATATTTTTCACACCTTTTCAGGCTCTTCATGTTTTTCTACACCGCTTCATGCTCCTCCTATTTTTGACATCTTTTGAAGCTCTTCATATTTTTCACACCTTTTCAGGCTCTTCATGTTTTTGAACACCGTTTCATGCTCCTCCCTTTTTTCAGACCGTTTCATGCTCCTCATATTATTGACACCTTTTGAAGCTCTTCATATATTTCACACCTTTTCAGGGTTTTCATGTTTTTGAACACCGTTTCATGCTCCTCATATTTTTCAGACCGTTTCATGCTCCTCATATTTTTGACACCTTTTGAAACTCTTCATATTTTTCACAATTTTGCAGGCTCCTCATGTTTTTGAACACCGTTTCATGCTCCTCCATTTTTTCAGACCGTTTCATGCTCCTCATATTTTGACACCTTTTGAAGCTCTTCATATTTTTCACACCTTTTCAGGCTCTTCATATTTTTCAACAAGGTTTCATGCTCCTCCTATTTTTCAGACGGTTTCATGCTCCTCATATTTTTGACACCTTTTGAAGCTCTTCATATTTTTCACACCTTTCCATGCTCTTCATATTTTTGAACACCGATTAATGCTCCTCCTATTTTTCAGACCGTTTCTTGCTCCTCATATTTTTGACACCTTTTGAAGCTCTTCATATTTTTCACAGCTTTCCAGGCTCTTCATATTTTTGAACACCGATTAATGCTCCTCCTATTTTTCAGACCGTTTCTTGCTCCTCATATTTTTGACACCTTTTGAAGCTCTTCATATTTTTCACACCTTTTCAGGCTCTACATATTTTTCAACACAACTTCATGCTCCTCCTTTATTTGAGACCGTTTCATGCTCCTCATATTTTTGACACCTTTTGAAGCTCTCCATAGATTTCACACCTTTTCAGGCTCTTCATGTTTTTCTACACCGCTTCTTGCTCCTCCTATTTTTCAGAGCTATTCATGCTCCTCATATTTTTGTCACCTTTTGAAGCTCTTCATATATTTCACACCTTTTCAGGCTTTTCATGTTTTTCAACACCGCTTCATGCTCCTACTATTTTTCAGACCTTTTCATGCTCCTCATATGTTTCACACCTTTTTAAGCTCTTCATGTTTTTTAACACCTTTCACGCTCCTCCTATATTTCAGAACGTTTCAAGCTCCTCATATTTTTGACACCTTTTGAAGCTCTTCATATTTTTCACATTTATCAGGGTCTTCATGTTTTTCTACACCACTTCATGCTCCTCCTATTTTTCAGACCGTTTCATTCTCCTCATATTTTTGAAGCCTTTTGAAGCTCTTCATATTTTTCACACCTTTTCAGGCTCTTCATGTTTTTCAACACCGTTTCATGATCCTCCTATTTTACAGACCGTTTCATGCTCATCTCATTTTTGACACCTTTTGAAGCTTTTCATATTTTTCACAACTTTTTAGGCTCTTCATGTTTTTGAACACGGCTTCATGCTCCTCCTCTGTTTCAGAGTTTCATGCTCCTCATGTATTTCACACCTTTTGAAGCTCTTCATATTTTTCACACATTTTCAGCATCTTCATGCTTTTGATCACCGTTTCATGCTCCTCCTATTTTTCAGACCGTGTCATGCACCTCATATTTTTCACACCTTTTGAAGCTCTTCATATTTTTCACACCTTTTCAGGCTCCTCATGTTTTTCAACACCGCTTCATGCTCCTCCTCTTTTTCAGACCGCTTCATGCTCCTCATATTTTTCAGACCGTTTCATGAACCTCATATTTTTCACACCTTTTGAAGCTCTTCATATTTTTTACACCTTTCTCAGGCTCTTCATGTTTTTCAACACCTCTTCATGCTCCTCCTACTTTTCAGACCATTTAATGTTCCTCATGTATTTCACACCTTTTGAAGTTCTTCATATTTTTCACACCTTTTGAAGCTCTTCATATTTTTCACACGTTTTCAGGCTCTTCATGTATTTCAAAACCGCTTCATGCTGCTTCAATTTTTCAGACCGTTTCATGCTCCTCATATTTTTGACCCGTTTGGAAGCTGTTCATATTTTTCACACCTTTTCAGTTTCTTCAGGTTTTTGAACACCACTTCATGCTCCTCCTGTTTTTCAGATCGTTTCATGCTCATCTCATTTTTGACACCTTTTGAAACTCTTCATATTTTTCACACCTTTTGAAGCTCTTCATATATTTCACACTTTCTCTGGCTCTTCATGTTTTTCAACATCACTTCATGCTCCTCCTATTTTTCAGACCCTTTCATGCTAATCTAATTTTTGACACCTTTTGAAGGTCTTCATATTTTTCACACCTTTTGAAGCTCTTCATATTTTTCAAACCTTTTCAGGCTCTTCATGTTTTTGAACACCGCTTCATGCTCCTCCCTTTTTTCAGACCGTTTAATGCTCCTCATATTTTTGACATTTTTTGAAGCTCTTCATATTTTTCACACCTTTTCAGGCTCTTCATGTTTTTGAACACCGCTTCATGCTCCTCCTATATGTCTTCCGTTCCATGCCTCTCCTATTTTTCACACCTTTTGAAGCTCTTCATATTTTTCACACCTTTTCAGGCTCTTCATGTTTTTGAAAACCGCTTGATGTTCCTCCTATTTTTCAGACCGTTTCATGCTCCTCATGTATTTCACACGTTTTGAAGCTCTTCATATTTTTCACACCTTTTCAGCCTCTTCATGATTTTGAACACCGCTTCATCATCCTCCTATTTTTCAGAATGTTTCATGCTACTCATATTTTTGACAACTTTTGAAGCTTTTCATATTTTTCACAACTTTTCAGGCTCTTCATATTTTTGAACAGAGCTTCATGCTCCTCCTATTTTTCAGACCGTATCATGTTCCTCATGTATTTTACACCTTTTGAAGCTCTTCATATTTTGCACACCTTTTCAGGCTCTTCATGCATTTGAACAACTTTTCATGCTCCTCATATTTTTCAGACCGTTTCATACTCCTCATAGTTTTGACACCTTTTGAAGCTCTTCATATTTTTCACACCTTTTCAGGTTCTTCATGTTTTTCAACATCGCTTCATGCTCCTCCTATTTTTCAGACCGTTTCATGCTCCTCATATTTTTGACACCTTTTGAAGCTCTTAATATATTTCACAGCTTTTCAGACTCTTCATGATTTCCATTACCGCTTCATGCTCCTCATATTTTTCAGACCGTTTCATGCTCATCTCATTTTTGTCACCTTTTGAAACTCTTCATATTTTTCACACCTTTTGAAGCTCTTCATATTTTTCACACGTTTTCAGGCTCTTCATGTTTTTCTACACCGCTTCATGCTCCCCCTACATTTCAGACCGTTCATGCCTCTCATATTTTTGAAACCTTTTGAAGCTCTTCATATTTTTCACACCTTTTTAGGCTCTTCATGTTTTTCAACACCATTTCATGCTCCTCCTTTTTTTCAGACCGTTTTATGCTCCTCATATATTTGACACCTTTTGAAGCTCTTCATAATTTCCACACCTCTTCAGGCTCTTCATGTTTTTGAACACCATTTCATGCTCCTCTTATTTTTTTTTTATTGTTTTTTTTTAAATTTTTTTTAATTATTTTTATTTTTTCTTTCCCAGTCGGTTTTGTCATACATTGATATGAATCAGCCATGGATTTACATGTATTCCCAATTCCAATCCCCCCTCCCACCTCCCTCTCCACCCGATTCCTCTCCGTCTTCCCAGTGCACCAAGCCGGAGCACTTGTCTCGTGCATCCTACCTGGGCTGGTGATCTGTTTCACCATAGATAGCATACATGCTGTTCATTTGAAATATCCCACCCTCACATTCTCCCACAAAGTTCAAAAGTCTGTTCCGTATTTCTGTGTCTATTTTTCTGTTCTGCATATAGGGTTATCGTTATCACCTTTCTAAATTCCATATACATGTGTCAGCATGCTCTAATGTTCTTTATCTTTCTGGCTTACTTCACTCTGTATAATGGGCTCCAGCTTCATCCATCTCATTAGGCCTGATTCAAGTGAATTTTTTAATGGCTGAGTAATATTCCATGGTGTATATGTACCACAGCTTTCTAATCCATTCATCTGCTGACGGGCATCTAGGTTGCTTCCATGTCCTGGCTATTATAAATAGTGCTGCGATGAACATTGGGGTGCACGTGTCTCTTTCAGACGAACCTATGGACACCTTATCTTTGACAAAGGAGGCAAGGATATACAATGGAAAAAAGACAACCTCTTTAACAAGTGGTGCTGGGAAAACTGGTCAACCACTTGTAAAAGAATGAAAATAGAACACTTTCTAACACCATACACAAAAATAAACTCAAAATGGATTAAAGATCTAAATGTAAGACCAGAAACTATAAAACTCCTAGAGGAGAAGATAGGCAAAACACTCTCCGACATAAATCAAAGCAAGATCCTCTATGACCCACCTCCCAGAATATTGGAAATAAAAGCAAAACTAAACAAATGGGACCTAATGAAACTTAAAAGCTTTTGCACTACAAAGGAAACTATAAGTAAGGTGAAAAGACAGCCCTCAGATTGGGAGAAAATAATAGCAAATGAAGAAACAGACAAAGGATTAATCTCAAAAATATACAAGCAAATCCTGCAGCTCAATTCCAGAAAAATAAATGACCCAATACAAAATGAGCCAAAGAACTAAACAGACATTTCTCCAAAGAAGACATACAGATGGATAACAAACACATGAAAAGATGCTCAACATCACTCATTATTAGAGAAATGCAAATCAAAACCACAATGAGGTACCATTATATGCCAGTCAGGATGGCTGCTATCCAGAAGTCTACAAGCAATAAATGCTGGAGATGGTGTGGAGAAAAGGGAACCCTCTTACACTGTTGGTGGGAATGCACACTAGTACAGCCGCTATGGAAAACAGTGTGGAGATTTCTTAAAAAACTGGAAATAGAACTGCCATATGACCCAGCAATCCCACTTCTGGGCATACACACTGAGGAAACCAGATCCTCTTATTTTTCAGACCGTTTCAAGCTCCTCATATTTTTTACACCTTTTGAAGCTCTTCATATATTTCACACCTTTTCAGGCTCTTCATGTTTTTCAACACCGCTTCATGCTCCTCCTATTTTTCAGACCGTTTCATGGTCCTCATGTTTTTGTCACCTTTTGAAGCTCTTCATATTTTTCACACCTTTTCATGCTCTTCATGTTTTTGAACACCATTTCATGCTCCTCCTATTTTTTAAACCGTTTCATGCTCCTCATATTTTTCACACATTTTGAAGCTCTTCATATTTTTCACACCTTTTCAGGCTCTTCATATTTTACAACAAGTTTTCATGCTCCTCCTATTTTTCAGACCGTTTAATGCTCCCCATAATTTTGACACCTTTTGAAGCGCTTCATAATTATCACACCTTTTCAGGCTCTTCATGCTTTTCAAATTTGCTTCTGCTCCTCCTATTTTTCAGACCGTTTCATGCTCCTCATATTTTTGACACCTTTTGAAGCTCTTCATATTTTTCACAGCTTTTCAGGCTCTTCATGTTTTTCAACACCGCTTTATTCTCCTCATATTTTTCAGACCGTTTCATGCGCCTCATATTTTGGATATCTTTTGAAGCTCGTCATATTTCTAACAACTATTCAGGCTCTTCATGTTTTCAACACAGTTTCATGCTCCTCCTATTTTTCAGACCGTTTCATGCGCCTCATATTTTGAGTCCTTTTGAAGCTCTTCATATTTTTCACACATTTTCAGGCTCTTCATGTTTTTCAACACCGTTTCTTGCTCATCCTCTTTTTCAGACCGTTTCATGCCCCTCATATTTTTGACACCTTTTCAAGCTCTTCACATTTTTCAAACCTTTTCAGGCTCTTCATGTTTTTGAACAACGTTTCATGCTCCTCCTATTTTTCAGACAGTTTCATGCCCCTCATATTTTTGACACCTTTTCAAGCTCTTCACATTTTTCAAAACATTTCAGGCTCTTCATGATTTGAACACCGTTTCATCCTCCTCCTAATTTTCAGACCGTTTCATGCTCCTCATATATTTGACACCTTTTGAAGCTCTTCATATTTTTCACAACTTTTCAGGTTCTTCATGTTTTCAACACCACTTCATGCTCCTCCTATATTTCTGACCGTGTCATGCTCCTCATATTTTTGACAACTTTTGAAGCTCTTCATATTTTTCACACCTTTTCAGGCTCTTCATGTTTTTCTACACCGCTTCATGCTCCTCCTATTTTTGACATCTTTTGAAGCTCTTCATATATTTCACACCTTTTCAGGGTTTTCATGTTTTTGAACACCGTTTCATGCTCCTCATATTTTTCAGACCGTTTCATGCTCCTCATATTATTGACACCTTTTGAAGCTCTTCATATATTTCACACCTTTTCAGGGTTTTCATGTTTTTGAACACCGTTTCATGCTCCTCATATTTTTCAGACCGTTTCATGCTCCTCATATTTTTGACACCTTTTGAAACTCTTCATATTTTTCACAATTTTTCAGGCTCCTCATGTTTTTGAACACCGTTTCATGCTCCTCCATTTTTTCAGACCGTTTCATGCTCTTCATATTTTGACACCTTTTGAAGCTCTTCATATTTTTCACACCTTTTCAGGCTCTTCATATTTTTCAACAAGGTTTCATGCTCCTCCTATTTTTCAGACGGTTTCATGCTCCTCATATGTTTGACACCTTTTGAAGCTCTTCATATTTTTCACACCTTTCCAGGCTCTTCATATTTTTGAACACCGATTAATGCTCCTCCTATTTTTCAGACCGTTTCTTGCTCCTCATATTTTTGACACCTTTTGAAGCTCTTCATATTTTTCACACCTTTTCAGGCTCTACATATTTTTCAACACAACTTCATGCTCCTCCTTTATTTGAGACCGTTTCATGCTCCTCATATTTTTGACACCTTTTGAAGCTCTCCATAGATTTCACACCTTTTCAGGCTCTTCATGTTTTTCTACACCGCTTCTTGCTCCTCCTATTTTTCAGAGCTATTCATGCTCCTCATATTTTTGTCACCTTTTGAAGCTCTTCATATATTTCACACCTTTTCAGGCTTTTCATGTTTTTCAACACCGCTTCATGCTCCTACTATTTTTCAGACCTTTTCATGCTCCTCATATGTTTCACACCTTTTTAAGTTCTTCATGTTTTTTAACACCTTTCACGCTCCTCCTATATTTCAGACCGTTTCAAGCTCCTCATATTTTTGACACCTTTTGAAGCTCTTCATATTTTTCACATTTATCAGGGTCTTCATGTTTTCTACACCACTTCATGCTCCTCCTATTTTTCAGACCTTTTCATTCTCCTCATATGTTTCACAACTTTTTCAGACTCTTCATGTTTCTCAACACCACTTCATGCTCCTCCTATTTTTCAGACCGTTTCATGCTCCTCATATTTTTGACGCCTTTTGAAGCTCTTCATATTTTTCACACTTCTCCAGGCTCTTCATGTTTTTGAACACCCTTTCATGCTCCTCCTGTTTTTCAGACCGTTTCATTCTCCTCATATTTTTGACACCTTTTGAAGTTCTTCATATTTTTCACACCTTTTCAGGCTCTTCACGTTTTTCAACACCACTTCATGCTCCTCCTATTTTTCAGTCCGTTTCATGCTCCTTATATTTTTGACACCTTTTGAAGTTCTTCATATTTTTCACACCTTACAGGCTCTTCATGATTTTCAACACCACTTCATGCTCCTCCTAATTTTCACACCGTTTCATGCTCCTCATATATTTGACACCTTTTGAAGCTCTTCAGATTTTTCACACCTTTTCAGGCTCTTCATATTTTTCAACACCGCTTCATGCTCCTCCTATTTTTCAGACCGTTTCATGCTCCTCATCTTTTTGACACGTTTTGAAACTCTTCATATTTATCACACCTTTTCAGGCTCTTCATGTTTTTCAACACCATTTCATGCTCCTCCTTTTTTTCAGACCGTTTTATGCTCCTCATATATTTGACACCTTTTGAAGCTCTTCATAATTTCCACACCTTTTCAGGCTCTTCATGTTTTTCTACACCGCTTCATGCTCCCCCTACATTTCAGACCGTTCATGCCTCTCATATTTTTGAAACCTTTTGAAGCTCTTCATATTTTTCACACCTTTTTAGTCTCTTCATGTTTTTCAACACCATTTCATGCTCCTCCTTTTTTTCAAACCGTTTTATGCTCCTCATATATTTGACACCTGTTGAAGCTCTTCATAATTTACACACCTTTTCAGGCTCTTCATGTTTTTGAACACCGTTTCATGCTCCTCTTATTTTTTTTATTGTTATTTTTTTTTTTTTTATTATTTTTATTTTTTTTCCCAGTCGGTTTTGGCATACATTGATATGAATCAGCCATGGATTTACATGTATTCCCATTCCCGATTCCCCCTCCCACCTCCCTCTCCACCCGATTCCTCTGGGTCTTCCCAGTGCACCAAGCCGGAGCACTTGTCTCGTGCATCCTACCTGGGCTGGTGATCTGTTTCACCATAGATAGCATACATACTGTTCTTTTGAAATATCCCACCCTCACATTTTCCCACAAAGTTCAAAAGTCTGTTCTGTATTTCTGTGTCTCTTTTTCTGTTCTGCATATAGGGTTATCGTTGTCACCTTTCTAAATTCCATATACATGTGTCAGTATGCTGTAATGTTCTTTATCTTTCTGGCTTACTTCACTCTGTATAATGGGCTCCAGCTTCATCCATCTCATTAGGCCTGATTCAAATGAATTCTTTTTAATGGCTGAGTAATATTCCATGGTGTATATGTACCACAGCTTTCTTATCCATTCATCTGCTGACGGGCATCTAGGTTGCTTCCATGTCCTGGCTATTATAAATAGTGCTGCGATGAACATTGGGGTGCACGTGTCTCTTTCAGACGAACCTATGGACACCTTATCTTTGACAAAGGAGGCAAGGATATGCAATGGAAAAAAGACAACCTCTTTAACAAGTGGTGCTGGGAAAACTGGTCAACCACTTGTAAAAGAATGAAAATAGAACACTTTCTAACACCATACACAAAAATAAACTCAAAATGGATTAAAGATCTAAATGTAAGACCAGAAACTATAAAACTCCTAGAGGAGAAGATAGGCAAAACACTCTCCGACATAAATCAAAGCAAGATCCTCTATGACCCACCTCCCAGAATATTGGAAATAAAAGCAAAACTAAACAAATGGGACCTAATGAAACTTAAAAGCTTTTGCACTACAAAGGAAACTATAAGTAAGGTGAAAAGACAGCCCTCAGATTGGGAGAAAATAATAGCAAATGAAGAAACAGACAAAGGATTAATCTCAAAAATATACAAGCAAATCCTGCAGCTCAATTCCAGAAAAATAAATGACCCAATACAAAATGAGCCAAAGAACTAAACAGACATTTCTCCAAAGAAGACATACAGATGGATAACAAACACATGAAAAGATGCTCAACATCACTCATTATTAGAGAAATGCAAATCAAAACCACAATGAGGTACCATTACATGCCAGTCAGGATGGCTGCTATCCAAAAGTCTACAAGCAATAAATGCTGGAGAGGGAGTGGAGAAAAGGGAACCCTCTTATACTGTTGGTGGGAATGCACACTAGTACAGCCGCTATGGAAAACGGTGTAGAGATTTCTTAAAAAACTGGAAATAGAACTGCCATATGACCCAGCAATCCCACTTCTGGGCATACACACTGAGGAAACCAGATCCTCTTATTTTTCAGACCGTTTCAAACTCCTCATATTTTTCACACCTTTTGAAGCTCTTCATATATTTCACACCTTTTCAGGCTCTTCATGTTTTTCAACACCGCTTCATGCTCCTCCTATTTTTCAGACCGTTTCATGGTCCTCATATTTTTGACACCTTTTGAAGCTCTTCATATTTTTCACACCTTTCCGTGCTCTTCATGTTTTTCAACACGCTTTCATGCTCCTCCGATTATTCAGATCGTTTCATGCTCCTCATATTTTTGACACATTTTGAAGCTCTTCATATTTTCGACACCTTTCAGGTTCTTCATGTTTTTCAACACCGTTTCATGCTCCTCCTATTTTTCAAACCGTTTCATGCTCCTCATATTTTTGACACATTTTGAAGCTCTTCATATTTTCGACACCTTTCAGGTTCTTCATGTTTTTCAACACCGTTTCATGCTCCTCCTATTTGTCAAACCGTTTCATGTTCCTCCTATTTTTCAGACCGTTTCTTGCTCCTCATATTTTTGACACCTTTTGAAGCTCTTCATATTTTTCACATTTTTTCAGGGTCTTCATATTTTTCTACACCACTTCATGCTCCTCCTATTTTTCAGACCGTTTCATTCTCCTCATATGTTTCACAACTTTTTCAGGCTCTTCATGTTTCTCAACACCACTTCATGCTCCTCCTATTTTTCAGACCGTTTCATGCTCCTCATATTTTTGACACCTTTTGAAGTTCTTCATATTTTTCACACCTTTTCAGGCTTTTCATGTTTTTCTACACTGCTTCATTCTCTTCCTATTTTTCAGACATTTTCATGCTCCTCATACTTTTGATATCCTTTGAAGCTCTTCATATTTTTCACACCTTTTCAGGCTTTTCAGGTATTTCAACACCGTCTCATGCGCCTCCTATTTTTCAGACCGTTTCATGCTCCTCATATGTTTCACACCTTTTTCAGGCTCTTCATGTTTTTCAACACCACTTCATGCTCCTCCTAATTTTCAGACCGTATCATGCTCATCATATTTTTGACACAGTTTGAAGCTCTTCCTACTTTTCACACCTTTTGAGGCTCTTCATGTTTTTGAAAACAGTTTCTTGCTCCTCATATTTTTCAGACCGTTTCATGGTCCTCATATTTTTGACACCTTTTGAAGCTCTTCATATTTTTCACACTTTTTCAGGGTCTTCATATTTTTCTACACCACTTCATGCTCCTCCTATTTTTCAGACCGTTTCATGCTCCTCATATTTTTGACACCTTTTGAAGTTCTTCATATTTTTCACACCTTTTCAGGCTTTTCATGTTTTTCTACACCGCTTCATTCTCTTCCTATTTTTCAGACATTTTCATGCTCCTCATATTTTTGACATCCTTTGAAGCTCTTCATATTTTTCACACCTTTTCAGGCTTTTCATGTATTTCAACACCGTCTCATGCGCCTCCTATTTTTCAGACCGTTTCATGCTCCTCATATGTTTCACACCTTTTTCAGGCTCTTCATGTTTTTCAACACCACTTCATGGTCCTCCTATTTTTCAGACCGTATCATGCTCATCATATTTTTGACACAGTTTGAAGCTCTTCCTACTTTTCACACCTTTTGAGGCTCTTCATGTTTTTGAAAACAGTTTCTTGCTCCTCATATTTTTCAGACCGTTTCATGGTCCTCATATTTTTGACACCTTTTGAAGCTCTTCATATTTTTCACACTTTTTCAGGGTCTTCATGTTTTTCTACACCACTTCATGCTCCTCCTATTTTTCAGACCGTTTCATTCTCCTCATATGTTTCACAACTTTTTCAGGCTCTTCATGTTTCTCAACACCACTTCATGCTCCTCCCATTTTTCAGACCGTTTCATGCTCCTCATATTTTTGACACTTTTTGAAGCTCTTCATATTTTTCACACCTTTCCAGGCTCTTCATGTTTTTGAACACCGTTTCATGATCATCCTATTTTTCAGACCGTTTCATGCTCCTCATATGTTTCACACCTTTTGAAGCTCTTCATGTTTTTTAACACCTTTTCATGCTCCTCCTATATTTCAGACCGTTTAATGCTCCTTATATTTTTGACACCATTTGAAGCTCTTCATATTTTTCGCACCTTTTCAGGCTCTTCATATTTTTCAACACCACTTCATGCTTCTCCAATTTTTCAGACCGTTTCATGCTCCTCATATATATGACACCTTTTGAAGCTCTTCATATTTTTCACATCTTTTCAGGCTCTTCATATTTTTCAACCCGCTTAAGCTCCTCCTATTTTTCAGAGCGTTTCTTGCTCCTCATATTTTTGACACCTTTGAGGCTCTTCATATATTTCACACCTTTTCTGGCTCTTCATGTTTTTGAACACCGATTCATGCTCCTCCTATTTTTCAGACCGTTTCATGCTCCTCATATTTTAGACACCTTTTGAACCTCTTCATATTTTTCACACCTTTTCAGGCTCTTCATGTTTTCAACACTGCTTCATGCTCCTACTATTTTTCAGACGGTTTCAATCTCCTCATATTTTTGACACCTTTTGAAGCTCTTCATATTATTCACACCTTTTCAGGCTCTTCATGTTTTTCAACACCGCTTCATGCTCCTCCTTTTTTTCAGACCGTTTCATGCTCCTCATATTTTTGACGCCTTTTGAAGCTCTTCATATTTTTCACACTTCTCCAGGCTCTTCATGTTTTTGAACACCGTTTCATGCTCCTCCTGTTTTTCAGACCGTTTCATGCTGCTCATATTTTTGACACCTTTTGAAGTTCTTCATATTTTTCACACCTTTTCAGGCTCTTCACGTTTTTCAACACCACTTCATGCTCCTCCTATTTTTCAGTCCGTTTCATGCTCCTTATATTTTTGACACCTTTAGAAGTTCTTCATATTTTTCACACCTTACAGGCTCTTCATGATTTTCAACACCACTTCATGCTCCTCCTAATTTTCACACCGTTTCATGCTCCTCATATATTTGACACCTTTTGAAGCTCTTCAGATTTTTCACACCTTTTCAGGCTCTTCATATTTTTCAACACCGCTTCATGCTCCTCCTATTTTTCAGACCGTTTCATGCTCCTCATCTTTTTGACACGTTTTGAAACTCTTCATATTTATCACACCTTTTCAGGCTCTTCTGTTTTTCAACACCATTTCATGCTCCTCCTTTTTTTCAGACCGTTTTATGCTCCTCATATATTTGACACCTTTTGAAGCTCTTCATAATTTCCACACCTTTTCAGGCTCTTCATGTTTTTCTACACCGCTTCATGCTCCCCCTACATTTCAGACCATTCATGCCTCTCATATTTTTGAAACCTTTTGAAGCTCTTCATATTTTTCACACCTTTTTAGGCTCTTCATGTTTTTCAACACCATTTCATGCTCCTCCTTTTTTTCAAACCGTTTTATGCTCCTCATATATTTGACACCTTTTGAAGCTCTTCATAATTTCCACACCTTTTCAGGCTCTTCATGTTTTTGAACACCGTTTCATGCTCCTCTTATTTTTTTTTATTGTTATTTTTTTTATTTTTTTTTTTTATTATTTTCATTTTTTTTCCCAGTCGGTTTTGTCATACATTGATATGAATCAGCCATGAATTTACATGTATTCCCAGTCCCGATTCCCCCTCCCACCTCCCTCTCCACCCGATTCCTCTGGGTCTTCCCAGTGCACCAAGCCGGAGCACTTGTCTCGTGCATCCTACCTGGGCTGGTGATCTGTTTCACCATAGATAGCATACATGCTGTTCTTTTGAAATATCCCACCCTCACATTCTCCCACAAAGTTTAAAAGTCTGTTCTGTATTTCTGTGTCTCTTTTTCTGTTCTGCATATAGGGTTATCGTTGTCACCTTTCTAAATTCCATATACATGTGTCAGTATGCTGTAATGTTCTTTATCTTTCTGGCTTACTTCACTCTGTATAATGGGCTCCAGCTTCATCCATCTCATTAGGCCTGATTCAAATGAATTCTTTTTAATGGCTGAGTAATATTCCATGGTGTATATGTACCACAGCTTTCTTATCCATTCATCTGCTGACGGGCATCTAGGTTGCTTCCATGTCCTGGCTATTATAAACAGTGCTGCGATGAACATTGGGGTGCACGTGTCTCTTTCAGACGAACCTATGGACACCTTATCTTTGACAAAGGAGGCAAGGATATACAATGGAAAAAAGACAACCTCTTTAACAAGTGGTGCTGGGAAAACTGGTCAACCACTTGTAAAAGAATGAAAATAGAACACTTTCTAACACCATACACAAAAATAAACTCAAAATGGATTAAAGATCTAAATGTAAGACCAGAAACTATAAAACTCCTAGAGGAGAAGATAGGCAAAACACTCTCTGACATAAATCAAAGCAAGATCCTCTATGACCCACCTCCCAGAATATTGGAAATAAAAGCAAAACTAAACAAATGGGACCTAATGAAACTTAAAAGCTTTTGCACTACAAAGGAAACTATAAGTAAGGTGAAAAGACAGCCCTCAGATTGGGAGAA
This sequence comes from Dama dama, assembly GCF_033118175.1. NCBI lineage: Eukaryota > Metazoa > Chordata > Mammalia > Artiodactyla > Cervidae > Dama > Dama dama. Next base: position 1,286,629 of record NW_026870928.1, on the reverse strand, counting down.
AATAATAGCAAATGAAGAAACAGACAAAGGATTAATCTCAAAAATATACAAGCAAATCCTGCAGCTCAATTCCAGAAAAATAAATGACCCAATACAAAATGAGCCAAAGAACTAAACAGACATTTCTCCAAAGAAGACATACAGATGGATAACAAACACATGAAAAGATGCTCAACATCACTCATTATTAGAGAAATGCAAATCAAAACCACAATGAGGTACCATTACATGCCAGTCAGGATGGCTGCTATCCAAAAGTCTACAAGCAATAAATGCTGGAGAGGGAGTGGAGAAAAGGGAACCCTCTTATACTGTTGGTGGGAATGCACACTAGTACAGCCGCTATGGAAAACGGTGTAGAGATTTCTTAAAAAACTGGAAATAGAACTGCCATATGACCCAGCAATTCCACTTCTGGGCCTACACACTGAGGAAACCAGATCCTTTTATTTTTCAGACCGTTTCAAACTCCTCATATTTTTTACACCTTTTGAAGCTCTTCATATATTTCACAACATTTGAGGCTCTTCATGTTTTTCAACACAACTTCATGCTCCTCCTATTTTTCAGACCGTTTCATGGTCCTCATATTTTTGACACCTTTTGAAGCTCTTCATATTTTTCACACCTTTCCGTGCTCTTCATGTTTTTCAACACGCTTTCATGCTCCTCCGATTATTCAGATCGTTTCATGCTCCTCATATTTTTGACACATTTTGAAGCTCTTCATATTTTCGACACCTTTCAGGTTCTTCATGTTTTTCAACACCGTTTCATGCTCCTCCTATTTTTCAAACCGTTTCATGCTCCTCATATTTTTGACACATTTTGAAGCTCTTCATATTTTCGACACCTTTCAGGTTCTTCATGTTTTTCAACACCGTTTCATGCTCCTCCTATTTGTCAAACCGTTTCATGTTCCTCCTATTTTTCAGACCGTTTCATGCTCCTCATATTTTTGACACCTTTTGAAGCTCTTCATGTTTTTCACACCCTTTCATGGTCTTCATATTTTTCAACACGGTTTCATGCTCCTCCTAATTTTCAGATCGTTTCATGCTCCTCATATTTTTGACACCTTTTGAAGCTCTTCTTATTCTTCACACTTTTTCAGGCTCTTCATGATTTTCAACACCGATTCATGCTCCTCCTCTCTTTCAAACCGTTTCAGGCTCCTCATATGTTTCACACCTTTTTCAGGCTCTTCATGTATTTCAACACCACTTCATGCTCCTCCTATTTTTCAGATCGTTTCATGCTCCTCATATTTTTGACACCTTTTGAAGCTCTTCATATTTTTCACAGCTTTCCAGGCTCTTCATATTTTTGAACACCGATTAATGCTCCTCCTATTTTTCAGACCGTTTCATGCTCCTCATATTTTTGACATCTTTTGAAGCTCTTCATATTTTTCACACATTTTCAGGCTCTTCAAATTTTTCAACACAACTTCATGCTCCTCCTTTATTTGATACCGTTTCATGCTCCTCATATTTTTGACTCCTTTTGAAGCTCTCCATAGATTTCACACCATTTCAGGCTCTTCATGTGTTTCTACACCACTTCATGCTCCTCCTATTTTTAAGAGCTTTTCATGATCCTCATATTTTTGTCACCTTTTGAAGCTCTTCATATTTTTCACACCTTTTCAGGCTTTTCATGTTTTTCAACACCGCTTCATGCTCCTACTATTTTCAGACCTTTTCATGCTCCTCATATGTTTCACACCTTTTTAAGCTCTTCATGTTTTAACACCTTTTCACGCTCCTCCTATATTTCAGACCGTTTCAAGCACCTCATATTTTTGACACCTTTTGAAGCTCTTCATATTTTTCACATTTTTTCAGGGTCTTCATGTTTTTCTACACCACTTCATGCTACTCCTATTTTTAAGAGCTTTTCATGCTCCTCATATTTTTGTCACCTTTTGAAGCTCTTCATATTTTTCACACCTTTTCAGGCTTTTCATGCTTTTCAACACCACTTCATTCTCCTCCTTTATTTCAGACCGTTTCATGCTCCTCATCTTTTTCACACCTTTTGAAGCTCTTTATATTTTTCACACCTTTTCAGGCTTTTCATGTTTTTCTACACCGCTTCATTCTCTTCCTATTTTTCAGACATTTTCATGCTCCTCATATTTTTGACATCCTTTGAAGCTCTTCATATTTTTCACACCTTTTCAGGCTTTTCATGTATTTCAACACCGTCTCATGCGCCTCCTATTTTTCAGACCGTTTCATGCTCCTCATATGTTTCACACCTTTTTCAGGCTCTTCATGTTTTTCAACACCACTTCATGCTCCTCCTATTTATCAGACCGTTTCATGCTCATCATATTTTTGACACAGTTTGAAGCTCTTCATACTTTTCACACCTTTTGAGGCTCTTCATGTTTTTGAAAACAGTTTCTTGCTCCTCATATTTTTCAGACCGTTTCATGGTCCTCATATTTTTGACACCTTTTGAAGCTCTTCATATTTTTCACACTTTTTCAGGGTCTTCATGTTTTTCTACACCACTTCATGCTCCTCCTATTTTTCAGACCGTTTCATTCTCCTCATATGTTTCACAACTTTTTCAGGCTCTTCATGTTTCTCAACACCACTTCATGCTCCTCCCATTTTTCAGACCGTTTCATGCTCCTCATATTTTTGACACTTTTTGAAGCTCTTCATATTTTTCACACCTTTCCAGGCTCTTCATGTTTTTGAACACCGTTTCATGATCATCCTATTTTTCAGACCGTTTCATGCTCCTCATATGTTTCACACCTTTTGAAGCTCTTCATGTTTTTTAACACCTTTTCATGCTCCTCCTATATTTCAGACCGTTTAATGCTCCTTATATTTTTGACACCATTTGAAGCTCTTCATATTTTTCGCACCTTTTCAGGCTCTTCATATTTTTCAACACCACTTCATGCTTCTCCAATTTTTCAGACCGTTTCATGCTCCTCATATATATGACACCTTTTGAAGCTCTTCATATTTTTCACATCTTTTCAGGCTCTTCATATTTTTCAACCCGCTTAAGCTCCTCCTATTTTTCAGAGCGTTTCTTGCTCCTCATATTTTTGACACCTTTGAGGCTCTTCATATATTTCACACCTTTTCTGGCTCTTCATGTTTTTGAACACCGATTCATGCTCCTCCTATTTTTCAGACCGTTTCATGCTCCTCATATTTTAGACACCTTTTGAACCTCTTCATATTTTTCACACCTTTTCAGGCTCTTCATGTTTTCAACACTGCTTCATGCTCCTACTATTTTTCAGACGGTTTCAATCTCCTCATATTTTTGACACCTTTTGAAGCTCTTCATATTATTCACACCTTTTCAGGCTCTTCATGTTTTTCAACACCGCTTCATGCTCCTCCTTTTTTTCAGACCGTTTCATGCTCCTCATATTTTTGACGCCTTTTGAAGCTCTTCATATTTTTCACACTTCTCCAGGCTCTTCATGTTTTTGAACACCGTTTCATGCTCCTCCTGTTTTTCAGACCGTTTCATGCTGCTCATATTTTTGACACCTTTTGAAGTTCTTCATATTTTTCACACCTTTTCAGGCTCTTCACGTTTTTCAACACCACTTCATGCTCCTCCTATTTTTCAGTCCGTTTCATGCTCCTTATATTTTTGACACCTTTAGAAGTTCTTCATATTTTTCACACCTTACAGGCTCTTCATGATTTTCAACACCACTTCATGCTCCTCCTAATTTTCACACCGTTTCATGCTCCTCATATATTTGACACCTTTTGAAGCTCTTCAGATTTTTCACACCTTTTCAGGCTCTTCATATTTTTCAACACCGCTTCATGCTCCTCCTATTTTTCAGACCGTTTCATGCTCCTCATCTTTTTGACACGTTTTGAAACTCTTCATATTTATCACACCTTTTCAGGCTCTTCTGTTTTTCAACACCATTTCATGCTCCTCCTTTTTTTCAGACCGTTTTATGCTCCTCATATATTTGACACCTTTTGAAGCTCTTCATAATTTCCACACCTTTTCAGGCTCTTCATGTTTTTCTACACCGCTTCATGCTCCCCCTACATTTCAGACCATTCATGCCTCTCATATTTTTGAAACCTTTTGAAGCTCTTCATATTTTTCACACCTTTTTAGGCTCTTCATGTTTTTCAACACCATTTCATGCTCCTCCTTTTTTTCAAACCGTTTTATGCTCCTCATATATTTGACACCTTTTGAAGCTCTTCATAATTTCCACACCTTTTCAGGCTCTTCATGTTTTTGAACACCGTTTCATGCTCCTCTTATTTTTTTTTATTGTTATTTTTTTTATTTTTTTTTTTATTATTTTCATTTTTTTTCCCAGTCGGTTTTGTCATACATTGATATGAATCAGCCATGAATTTACATGTATTCCCAGTCCCGATTCCCCCTCCCACCTCCCTCTCCACCCGATTCCTCTGGGTCTTCCCAGTGCACCAAGCCGGAGCACTTGTCTCGTGCATCCTACCTGGGCTGGTGATCTGTTTCACCATAGATAGCATACATGCTGTTCTTTTGAAATATCCCACCCTCACATTCTCCCACAAAGTTTAAAAGTCTGTTCTGTATTTCTG